>NC_092048.1:86806813-87462762 GCF_003086295.3 Arachis hypogaea | reverse complement strand
AGAGAGGAGAGAGGAGAGAGAGGGAGAGGGAAGGGGGAGAGAGAGAGAAAAAAAAAGAGAGAGGGAGAGAAGGGGGGGGGGGGGGGGGGGGGGGGGGGGGGGGGGGGGGGGGGGGGAGAGGAGAGGAGAAAAAAAAAAAGGGGAGAGAGAGAAAAATGAGGGGAGGGAAGGGAGAGAGGAGAGGAGAGAGAGAGGAGGAGAGAGAGGAGAGAGAGAGGAGGAGAGAGAGAGGAGAGAAGAAGAAGAAGAGAGAAGGAGAGAGAGAGAGGAGAGAGAGGAAGGGAAGGGGAGAAGAGTGGGAGAGAGGAGAGAGAGAGAGAGGAGAGAGAGAGAGAGAGAGAGAGACGAGAGAGAGATGGGGAGGGGGAGGGGGGGGAGAGAGGGGAGGGAGAGGAGAGAGAGAAAGAAAGGGGAAGAGAGGGGGAGAGAGAGGAGAGGGAGAAAGAGGAGGGGAGAGAGAGAGAGGAAGAGAGACGGGAAGGGAGAGGGAGAGAGAGATGGAAAGGAGAGAGAAGGAGAGAGAGAGGTAGGAAGAGAGACGGAGAGAGAGAGAGATAGAGAGAGAATGGAGAGAGAGGAGGGAGACAAAGAGGAGAGAGAGAGGGGGAAAGAGAGAGAGAGAGAAGGGAGAGAAGGGGAAAAAGAGGAGAGAGAGAGGCAAAGGAGAGAGAGAGAGAGAGAGAGAGAGAGAGGAGAGAGAGAGAGAGAGAGAGATGGGAGGGAGAGGAGAGAGAGAGGAAAGGAAAAAAGAGGAGAGAGAGAGAGAGAGAGAGAGAGGATGGAGAGAGAGAGAGGAGGGAGACAAAGAGGAAAGAGATAGAGAGGAGGGAGAGGAGAGAGAGAGGAAAGGAAAAAAGAGGAAAGAGAGAGAGAGAGAGAGAGAGAGAAGATGGAGAGAGAGAGGAGAGAGAGGAGGGAGACAAAGAGGAGAGAGATAGAGAGGAAGGGAAAAGAGAGAGAAGGGAGAGAGGGGGAGAAAGAGGAGAGAGAAGGGAAAGAGGGGGTTGAAAGTGGAAAGAGAGAGGAAGGGGAGAGAGAAAGTGAAAGGAGAGAGAGAAAGAGTATGTTAAAACTAATTTTAGAGTTTAAATAAAACCAGTTTTAATTTGGTTTAAAACTAAACTGAACCATAAAAACTGGTTTTTAATAAACTGGTTTTCATAAAAACTATAGTTTCAGTTCAGTTTTTTATTTAAAAAAACTGGTTTATTTAGAACAGTTTCAGTTCAGTTTCAATTCAGTTCAGTGAAACCAGTTTTTTTGCACACCCCTACTGTCAGGGTAGTTTAGCGCAAATGTCCTTAACAAAAACACATTCAGGGAATCTCAAAATAGACATGGCATAGGAAACAGTGGATTGCAAGATCACTTTAATCAACATCTATTTGCCTATGGAGTTAACAAATTTTCTTTCAAATCCATAGCTAGAGTAACAACTTTGACTTTCCACTTACCATGGAATCCAAAATACTTCCCCAAGGAATCACATGCCTGAATGTTTTGCATTAATTTTGTTTTTGTAACCTTCCTTCCAAAGATGAGCCCAAAATTTGAAGTAAAATATTTTGTGCCCTGTGGCTGCTAAGAATCTGTTTAGACCTACATAACTTTCATATGCCTCTTTGCATGAAGTATAAGTGTGTTGAGCTCGGTAAGAGCTCCTTGAACAATTTGGACCTTTTTTTAATCCTTCTGACAGAGATAACAGAACATCATTGGACAGTTTGGGAGGATAGAGAGTCCATACTCCATAGTAAGGACAAAAGAGAAAAAAAAATATAGGAAATTAGGCAATAGGCATCATGTTACTGTCACATAAGCAGTTTTAAAGTTGTTCTTTTCCCCACACCAAAACTTTAATTTATTCGTATTCCATTATGTGAAAAACATTTTCTCGTATCATATAAAGCTTGTCCAGTATACTATCCCTTTTCAGTGACATTATAGTCTGGAAGTGCTCAAAATAAATTTAGAAGTAGAAAACTTGCAATTATACACCTAATAGTACACATTTCATTTGATACCACAGTATCTTCATATTATTGGGTATGGTTCAAGGCCTGTTATTTAACATGTGGGTCTTATTGAAAATTTGGATAACATATGTACTTTTTTTACTTTTGGTGGCATTTAACATGTGAACTTAATTTTTCCTAACCGAAAATTTGGAATATAACGCAGTCCACATATATTAATTTATCATGCATGAAAGGGAAAATGCTGACTCAATTCCAGATTAGAAACTCAGTTAGAATTATCACTCATTTTGTATTTTCCATAACTAGTACCTAGGCAAAAATTATTTATATTTTATGTTCTTCTATTCTAATAATTTAAATTTTTAAAAATAATTTATAAAGAATTAATAGTTAACTTATCGGCATACTATCAATAAAATATGTTTTTGCTTAAAATAATTAGTACATGGAATTTAATTGTACAAATAATCTAAAATCTAAGAGAGATTGTCATGCCTCATGACTCACGGAACGGAACGCAGAATGCAATTGGTAGCGTGTTTGCAATGCATGGCTTCCTTCAAATTTTTTATTTAAATAAATAACCAAAAAATAATTTATTCTCAGCAACCGCAAGACCTAATTTTTTTTTTTAAATTTGTGCAACTCTACAAAATGGATGTATACTGTATTTTTTTTAATAAGAGAGCTCAATATAATAAGTAGAGGAAGAATAACTACAAGTAAGAGGTTAAAAAAGAAAAAAAAATTACAAAGAAACTCATCAACTATTTTTAGCGCTCTTTCTTTCTATAATGTACTCCTAACCTTGTACTCCTAATTGTGTACTCGTGGAAATATCTCCAACTACTCCAATCTTATTTTTATTATTATTCTCCAACAACAACAAAAAAAACAACCATAATAATAACAATGCTCTTTTATTTCTTTTGAAAATAATACATTTTTTATTACTAAAAAAATCCTATCATATATTTTTTTTATTATTTTTATTTTAAGTGCATCCACATTTAACATATGTATTTGGGTAGCTAATCTGAATGTCATGAAATAGATTAAAACATAGTTTTTTTTTTTTCATGAGAAAATTTAGAACTCATAATATCTTTATTCGAATGTCATTAAGTTGATAAAAAAAAATTTTTTTAGTATGTTTAAATTTTTAATAGAAAAAGTAAAAACACTAAAAAAAACTAATTTACATATTTTTAAAAATTTTTTTTTTAAAAAAATATGTTTTTCACTGATAAATAAATAAAAAAATATTTTTATATGGTTATATCTAAATATAATTGATAAATAAAAAAATTTTTTTACATAAAATATCTAAACATAAAATTATTTTTATTTTTTTATAAAATTTAAAAAAAAAGATAACTTAAATTTTTTTTTTAAAACTCACCCGAAAAAATCTTTTTACATGGTTATAAAGGAATGCTCATAAACTTTATGATATGATATTTAATGAAACAAGACTTGGTACTTAAAAAACGGGCGGAAAGGTCAAAAGATGAGTCTGTTGTGAGTAGATGCTTCGTCAGACCAAACAATGCAACTTTCTCAACTTGAAGATATGATTTGCACGTAAGGCTGACTCATGCACTTCAAATTAAGATTATTTATTTAGTATAGCAACTCCTCCAGCAATCACAAATTTCATTTACAACCCTTATTTCGGACTAAACCGAAATTCCATAAAATCATTCTTTTTCTTTGCCAGCACAGTAACAGCTCTAAGCCTCTAACTATAAATGGATAAATCTTGAAAATATGATAAGTATTTACTTGATACAATTAGACAAATACACAAAAATTAAAAAAAAAAGTGATTGTTTGATCTTTTATTAAATTTAGAATATAATTTTTTTTGGGGTTTGACAAAAGGCCAAGCTGTGATATTTATGTTAACATATAGAATAATGTATATAAATCATTAGGAATTTAAGAATTTATTAATTTAACTCCTCTTAGCACTGATTAATAAGTACTTTTTTTTGTCTTGTACACTAATAATCATGTGAGAATTTTCAACCATTTCACTGTACATACATTTTTTATAATAGATATTTTTTTGACATCAAGTATTTTTAATATTAATATATATTTTTTATTTTGTTAATTAAAAATATTTAAATATATTAACTATTAATAATAATATTTTTATACGAGTGTTAAATATTTTGGTACGTTGAAAGGATAACAATTTATAAGACCCATTGGATTAAGACAGAATAACAACAAGCCCAATAAAACTTTTCAAATTTAATTGGAGGTATAATTTTATTAATTTTTGAATTTTAGTAATTTATTTTTAATTTATTTTACTGTTAGAATTTGTTGAAAGATTTGAATTACTCCTAATTTGCTTAGTAGTATTTTTAAGAATTTTAAATTTAAATAAAATCTAATCTAATCTGATAAGATCACATCTGATTTAAATTAGTTATCATATTTTTAGGATTTTAAAATTTAAATCAAATTTGATCTAATCCAATAAAATTAAATTTGATTTAAATTAATTATCTTATCTTTAAAAGATTTAAATTAAGTTATCTTATCTTATCTTTTAATTAGTTTGTTAGATATCAGATGATAAGAAATGTTCTCCTGATTTCGTATCATTATTATTATTATTATTATTATTATTATTATTATTATTATTATTATTAGTGTAGAGGATATTCTAAAGAGAGTGGTGTCGGGATTACTTTATAATTCGAATAATATGAAGGTCAACGTCAGCAGTTTTAGATTATATTTGATTTGATTTGATTACAAGTTGCTAAAGATAGAAGTACGTTTTAAATTTCAGTTGAGGACTCTGAGCTTTCAAATTCTCCGGCAAGGACATTTTGTTATACTATATAAACCCCCTTCTTCTCAACTTGTTGCCACACCCACATTTTATTTCGATTTTTTCTCCTTCCTTTCTTATTTGCTTTCTGTTATCTCTTGTGTGTTACGCTGCTTCTTTGCAATCCAAAATGACTATTTTCATTGAGCAACCTATCTTCGGTATGATATGATTGGTTTCTCACTTATTTATTTATTTATTTGATTTTGATTTTCCGGATTCATAGTATAGCACAAATGCTCCATATCAAAATCATGACTAGTATCACATTGTGACATATTCTTCAGATTCACAATTTGACGTGAAGAATGTGGACTCTAACGAAACCAACGAGCTTGTGTTGGATGGTGGATTTTCAATGCCAAAGGAGGTGTCTCAGAATGGATTCGCAACCCCAGAAGTGAATTCATTTGGCCATTCCTTCAGGTTTCGACTCTATTTTCTATTCTCTAGTTGTCTTTTCTTGAGTCTTATGTTTATAATAATAACGCTAATGCGGCGAGCCAATGGGGATGATTTGGCAGGGATTATAATGCTGAAAGTGAAAGGCAAAAGGGTGTGGAGGAATTTTATAGATTGCAGCACATCAACCAGACGTATGACTTTGTAAGCAAACTTCATATTTTCCTAAAAAATGTGTTTATTCTCTCACATGAATGATCAATGATGACCAAGATTTCATTTGTTAAACGCTTTTGCAGGTGAAGAAAATGAGGGAGCACTACGGAAAATTGGACAAGGCTGAAATGGGCATATGGGAATGTTGTGAGTTGCTTAATGAAGTGGTAGATGAGAGTGATCCTGATTTGGATGAACCTCAAATTCAACATTTACTTCAATCTGCTGAAGCTATTAGAAAAGATTATCCTAATGAGGATTGGTTACATTTGACTGCTCTCATTCATGGTACATACACTTGGATATTCCTTTTGTGTAAGCTTGGTTAACAGGGCAATTAAAAATTTTGACCAACTCATGCATATCTTTCTTTCCTCTGTTATGGTCAAACCTACCTTTCTTGGATATCTTGGTCCCCGCTATACATGAAAAACAAGACTACTACTTTTGTTTATTGAGTGAAACTGCAGATTTTAGACAAATTTGGGATTAACAAATGGTTCTTTTGATTTGTTTCAGATCTTGGAAAGATTCTTCTACTTCCTCAATTTGGTGAGCTTCCTCAATGGGCGGTTGTTGGTGAGAACTCTTCCTTAATTAACTTAAACCTTCTATGAATATTTTTTCTTTTCTTCAATATTTCAACTGAATGATTATAAATACATTGTAGGAGATACATTTCCGGTTGGTTGTGCCTTCGATGAAGCAAACATTCACCACAAGGTAAACAATTTCTTTTCTTATAATATAAATTTCAACTGAACTCTTCCTTTAGTTTTATTTTTTCCTCTTAAATTAGTCGTTGATATAAATTTCTTTCTTCCTGCAGTATTTCAAAGAAAACCCTGATATAAAAAATCCTGCATATGGCACAAAGGATGGAATCTACATTAAAGAATGTGGACTGAATAATGTAATGATGTCATGGGGACACGATGATTATATGTATTTGGTGAGTCTTTATAGAATTCATGATTTATAATGTTTATATGTATTAATTTGTTCTTTTCTTTATTAGGATTTTACTAAACAGTACATTTTTGAATATATAGGTTGCTAAGGAAAATGGCACTACTCTGCCTTCAGCAGGATTGTTCATTATTAGATATCACTCTTTCTATCGTAAGCATTTTCATTATGTGCTATATAAATATATATTATTGTTCTATCTAAATCTTGTGTTATAATAACTAGGTGTTCTTTGTTATGCAAATACAATAACCCTACATGATGTATATCATTGCAGCTTTACACAGAGAAGGTGCATATACACATCTCATGAATGATGAAGATCGTGAGAACTTGAAATGGCTACACGTATTCAAGTAAGCTCTTGTCTAACTTAAATCTATATTTTCATGGTCACATCTTTGACCGCTACTTACATTACTCATAATTTTGTGCAGCAAATATGATCTGTATAGTAAGAGCAAAGTCTTAGTTGATGTAGAAAAAGTTAAGCCATACTATCAATCTCTTATTGAGAAGGTGATAACAAATTTGAGTAATCTTTGTTGATTTATATCTATTTCTATTGTTTTAATATCTCTTTTTTTTAACAATTTTGGGATTCTTCTCTTGTTTTAAAAATGGCTTGCAGTATTTCCCAGCAAAGCTTAGATGGTGAAACTTCAATATGATGGATGGAAGCCAAGAGGGAATTGAGTTTTTTTTTTTTTCTTGAAACCATGTTACAAAATATGTTGAAAGCTGAAACTGATCAATCCGTCACGTTTATCCAGTCTTTAAACATTGAACTACTGTACTCTATAACGCATAAATTTATGTACATGCATTGTGTATTAGCATACTGCGAAGAGCACATAATAAATTATGGTGGCTACTCCAATGAAGATTTAATGATTATCATCATGTGAAGATACATCATTTTGACCATTGGATGATAGATTGTAGGGCTTGATTTGATTTGAAGTAAAAGTGTTACTTTTATTTAAAATGTTGCTAAATAAATAAGTTACACTTTTTGAACAAGGATCATCATGAGAAGATGTTTTTGCCATCTTCATGGGAGTAGTTGCCATAAATTATATACTATTCATATAGTTCTTTCAAGGTTCAAATGATTCAAGCAGAACTTAGGTGAGACAATAGGAGCCATGATTCCAAATTTTTTATAAAAAAATACTTCAATTGGCTCACATATTTTACTATGACTTAAAACATCCAGATTCAATCCTTATCTTTTGCTTTAATTGTACAATAACTTTTAATTTTAAACATTAAAAACATATTAGATTTGAAGTGAGTTTTTGTTGGCTTTCATAACAAATCAAAATTAAAAGATAAAATCAAATCAAATAAAAAAGTTATCTAACAAAAAAGATAAGAATAAAAAAAATCATCTAACAATCAAATCAAATAAAAAAAGTTATCTAACAAAAAAAAAAGATAAAAATAAAAAAAGATCATCTAACAAAATAAAAAATTAAGAATAAAACAAGATTACAATAAACAAGCAACACTCTCTCTACCTTTGAGTTCAAATATAAAAATTAGATAAAAAAATTGATAAAAAAATTCAATAAATATTATAAATCGTTGAAAAGTTTAGTTTTGATTCAATTATTGAAGATTTTAACTCATTAAAGAATCAAAGAGTACCATTATAAACTATTTTCTATTTTTTATCTGTAGAATTATTTATTTATTATCTTATTAGTGACAAACTTAAAGAATAATTATATTTATAAATTTTATTTTAATATAAATATTATTATTAAATTTTTATGTTAAGTTTTTTGTCTCCTCAAAAATCGATAAGCTAACCAAATTTTGAACCGATCAAAATTATATATATATTGAAAACTTTAAGTCTTAATTCTATGATGATGTAGAGAGTAGAGAAGGGTTAGGGTTTAGAATTTTCAAAAAATATATATAGAAGTATTTTAGTCATTTTTTATAATTGAACTATTGTAGTTATTTTTATAAAAAATATTAATTTAGACTTAAAGTTTGATTTATCGATTTTTTAGCCAAACCGATTTGTTTGTACTAATTTTAACAAAAATACTATAATTTAATCGATTACATATGTTAAATTTTGATTACTAAAAAATATCTTTAAAAAAATATTTTAAATATTTTTATGAGTGGCTTCCAAAAAAATAAAAAATAAAAAATCTGGGAGGTTTCTAGCTATTCTTATTTTTTAATAATTCGAGCATAATTTAAAGATGGATATTTGCTTTAAGCTTTTACTCGCAAAAAAAATATCCTTATATAAAAGTATTAAAGATATTAAATAATTTAACAATTTTTATTTATTATCTTTACATTAATACAATTTTATGAGAATAATCATTTTTATTTTCTTATATTCAACTATTTTATTAAAGTGCCAATATTTATATATTACTAAAATTAATTATAACTAAAAGTAAAATAACAAACTAATAACTATCTTGGTCTTTTAAGAGAGTCCTTTAGCATAAAAAAAACATTTCCCTTTGAAAATTAGGGTTTAGTGGGAGTAGTACTCTGTACAATTTTGAAAATCGAAGATGAGCAGTGGAGTGAACGAGGAAGAGACTTTGAGGGTGAAACACGGTGAGGCAGCCGATAATGTCGGCGGAAGAGATAAGGGAGAGAGCGGGGGAGGGATTGCATCAGGGGAAAAGGAGGATCATATTTCGGGAGGGGTTTCTAAGCCTTTGAAGGTTTCTTTCAGGGACAAAGTTGTGGGTTCCAAGATTGCTAAAGCTTTTTCACTTGTTGAAACTTTATCGGGAGATAACATTGCGGTAGTTTCTGGGAAGCAAGTAGATCTCTTGCCACCGAGTGTCACGTTTACCCAAGAAGCTAAGAATTGCTTGGCAGAACCTTATAAGGATGCTATAGTAATTAAGGTGCTAGGTAAACCTTATAGCTACACTGCATTGTCTCATAAACTCCGAACGGTATGGAGGATTAAGGGAGGTTTTGATTTATTAGACGTGGGATTTGACTACTTTCTTGTGAAGTTTGATATAGCTGAGAAGTGAGAAAAAGTTCTCTTAGGAGGTCCATGGATGATCGAGGAAAATTATGTGGCTGTGAAGCCTTGGGATCAAGAGTTTAGATCAAGTGAAAACTGTTTTGGAGCAACTTTAGTGTGGATTAGAATTTTTGGATTACCAATTTGGTGCTACCAAGAAGATGCAATGCTCCGTGTTGCGGCTGCAGTTGGCATTCCCGTTAAGGTTGATTTGGCAACAAAATTAGCTGAAAGAGGACGATATGCTCGTGCCTGTGTTCAGATAGATTTAGGATTGCCAGTGACTAAGAAGATTCTTGTTGAAGGTGTTGAATATGAGGTTGAATATGAAAGTCTTCACCTTATTTGTGGCTCCTGTCTCAGGTTTGGTCATGATATGAAGGTGTGCAAGACTGACAGCAATGCAGGAGGAGGAACTAATGCCAAGGTGATCAGCGATGTATCAAAGCAGCCAGAAAGCTCAAATTCAAAAAATCCAGTATATGTGGAAAAGGCAAGTTTTCATTTTGGCAAGAATCTTGGAGATGAGACTGTAAATGTTACTATCCCGGATTTGGTGGAGAGTGATTTGCATGCTGTTCATGTAGACCATGCACAACATGAGGATTTGGAAGGTTGGACTCAAGTGATTAGGAAAGGAAAGTATAAAATGGGTCAAAAGCCTTTTCTTAGCACCCATCAGGTCCAACCAAAAGTAAAGAAGACTCCTAACAAGGCTACCAATACTTGGACAAGGCCTAATCACCAACGTACAACACATGCTACTGGATCCAAAGTAAAATTAAGCAGGGGCATCAATATTGAAAAACCGGTTAGTGTGGCTTCTTCGGGGACCCGGAACAATGTTCATCATCAGCAGCAAGGTGAGACAACAAATGGCACTGTGCAAAAGCGTCCTCGCCCAAACTCTTTGCTGAATTCACCAGTAGATAAGGATGGAGCATCGACGGCGGGTATGGTGCAAGTTTCGACGGAGAAAATTGGGCTGCAACTTGAGAGTCCATTAAAGGCAGGATCGTCGAAGACATGGACATCATGTTGAGTCTCGGATTTGTTATTGGAGCTCCCTTTTTGCTATTTTTATGGATAGTTTCAATATCATAGCCTGGAATGTGAGGGGTGCATCTAACAAGATGGCCCGTGTGCATTGCAAAAATTTGGTGAGAATATATAAACCATCTTTCTTCTTTCTCTTTGAGACTCATACTATGTTTAATAATTTGAAGAATTTTTGGGATAAGTTGGGTTTTCATTGTGTTGGTATTGAGGAAGCAGTAGGACACAGGGGTGGCATTTGGTTTCTATCTTCTATTGCTAATGCTTCTTGTGTGGTTATTGATCAAATTGACCAATGTATCACAGTGAAAGTGAGTGTGGGTAACTTAGTTTGGCTTTGTAGTGCAGTATATGGGAGTCCTCAATTTGAAAAAAGATGTATGCTTTGGGATCATTTGCGTTCTATTAATTCAGGCCATAATAGACCATGGATGGCCGTTGGTGATTTTAATGAGACTGTGGCACCAGATGAGAGTACAGGTGCTTATTTTTCTTCTCACAGAGCTAGTCTATTAGCTACTACTCTAGATGACTGTGAGTTCTTTGATCTTAAAGTGACTGGTAGGAGATATACTTGGTATAGAGCAGTTCAGGCTGGTAGGAACTTGGCTAAAAGGTTGGATAGAGCTATAGTTAATGAGGCGTGGATGACAATGTTTCCTGAGGATTATTCTGAAATTCTTAGCAGGCTTCATTCTGATCATTGTCCTATTTTAGTTCGTTGTCATGGTAGCCCCAGAGTGAAAGGTTCACATCCTTTTAGGTTCCAAGCTGTGTGGGCAACACATCCTTCTTATAAACATGTTATTAGTAAGGCTTGGAATCAAGAGTTTGGAGGCGTTACCGAAAGACTTAAGATGGTTCAACAGGCTTCTTTGGACTTCAACTCAAAGATTTTTGGAAATATTTTTGTGCGAAAAAATAAGCTGGAATATCAGATTGATCAGATTCAACGACGTTTAGAGGTTACCGATGTGTTATCTCTGAGAATTAAAGAAGCTGAACTGAGGGAAGATTACAATAGGCTTTTGTTGCAAGAGGAACTTTTTTGGTACCAGAAATCTAGAGAGCAATGGGTCAAGTATGGGGATAGAAACACTAAATTCTTTCATCTTCAGAATTTGGTGCGTAGAAACCATAATAGAGTACATGGATTATATGTTAGAGATGGGTCTTGGTCTACTAATCCAGATATTCTCCAGGAAGAAGCCCTCTCTTTTTACAAGAATCTCTTTGGTACAACGGAAGAGGTTGAGGTTGATTGTTTAGGGGATGTTCTGATGCCCACTCTAAGCACTGAGGCTTGTGCTAGGTTAATTGACCCTGTCTCTTTTGCGGAAGTCAAGTCAGCAGTATTCAGTATGAGCCCTTTTAAGGCTCCTAGTCCAGATGGCTTTCAAGCTTATTTTTTTAAAGAATATTGGGAGATAATAGGCACTGAGATTTGGAATATTGTCCGGAGCACTTTTTTGGGAGAGTTCTTAAATCCTAGCATCATGGAAACTCTGATTGTGCTTATTCCTAAAATTGATAACCCTACCTTTATGAAGGATTTCAGGCCTATTAGCTTGTGTAATGTTGTTTATGAAATTATCACCAAAGTATTGACTAACCGACTTCGGCCTTTTCTTCCAAATATTGTTAGTCCTTTACAAGGAGATTTTATTCCGGGTCGTGGTGCTCCTGATAATATTATTGTGGCCCAAGAAATTCTGAATTTCATGAAGCACACAAAATCCAAGAAAGGTACTATTGCTTTTAAAATTGATCTTGAAAAAGCTTATGATAGGGTGGATTGGAGGTTTTTGGAGAGTACTCTCATTGCTTTTGGTTTTTCTATCATCACTGTTAATTTGATTATGACTTATGTCCGTGCATCATCTCTTTCTATTATGTGGAATGTGAATAGATTGGATAGTTTTGCTCCTAGAAGGGGGCTTAGACAGAGCAATCCAATGTCTCCTTACTTATTTGTGCTTTGTATGGAAAGACTTGCTTGCTATATATCTCATAAGGTGGTCGAGGGTGTGTGGAAACCAGTTTCTGTCACTAGGGGTGGCCCAAAATTTTCTCATTTGATGTTTGCAGAAGATCTCTTACTCTTCTGTCAGGCTACAAAGAGTCAGGTCCAAATGGTCATGCATTCTCTTAACATTTTTTGCAAGGCATCTGGCATGAAAGTGAATCTTGAAAAGTCTAAAGCTTTTTGTTCTAAAAATGTGACTGCTCGTAGAAGAGATATTTTTACTAGTGTTTCTTCAATACGTTTTGCTTTGGACTTAGGAAGATATATTGGAGTTAACCTTAATCATTCCCGTACCAGTAGGGCTTCTTTTCATTCGGTGATTGAAAAGGTGAGGGAAAGATTAACTAATTGAAAAGGAAGGCTTCTAAATAAAGCAGGAAGACTTTGCTTGATCAATTCTGTTGCAGCATCCATTCCTGTCTATCATATGCAGGTATCTTTTTTTCCAAATTGGGTTTGCAATAAATTATCTTCTATGATGAGACAGTTCCTTTGGAAGGGTCAAGTTGATGGTAAAGGTCTTTCTCTTGTTAATTGGAGGACCGTGATCACTCCAAAAAAAATTGGTGGCCTGGGTGTTAGAGATCTTGCGTGTGTTAATATATCTTTACTTGGTAAATTGGTGTGGCAACTTTTTCATTGTCAGGACAAGTCTTGGGTTGCTCTATTAAGGGCGAAGTATCTGAGGAATGAGGGAGTTTTAGATGGCCTTGTCCCTTGCAATGCTTCTCATGTTTGGAAGAGTATCTCAAAGGCTTTTGGTGCTCTTAAGGATGCCTTCTCTTGGTGCGTTGGGTCACTTGATCAATCTTTTTGGTTTGACAATTGGAGTATTGAGGGCCCAATTGCTCAAGATGTCCCTTTTGTACATATATCTGACTCTGATTTAACTATTAGAGACGTTTGGAAAGATAGTCAATGGAATCTCCATGATATTTTCTCTATCATCCCAGAAGATGTCAAACAGCGTTTGAATGCTTATAATCCGGATTTGAATGCTGGAGAGAGTTCGGGTTGGTCGTGGGGTGTGGCATCTTCTAAACTTTACTCAGCTAGGAGTGGGTACAATTGGCTAGCCAAAAGAAAGTTTGACTGGAATGAGCATGATAATTGGTTGTGGGTATGGCGACTGTACATTTGAGTCGTGGTTTAGCTTTATCTAGCACCTGTCATCGGTGTCAGAATAGTTCTGAATCAATTCTTCATTGTCTTCGGGAGTGCCCTAGTGCCAAGGAGGTCTGGAACCTTTTAGGCCTGTATTCAGATAACTCGAATTTACATGATTGGTTCTACAGAGGTGCAAGGAGTGAAAATATTTTTCTTTTCTTTTCGACCATCTGGTGGATTTGGAGAAGCAGGAATCATGACTTATTTAATATAGATGATTCATGGAGTGCTAGTAAAGTGGTGAGTTTGATTCGTAGTTCAGTAAGGGAGTTTCACACTAGTTTTACTATGCATCAATCTCTGTCTCCTCCTTCACTTTGTTTGCATTGGGTTCCACCTCCAGTTTATTCTGTTAAATTAAATTGTGATGCTAGTTGGTTTGCTCCTTCTGGCTATGCTGGTTTTGGTTGGATCATTCGCAATCCTGATGGATGTTGGTTGAAAGGTTGTACTGGGAAAGTCGAAGTGTGCAGTGTTCTTTTTGCTGAATTGTATGCAATTTGGAGAGGTTTACTTCTTGCTTGGGAGAGTGGATTTCGTGAGGTTATTTGTGAAACAGACTGTTTAGAAGCTCTTTTCTTGGTAAACCAAAGAATGCTTGGTAAGGATATTCCGGAATGGGATTTGGCAAAGCATATACAGGAGGTTATGAATTGGAATTGGAGAGTCTCTATTCTTTTAATTCAGATGACTGCAAATAGTGTTGCAGATTGTATGGCTAAAGCAGCTGCTTCTGTCGCGGACATTCACTCGAATTGGAGCCAACCATGGAGTGAGCTTCAACATCTAATAGATTTAGATATAACCCTAACCAATTAATTTGGTTTTGTCTCTTTTTTTTCTTTCTTTTTTATTTAGTCACCAAAAAAAAAAATTAATAACTATCTTAATAAAATAATAATATTTAAATAACAAAAATATTAGATGTATATATATTAGCTTTTAAATCCAGATGTAAGAAAGAAGCCAATCAATTCAAAAAATGAATAATTGGTTCCCTTTCATCACCAATGTTTTATCGATCATTCTTGGGTTTTGTCTTATTCTTCCGGTTAACTTTTTCCCTTTTTTTAATACCCCTTTAACAGCCCTATAATGATGCACTTATATCACATAAATATAAATAATATTTATAAAATATTTTAATTTTATAAAAAAACAGATATCATTATTTTTCTCCTAGGAAGGATATAAGAAGAATAAACTATTCTTTCTCAAACCAAGAAACAAACTTTTTGTACTTAATTAAGAATCGCAACACGTGTTCAACTCAAACCAATTCCTTTTATTTTTAATTTAAAAATTTAAAAAATTAAAATAATAAAGAATTTTTTTTTATAATAAATCTATTTTTCAACTAACAGACTTGTTATATATACAATTTTTTTTGTTTTACAAGTTCATACAAGTTGGCTCAAATCCAACAAAAACAACCCTCACGTTAACGTGTGTGTAAGCACACACTCACTCAACCGTTTCAATAGCGCGCTTAAATTATGAAAGACGCTTTTTCTTCTTCTTCGATCAAAACCTCAAGCTTGAGGATTTAAACAACGCTCGAAATCTCTCACGAAACGGTCAAAATCATCGCAAAAATTTAAGGGAATCTACAAGAGAAGTTCAAAATCTCCATCAAAAAACAGAAATAAAATACGAAAGATTACTTAAGGTACTATTTCGCTAATTGTCTAGTATTTTCACTTTTCTCTTCTCATTTCGATTGCGAAACTCTAGATAGTCATATTTCTATTTATTAAGTAGATTCATTATGTGTTCTTGGTTTAAAATACATATTAGTGTTCTCATCATACTGTTCAATCAGTGATAACTGTTTTACGTACTATTTCATGTATAGTTTAACATATATTTTCATGTGTTTTTGAGCATGTTTACCTGTTTGAACTGAGTTTGTCTCTAGGAAATGAGTTTTTATACATAAAAACTTTCGCTGTATTTCAAGTAAATTTGCGTGTAACTGGTGCTATTGTTCTTGAATAATGTTCTTGTGCTTCTAGTGTCATTTTATGCATGTTTGGTATAAAATCTGGTCAAATCGTAATTAATAAAATAATAAATTAAATAGGAACGAATATGGTTAAAAAATTTGGTAGTACCGGTTGAGATCTGTCCGGTACTGCAGTTGAGGAAATTAATTAGGAGTGAACAAGGTTAAGAAATAAGAATTTATAAGGGTTAAGTATGATTTTGGTCCTAACGTAGAGGTCAAAAATTTATTTCGTCCCTGGCCTTTTTTTCGCTACAAAATGGTCCAAAGGTTTAAATTAGTTTTAAAATCGTCCTTCGGACGAAAATACCCCTCCCTCCCCTCTTCTTCCTCAACATTAACTAGAAGCAGAAGCAGATGCAAAAACACAAAAATAAAAGCAGGCAACAATTGATAACAATTAGCAGAATAACAACAATAGTAGCAGTGGATAATGGAATTAGAGCGACAACAAAAACAAAATCAGAAGTAGAAAAAAAAAAACAGAAGCAGCAGAAACAGAAGCAACCAAAGCATCAAAAATAACAATGGAATAAAAGGAATAAACAGAAGCTACCAAAAGCATCATCAACAACAACAACAATAGAATCCTTTAAATCTGAAAAATTAAAGAAAACAGAATAAAAAATTGAAACAGAGGGAAAGGGTTGCGGCAGTGGTGGTGGAGGAGGGGCTGCGGCGGTGAACAACGATGTGGAGGAGGAGGGGTTGCGGCGGTGTGGAGGGTTTCGTTCCTCTCTTCTCTTTCTCTTTCCCTCTGCTCTCTCCTCTCTTGCCATTAGTGTAGGGAGCAGTGGCGGATCACAGGCAGCAGGACGGCGGTGCAGCAGTGCGGTGGTGCGGCGGTATGGCGGTGCAATGGTGATTCCCCCTTCTTCCCTCCCCCCCGTTTCTCGTGCCCCACCCCCCTTTCTTTCTCCCCCCGATTCTCTGTATCCCTTTCTTACTTTTTTTTATTTATTTTATAGTTTTTTTAATGATGGGTAATTTGGTAATAAAAAAATAAAATTGGTAAAAAGGACGATTTTAAAACAAATTGAAATCTTTGAAACCATTTTGTAGCGAAAAAAAGGCCGGAGACGAAATAAATTTTCAGCCTCTACGTTGGGGACCAAAATCGTACTTAACCAAATTTATAATTTGGGAAGATAGACATATTTAAAATACGATTTAAAACTCTAATATTAAAGGTTATGGCCCAAAATTAGGCCAACGGGTTAAACCAAGTGAACCAGGCCTAAGTGGACCCAAGCCCACACTATATAAAAACTCATTCAGCACAAAACAAATCATTTTTCCACATTTTGAGAGAGAGGCTCGGTGGTGAAGAAAGAAGAGAGTGGGAAATCAAACCCTAGCTACCACCAACTTCAAATCATCATAACTTTCTCTCTGAAACTCCGATTGATGAGTCGTTTGTGGTCACGCATCGCTCTTCTCATCCTCTACAATTATATTTAAGTTTTATGGTATGTAATCCACTGTCCTCTGCCCAGTTTTTATTTTCCCCATTAAATTCGAGTTTGGTTATGGGTGTTGAGTAATTTTATGATTTTGGTTGTTTAGGAGTGCTCTGGTATGAGCCTTGGGTGATATCCATCATAAAGTACAGTGGATTAAGGTAAGAAACTCTCCAACCCTTGTAATTTATCATTTTCATGAACCCTAGGTTGATTATAAGTGTGAAATTGGTTATGTATGTTAGAGTATTGGTTGATTTTGGTGCACAATTGGGAGGTTGGTGTTGCCTGTGGAGGTTTGGTGAGGCTTGGAGGTAAGATTGGTGGAGACTTCCGAAGAAATGTGGAATAATAAGAAATTAGGAATTTAGGAGTGGAAGGTGACGAAATTGAATTAAATTGTGTAGATGAGGTAGGTTTAGTTTTGGTTGAATGTAATTATGTGAATGTGGTTGGGTTGTGGTCATTTGGATGAGTGAAAATGAATTTGGCTTGTGAACATTGGAATAATTGGTGATTTTTGTTTTTAGGTAAAAACTGATTTTTGACCAACATCGGCGGTCCGTAACTCGGTCCTCGGAGTTAGAAATTCTTCAAAATTTGATTTTTATGAATGTTTATTCAATGATCTTTCCATTCAAAAATGGTTGAAAAAGGAATTTTTGTAGAAGAAGTTATGTGTGGCGGAAATTTGAGGTTTGAAAATGAAATTCTGCAGCTTTTTCAGACTTAGTAAAATTTTTAAGAAAACATACTCCGACGCGCACGCATGGCCGACGCACACGCGTCACTCATGATTTTTACTCTTTCACACATGCGCCTGTTCGACGCGTATGCGTTGCTGTATTGATGCAAGTGCCCAGTAGAAAATCCAGAGAGTTGCACTGGTACTGTGCTGGTTTTGTGCGAGGAGCACAAAACGCACCCACGCGTACGCGTGGCTGACGCGCACGCGTCACTCCACCTCTCTGCTTCCCATGCGTGCGCAATGGCGACGCGCACGCTGATAAACCCCATTTGTAGGGTTTATCTTGTGCCTAATTTAGGAGATTTTATGACCTTTTACCCACATTTATTCAATGAAATAGCATGGTTTCATGATTGTCTCCTTATTTGTGCTTAGATGTGAAAACATGCTTTTTAGGCCCTTAATTGGTTAATCTTGATTCACCTTTGATTCCACTAGATGCCTTGATGTGTTTGTTAAGTGATTTCAGGTTGAAAAGGCTAGGAATGGATCAAAGGAGTGAAAAGGAAAGCATACAAAGTGGAGAAATCACGAAAAGCCAAAGATTTGGAAAAAAGCCCATGGACGCGCGCGCGCACTATGCGCCTGATGCCAAGGCATCATAGGCTAGTTTCACTAGCATTTCTCTATTAGTTTTAGTTGTTTTATGCATTTTCTTGAGCTTAAAGTAACCAAAAATGGTTAAATGAAGAACAAAGTAATGAACCCTCCAAACAATATGATTTTGATGCAAATTCCATGAGTTTTAGTTGTATTACTTAAATGCTATGAATGAAAGATTTCTCATGAAATTTTGCAAGACTTTGATGCAATTGTTTGGATGATTTCAGGGAAGAAGAGGCTAAGCAAGGAAGCAACAAAATCAATAAAGGAAGCTTGAATATCACATGTGGAGTTTAAGTTCCAGTTTAAGCCTAAACTGGAGCTTAAACGCCAAAATCATGAAGGATAAGAAATGCTGGGATTGAAGTTTAACCTCCAGTTTGACCTCAAACTGGAGGTTAAACGCCAGAATGAGTATGCCACCCAGGGAGGAGTTCCACGTTTAACCTCCAGTTTGACCTCAAACTGGAGGTTAAACGCCAGAACCAGGAAGAGTACCAGGGGCCATTCCACGTTTAAGCTCCAGTTTAACTCAAACTGGAGCTTAAACGTGTTCGACGTTTTCTTTCACTCCAGGGTTGCTCTCTCCACCTCCACGTTTAACCTCCAGTTTGACCCCAAACTGGAGGTTAAACGTGTTCGACACCTCCAGGGCCACCATTCCAAGCTTCCACGTTTAACCTCCAGTTTGACCTCAAACTGGAGGTTAAACGTGTTCGACCTCCAGGATGCCTCATTCCTCTTCCACGTTTAACCTCCAGTTTAACCTTAAACTGGAGGTTAAACGTGTTCGACTACATTACTCTCCAGGGCTACCATTCTTCCATTTCCACGTTTAAGCTTCAGTTTAACCTTAAACTGAAGCTTAAACGTGCTTCTACAAATGGCCTCACTGGAAGTGTCTGGCGTTTAAGCTGCAGTTTAAGCTTAAACTACAACTTAAACGCCACTCTTGAAAAAGGTTTCTGGGCCAAAAATATTGTGATTTAAGTTAGTCTTTGAGCACAATTATTAACTTAAGCTTACTTTGGTATGAAACCCAATTGAATATCATGGTTTATGGGATTGGGCCTGAAGGATTGATGAGTTTGAAATCTCAATTTATTGAGTCATGTGTCATTATTTGATTATCACTAAGTTAGCTCAATAAATGTTACAGGACTTGGATCAACAACCTCATCAAGATTATGGATCATAAACCCAAGGCAAAAGGAAAGCAAGGAGAGGCCTCAAAGCCCAAGAAGCACAACTGAAGCTCAATATAGAAAGTGTATAAATAGGATAGAAGTTAAGTTAGAAGGGACTTTTACTTTTCACTTTTAGCTAGTTTCTTTTTCTTTGTAATTGAATTCTGAGCTATGATTCACTAAACCCCCTTTCATTGGGTTAGGGAGCTCTATTGTAATTCAATGAATCAATAATAGTTTATCTTCTTCTTCAATCTTTTCTCTTGAATTTTGTTAGAAAGCTTCTCGATCTAATTCCATTGAGTAGTTGTCTTGGGAAAGAGACTACTCATACTTGGAATCCTTCGGAGCCTTGGGAAAGGAATGGAGGATTCATGCTAGAGAAGCTTTCTCACAGTGGATTGGATTGGGGTTTGGATGGATATTGTGACATGTAATCCTACCAAATTGTGGTTCATGAAATTGTGTGGTATAATCAGTGATCAAGCATCATCTCTTCTTATGAACATTTAAACCAAGGGATTGGGAATTTGTTTGTTTTTAGAGAGCATTGGTGAGCCAAGGAATTGGGATCCAATCATATAAGATTGCCAAGCAAAATTCAATGAATGCATTGGTTGAGGAAGAGATTTACATGTTTTGATTCGGAGATTTCAATATCTCCTAAACCCAATGAATTCCCCATTTCTGATTTCCACTTTCTCTTTACATTCTGCAATTCAATTCTTGCAATCATCCCCATTCCCTTTTAATTTCAGCAATTTACATTCTGCTCTTTAATTCATGCAATTTAAGATTCAACCATTTAATTTTCTTGTCATTTACTTTTCCCGCCAATTTTACATTCCGCAATTCTCATCTCAATTCTTGATTCCGCTCAACTAGAACACACTTCTAATCCGAATTGCTCACTCAACCAATCCTTGTGGGATTCGACCTCACTCTATTGTGAGTTTTTACTTGACGACGATAACCGGTGCACTTGCCGGAAAGAATTTTGCCGATCGTGCAATTTCCTAAATCGTAGCATAACACGTTTATGCGCATCAAGTTTATGGCGCCGTTGCCGGGGATTGGTTTTCGATTGACAATTCTCAAATTGGAAGCTAACTAGATTGAGCAATTTTCTCTTGCTTTGTTAATTCTGTTCTAAATACTTGTTGAATTTTAATTTCTGCACTTGGTTACATGCTTTCCTTCTTTATGCCTTTAAATTCATGCAACTAACTCACTGACTCACTAACTGTTTGAATTAATTCCTCAATTGAGCTGACCATACTCTTCCATTGACCAAGAGTATTTTACCTCTTTGTGTTTGAGCTGTGTTCTTGTATGACAGGTAGGAGAGGAGAGACATCAACTCCTCCATATACCGAACCGGAAAGGACCCTTCATAGACTTAGAAGGGAAGCAAGAGGGAAGAGAGTAGTGGGAGAAGAGGAATCTGAAGGAGAATCTGAGGACAATTTTGAGGAAGCTCTAGATCTCAACATGGATAGAGAAGTTCACAACCATGAGAGAGCTGATGGAAACAATGCCATTCCTGAGAGGAGGGTTCTTAGTTCATACATAAACCCAACCTCTGGGAATTGTGGTAGTAGCATCCAGAAACCATCCATTCAGGCCAACAATTTTGAGCTCAAGCCACAGCTAATATCATTGGTGGAAAATCATTGTTCCTTTGGAGGAAGTGCTAACGAAGACCCAAACCAACATCTCACAAAATTCCTGAGAATTTGTGACACTGTGAAGTCCAATGGAGTCCAGGAAGATGCCTATAAACTGCTCTTGTTCCCATTTTCACTTAGGGACAAGGCAGCTAAGTGGCTGGAATCATTCCCAAGGGGGAGTCTAACCACATGGGATGAGGTGGAAGGCAAGTTTCTGGCACGTTTCTACCCTCCACAAAAGGTCAATAGGCTTCGATCTGAGGTCCAGACTTTTAGACAACAAGATGGTGAAACTCTCTACGAGGCATGGGAGAGATTCAAGGACTTGACAAGGAAGTGCCCACCAAACATGTTCCATGATTGGGTGCAATTGCACATCTTCTATGATGGGCTCTCTTATGAATCAAGGAAGGCTGTAGACCATTCATCAGGAGGTTCATTGAACAAGAAAAAGACTGTGGAAGAAGCCGTTAAAGTGATCGAGACAGTGGCTGAGAATGAGTACTACTATGCATCAGAAAGGCACAACACTAAGGGAGTCATGGAGCTGAACCATGTTGATACAATTCTAGCCCAAAACAAGGTGTTTGCCAAGCAACTAGCAGAGCTTACCAGGCAATTAGAAACAAAGCAAGTGGCTGCAATACACACACAAGATCAAGAGGAAGTAGGCATTGAAGGAGGTGATTGGGATGAGGTTAACTATGTGGGAAACCAACAAAGGCAATCATATGATCCACACTCCAACACTTACAACCCAGGCTGGAGAAACCACCCAAACTTTGGGTGGGGAAACCAACAAACCCAACCACAAAACCACAAACCTTACAACCACAACCAACAAAACAATTCCACATACCAAAACTCCAACCAAAGATCATACCAAGCCACACAAAACACTTACCCCCAATCATCATATCATGGCCAAAATAATCAACATACCCAACCTAATCCGAACCAACAATTTCAAGATCAATTAAACCGGATGGAAGGAATGATGGCAACCATGAGCCAAGACATAATTGAATTGAAGAGCTTCAGGGATGATGTGAGAACTACCTTAAGAAACCATGGTGAAAAACTCAAAAGGTTGGAATCTCAAGTAGGAGAGCTATCTCAACAGGCACCCAAATCAACTGCAGTGTTCCCTAGTGACACAGAAAAGAATCCTAAGGGGGAACAAAAGAGAGTAAGATGGGAAGAGTGCAAGGCCATCACCATATTGAAGGAAGCCTCAGAAGAAGAAGGAATCAGGTCCTCACAGCAGGAACCAGAAATCTTGAAAGAAGATGTGGAAGAAGTTAAGCAGGAAAGTGGAACTGAGCAAGCCAAGGATCTGCAAAAAGGCATGATGGAAGTATACCAACCAAAAGCACCATTTCCTGAGAGGTTAGGAGGAGGTGAAAAAGGAAAACCTATTCAAGGTTTCTAGAGACATTTAACTCTCTGCATGTCAATATTCCCTTTCTTGAGATTCTTCATCAAATGCCCACACACATCAAGTATTTAAAGGAATTGTTAAGCAAGAAAAGAGTTTTGAAGGGAGGACAAACAGTCACAATGAACAAAGAATGCAGTGCTCTCATCAAGAAAGACACACTCTCTAAGAAAACGGACCCAGGAAGTTTTCATATCCCTTGCATCATAGGGGAAACAAAAATTGACAGAGGATTCTGTGATCTAGGAGCTAGCATAAATGTGATGCCTTTAACTCTTATGAAGAGGCTACAACTGAACGAGGTGAGATCCACTGATGTAATCATACAACTGGCTGACAAAACTCAGAAGCAAGCTGAAGGGGTAGTTGAAAATGTGCTGGTGAAAGTAGGAGATTATTATTTCCCCACAGACTTTGTCATTGTGGACATGGAGGAAAGCTATTTACACCCTATCATTCTGGGCAGACCATTTCTAGCCACTACTAGAGCGCTCATAGATGTAGAACAAGGAGAACTAATTCTGAGAATACATGATGAACAGCTCATTTTCAAAGTCTTCAAACCTGCATCTGAGCCTGAACCAGAATCTGAAAAGCCCAAAGATGATAGTAGCCATCCATGTTTGGAGGAAAGTAATCCAGCAGCTGAGACTCTAAAACAGTCATTGGAAGGCAAACAAGAGTTGCAAGAGTTAGAGCCACAAGAATCAGTGGAAACAGATCAGAAGGATCCTCCTGACATAAAGTTAAATGAAGAAATCCTCAAGAGAAAGGGAAGAGTGATAGGGAGATTGCCAAGAGGATGGAGAAACAAGAAAATTCCCACTGAAGGTTTTTCTCCGGGAGATAAAGTGATCTCAAGTCATTATCTGCCAATCCCACCTGGCCTCAAGACCATTCCTTCCCAGCTCCCTCAAGTGTTCACAATCAAAAAAGTTCTTTCTATGGAACATTTAGAGGTCATAAATGAATCAAGAGGGGACGTTTTCATAGTGAGAGGAGAGGACGTCAAGCACTACAATCCACCCTAACAAGGGACAACCGTCAAGCTAGTGACGTTAAAGAAGCGCTTCATGGGAGGCAACCCATGTTTTTAGTATCCTTAATCTTTAGTGCTTTGCTTTACATCTAATAAAGTATGGTTTCTTATGCATGAACTTGAATCCTCAGGACAACTATTGATTAAGTGCACTAAACCGTGCATGTAAATTACAATTGGTCTCTAAGTTTGGTGTGCCTGATGGCACTCCCAAATCTTACTCAAATTGAATTCCATCTTTCATTCAAGGTGCACAACCAAACATTAAGTTTGGTGTTCTTTTTGAACACAGTTTACGAAAAGCAAGAAGTTCCTCTGGATTTCAAGATTCATGACAAGTATACCATTCACATATTTTAATGCTTTAGTTTCAATTACTTAGGGTAGTCACTTTGTTTAGAATCAAAGAGCCAAGGTGACTATGATTTATTAGAAATATGCACACTCATTAAGGACAACCAATATGGATTTCATGTCATCAGGAGACTTAACCAAAAACTAAGTTTGGTGTCCAAATCATAAGTGTGCATACATGTAGAAGTCACGGCTATAAGCTCATAAAGACAAGCATTGATTTACATGTGCAAATACTATTCATAATTCACATGGACCGAAAAATGATAGCAAATTTGTTTGTTTGTGCAGGTACAAAAGAAAAGACAAAAATGGAGGAAAAAGACAAAAGGAGGTACGTGCTTGGTCAAAAAGAAAATTCATAAATCTTTGAAACTAACACATGGGAAAAGGAAGTTCTGCAAGAAAAGAAAGCTACATGTACAACCTAATGCATCCAGAATACTTCCAAGAAAATGAAAAGCCAATCGTCCTTATCTACAATTCATATATTTAGCATCAAGCCACCCTTCACAAACCACCCTAGCCGTTCATTTTTCACTCATGGGCACTATAAAGAACCACTTGGGGAACGAGTCCCACACCATCAATCCTCCTTCATACACTTTTTCCTTCATCATAGCATAACCATCTCTTGCCGAAAACAATCTCACCACACCTCCAACAACACTTCTTGCTTCACCTTGTCAACTTTAGTTGTCACTCACCAAAATGGCAGCTTCATCTAGCCACAAAAGAAGAAAAGACAAGCAGCCAATGGAGGAAAACAGGGGATTCGATGCATGGAGATACAGATCAGTGTTCCATGAGATTCAAGCCGAATGGATGAGACCTAAAACGGTACTAGCTGAGGTCCCCTTTGAACTTGAAAAGGATGAGTTCCCAGGTGTTTGGGAAAAGATCAAAAAGAGGAAGTGGGAGCTCCTAACTAAGCCAATCACTAGAATCAACATCAACTTGGTGAAGGAGTTTTATGCAAATGCAGTAAGGGAGGATCAAACCAAGAACCCCACATACAAAAGCTATGTGAGAGGGGTGGAAGTTGACTTCAGTCCCAAAGCAATCATGAAAACTCTTGGCCTGAAAAACATACATTTCAGCCAAGCAAGTTATGACGAAAGGATGAGAGGAGAACCTGACTATACAACTATTGCTGAAGACCTTTGTGCCATCAGAGCTGAATGGGTGAGAAAAACAAGAGGGGCTCCAAGAGTCTTGAGAAGAGGAGACCTAACACCTGAAGCTAAAGGGTGGTATGCAATAGTTAGGAGATCCATCCTACCCACTGCAAACTCTTCAGAAATAGTCCCTAAAAGAGCCATCTTGCTACATTGCATTATGGTTGGAGGAGAGATCAAAGTTCATAAACTCATTGCTGAACAGATACAAGAGTTTAGTGAGAAAAGTGACCCTGAATCCTGGCTTCATTTCCCTAGCACCATCATTAGACTATGCATCGATGCCCAAGTACCACTTGAGGATGAAAGACCTAATTGGCTATATCCTGGGCTGGCCATAACTGCACACAGAATGACTCTTGGCCCAACTCCTCCAAGACATACAAGAAGAAGAAATGAAGAAGGGCAACAAGTGGAAGCCGAGCAAGAAGCAGAACAAGAAAGACAGGAAGGAGAAGACAGAGAAGAAGAGCAAGAAGAGCAAGCAAATCCTGAAAGAAGACAACGAATTCCCAGAGACCCCATGGATATGAGCAGAATGCAGGAAATCATGGAAGGAATGTCTCAACAATACATGAGGTCTCAGGAAAGACAAGAAGACTTTCATCTAAAAATGATGGATATGCAAAGGAACTTTGAATCAAGATTCTTTGATCTGCAAAGGGAACAAAATCTACACTTACAGGAATCCTTCAGCCACATATGCCAACACCAAGATGCCAATGTCTTGGCAATCAAGGAAGCCACCACTTTACAGAATGCAAGATACTCAGTCCAAGCTGACTACAACATCAGTTCGCAAATCAAGCTTAACTACATAGGGGAACATCTACACAAGATGGACCCAGCATTCCCAGCTTATGATGAGTATTTCAAAGGGAGGAAAGAAGGAGAAATAAACAAGGCAATGATCCTTGAAAAAGGAGTGGAAGAAACGATGAAAAAGGCTGGATTCTAGAAAAAGCTCATAAGAAAAGACAAAGGAAGCACAAGTGGTCAAAAAGAGGCAGGAAGCAAGAAGAAGCAGGATCCCAAGAATTAAGAAGAACCAAGCAATAAATAAGAGGTGGTCTCGCTCCTTAATAATCAAATGATAATTGGTGACTTGTCTTTATGAACGTGTTTTCATCATAAGTCATTTAAGTGTTAGGTGGAGTTTTTTTTTTTTATGAGTCGTTTTTTTTAGTATGTGTGTTTGTTAAGTGCTTTGAATAAAGTGAATGCCTAGATGTTTGGATATAACTTCACCTTCTTAAACAAGTGCGTGCCATGCTTGTTCTGTTTCCAAAAATAAAAGAAAAGTGTGAACAAAAGTAACTTGGCTAAATTAGTGACAAATCAAGTAGAATTAAGTGGTGGTATGCATGCTTGATTGTTTAGTCACATCACTAATATTAGAGTGTAGAATTATCATTTTTTATGTAGAAGTAAAAATTGTCTATGGATCTTGATGAATAAATGTCTTTGGCCATGAAAAAGAAAGAAAAAGGAAAAGAAAAAGCCACGGAAAAAGGCAATCAAAGAGTAAAAAAATTGAGAAAATAAGCTAGGTACCAATGGTTTGAACTTCTGAGACAAATGCCTGTGGTGTTTTTGTATTAAGGATATGCTTGGATGAATAGGTTCTGAGGAGTGTTTCAACACTTGGTAACTTGGGTTAACTAACCCGGGATTATCAACCAAAAGTCCATTATCAAGAGCAACCTAAATACAAAACATTTAGTCACACAAAGAGGTGCTGGGCACCAATGTCTCAAGAAGAAATGTGAACTAAAATGCCTAAAGTGGATATGTGTAGTGCACTGATAAGAAAAAGAAAATGCCAAAGGCTTGTGCAACACATGACACTAAGCAAACAAGGAGCAAAAGAAACTCTAAGAAAAAGAAAAGAAAAACAAAAGAGAAGTGCCAAAGACATAAGAATAACAGGAGGCCATAGCAATTTTTGACGGATGCAATAAAAAAGTGATAATCCTACCTGATAAGTATGAAAAAGTGATGCTGCAACTTTCTGCATAGAACCCTTCTGATGAACTTCAAATGCTTGCTAATATAGCCAATGTAATTACTTTCTGTTCATACTTTCTTCTCAAATAACTCAGGACTTGCTTAGGGACAAGCAAGTATTAAGTTTGGTGTTGTGATGCCAAGGCATCATAGGCTAGTTTCACTAGCATTTCTCTATTAGTTTTAGTTGTTTTATGCATTTTCTTGAGCTTAAAGTAACCAAAAATGGTTAAATGAAGAACAAAGTAATGAACCCTCCAAACAATATGATTTTGATGCAAATTCCATGAGTTTTAGTTGTATTACTTAAATGCTATGAATGAAAGATTTCTCATGAAATTTTGCAAGACTTTGATGCAATTGTTTGGATGATTTCAGGGAAGAAGAGGCTAAGCAAGGAAGCAACAAAATCAATAAAGGAAGCTTGAATATCACATGTGGAGTTTAAGTTCCAGTTTAAGCCTAAACTGGAGCTTAAACGCCAAAATCATGAAGGATAAGAAATGCTGGGATTGAAGTTTAACCTCCAGTTTGACCTCAAACTGGAGGTTAAACGCCAGAATGAGTATGCCACCCAGGGAGGAGTTCCACGTTTAACCTCCAGTTTGACCTCAAACTGGAGGTTAAACGCCAGAACCAGGAAGAGTACCAGGGGCCATTCCACGTTTAAGCTCCAGTTTGACTCAAACTGGAGCTTAAACGTGTTCGACGTTTTCTTTCACTCCAGGGTTGCTCTCTCCACCTCCACGTTTAACCTCCAGTTTGACCCCAAACTGGAGGTTAAACGTGTTCGACACCTCCAGGGCCACCATTCCAAGCTTCCACGTTTAACCTCCAGTTTGACCTCAAACTGGAGGTTAAACGTGTTCGACCTCCAGGATGCCTCATTCCTCTTCCACGTTTAACCTCTAGTTTAACCTTAAACTGGAGGTTAAACGTGTTCGACTACATTACTCTCCAGGGCTACCATTCTTCCATTTCCACGTTTAAGCTTCAGTTTAACCTTAAACTGAAGCTTAAACGTGCTTCTACAAATGGCCTCACTGGAAGTGTCTGGCGTTTAAGCTGCAGTTTAAGCTTAAACTACAACTTAAACGCCACTCTTGAAAAAGGTTTCTGGGCCAAAAATATTGTGATTTAAGTTAGTCTTTGAGCACAATTATTAACTTAAGCTTACTTTGGTATGAAACCCAATTGAATATCATGGTTTATGGGATTGGGCCTGAAGGATTGATGAGTTTGAAATCTCAATTTATTGAGTCATGTGTCATTATTTGATTATCACTAAGTTAGCTCAATAAATGTTACAGGACTTGGATCAACAACCTCATCAAGATTATGGATCATAAACCCAAGGCAAAAGGAAAGCAAGGAGAGGCCTCAAAGCCCAAGAAGCACAACTGAAGCTCAATATAGAAAGTGTATAAATAGGATAGAAGTTAAGTTAGAAGGGACTTTTACTTTTCACTTTTAGCTAGTTTCTTTTTCTTTGTAATTGAATTCTGAGCTATGATTCACTAAACCCCCTTTCATTGGGTTAGGGAGCTCTATTGTAATTCAATGAATCAATAATAGTTTATCTTCTTCTTCAATCTTTTCTCTTGAATTTTGTTAGAAAGCTTCTCGATCTAATTCCATTGAGTAGTTGTCTTGGGAAAGAGACTACTCATACTTGGAATCCTTCGGAGCCTTGGGAAAGGAATGGAGGATTCATGCTAGAGAAGCTTTCTCACAGTGGATTGGATTGGGGTTTGGATGGATATTGTGACATGTAATCCTACCAAATTGTGGTTCATGAAATTGTGTGGTATAATCAGTGATCAAGCATCATCTCTTCTTATGAACATTTAAACCAAGGGATTGGGAATTTGTTTGTTTTTAGAGAGCATTGGTGAGCCAAGGAATTGGGATCCAATCATATAAGATTGCCAAGCAAAATTCAATGAATGCATTGGTTGAGGAAGAGATTTACATGTTTTGATTCGGAGATTTCAATATCTCCTAAACCCAATGAATTCCCCATTTCTGATTTCCACTTTCTCTTTACATTCTGCAATTCAATTCTTGCAATCATCCCCATTCCCTTTTAATTTCAGCAATTTACATTCTGCTCTTTAATTCATGCAATTTAAGATTCAGCCATTTAATTTTCTTGTCATTTACTTTTCCCGCCAATTTTACATTCCGCAATTCTCATCTCAATTCTTGATTCCGCTCAACTAGAACACACTTCTAATCCGAATTGCTCACTCAACCAATCCTTGTGGGATTCGACCTCACTCTATTGTGAGTTTTTACTTGACGACGATAACCGGTGCACTTGCCGGAAAGAATTTTGCCGATCGTGCAATTTCCTAAATCGTAGCATAACACGTTTATGCGCATCAGCGCCTACGCGCGGATTGCGAAATTCTCCAATGATGCGTACGCGCGCTGTGCGCGTACACGCCGAAAGCCGCATGTGATTTTTAAAGAAGAACTCGTGCCTGGCAATTTTGGAGGGTTTCTGGCCCCATTTGGAGCTGAGTTTTTGGCAGGAAAAGCTTTAAAAGACCAAGGATTGAAAGGGAACAAAAGGATTCACTCAACTTAGCATCATTTACACACATTAGGATTAGTTTTAGTTAGTTTTAGAGAGAGAAGCTCTCACTTCTCTCTAGGATTAGGATTAGGTTTAGGTTTAGGTTAATCTCTTCTTAGATCTAGATTTAATTCATGCTTTGATTCACTTTTCCTTTACAATTTCTTGTTCCTCTACTCTTTCTCTTTCTAATTTTGTATTTCATTCTTGTAATTGCTTACTTTGTTATTGATGCACTCTTTCTTCTTCTATTTTCTTTTCATCCAATTTGAGGTAATTCATGTAGATCTTGTTCTCTTTAGTTGTTGTTGTTAATTCTTTGCAATTAGTTGTTGTTAGATTTTATTCTTGTTGTTGATTTACTATGCTTTATTCTTTTGCCTTCCAAGTATTTGTCAAAATACTTGTGAAGATATTAGAGTAGATTTTAATGCTCTTGACTTGGGGAGGTAACTTAGGAACTCTTGAGTTGCTAATGTCCAAGTGATTGATGATTGGAAGCCATTAACTCTAGATCTCACTAATTGAATTGGTGGAGAACTAGGTCTTATGGACTTGGATTGACATAGCTCATTTAACTTTCCTTTATTAGTTAGAGGATGACTTAATGGGGTTGATCCTTGCCAATTCTCATATTGTGGTTAGTGATAGGGATAGAGATCCTTGACCACCAAACCTTGCCAAGACCTTTTGTTATTTGAATTTCATTTCCATTTACTTTTCATTTCTTATCTAAAACCCCAAAATATACAACTCATAACCAATAACAAGAACACTTGTTTGCAATTCCTAGAGAGAACGACCCGAGGTTCAATACTTCGGTTTATAAATTTAGGGGTTTGTTACTTGTGACAACCAAATTTTTGTATGAAAGGATTATTGTTGGTTTAGAAACTATATTGCAACGAGCTTGCATTTGTGAAATTCTAAACCATACAAAGGTCCTCTCATCAAAATGGCGCCTGATAAACCACTATTTTATGGTTTACCTTGTGCTCAATTGAGTGGTTTCTATCTACTCTTTACCCACTTATTCATACTATTTGCATGGTTTTACATTTGCCTTCCTAATTATGTGCTTTGATTGAAAACATGCTTCTTTGATCTTATATTTGCTTATTATTAATCCTCTCTTATTACCATTAGATGCCTTGATATGTGTGTTAAGTGTTTTCAGATATTATAAGGCAGGAATGGCTTGGAGGATGGGAAGAAAGCATGCAAAAGTGGAAGGAATGCAAGAAGTTGGAGAAATTGCTAAGCTGTCCAGCCTGACCTCTCTGCACTCAAACGGCTATATCTTTAGCTACAGAGGTCCAAACGACGCGGTTCCAGTTGCGTTGGAAAGCTAACGTCCAGGGCTTCGATTTGATATATAATATACTATAGTTTCCCTGATGCTAGGTGACGCGACTGCGTGATCCATGCGGCCGCGTCGCAGTGACGGAAATCCAGCGTGGGAAAATTCAAAACCAGCGAATTCTGGACTGTTTTTGACCCAGTTTGTGGCTCAGAAAACACAGATTAGAGGCTATAAAGTGGGAGAATGCATCCATTCATGGAGGCTCTCATATTCATAATTTTAGGAGTAGATGTAGTTTTTAGAGAGAGAGGTTCTCTCCTCTCTCTTAGGATTAGGATTTAAGACTTCTCTTAGTTTTTAGGAGTGACTCTCAATCCCAGGTTCTTTATTTTTATTTATTTTTCCAATTGGCTTATGAACTTTTCCATGTTAGATTTTACTACTTTGAATGTATTTTATTTGAGGTATTCCAGATATTTATGATTTTAATTTAGTTTTCTACATTCTTGGCTTTGGTTAAGGTAATTAGTGACGCTTGAGCTGTCAAATAAAACAGTGGTTGAAATTGGCAAATTCTGATTGAACTAGGATTGCTCTAAAGCTAGTCTCTCCATAGGAGTGGACTAGGACTTGAGAATCAAGCCAATCAGCCCACTTAACTTTCCTTTGTTTAGTAAAGGCTGACCAAGTGGGATTAAAATCCAATTCTCATCACAATTGATAAGGATAGGACTTCCAGTTCTTATACTTTGCCAAGAGTTTATTTTATAGTTATTTATTTATCTTATTCTTCTTATGCAACATACTGCTTCCTTACTTTCTAAAACCCCTAATTTACAAGACTCATAACCAATAATAAGAACATACCTCCCTGCAATTCCTTGAGAAGACGACCCGAGGTTTAAATACTCGGTTATCAATTTAAAAGGGGTTTGTTACTTGTGACAATCAAAAACGTTTGTAAGAAAGGTTGATTGCTTGGTTTAGTAACTATAATTACAACGAGAGTTTGCTATAACCTCTAAACCATCAATCTTCAGTTCTTCAGCGCCGTTGCCGGGGAATTGCAATGGTGTTTTGTTTTGGTTATTGTATATATGTGAATATTGTGAATAGCTTGATTTTTGGCTTGCTTATTAGTTTTTGCTAGTTTTAGGACTTTGTTTGATTATTTCTTATTAGCTTTTGTTTCTTATTTTCTCTTGTTATCATGAATTCTCACTTTGGCTATGAGCTTGGTTCCAATTATGTTGTAGGAAATGAGAGCCTCAATAAGGATGTGTATCAAGGATGGGACAATCAAAGGTGGGAGGAGCCATATGCAAATGATCAATCTTCATGGCAACAACCTCCACCAATGCACTATGAAGAAGAGCCATTCTTTGATGCATATCAATCCCATGGCTATGGTGAATCCCCTTGTGACTTTCAAGAACCACCACCATATGCCTATGAGCCATATCCTCAACATAACCCTCAACCATACTCACAAGCCCCTTCTTACTAACCACCTTCATATGACCCTAATCCATATCCACCATTCCAACAACCATATGAGCCATATGAACCACACATAGAGCCACCACCACTCCAACATCAACATTTTCAAGAGCCACCCCCTCCATATTATTACCAAGATGAACCACCTCCAAAGTATACAAATTTTCAACCACAAGATGAATACCACTTTCCACCACAACCTCCCATGGAAGAATACTCATGTCCATCGATCCAAGAGTCATATGCTCCTAATCATATTATCCAAGAGGAACAAGAATTGAGGGAGTGCCTCAAGGAAACATTGGATCAACTTCAAGCGACCATGGAGCGTGTTGTGCAACAAGTGGAAAGAGTGGAAATTATTGAACCACCACAACTCTACCAAAAAGAACCACCTTCCTACTATGAATCCTTCCCCTAAATTGATGAACCATTCCATCCACCCCAACCTCCAATGGACAACCTCCTTGATGTTCTTGTTCAAAGACAAGAGGAGATAAAAAGGGATGTGGAATAATTCACGGCCACCTTGGACGAGGTGGTAAGCCGGTTAGCATCCCAATGTTTGAACACTCAAGGAACTCCCATGGCTACATGCGGAGAAACAAATGAAGAGCATAACATGAAGGAGAGATTGGTGGAGAATGAGGGAAGTTGCTTTGTATTGGAACAGTTGGAGGAAGCTACAATTGTTGAAGAAGAGGAAGAAGTGGTTGAAGACTTAGGAGATACGGAACCACCTTGGGAGTCTAGAATTGAAGAAAACCCCTCCAAGATGATTGAATTTGATGCTAAGGAGGAATGCATAACCTCAAAGGCATATCCCTTATGAAGACTTGGATGGGATAGAGAAAGAATTGAGTTTCCTTGGTGATGAAGATCAAGCATCAAGTCTTAGTGGTGAAAAATCCTTTGAGCGTGAAGAACCTTCTCCCGTTGAATTTGAAGGCAATGTGGAGGTAAATTTCTCTCGTCCTCCCATTTATGATTTGAGTAAGGGAAAAGGTTTAGATAAAATTGTTGAACAAAGGATTGAGATTAAGAGATCTTGTGAGGAGGTGGAGATCCTTAGAAAAAGGAGGATGGGAATTGAATACGCTTTGTCAAGATCCTTAGATGCTTCTTTGCTTAGGTTGCCATCTACACCTTCATTTGAGTGGGTGAAATTTATTTCTATTAGCTTTATTATCCCACTTAAATATGGCTTGCTTGAAATGGATGGCCAAACTAGGAAACTTTGGGGGATGAAGCGTAAGCGAAAAAGATTTTGTGGTTGGCATTGCAAATCAAAGCTCATTATGGTTGATGAATCGAACATGAATTATAAAGGTTGGAGTAGTGCTCAAATAGATGGGTCTAGGAGGATTGTTGGCTACCTTATTGAGAATTCACCTTACTTGCCACCCGGATGGACCAATAATGATGATCAACTTCAAGACGGGTGTGAAAATAAAGTGTAGGATCCCGGATCGCACAAGGAAAATCAATTTTGGGAGCCCCAAGCTTGTGAAGAACTCCATCAACACTCAGTGAAAAAAATAAGAAATCTTGAGTGCACAATGGAGAACCAAGCATTGGTGGGAGTTCCAAGATGAGTTCAAGCACAAGCCACCTTGAGAGGAGCTCCCCATTAGTCCAACTTAAGGACAATAAACAAAAGTGCTAGGTGGGAGGCACCCCACCATGGTAACTTCTTTTTATTTTCTCCTTTTGTACATATTGGTAATTAGTTTAATTTCATGTTTTGTTGAGTTTGTTGAGTCTAATTGGTAGTTTAGTATGTTAAATAAGGTTTTATGGTGTTTCGGTAGCTGTTTGGAGGTTTGGAATGCTTGGATTGGTGTAAAAACATAGAAAAAAATTTTGAAAAACAGAGCACCATCCGCGCGTACGCGCACTGCGCGCGTACGCGCACTGCGCGTGTACGCGTGCATCAAGCATTTTCGCCTTCCCACGCGGACGCGCCATGTACGCGTACGCGTGGATTGAGAAATTTCACCCCAAGCCAAAAACCCGAGAGTTGTGCGAACGCTGCGCTAGCATTGTGCCTTTCGCACAAACCAACTCGCGCGTACGTGCACATGACGCGCACGCGCCACTCTCGAAATAAGCCATCAACGCAGATGCGCCATGTACGCGTACGCGTCGCATCCATTGCACCACCATCCGCGCGTGTGTGCCATGCACGTGTACACGCGGATGTCCTTCCTTCAACACATCTCTTTTCTTCTCCTCTTTCCATTTCTTTCCTTCTCCTTTCTTCTTCCCTTCTTCTACCCCTCATCCAACACTCCCAAACACCATTGATAATCATTTATTTTAGTTAACTAATTAGTTAGTTAGTTAGTTGATTAGTTAGTTTTAGTTAGTTTTCATTTCATTTTCTCTTTTTCATTATAAGTGTTGGATTGTTATTCTTGTTTACCATTAATTACTGCTGAGTATTAAAAAAGGGATGTTATCTTAACATCATTATGTTTATAATCTTTGTTGGATTCTATTGATTGAAGCTATATTTTGGTACTTGGTTTTGAGTTTTTCATGCTTACCTTTTAAGAATACCAAGTGATGAGAATTGCCTTCGAGCTTGTAACTCTTCTTGAATTGCATGATTTGGCCACCATGTGATTTGAACCCTATTCTTTGATTAGGAAATCTCTTGACATTGGATGTTGTGCATTTACTTCAATGCATTGTATTCCACGATCATATGCATCCATACGCTTTTAGCTTGAATGCTCTCATGCTTCTTTAATGCTTGTTTTACCTTACAAGCTTACTTAAAGCATCTCAAGCATACTAGAATAAGTGAAGTGCATGCTTCTTTTGTGACATCGCCTTTTGTGCTAGTGTGTGTTCTAAAAGGTGCCTAATTTAGAATTCACACATTCATTTGTCATTACTGTCACACTAATTCACTCACTCAATTCTAGTGATTATTACCTCATTCCAACAATGTATGCTTTCTTTTTATATTTTCTTATCGTATGGTATTATTTTCTATTTTTTTCATGAACGATGCACCACAAGCAAAAACAGAAGCGAGACAAAGAACACGCAGTGACCGGTTGACCTACCAGCTGAAGGTAGCAATCCGGAGAGTTGCCGTACCACCTTGCTCATCTTTGCATGCACCGAGGACGGTGCAAACTTTTAAGTGTGGGGAGGTCGTCCGAACGTTCGACAATTTTGGGTGACAAATTTCTAATCCCAACACTTTACTTGCTCGTGTGCATTATTCTCTTTCTATGATTGTAATCTTTGATTTGTTTGATTCTTTATGTCCATTATTTTGTGTATTTATGCATTTATATGATTGAGGCCATAATTTTATTTAGCTCACTTACCCAAATAGCCTTACCTTTTATCTTCCATTGTTAGCCAAATTTGAGCCTACGATTAATCCATTTTGTTCTAATTTTAGCACATTACAAGCCTTAAAGCGAAAAAATAATAAATGTCTTCAATTTGGATCTTTGCTTAGCTTAGGCTAGTGAGTGTGAGTAACATTCAAGCGTGGGAAAACTTGGGACATTGGTTGAATAAAAGGGTAGTTTTGTATTTTTATTGTAAATATTGGGAATTGGGTACATGCTCATGTATTGATAAAATGTATAGACCTTATGCATTGATGTCCTTGCATATAGCTTGAAAGAAGGAAAAAAAATGAGAAAGACAAAAGAAAAAAAATAAAAAAAAGAGAGAAAGAGAAAGAAATAAAAAGGGGACAAAATGCCCCAAAGCAAAGTAAAGCTCAATAAAATCAATACATACGAGTTGTAATCAAGAAGAGAATGCATGAGTATGTGAATAAGTGAAAAATGGGTAGTTAGGTTAGAACTTAATTGTATAGGATGTCATAGGTTAGGTGGGAAGTTTAAGCTTATCAAAGATTCAAATTTCAAGTTCACTTGACTAAATATGCGTCCTACCTTAACCCTAGCCCCATCACAACCTATGAAAAGACCTCATGATACTTGTATGCATGCATGAAATATATGTTGATTGTTAGAAGAAAAACAAATCTTGGAAAGCATGATTAGGGGAGAATTGAGTGAATCGACCCTAAACACTTGAGCGAATAGAGTGCAAACACATCCGGTGAGGGTTCGATTGCTCAATAACATGTTTTCACCTATGATCATCATTCTTCATGCAAGTTTGTAAAAATATTTAATAGCTCAATTCAATTGTGGTTTAGCATGGTTGTTAATACCTTGGCCCTTGTGCTTATATGCTTCTTGGGAATTGATTTATTTTGACCAAGCATTTGCATTCATATTAGATAGTTGCATATAGGTAGAGTGCATTTAGTTAGTTTTCATTGAATAAATGCCATACCCTTACTTCATTCTTGGTTTAAGCATGAGGACATGCTTGGTTTAAGTGTGGAGAGGTTGATAAACCCCATTTGTAGGGTTTATCTTGTGCCTAATTTAGGAGATTTTATGACCTTTTACCTACATTTATTCAATAAAATAGCATGGTTTCATGATTGTCTCCTTATTTGTGCTTAGATGTGAAAACATGCTTTTTAGGCCCTTAATTAGTTAATCTTGATTCACCTTTGATTCCACTAGATGCCTTGATGTGTTTGTTAAGTGATTTCAGGTTGAAAAGGCTAGGAATGGATCAAAGGAGTGAAAAGGAAAGCATACAAAGTGGAGAAATAATGAAAAGCCAAAGATTTGGAAAAAGCCCATGGATGCGCGCGCACTATGCGCCTACGCGCGGATTGCAAAATTCTCCAGGGATGCGTACGCGCACTGTGCGCGTACGCCCCAAAGGCCGCACGTGATTTTTAAAGAAGAACTCGTTCCTGGCGATTTTGGAGGGTTTCTGGCCCCATTTGGAGCTGAGTTTTTGGCAGGAAAAGCTTTAAAAGACCAAGGATTGAAGGGGAACAAAAGGATTCACTCAACTTGGCATCATTTACACACATTAAGATTAGTTTTAGTTAGTTTTAGAGAGAGAAGCTCTCACTTCTCTCTAGGATTAGGATTAGGTTTAGGTTTAGGTTTAGGTTAATCTCTTCTTAGATCTAGATTTAATTCATGCTTTGATTCAATTTTCCTTTACAATTTCTTGTTCCTCTACTCTTCCTCTTTCTAATTTTGTATTTCATTCTTGTAATTGCTTATTTTGTTATTGATGCACTCTTTCTTCTTCTATTTTATTTTAATGCAATTTGAGGTAATTCATGTAGATCTTGTTCTCTTTAGTTGTTGTTGTTAATTCTTTGCAATTAGTTGTTGTTAGATTTTACTCTTGTTGTTGATTTACTATGCTTTATTCTTTTGCCTTCCAAGTGTTTGTCAAAATGCTTGTGAAGATATTAGAGTAGATTTTAATGCTCTTGGCTTGGGGAGGTAACTTAGGAACTCTTGAGTTGCTAATGTCCAAGTGATTGACGATTGGGAGCCATTAACTATAGATCTCACTAATTGAATTGGTGGAGAACTAGGACTTATGGACTTGGATTGACATAGCTCATTTGAATTTCCTTTATTAGTTAGAGGATGACTTAATGGGGTTGATTCTTGCCAATTCTCATGTTGTGGTTAGTGATAGGGATAGAGATCCTTGACCACCAAACCTTGCCAAGACCTTTTGTTATTTGAATTTCATTTCCATTTACTTTTCATGTTTCTTATCCAAAACCCCAAAATATACAACTCATAACCAATAACAAGAACACTTGTTTGCAATTCCTAGAGAGAACGACCTGAGGTTCAATACTTCGGTTTATAAATTTAGGGGTTTGTTACTTGGGACAACCAAATTTTTGTATGAAAGGATTATTGTTGGTTTAGAAACTATATTGCAACGAGCTTTCATTTGTGAAATTCTAAACCATACAAAGGTCCTCTCATCACACGCGTCACCCTACTTTTCTGCCTTCCACGCGTGCGCATGTGCGACGCGCATGCGTGACCTCGTTTTCAGCAAAAATTGATTTTTGAGTTTTTAAAGCTGAATTTCAAACTTCTAAGCCTCCATTTTCATCCTTTAAGTCCTAAATTTTTATAGTATGCCTAGTAATGAAAAGAAGCTAGGACATGTGGTAACTTGTAGAGGAAGTAAAGTGGGAATCAATGATGAATGATGAGTAATGTTGATTGTATGAGTTACTGAGAATGATGGTGGAAGTGCTGTGTATAGTATGAGCCAGATGGCTGTGATAAGAATTGAATTATGGCTGAGTATGTATATGTATATGATTAATGACTAAATGTGATGAATGAATAATAATGAAAAATATTGAATGAGATGTGTGACCCCGGGTAGTAGGCAGTGGCGTTGTCCACTTGCTCTGGATATGAGATGGGGAAGGAGGATTATGATAAATGAGTTTAATTATGGAATTTTGAATGAATGTATGTTTGAGATGCCTGGGTAGTAGCAAGGGTTGTGGTTCGTCCCACTTGCTCTAGGTCAGAGATTGTGACGCCTGGGTAGTAGCGGCAGTAGTGGTGATTCCACTCGCTCAAAGTTGAGCTTTTAAACACCTGCCTGGGTAGATGTAGTGGAGTGATTTCGCTTGCTCTGGGATGTGGTGAGATATACCTTCCTGTGTAGATGCAGTAGCTTTGATTCCACTTGCTCCGGGTGTGGTTTGCAACTCCTGGGGTAGATGCAGTGATTAGCCCCCACTTGCTCCCAGTCGAGGTTGATTTGAGATTTGTGAAATTATCTGAGTTTCGGATTTCCTTGGATAAACGCAGTGGGGTCGGCTCCACTTGCTCCAGGTTGAGATCCGAGATTCTGTTGACCCTGCATCATAAGATATGACCGGACACTTATACCTTTCCGGATGAGCTCTCCCCCATGGATATTTTATTTTGATTTTTGAGCTTAGGGATGCGCGCTCGCAGGGACTGTCTAATGGTTAGCTACCAGAACATGTTGGGTTGGCTTTGTAACCGACAGATGATATCATCAGCCATAGGACAGGTGATGAGCAGAAATTTTATACGCTTTTTGACATCAATTTCATATAGTTTTTAGTAGTTTTTATTTAGTTTTTATTATGTTTTTATACGTTTTAGTGTTAAATTCACATTTTTAGATTCTACTATGAGTTTTTGTATTTTTGGGAAATTTCAAGTATTTTCTAGCTGATATTGAGGAGCTAGAGCAAAAGTCTGATTCAGACATAGAGAAAGCACTGCAGATGCTATCCAGATCTGACCTGCTTGCATTCAGAAGAGCTTTTTTGGAGCTACAGAAGTCCAAATAGATTGCTCTCAATGGCTATGAAAAGCCGACTTCCAGAGCTTTCCAACAATATATAATTTTTCATACTTTGCTTCGGATTAGAAGGCCCAAAACTAGCGTCCAACGCCAGCTTCCTGCCCCCTTCCAGACGTCCAGCGGCCAAAGAGCAGAGCCCAACGTCCAAAGGCCCAGAAAGGACCCTTGGCTGGCATTCCATGCCTAAGAGACCTCAATGCGCGTGGATATCATCAAAGCTCAGCCCAAACACTCACCAAGTGGGCCCCAGAAGTAGATTTTGGCACTAAATAGACAGTTTTACCCTTGCTAGTCATCTGTTTAGTATTTAAGGGATTAACTTTATGTAATTCAGAGTCTTTTGACCACTTTTCATCACTCTCCAATTCAGGAGAGCTCCTGATGAGTCCATATTTTCTAATATATTTTAGCTTAATTTGGATGGATTTCACCACATAAACTCACACTTAAGCACCAAAATAGCATACTTTTATGATCTCTCCCCAATTTAATCCTAAATGTGAAAACATGTGCTTTTGTGCTTAAAATGAGTAATTTAATTCCACTTTTATGCCATTCGATGCCGTGATATGTTTTGTGAGTGATTTCAAGACATTTTGGCAAGATTGGCTAAGCAAAAGTGGAAGAAGGCATGTAGAAGGGAGAACACATGAAGAAAATAAGGAAAAGCACACACAGACAAGTGTGCGTGCGCACAAGCATGCGTGCATACGCACAAGAGGAAATTTGTATGTGTGCGAGCGCACAAGTTCCTGTGCGTACGCACAGGTGGATTTTCAGCAAAGTATGCGTACGCACATATCTGTGCGTACGCACAGGACCCTGCATGTGATTTCATTAATGAAACACGTACTGTGCGATTTCTGAGGGCTTTTGGCCCAATTTTGGAAGGCTAGATGCTGAATTGAAGTGCTAAACGAAGGGGATATCAACACATATCAACACATTAGGTTTTAGTTTAGTTTTTTTTAGGTAGGAATCTTCCATAGGAGTAGGAGTAGAGTAGAAATTTCTCTCCTAGGATTTCATTTCCATCTCCACTGTAGCATTTTATAGCAAGCTTTTCTTTGGATTTTTGCTTCTTTTATTGTAAGTACTCTTGATCTTCTCTTTAATTACATTACTTTTGCCTTTATTTTCTTATGGTTCAAGTTACTTTGTTTATATATGCAATTTTGGTATCTTGGAATTTTGATAGACGAATTTAATATTTTATGCTTTCTATATGCTTGTTTGGATATTTATTGTTGATATTGTGAATAGTTTGGTTATAGCTTTTACTTGTCTTTGCAATTGTCTATGTTTTGGTTTTTTACACACAAGGTGTTTGTGAAAATACCAATTATGAGTTCTGAGTAGGTTTTCACACCTTGGCTTGGAATTTGAGTTCCTAGGATACTAGAGTCATGATGTCCGACATTTAGTGGTAATTCTTGGGTAGTTAGTTGACTCTTATTTCCATTGACGCTAGCTTTTTATCAACTAGTTTGGTAAGTTAGTTAGGACTTATGGATTAAGGTCAAATATGCTTGCTTGACCTACTCCTCGATGTTAGGGGTTAACTAAGTGAGATTGACTCATCATAATTATCATAGTTGTGGTCATGGTAATGATAGGATTCCTTAGATACTCTCATTTCCCAAGTCAAGGCTCTTTTATGCGTATCTTAACATTTTCACTAGTTTTGATCTTGTTTTCTCTTTACTTGCGTTGATCCCAATTTTGATAATCTCTTAGTTCTTTTATTGCTTAGTTCTTTTAATCTTTAGTTCTTTGATTCAAAAACCCCTTTTTGCCTCCACAACCGAAAGCGTAGCACTTCCAATTGCATCCTAGGGAGAACGACCCGAGGTTTCATTACTCTCGGTTAATTATTGAGTTGAAAATTAAACTTTGATTGGGAGGATTGCTTGTCAGTTCGGACTATGCTACAAACGAAGTGATTCTTGTTTTGCTAAAATTCTGAATTGGCATAATTCTTCCCATCAACTCTATACACGTTTTTACTTTGTTTTTATTTTCAGTATGAGTTTCTAAACCTCCTAGGTTGAGAGGAGGAGCCCTGCTGAATCCTATGAATTAATTAAAGTACTATTTCTTCTTCTTCGATCCGTGTCTGATCTATCTCTAAGATGTATATCCCGATCTTCATCGTGATGAACAGAACGATCTGACAAATTGGCTCTGTTCATCACATTAAGACGAACGTGCTTGACAAACACCCACGTCTACTTGGGTTCGTGTGAATACTTGGCCGGAAAGCACGAGCCAATAGCTATGGATTTACATCTCTCAAACGGTTAATCCACGATTTCATTGAGGACTTCTCGAGACACTAGCTCAGCCGATCTCTGATCTGAAAGATTCTACCTTGTCTGTGGAGTTTTGAGTAGGATCGCCAAGAGAATGGATTGCTATGCGCTTCATCCTCCATTGGATTGAATACCAAGGGCCCTAGCGTTCATTCTGTAGCAGAGGAGATCAAAGACAATTGGCGTGGATTTGATCACTTACAGCCTGCCATTTAAGAAATCAGTCACAAGCAAAGAGAGCAGTAATACCGGAGTTAATTCAGAAAGACAAAGCAACTCCAAGCCTCATCCATCACAGATATTCATCTAGGTTTTAAGATTATCATTATAATTCCATCTTCCAAATCCAATTCTTCTATCTGCCTGACTATAACCTGCAAGATAACCATAACTTCCTTCAAACCACAATTCTCATGGGATCGACCCTGACTCGCTCAGGTATTACTTGGACGACCCAGTGCACTTGCTGGTTCAGTTGTACGAAGCGTGGGGATTCGTGCACTAAGTTTTTGGCGCCGTTGCCAGGGATTGTTGAGTTTGGACAAACTGTCAGATTGTCTTGCTCCCTAGATCAGGTAAATTTTTATTTTTGTTAAGTCCATGGTTTTGATTTTCTTTTTCTTCCTGATTTTCGAAAAATTTTAAAAGCTTTTTCAAAAATATTTTTCTTTTCTTTGTTTAATTTTTGTTCTTGGTATTGAGTCCTTCCTGTTCATGCTTTTCAATTTAAAAAATATTTTTTAAACTCTTTCAAAAACTTTTTTCATATAGTTTATTTTTGGCATCCTCTGCATTCTGTTTGAGTCCTTGTGTCTATTTTCTTGTGAATAGTTGTTCCTTTGAGTCTTTCCTTCTAAAATTTTCAAAAATAATTTTTCTTTGGTTTAATCTTGTTTCAATTTTTAAGTTTAGTGTTTTCTTGTTATTTTTCTTTGAGTTTTTCGAAAATTTACTTTTGGTTTTCTAAAAATTTTAAATTTGGTGTTCTTTTTGTATTCTTGTGTTCTTTGAGTCTTTAAATTTTGTTCTTTGTGTTCTTGTGAGTCTTCAAGGTGTTCTTGAGTCTTGTGTGTGTCTTGATCTTAAAATTTTTAAGTTTGGTGTTCCCTTGTGTTTCTCTCCAAATTTTCGAAAATTTGAGTGCACTAGATCTAAAATTTTAAGTGTTGTGTCTTTTTTTTATTTTTCTCTTTCATCATAAAATTTAAAAATAAAAAATATATTTTTTATCTTTATTTAATTATTATTTTCGAATTTTTTTAAAATAAAATTCAGATTTTCATTTTAAAATTTTATCTTATCTTATCTTAGTTGTCAAGTTTTCAAAAATCAAAATTTTCAAAAGTAAAAATCATATCTTTTTAAAAAAAATCTTATCTTTTTCAAAATTCAAAAATCTCATCTTATCTTTTTCAGATTTCAATTTTAAAATAAAATTTAAATCTTTTTCAAAATCAATTTTCTAATCTTATCTTTTTGTTTCTTATCTTATCTCTTCTAACATCTAATTTTTAAATCATATCTTTTTTAAAATCAAATTTCAAAAATCTTATCTTTTTCTAACTTCAAATTTTAATTTTAGATCTTTTCTTATCTTATCTATTATCTTATTTTAAATTTAAATCTTTTTTTATCTTCTATTTTATTTTTAAATTAAAATCTTTTCTTAATTAATATCTTATCTTCTCTCTCATCTTTTTCAAAACCTCCTAACTAACTTTTCTATTCTTAATTTTTGAAAATACTTCTTTTCTTCTCTCTCTTCCTTTTCAAAACCACCTAACTAAATATCTTCTTTCATTAATTTTCGAAAATCCTCTCCCTTTTTCTCTCTCTTCTTTTTCAAAAACCACCTAACTAACTCACTTCTCTCTCAATTTTTGAAAATTACTCTCTCTCCTCTCTCTTCTATTTTAAAAAATTTAACATTTAAATTTTAAATTCTTTTTAAAGCAATAACTTAATTTTTGAAAATTTATTAATAAAATAAAATAAAAATAAAAATATTTTAATTCTTATTTACTTTTTCTATTTATACTGCTCTTCGTCTCGCATCTATATCATTCTTCTCTTTCCCCCTCTATATTCTTCCTTCTCATCTTCTATCTCTTAAATTATTTACTTCTATCCCCTATTTCAAAGTATACTTCTCTCTCTTCTTCTTGTCTTTCTTCACATCTCACTTGGAACTTCGTGCCAATTGGCACAGAAAGCTCTCTTGTGATTCCCTTTCTATCTTTACTTCTTTTTATTTACTCTTATTTATTATTTACAAGGTAATTTTTTCTACTTATTTTATTTATTTTTATTTTTTTATCTTCTTCTTTCTTCTTTACTTCTGACTTTAAAGAGGAGCTTCCTGCCTATTGGTATGGTCTCTTCTTCTTCTTTTTTTCTTGTTTATGACGAGGAAGAGGAATAAAGAATCCCTCTTAACTCCTGATCCTGAACCTGAAAAAACTATGAGGAGACGTTTACAACAAGCTAAAGCACAACACTTCGGAAGAGACCTTTCAGAAAGTTTTAAACAAGAATTGGAGGACATGGCCGAACCACAGGAGGAGCCCAAAAAGGTCCTTGGAGACTTCACCATGCCTACCTCTGACTTTTATGGCAGAAGCAATGATGTACTTGCCATTAGAGCTAACAATTTTGAGCTTAAGCCTCGGTTAGTCTCTCTTCTGTAGCAGAACTGCAAATTCCATGGACTTCCACTAGAAGATTCACATCAGTTTTTGACAGAATTTTTACAGATCTATGATACTGTAAAGACTAATGGAGTTAATCCTGAAGTCTACAAGCTTATGCTTTTCCCCTTTGCTTTAAGAGACAAAGCTAAGTTCTGGCTAGATGCCCAGCCTAGAGAGAGTCTTGACTCTTGGAAAAAGCTTGTTAATGATTTTCTGGCTAAATTCTTTCCTCCTCAAAGGATGAGCAAGATTAGAGTGGAAGTTCAAACCTTCAGACAAAGAGAAGGTGAATCCCTCTATGAAGCTTGGAAAAGATACAAGCAGCTGGTTAGGAGATGTCCTCCTGATATGCTCTCAGAATGGTCTCTCATAGGCTTATGATGGCTTATCTGAGATATCCAAGATTTCCTTGGATAGCTCTGTAGGTGGATCTCTCCACTTGAAGAAAATGCCTGCAGAAGCTAGAGAACTCATTGAGATGGTTGCAAACAACCAATTCATGTACCCCTCTGAGAGAAATTCTGTAAACCATGGAACCTCTCAGAAGAAAGGAGTTCATGAAGTTGAGACTCTGAATGCCATCTTGGCTCAGAATAAGATCTTGACCCAACAGGTCAACATGATCTCTCAACATTTCACTGGGATGCAAACTGCACCTGGCAGTAATCACAAAGCTTCTCCTGAAGAAGAAGCTTATGATCCTGATCAACCCACCATGGAGGAGGTGAATTACATGGGAGAACCCTATGGAAACACTTACAACCCTTCATGGAGGAATCATCCTAACCTTTCATGGAAGAATCAATAGAAACCTTAGCAAGGTTTCAATAACAACCAAGGTGGTAGGAACCAGAATAGGTTCAATAATAGACCACTATTCCCATCTTCTCAAGGGAATATGGAGACCTCTAAGCAGAGGCTCTCTAACTTAGCCATTCTAGTCTCCAGCCTCATTAAGACCACCCATAGTTTCATTAATGAAATAAGGTCCTCCATTAGAAACTTGGAGGTACAAGTTGGTCAACTGAGCAAGAGAATCCCTGAGATCCCTCCTGACACTCTTTCCTGTAATATTGAGGTTAATCCTAGAGAAGAGTGCAAGGCCATAACCATGGAGGTTAAGGCCGAATTAGAGGGGAATAGAAAGGCATTGAACGCCAGTGAAGAAGCCTTTACTGGGCATTCAATGCCCACCAGCCCAGGGAAGCTGGCGTTGAACGCCAGCAAGGAAATCTCTGCTGGGCATTTAACGCCCAGAATGCTAGAGGGATTGGCGTTTAACGCCAGTCAGGGTGGACAGCAAGGGCATTCAACGCCCAATAAGCTGATAGAGCTGGCATTGAACGCCAACCCAAGCACACCCTTTGAGTGCCTAAACCCCACTCAAGAACCCTCTAGCCCAGAACCATAGGAAATCATAAATACAATTGAGGTTCCTTTGAATGCACTTCTGCAGTGCTTAGGTTCTTATGACTACTCATCCTCAAGTGAGTTTGAAGATACTAGGGAAGAGAAAGTTGTTCGTTTCCTAGGAGCTCTAATGAAGCTGAACGCCAAACTATTTGGTACAAAGCCTCTGGAGGAAGAACCTCCATTGCTTACCAAAGAACTCCATGCTTTGGTTCAGCAAGGGCTACCTCAAAAGCTTCCAGACCTTGGACGCTTTTTGATTCCTTACACCATAGGCACTATGACCTTTGATAAGGCTTTGTATGACCTAGGGTCAAGTATTAACCTCATGCCACTCTCAGTAATGGAAAAATTGGGAATTCTTGAGGTACAAGCTGCATACGTCTCTTTAGAGATGGCAGACAAGACCATGAAGAAGCCATATGGCTTAGTGGAGGATGTCTTGGTTAAAATTGAAAACCACTACATCCCTGCAAACTTCATAGTCTTGGACATAGAAAAGGATGAGGATGATTGTGTCATCCTTGGAAGACCTTTCCTAGCCACAACTAATGCTATCATTGATGTGGCTAAGGGAGAACTAACCTTAAAGTTAGGGGAGGATCACATCTTATTCAAGATGCCTCATCCTAGCTCTCCCTCTAAAAGAAAGATAACAGTGCAACACCTAGTGTGCCAACCCTCTCTTTCTGTGTAGAGCTCTGCAGAGCCCCCAGACATCAATTCTAAGTTTGGTGTTGGGCAGCCCTCAACAAGCTCTAAGCACAAAGGTACTAAGAAGAAAGTACCTAAAGGATGGAAGGACAAGAAAGTCCCAGCTGAAGGCCTCTCATCTGGCATCAGAGTTGTCTTCACTAAGAAGCCATCTTTACCACATACAGTGAGCCGTGTCCTATCTCTAGAGCATGTAGAGCTTATTCATGAGAGGACAGGAAGAAGATTTACTGTCAGGGGCAAAAATTTGAGCCCATACTCACCTTTGTAAGGAGCCTAAAGGTCAAGCTAGTGACTTTAAAAGAGCGCTTGTTGGGAGGCAACCCAACTTTACTCAACCATATTTATTTGCTTTCATTTTGTTTTTCCTTTTAATTGTCAGAGTCATGATCATGTGCATCAGTTAAGAGACAGAATCCACAGCAGTGATAACAGAACACTCCGGAAAGAGTGTCAGAGTTGAACGGTAGTGAGGAAGCCCTCACTGGGCGTTCAACGCCCCAAGAGGGGAGCATTGCTGGCGTTGAACACCAGCCAGGGAGCAGTCCCTGGGCATTCAAACGCCAATACAGAGAAGCAGGGAATCTGGATTCCCTAGCCTCTCAGGACCAGTAGGTCCCACAGAAGCTCCACCTACCCTACCTTCTCCTACGTTCATATTTACTCAAGGACGAGCAAAACTCTTAAGTTTGGTGTTGCAAAAGCTCTGATTTTTTACTTCTACCACTCCTAAGTATGGAAGAAGAGGATGGAGCAAACTAGAGAGCATGCACATAAACTTGTGCAGCTGCCTCAACAGAGACAAAGGAGTGACATATAAGAGATCAAGCACTACACGGGATCCTCAAGGAGGAGCACTGGCCACCATCATTCAGGTGGATTCGTTCTCTTTTACTCCTTTTCTATTATTTTTCTATTTTCTGTCTGTCTGTTTATTGGTTCTCTTGTTCTAGTTGTATGATCATTTGCATTGATGCCTTAAAAGTTGTAAAATGTTCCATATATCTCTCACATTGCTTAAATAAAATTTTTATTGAAAAGAATTAAGAGATGCATGAATTTTAAGTTTAAAATAAGATTAGTTTAATTAGTTTGATGTGGTGTCATTTGCTTTTATTTTCTGAATGTATGATTAAACAATGCATGTTTGAAGTTGAAATTTTAGAATGTTGGCTCTTGAAAGAATAAGGAAAAAGGAAAAATATTATTGATCATCTGAAAAATTTGAAAATTGATTCTTGAAGCAAGAAAAAGCAGTAAAAAGTAAAAGAAAAAGCATGTTGCAAAAGAAAAAAAATATATGCATGCAAGAAAGAAAAAAATGGCAAAAAAGAAAAAGAAAAAAATATAAAAAAGAAAAATCTATTACTGCCCAAAAATGTAGGAAAATGAGGGCAGATTGAAAAAGCCAGTAACCCTTTAAACTAAAAGGCAATGGTAAAAGGGCCCAAGGCTTTGAGCATCAGTGGTTAGGAGGACCCAAAGGAATAAAATCCTGGCCTAAGCGGCTAAACCAAGCTGTCCCTAACCATATGCTTGTGGCGTGAAGGTGTTAAGTGAAAAGCTTGAGACTGAGCGGTTAAAGTCGTGGTCCAAAGCAAAAAGAGTGTGCTTAAGAACTCTGGACACCTCTATCTGGGGACTCTAGCAAAGCTGAGTCACAATCTAAAAAGGTTCACCCAGTTAAAGTGTCTGTGGCATGAATGTATCCGGTGGTAATACTGGAAAATAGAGTGCTTAGGATCACGGCCAAGACTCAAAAAAGCTGTATTCAAGAATCAAAATAAGCTTAACTAGGAAAGTCAATAATATCATCTGGATTCTAAGTTCCTAAAGATGCCAACATCTCTGAGTTTCAATGGTTTGTGAGATGCCAAAACTATTCAGAAGCAAAAAACTACTAAGTACCGCTCATCTGATTATAACTAAGCTTCATTCGAAACTTAGAAATTTATTGTATCTTAATTTCCTTTTTTATCCTACTGTGTTTTTAGTTGCTTGGGGACAAGCAACAATTTAAGTTTGGTGTTGTGATGAACGGATATTTTATACGCTTTTTGACATCACTTTCATATAGTTTTTAGTAGTTTTTATTTAGTTTTTATTGAGTTTTTATAGGTTTTAGTGTTAAATTCACATTTTCGGATTCTACTATGAGTTTTGTGCTTTTGGGAAATTTTAGGTATTTTCTAGCTGAAATTGAGGAGTTGGAGCAAAAGTCTGATTCAGAGACAGAGAAAGCACTGCAGATGCTGTCCAGATCTGACTTGCTTACATTTGGAAGAGCTTTGCTGGAGCTATAGAAGTCCAAATGGAGCTCTCTCAATGGCTATAGAAAGCCGACTTTCAGAGCTTTCCAGAAATATATAATAGTCCATACTTTAATTCGGATTAGAAGGCCCAAAACTGGCATCCAACGCCAGCTTCCTGCCCCCTTCCAGACATCCAGCGCCCAAAGAGCAAAGCCCAACGTCCAAAGGCCCAGAAAGGACACCTGGCTGGAATTCCACACCTAAGAGACCTCAATGCACGTGGATATCATCAAAGCTTAGTCCAAACACTCACCAAGTGGGCCCTAGAAGTAGAATTTGGCACTAAATAGACTGTTTTACCCTTACTAGTCATCTGTTTAGTATTTAAGGGATTAACTTTATGTAATTCAGAGTCTTTTGACCACTTTTCATCACTCTCCGATTCAGGAGAGCTCCATACACGTTTTTACTTTGTTTTCATTTTCAGTATGAGTTTCTAAACCTCCTAGGTTGAGGGGAGGAGCCCTGCTGAATCCTATGAATTAATTAAAGTACTGTTTCTTCTTCTTCGATCCGTGTCTGATCTATCTCTAAGATATATATCCCGATCTTCATCGTGATGAACAGGACGATCTGACAAATTGAGTATGTTCATCACATTAAGATGAACGTGCCTGACAAACACCCGCGTCTACTTGGGTTCGTGTGAATACTTGGCCGAAAAGCACGAGCCAACATCTATGGATTTACATCTCTCAAACGGTTAATCCACGATTTCGTTGGAGACTTCTCGAGACACCAGTTCAGCCGATCTCTGATCCCAAAGATTCTACCTTGTCTGTGGAGTTTTGAGTAGGATCGCCAAGAAAATGGATTGCTATGCGCTTCATCCTCCATTGGATTGAATACCAAGGGCCCTAGCGTTCATTCTGTAGTAGAGGAGATCAAAGACCATTGGCGTGGCTTTGATCACTTACAGCTTGCCATTTAAGAAATTACTCACAAGCAAAGAGAGCAGTAATACTAGAGTTAATTCAGAATGACAAAGCAAATCAAGCCTCATCCATCACAGATATTCATCTAGGTTTTAAGATTATTATTATAATTCCATCTTCCAAATCCAATTCTTCTATCCGCCTGACTAAAACCTGCAAGATAACCATAGCTTGCTTCAAACCACAATCCTCGTGGGATCGACCCTGACTCACTTAGGTATTACTTGGACGACTCACTGCACTTGCTGGTTCAATTGTATGAAGCGTGGGGATTCGTGTACCAGCAGGCATTCATCATTTGCATATGTTTGACTTGTTTGGGTTTGCCTATTTGTTTTGGATTGCCAAATTGTACATATATGTTGTGCTACCTGATTAAATGCTACTTGCCTTGTACTTTAATTGTGCATTACTTGCCTATATTACTTGTGTTTGTACAACTGAGAGGTCCCTCATACTGGTGTCGGTTAACGCTGAGGGCTGTTCTTGTTGAGATGGAGTAATGATATGAATAATTTAAAATGATGATTTTTGAATGAGGTAATTTGAATTTCCTGGGTAGACGCAGTGAAGTGATTTCACTGCTCCAGGTAGAAAATGAGATAATTTGAGCTCCCTGGGTAGACGCAGTGAAGTGATTTCACTTGCTCCAGGTGAGGATATGAAGTATTGATATAGAATTGCTGAGACAGAATAGCTGATGATGGTTTTGTTTATGATTCTGATTCTGATTTGTTGGAAAATTAGAAAGTTGGGAAGCATGGGGAAGAGGAATTAGATTTAGCATTCCCTTATGACAGTTTACTATTTATAGATTAGCGAGAATATAGGATGAATATTGGGTGAAAGGAAGTTTAGGATGCTTAGTAAGTTTTTATTACAATGCATTGTATTTATTTGGCACTTTTACCGTACTGGGAACCCATGGGTTGGGGGTTCTCATTCCGTATATATGTCTTGTTTTTCAGATGCAGGTCCAGGTGCTCAGTAGTGAACTGTGATTTGTCTGAAAGACGGCGAAGACCTTTTAAGATCTCTTATTTACATTTAGCTTAGATTCTCTCTGCTTTTGTTTTTTTTAAGAACTCACGCTATTTATTTAATCCTTTTGAAAACTTGCCTATAGAGGCTCTTATGTATCATTTGGGAGAGATTAGGAGTTATTGATGTCAACTACTTATATCCTGTACCCTAGCCGGCCTAAACTTCATGGGTCGTATATATATATAGCATAGATAACAAATTAGATTAGAACACGTAGCACAAAACTTTTCTTTTAGTACTTCCAAGCGACAAACCTTTTTTCGATTCAATTATTTTATGGAATAAGTACTCCCAAAAGATTTTAATAATCTCTTTGGTTGTTCTTGAAGAGGACTAATGAATGAATCATTGAACTATATTAGTTTGATAATCCAAATCCTTAAACCGGATTGGTTTCTCTTTTCCCAGTTCAACCAAACCAAGCTTCCCTTAAATAAACCAGACCCAAAGAAATTCTGATTAAACTCATCTTCTCTTCTCCTCTCACCACCGAACCTGTTTCAAAGGAAACTATGGTTACCTCTTCATGTAATCAATGCTATGATATGGTGTTGCAAGAAGAAGAGGCCACGAAGCCTTGCCACACCAGCTCACCTTTTCCCACCTTCTGTAAATATATATAGATGAGCCAAGTCTCTCAATTTTCCTGAAAACCACACGAAAAAAAAGAAAGGAAGCAAGAGTAGTGGCCAAGAAGAAGGAAGAGAAAGACCCAACAAAAATCATCATCATCTGCATGCGTCACCACCAAGAAGAAAGAGAAGGGCCATCAAGAGAGCTGCTACCCGAAGCCAAAGAAGGAACCCTACCTCTTTCCCTTTCTGGTTTTCTTAGTGTTCTTCTTGTTGGGTAAGAACCAATAACTCTGTGTTCTGTTGCTTTTTCCTAAATTAAAGATTCTACCCTTATTGAACTTTAATTCTTTTAATTGATGATCAAACTAATTAAATTCAACCCATCACAAGAGTAAGAACTCTTTTTTTGCTCCACATGCAACTCGATCGGCCAATTAGCCCTGTGAATTGACAAATCTCTTTAATTATGTTTGTTAGAGTTTTTTGATTTAATATAGCAAAGGACAGACTTTGGTTTGTGAAATTCTCAAAGAGAGGTAAGGGATAATATATATAGAATATCTTGTTTGTAGTTGTGTGTACTGGTGATGATGGATGGTTTACCATGTGTTTGATTGATGAGAAGTGTTTATTAATTTTCTGTTATGATGAAATGTAGAAAAGTAAATTAGAGTTATGAATGTCCGTTTGTAAAAAGGGGTAAATTAATGAGTATAAACTTTTAGAGCTGTGCTAAACATGCTAGCAACTTTAGATATTCAAAAGAAAGGTAAAATTATTATTTTAGATGAATTCTAGGCTTGAATATGAGATTTGGTATATGAGGTTGTTGGAAATACATTGTGCAGAATTTCTGCAAAATCTGCATAATTGGCAGCAGAATGAATGACTTTCTAGGAGCAGTCTGGACCTAATTTTTAGATGAAATTATTTTTTTGTAAAACTTTATTATGTCTTGAATATGCCATAAAAATTTCAAGAAATTTGGCCAACCGATTTGGAAGATATGAATTTTAAAGTTTAGTGGTTACTGCAGAATTTTCTGGGTTTTTGGTTCCGCAGAACCAACTTTTAGACACTATAACTTTTGATTTAAATAAAATTTTGAGTTGCTCTTAAAAGGGTTTTAAATATTTATCAGTCTATTTTAAGTGAGAATAATTTTCAGGTATATATCTATTTTGTAGACTTAGATAAGTCATTTTGAAGGTGGGTTGTTTGCTGGAAATTTTGAACTGATTCATAAACACAGGGTACCTCTTCCAATTGATAATTAATTACTCAAATGAAGTGATATGAACTTGAAACTTGTGGGTTTTAAACTTAGAAATATTGACTGTAATCCCACCAAAATTTAGAGGCAACGGATTAGAATTGGAATTATTGTAGAATTTATAAAAAATACTGCTGTTGTCTATTTTTCTGGAATTTCGTAAATATATTAGCAGAATTCTAAATCTTGTAAAAAATTTAATTCTAATCCAAGTTCAACAAAACCTAACTTAAATTGAATATTAGGATCTCTAGAGTTACCTTACCAAGAAAAATAGGTCGTGCATAAGTATTTACAACACAAGAAGGTTTTAGATTAAACAAGTTTAGGAAATGAAAAGAAATGTAAGTTACCCCTAGGAAGGGTTAAAGTTAAAGACAATGATATTGAGAGTTAAAGACAATAAAGAAGAACGAGGAACAAGGAATGAAATAAAAGTTGAGAATTATATTGAATGGGCCTTGTGCCGAACTGCTAATTCGAAAGTGCTTGCCTAACGAATAGCCTGAGATTGCTAACGCGAGAATCTTTGCCTAATTGATAGCACTGTTCCTTACTGTGATACACATTGAACTGTTATTATAATGAGGCCTAATTGACACGGGTAACCGTGATGTCAAGGTGTCTAATTGACATAGTAAAGGGACCATATTCGGGGTTCACTCCGAGTAACGTCGGGTTGCGGGTAGACAACGATGCATGAGCTCATGGCCTGCACTAGAAACAGGCATGCATCATCTTGTTTGTGCATATGTACTTCTTGTGAATTATTTATTTCTATTTCTTTTTTTTATCTATGCTATCTACTTGTTATATGTATGTTTGTACCTTGAATCCCTGTGTTTGTTATTTTTTTTTTCTATTTCGCGATACCTTAGAGACAAGGACCCTAGGTTCCCTTTTTACCTTGCTGAGAACTCTAGGTTCTCACCCTTCTTCCCTTTCTTTTTCTCCCTCCCCAAACGGGTCCGGCAGAGGAGCTCTTTGAGTTTCGTTCTATCCTGAGCTATGAGGATCCGGCACACGACGGAGTCTTCATATGGAGCACGCTTGGGACCACTTTCTTGGACGATGTTCGGAGATCACTCCAGAGTTAGTCACAGTGGATATTCCACTCCTTTTTTATAATCTTAGTATTACTTTTCCCTCACTTTTGTAGTACTTTTAGAGGGATAGGACATCTTAGTAGTTCGATTCCAGTTTAGGAAACTCATGTGAGGGTTGGGACTGACTTCTTCTTTTGTATCTGTACATATAACTTGGTGTGATACTCGATTTTTTATAGACGGCACGTATCCTTAAACTTAACTCGTGTATGTTTGTATATATGTTTATATACGTTATTTTCTGTTGCCATGTGTTTTCTTACATCACAACTTTAAAGAAACTAACCTTGCGAGCAACAAAACACTAATCCATGAATAATAGTTTATTCACGATTGAATCAATAAAGGCTTTATTAATTTTTGTTTCGAAATTCTGAGTCTAGAGCTAAGTAGGCCCTCACAACGAGTAACACCTGAACAGTTGGCATTGGTCATGACGTGTCAAAAGTTGGGTGTTACATTTTGAGTTCGATTTATTTTGAAAAGAATTATTTTACGACTTTAAATTATTTAGAAAAAATAGTATTATGTTTTAAAGTTGATTTAAATATGAAAAGAGCTTATGTTTTGAATTTGACTTAAGAATTTCATTTGGAGGAGTTTTAGTGAACTTTAAAAGTAATTGAATTTCGATTGAATGATTTCGTTTTGCGACATCTTGGAAAAAGTTAAAGAATTAGTTTTAAGGATGAAATTGGAATTGGTTTTGGTTTTGAAATTGGTTCGGAACTTCTAATTTGTATGATTTGATTTTGATTTAGAAACTTTATTTGATTAAATTCAGTTTAAGAAAACAATGATTGTTAACGATTTATAATGAACTCAAGAAAATGAGATTGGTTGTCACTCCCCTAAAGTCTAGAGGCCTTGCTGATGGGTTTAACTAATAAATAATTTCCCTTTGTCTTTTAAAAGAATAATTGGTTTAAGTAAAATTGTTTTAAAAGGTTTTGGAGAATGTCACAAAGAGCTGATTTTGGTTTTAAAAGAAAGAAAGAACGAAAAGAAAAGGAGAGAAGCATAGATGATTGTTTACCTGCTGAAAACGAGCAGAGATATGGTGGTGAGTGACATGGCGGAAATTGGCGAGTTAAGAAATTATTATAAGAAGTACGTTGCAAGTACAGTTCTTAACCAACCAGAAATCCGCTTATCAATTTAGAAGGGTTGTCACAAAATTTAAATTAAAATACTAGGAGTATGAATCCCAGGTCGTCTCCCAACGAGTTGCAGAGAGATGTACTATTTTATTAATCAGATGTTTTCAAAAATAGTTTGAGTTGAATAACAGGAAATTAAATTAGAGAATTTATGTAATTTTAATTAAAAACCTTGACTGGGAGTAGATTAGTTGGAAGCCTTATTCTTATTGGAGTACTCTCAAGATTAATTGATAATTGAGGATTGTTCTGTTTAGTTATCCCTTACTAGGTAAGGGAAAGTCAAGCAAGTTGGAAAGCTATTTCTATTCACGAATTCCAATCCGCTTAATTGAAAAGGATTGGTGTCAGTGACTAGAGGGAAATCCAACAATAAACCCAATTACAATTTTTCTTTTAAGCATTCCAACTTAAGGTCTTCCTTTCAATCAACTCCCATCCAAGTTATGGAACTACTCGCTCATTGTAAATATAGAATTCATAACATAGGAAAGGGAAATATAGAAAGACATGATAAATAATAATCAAAGGGATCAATTAGAAATAAAAATAGTTCTTGTATTAATAATTCTAAAAATAATCCAATAGTAATTCTGAGTAAACAAAGGACATGGAAGAGTAAGAGACACGTAAAGAAAACAAACGAGAATGACGAAGTCTTGCTGAGATAATAACTCTTCTCAATATCCCAATGCGAAAAGCAATAAAAATAAAATCCTAAGAACTATGAATGTGTAGAGAGAAAACCTAGAGGAGGAGTAAAAACTATATCTAAAACTGAGAATTGTCTGTAATGAATGTTCTCTTTCGTTTCTACATGTTCCCTGGCTCTAGTTTGCTTTTCTGGGCAAAAAACTGGGTCAAAACAGGGACCAAAATTGGCCCCAGCGAATTCTGCAGATTCTGCAGATCGCACGTGTCACGCGATCGTGTCATTCATGCGGACGCGTCATCCGGCGTTTTGCCTTGCCATGCGTGTGCGTCGTCCACGCCTCCGCATCACTTGTGCAATTCCGATCCACGCGGTCGCGTGAGCCAGGCATCCGCGTCACTGCGATTTCCTCTATGTCGCGTGAGCCATGCGCCCGCGTCACTTCTCGTTAGTCATCTCCTCCATTTCTTGTGTTCCTTCCACTTTTGCAAGCTTCCTTTCCAATCTCCAAGTCATTCATGCCCTATAAAGCCTGAAACACTTATCACACAGATCACGGCATCGAATGAAATAAAGGAGAATTAAAATACATAATTAAAAATCCCTAGGAAGCAAATTTTCAATCATGGAATAATTTTGGGAAAGAATTATAAATGCATGCTAATCATATGAATAAGTGGGTAAAGAATTGATAAAACCATACAATTAAACACAATATAAACCATAAAATAGTGGTTTATCAACCTCCCCACACTTAAACATTAGCATGTCCTCATGCTTATTTGAAGGAGATAAAATAAATGAGTAGGAACATGTAAAACTCATGCAATGCAATGCAACCTATATTATGAATGCAACTATATGATTCTTGTCTACTTGATCAAAAGTAAATAGGCTCTTCAAGATAATCACAAATCAAACTCCACTAATTCAATTCTTATATAGTAAGAACAGATAAAAATGCAAGAAGGTAGCTCATGAAAGCAGGGAACATATAATTTAAGCATTGAACCCTCACTGATGATGTATGTATGCTCTAATCTCTCTAGTGTATAGGGCAATCACTCTATCCTTATCTAATCATGCTTTCTAATTTTTTGTTCTTCACCTAACTAATCAACAATATTAATATACCAATGCAAACATCATGAGGTCTTTTCAAGGTTGTAATAGGGCCAAGGTAAGGGTAAGGATACATATATGGCTAAGTAAGCTTACAAATTGAATCTTTAATTAACCCAAGCTTCAACCCAACATATATATATTCTATATAATTTAAATTTCACACCTAGCCACCCAAAATTTCTCTTTCACATTCCATACTCATGCATCAACTTTTATTTTAATTTTATCATATATGCATTGATCCCTGAATTTAAACGTAGCATTGGGGTAATTTTGTCCCCTTATTTATTTATTGAATATTTTTGGATTTTTTTTAACATAAACATAAAAATAACATAGCTTATCAATGCACATAGATTTTTAATTCTTACAGTTTCACATGAGTAGGTACCCAAATTCCCATTATATTATCATGACACATTCCCTTATTATCTTTTGTTCCCACAATTTCCCATACTTAATTAACACACACAATTCTATCTTAAGCTAACCACTGATTCAATTGGGGATATATAATTGTTTTTTCGCTTAAGGCTAGTAGTGTGGTAAATTACAGAACAAATGGGATTTAAAGGCTCAAAGTGGCTAACAAAGGTAATTGAAAGGGTAGGCTTAATTTGGATAACTGAGCTCGAACAAATATATGGCCTCAATCATATGCAAGCATATAAATATATTAAACATTGGACATATAGGATGCAACAAAATATAGATTACAATCATGGAGAAGTAAACACACAAGAATAAAATAATTATGGTTAAATAATATAACCATGCATAAAGGCTCAAATCTCACAGGTTGTGTGTTCTTTAGCTCAAAAACCATGTTCCAAATACAACTTCAAGTAAATTTAACATAAGAGTTTTGATTAAAATTAGTGGAATTTTATTCTAAAGATAGGGTCTTAGAAGAAACTTATTGTCTTTTCAATCAAGTAGAACATGCATGCAACTAACCTATTACTGTGCAATTTATCCTATTCTACAAAAGCAAAACTAACTAAATATCCTAATTTATTGGTGTTAGGGAAGAGAAATTACCTCCGGAAGTCAGGTACTGACCGACCTCCCCACACTTAAGGCTTTGCACCGTCCTCGGTGCCATCTGTCAGGAACAAGGGTGGGCTGGTAGCAGTATCTCCACAGTCGGGACTGTCATGGCTCCCTGTGCTGGTAAAGGAAGTGGAGTCCGGGGTGTCTGAGTCCTCAAATTTTTCCATAATCAGCTCCTTGAGGTATGTGAATCGGCGCTTGTTACGGCGCTTTCTCATCCTAGCTTTGTGTTCCTGCCGATCCAACCTTTCGAGTATCTGATGGAGCATTTGGTTTGTTGTAGGTGTTTGTGGTGCTGAAGGAGGAATTTCCTCAGCTGGTTCAGTAGGCTGGCTAGTAATGGCTGCTGGGAGTCTAATATATTTCCTGTTAGGGACGTACTGATCATCCCGTGGAAGCACGGCTTTGGTGTCCCCAGCTTTGTAGGAGACTCTGACTGCTGAGATGAGATCTGAGACCAAGGCGGGAAAAGGTAAGTTGTCCACAATCTGTACGTGTCACATGGCATTCCGGATGTGTCTTGGTAAGTTCAGAGGCTGGTCTATAAGGATGCACCATAGTAGAACGGCCATGTCTGCAGTAAAGGAGGACTCGTGAGTGCTCGGAAAGACGTAATGGGACATGATCTGTGCCCATACGCGAGCCTCCAAGGTAAGTGTTGAAGCCGATATTCCCTTAGGGCAGGAACGATGATATCCGTAGATCCATCTGCTGCCAGGTTGTGCGATAACTCTGAGAACGGCGTCCCAATCAAATTGGTACATCTGGCGCTTGAGTGCGGCTTCTTGAAAGGCGTCCAATCCTTCTGGAGTAGGGGGAAGATCTAGAGCTTGTTGAATGGCCTCTTCTGCAATGGGGACTTGCTTCTGACGGACATAGACAGACTGCAGGGTTGGCAGGTGGAAATTAGAGTAGAACTCAACTACCCAAGAAAGATTAACCTGCCTTGACTGTCTCTGTAGGAAACCCCATTGTCTTCGGGCAATTTGTGACTCAACAAAGGTAGCAATATTGGGCGGGAGGATAAGAAGGTATTCGTTGTTGTAGCTCCGTTCTGCCAGGATAGGGAACATCTGCTCACAGGAGCGATTGGGAAATCGCACAGTGTTCTTTGCTGGGAAGGCTTTCTCTTTTTCATCAACCTTTATAATCCGCTTAATTCTCTTTGTTGAGGGCTTTACTGCAGTTGAAGAAGGTTCTGCCACTAATGCTCTTTTTGTTCCTCTTCTTGCTGGTGGTTTAGGAGTAGCTTTCTCTTTACCTTTCTTGGTGGCCATCCTGAAAAGGGAAAAAGAAAGTAACTTTGAAGTTAAAGGGATAGAGCAAGGAAAAGGGTGGTACAGGTGATAACAATGCACAGTAAAGAAGGGTGTCGTTAACACATGGTCATGACTACATGTGAAAAGTTCATCAATGGAAATATAGCAGTGCATGTGAAGGTAATTAAATGCAAGGTGTTTATTGGCATGCAGGCAAAGGCATGAGTAGCATAGATCAAGCATTTAATTTGTTAAATATGTTATCATTCGTAACAAACTAGCCATCACGTTTGTATTGACAATTAAATTTAATTAATAAAATAGTAAAGGGAATTTATGAAAAGCAAGCATTGAATAGTAGAATAGAATAACGTAGAAAAATGCATAATACCATATGGGCTTTTCCACAAACACATAGCATGCATGATGAATAAACTATTGAAAATAATAAATTGAACATGCAAGCAACCCTTTTAAAAAAAAGTAATATATAATTACCAAACAATTTTGCAACAATCCACAAGCATATAATGAGAAATAATGACTCAATTAAATTTCTAACACCAATTAAAAGAAAAAAAATAAAAAAATATGGATAATGAAAGTAAAAAGAAAAGAAAAGAATAAAACATAAAAAATAAGAAGGATAATAGAAAAGTAAGGAAGGAAGAGAAAAGAAAAACCTTGATAATGGGGATGAGAGAGAGAGAGAGAGAAGAAAGGGAGAAAGAAGGAAGAAGGAAGAATGAAGAAATAAGGAGGGAAAAGAGAAAATAAGATTTGGGGAAAAGAAAGATAAGATATTTGGCAAATCAGGGTAAGCTGTGCGGCGCAAGCGACGCGGACGCGTGAGTGACGCGTTCGCGCAAATGCGCTTAGATGGATTGACGCGGTCACGTTAGTCACGCAGTTGCGTGACTCATTTTATGCGACTGGCGCGAGGGCAGCCTCGCGCTCGCACAAGTCTCTGTTCGAAATCTTATTTTGCCAAAATATGGGTGACGCGATCGCGTGGGTCATGCGATCGCGTCTTTCATGCGGACGCGTTATCCGGCGTTTTGCCTTGCCACGCATGCGCGTCGTCCACGCCTCTGCATCACTTGTGCAATTCCGATCCCCGCGGTCACGTGAGCCATGCGTCCGCGTCACTTCTCGCTGGTCATCTCCTCTATTTCTTGTGTTCCTTTCACTTTTGCAAGCTTCCTTTCCAATCTCCAAGTCATTCATGCCCTATAAAGCCTGAAACACTTAACACACAGAGCACGGCATCGAATGGAATAAAGGAGAATTAAAATACATAATTAAAAATCCCTAGGAAGCAAATTTTCAATCATGGAATAATTTTGGGAAAGAATTATAAATGCATGCTAATCATATGAATAAGTGGGTAAAGAATTGATAAAACCATACAATTAAACACAATATAAACCATAAAATAGTGGTTTATCAGTGAGTCCACTGAGATTTGCTTTCCAGGGATACATCGGCCAATACAGGGGATGGTCGCACCTGTAAAACAGAGGTTGCTTATAGAGGTTATCGCTACATACATTGGCTAGAGAGAGCCTCGCCTATAAGACAGAGGTTGCTTACAGAGGTTATGTTTGCATACATCGGCTCAAGAGAGTCGCACCTGTAAGACAGAGGTTGCTTACAGAGGTTATGACACTGGAAACCAAACTCAAACAAAGGTTGCTGAGTTACGTCGGGAGCGGGTCAAAACCGACAGATGAGCTCATTACCTGCACTAGGGATAGACATGCATCATACTTGTTTGCGCATATTTGTTTGTGAGTGTAATTTTCTGTGATTGTGGGTTTGCTAAATGACTGTTTTGAATTCATTGTTCTTTAGTTGTTGAATTAGATGGTACCTTGTTGATTGTTATTGCTGACCAAGTATATATAAAATGAACTTAACTCCTAACCCCGACCCTCCTAAGAACTCCCCAGTTCTTACCCCCTATCTCCACCATTTTCAGCTACAAGTGCAAAGGCTATTGTGAAGCTGCGAGAGCACAGAGGAATATGTTTACGAGTTGAGTTGTTAGAATTTATTTTTCCCTCGCCTTGTTAGTTAGAGTTTTATTCAGAGGGGCAGGTTTTGTAATTGCTTTTGTATATAACACTACAACGTATTATTAATATTAAGTATGTAAATATATGTTATTTGTACTTGTTGGAAAAGTTATAGTTTTAGTAAAAGCATCGGTAGATTTACGCATAAAGGCTCAATATTAAATAGATAATAAAAGTAATTAGGTTAGTAACGCCTTACTTTTGGTACGATCATGAGGTGCTAAAAGTTAGGGTGTTACACAGAGGCTAGGAAATGATTTACTTGATTAACATAGTCCCCAAACAATGCACAACGCATTGTAAGACTGAAACTCAAAAGATGGAGAAGAATGAAACAGAAAATAACAAAAAAAATATGATTAAAAGATAAAGAGAAACCCCCATAAATGACTAAATCAACATACTCTTTTGAAGTTAATTCCAGCACAATCATTTTCTCAATTTTTTTTTCTTTTGCATATTCTTTCTCTTCTCCCACTGAAGTTAAAAGACCCATGACATCTGTTCCAAATAAACACAACATATTAAATATTCACACAATTCGTTAAAAAAACTTGAATAAAAGAATAGCAATGATTATACATACCAACCAAAAAATCATAATCTTGGGTCATGTTCAGCAGCTCGGAAAAAGGAAACATGTTGAAACAAGTCTTTGGGATAATATCTTCATCAATAGATACAACAGTGATTCTGTGAAGGAAAATCAATTTGAATTCATGAGAAGTTGCTCTATAACTACCATGATTTGACACAACAGTAAAGTTTGTCATTCTATAAACTTGACCTTTAACTATATGATCCATTCAATGGCATAGGGAGAACTAATCACACCAGAAAAAACTGACAAAAAAATGAAAAAAACCAATCAAAGTTTGAAGAACTCAAGGAATAGGGACCAAAAAGAAGATATCACACAATACCTAATACAGTGCACCTACATATCATTAGATCATAGGGAAGGCAGTCATCAACTACCCCAAATACTGATTCTACTCATGGCAATGAGAGTTGGTAAATGTATTAGATAAGCATAGGTTCGAAACAGCAAGTGAATGTAAAATAAATTCTAGGCAGACATCAATAAAATTCTGTCAGTCACATCAACGCTCATGAAACAGATTAGATAGAAACCCCATACCTTGATAATGATTCCCACATTTTCAATGAAGAATATATGGTACAACATGATCATGTGTGCAGAAGACATTTTCATGGGAAGATAACCTGTTTGATGGATTTTTCTTTGAAGGAAGGAATTTGCTAGTTAGACAAACAGTACCGTGATGCCATTTTAGTGGCACAAGCCCATTCCTTTCTCAATGAAGCTCTTAAATTCAGGCCAAATAGTTGTAGGTCTATGCAAGAGATGAAATATACAACAGTCTTTTACATAACTAATAAAAAAATGAAATGCAATTGAGTTGACTAACCAAAGGTTTCTTCAAAATGTAAAGAAGTGACCAAGAAGCTATCAATCAATTACTGTCAATCACATCACTACTCATGAAATAGATTACATAGAAATCCCATACTTTGATAAGGATTCCCATATTTTCAGTGAAGAATATATGGCAAAACATGATTATGTGTGCAGAAGACATTTTGAAAGGAAGATAACCTTCTCCATGGATTTCTATTTGAAGGAGGGAATTTGCTAGTTAGACAAACAATATCGTGATGCCTGACAAACCCCAATTTGACGGTTTATCTTGTATTGAATTTAGGGGATTTTATCACCTTTTACCCACATTTATTCAATGAAATAGCATGGTTTTGTATATTCTCCTTTAATTGTGCTTAAGAGTGAAAACATGCTTTTTAGGTCTTAAAATAGCTAAATTTAATTCTCCTTGATTCCATTAGATGCCTTGATATGTTTGCTAAGTGATTTCAGATTTAGAAGGCAAAGATTGGATCAAGGGAATGAAGAAAGAAGCATGAAAAGGTGGAGAACTCATGAAGAAATGAAAGAACCGGAAAGCTGTCAAGCCGACCTCTTTGCACTTAAACGACCATAACTTGAGCTATAGAGGTCCAATTGATGCGGTTCCAGTTGGGTTGGAAAGCTAACATCCGGGGCTTCGAAACGATATAAGATTTGCCATAGTTGCTACACGTATGGTGGCGCGCACGCGCAAAGTACGCGCACGCGCCGTTGCTGCCACCTAGTTCACTTAAAGCAAAACGTGGCCAACGAATTCTAAAGCCTTGTGGGCCCAATCCAACTCATTTCTGATGCTATTTAACCCAAGGAGTGAAGAGGGAAACATATGTTAGTTACCAATTAGTTTAGTTTTAGAAGTAATTAGTTTCTAGAGAGAGAAGCTCTCTCTTCTCTCTAGGATTAGGATTAGGTTTAGGTTAATCTCTCTTCTTAGATCTAGGTTTAACTCATGCTTTGATTCACTTTTCATTTACCAATTCTTAATCTTCTCCTCTTCCTCTTTCTAGTTGTGTGCTTTAATAATTGTAATTCTTCATTTTGTTTTAGATATATTGTTGTTCCTTGGTTTTCTTTCAATAATGCAATTTGAGGTAATTCATGATAATTGTGATTTCCTTGATTGTTGTTGTTAATTCTTTACATTCAATTGTAGTTAGAATTCATTCTTGTTGTGATTGACTATACTTTTCTTTTGTGCCTTCCAAGTGTTTGATGAAATGCTTGGTTGGATTTTAGTATAGATTTTGTTCCTCTTGGCCTAGGTAGAGTAATTAGTGACACTTGAGTTATCTAGTTCCTTTGTTGATTGATAATTGGAGGGATTGCTAATTGGTTTGGAGTGCACTAAGGCTAGTCTTTCCTTGGGAGTTGGCTAGGACTTGTGGCTCAAGTCAATTCATCCACTTGACTTTCCTTTAATTAGTAAGGGTTAACTAAGTGGTAGCAATGAACAATTCTCATCACAATTGAGAAGGATAACTAGGATAGGACTTCTAGTTCTCACACCTTACCAAGAGCCTTTTTATAGTTGTTAGTTTATTTTCATTGCCATTTACTTTTCATGCTTCTTATCCAAAACCCCAAAATAACTCATAACCAATAACAAGGCACTTTATTGCAATTCCTAGGGAGTTGCAATGGTGTTGTGTTATTGGTTATTGTACATATGTGAATATTGTGAATAGGTTTATCTTTTGTTGTTTCTTAATTTTTGTTAGTTTTATTTTGTTCTCTCATTATGAATTCTCACCACTTTGGCTTTGAGTTTGGTTCTAAGTGTGTTGTAGGAAATGTGGACTTTAATGGCAACATGTACCAAGGATGGAACACTCCAAGATGGGAGGAGCCTCAAGGAATTGATCACTCCTATTGGCATCAACCTCCGGATACTTATAGGTATAATTACCATCCTAATACATGTCAATTCAATGGCTATGGTGACTCCTTTTGTGATGATCAAGCACCACCACCATATGCTTATGATTCTTATCCTCAACATGAACCTCAACCATACTCACAAGCCCCTTTCTACCAAGTACCTTTATGTGACCCTTATCCATCACATAACCAATCACCCATACCACATCCTTGTGATCATTATGAGCAAGAACCTTTAGAACCACCACAACCTTATCAAGATTACTACCATGAACCACCTCAACCCTCACCATCTCCATACCCTTACCAAGAAGAACCACCTTCCACTACAAGAAAAAAGGCCTATGGCCACGCTTTTTTCTTGCCACGCTTCAAAAGCGTGGCCAAAAGTGGTCAATGGCCACGCTTTTATGAGGGTGGCGATAGATTAGAGATTTGGCCACTTTTTTTATTGCCACGCTTCAAAAGCGTGGCGAAAAGTATCAACGGCCACGCTTTTGTAAGGGTGGCAATTGATTATAGAAACGGCCACTCTTTTTTTTTGCCACGCTTCAAAAGCGTGGCCATAGAGAGAAACAAGGACGTTTTGAAAGCGTGGCGATAGGGTTTCATTACGGCCACGCTTACAAAGCGTGGCCATATCCTAGTACTCTTTTGGCACGCTTTAAAAGCGTGGCCAAAAGGTTCTTTTCTGCCACGCTTCAAAAGCGTGGCTGTAGAGCTCTTTCATAAAATTTTTTTGTGAACTAATTTCAATTTATTTATGTATTAAAGATTTTAATTTCAGAAATTATTTTATTAAAGTTAATTAAATTAATTTTTGATAATTAAATTAAAAATTTTATCTAATTTTACAACTATTGGGTAATTTACATATTTAAATTATAAAGTTTAGAAATCGTAAAATAATAAGAATTTATATGATTTGATTTAAATAATTGTGATTTTAGAAATTAATACTTTAATTTTCATGAATAAAGAAATTAATTATATTATCTATAGTTATCGAATTAGAATTATTTATTTGAGAATAATATGTAAATTAATAATTAAATATTATTTTTAATAAATATTAGTGTTGGATTAAAACAAATTTTCAATTATCTTATTACTCTTAATTTTATAGAATTATTATATTACTTATATAAATTTTATCTTAACTCTAAATTCTCAAATAAAACCCTAATTTTAATCAAATTAAACTATAACCCCCTCCTAATCTAACCTAACCACCGCCACTCATCTAACCTAACCACCCCCACTCCCTAACCCAAACTCAGTTCCATCCTTCAGAAAAAAAGAGAAAGACAGAAAGAAAGAAAGAAACGAAGGCAAGAAAAAGGGAAACGGGGAAGGGGAAAATCAGGGAGGAAGAGAGCGCCGGAGAGGAGCCGTCGCTGCGCTGCTCAGGATCGTGCCCCGCTCGCTACCGCGCCGCGCTCAGTGTCGTCCTTGCCATCGCAGCCGTGTCGTCGTCACGCACAAGAGGAGGAGAAGGGGAGCGACGGGGAGAAAAGGAAGGGATGACACCGTCACTGGGCTCGCCGCCGTTGCGTCGCAGAAGCTTCCAGTCCCGTTGCCGCCGTTCGCGCTGTCACCTCCAGCCCCCGCCGTTGCCGTTCATGAAGAGTGAAAGAGAGAGAGAGAGAGAGAGAGAGAGAGAGCTCGGGAGCCAAGGAGAGAAAGGGGAGACCCGGGCTCAGCCACCGCCGCGCCTCTGCCGCTGAGAAGCTCCGCTGCCGCCACTGAGATTCACCATCGGTAAGGGTTTTTGAGTTTGGTTTACCTTCGTTTAAGATTCCAAAAACCTTATTGTCCCTGCGTGTTGGTTTTAGTCACCGTCGAAGAAGCTTCAGCCGCCGCCGTCGATTGTCACTGGGGAACAACCGCCGTGCCTCTGGTCGCCGAAATCACGGACTGGAGAGAAGGGGGCTGCCTCTCCTATTGCTGCTGTTTCGTTCTTTTATCGTAAGCTGTCTTTGTCTCCAATTCCATCGAATTCATTTCTGTTTTCGATTCCATTGAGTTTAAATTCTCTATTTTGCTGTAACCATGGTCACTGTTGCTGGAATTACTGATGCCGCTCTCGGTGCTGATTTGAACTACAGAATATAGGGAGCAGTTTCATTTAACAAGTTTCAGTTTTTTGTTCATTGCATCTGACATATTTTTAAGTGTCCCTGTCCTGTTTCACTGACTATTGTTTTCTCTCAGATCTATACTGCAGCTGTATCAGCAAAAAACTGGAAATGGTATGTCTGTATTTATTGTTTTCTTTCCCCATCTGGTTTTTTGGTGTTGGGCAAGAGGGATTGCAGGTTTTGGTCTCCAGTTACTGCTTTCTCATTAACTGATATTTTTACAGATGTACCTATAAAAACTTAACGATAATGTTCTGAGGGATTGCAGGTTTTGTGCTCTACTGCTCTTAATATTTATAGTATGCTTTTTGTTGATGATTACTTCTTTACAAAGTTGATGATTACAGTCATGATCATAATGGCAAATATGACAAATCTTAATATTGTGCTTGGGCAATTCATGCAACTGATATAATTAACTCCCTAAAGTTCTCCACCCCCTCCTCTCCTGCTGTAGTGGCTGTAGTGCTGTTATTAGAATTAATGCTTTCTTATTTTTAATTGTTTTTTCTGTTTTCCAGGTTCCATTGTAGGTCTAAACTTTGCTGTTTATGAGTCTTTGAAAGATTGGTTAGTTAAATCCAATCCATTTGGTCTAGTGCAAGATTCTGAGTTGAGTGTGACAACTCGCCTGGCATGTGGTGCTGCACCTGGAACTGTTGGGCAAACTGTTACTTATCCCCTTTGAAGCACCTTTAGATTGAAGGTGTGAGTATCATTTTAGAGAAGCCAATCCATGCATGTTGTTAGAATTTTAATTATTATTTTTTTAGGTGTTACATATCATAGCCCATATTGTTAACGTGGTTTCTCAGCCTGGGAAATCGTGGAATAATTATTGATTACTAGACCATATAATATTACTCTACTTAACAACATTATTTCTTTTAATGTGATCATAAATGTTCTGAGGAAATAGAGTGTTCATGCAGATGTCTTGATTAATTTCCAACACCTAGACTACATGTGTCAGCTTTCTGTTTCACTTGGGTTTTAGGTTTTTTCAGCACTTAGATTTGTTTTACAAACCAACTGCTGCTTTCATCTGCAATATCAAATTCCCTCTTCAGGTGGCTAGCTTTCTATTTGATGATCATAATTGCCCACCACTTCAACTGGTTATCTCTTTCTGTCATAGTGCATACTCGTGGTTGAAGTTAGATATTGAGAATGTTGTGGTTGTCCACTGTAAGGCTGGAACGAACAAGGTTGATGATTTCTAGTCTTCTATTATTCTTGAAGGTGAGTAGTATCTAATCGTTTTCTTCTAAATTTAATGAACCTGCTTTACATTTACTCCATCTTTCTTTTTATGCTGCTCAGTTTTATTTATATTTGGTAAGTTAAATGTGCTGCAGTTCTTTCCAATTGCTGAGGAGTCAATGGATTACTATAATCAGAAATGATGTGTTGATGGAAAAGGACTTGTTCTGCCCAGTCAGATTGTAAGTTCGGCTTTGCTATGTCCTAATTCAGCCGAAAATTGGGGATTCTGGAGTATTACACTCTTGCTTCTTCTTGTCTATTGTCTTACTTTATCTTTTGTAACTTAAACATGTTTTTAGTTCCCTTGTTGATTTTGCTATTTCAGGGAAGCTGTGAAACATTTTGATCCTGGTCCTAGTGTTCCTCACAGCCATACCAAGCCTTATGTACGATCTAAGGGAAGGAAGTTTGAGAGGGCTAGAGGAAGAAAGAACAACAAAGGACTTAGTGTTTAAGTTGTATTGTTTCTGTATTTTTCTACCGTTTTTAGTTTTGGAATTTGAACTCGAAATTTATTTTGTATTTGAATATTAGTTTATTAATGTATAAAATAATTAAAGCAAAAATTATGTCACTAATAAAAATTGTCTTGCAACAAAAATTGCATACTATATTTATAGGTTTGGTAATAAAAAAGGATTGAAAATTTATATTGTGTAGTAATTAAGATCAAGTAAGAAAAAGAATTTTTTTTTTTAATTTAACAAGCCTTTCGCCACGCTTTTAAAGCGTGGCCGTATATCTCCCTATTGCCACGCTTCAAAAGCGTGGCTGTATCTCTCCCTATCGCCACGCTTCTAAAGCGTGGCCATATCTCTACCTATCGCCACGCTTTAAAAGCGTGGCCGTATTTTCCACCTACAGCCACGTTTTTACAAGTGGCTGTTTGTAAAAAAGCGTGGCAAACAAAAAGCGTGGCAATAGGCTGCAAAAAGCGTGGCGATAGAGCAACCGCCACCCTTTGATAGGTCACCCTTTCAAAAGCGTGGCGGTAGCTTAAAAAGCGTGGCGAAAAGCTATCGCCACGCTTTTTTCAGCTTTTCGCCACACTTTAAAAGCGTGGCAATAGACGTGTTTTCTTGTAGTGTTCCTACTATGAACCCTCTCTCCAAAATAATGAACCTTCCTATTCACCCCAAGCCCCAATAGACGATCCTCTCACTTTGTTACTCCAAGGACAAGAAGCCATGAAGCGGGATACACTTGAGTTTGTGACCAATTTGACCAAGGTGGTGCACACTTTAGCCCACCAATGCTTGAATACTCAAGGTACTCCCGTGACCACATGGGAAAAGTCAAAAGAAGAGCAAAGTATGAAGGAGAAATTGGAAAATTTGGTGGAGAAGGAGGAGTCAAATTTTGTGTTGGAACAATTGGAGGAGCCTATGATCATTGAAGAAAAGGAAGAGGTGGTTGAAGATTTAGGAGATGTTGAAAGTCCAAGGGAATGTAGTCTCATGGAGCACTCTTCCAAGGAGCTTGATATTGAAGTTGAAGAAGGTGCGCAACCCCCAAGGCATATCATCGTTGGAGACTTGGAAGAAGTTTATCAAGAAATGGATTCAATCATAGATGAATTGCTCTCTACAATGGAATCCTCACCCGTTGGACATGGAGTTGAAATTATAGAAGAGTATGCACAACCTCCCAAGGAAGATGAGAAGGGCATGGTGTATATTGAAATTGAAGAATATGAAGAGGTTGATCAAGAGATGACCTCGTTCATCAATGAATTTCTATCCAAAATTGAATCGCCTCTCATTAAACAAGATAAAGTTCTTGAAGATAACACCAAGCCACGTAACAAAAAGGGAAAGGTTGAAATCAAGGAAGCCCGTAAAGAGGTGGAAATACACAAAGAAGAGCACAAGGAAGTAGACCTTGCATTGTCTAAGTGTGGGGAAGCCTCCCTTCCCGAGACATCATCCAACGCAACATTCAAGTGGGTAAAATTCTTATCCATAAGCTTCACTTTCTCGCTTGAATATGGTTTGATTGAAACGGATGGACAACTTAGAGCTCTTTGTGGAATTAAAAGCAAGAATGAGTTGTGTAGTGGTTGCACGTTAGGAATTAGGCTCATTAAGGTCAAAGCTTCAAGGTATAGGGATGATGTTGGGACAAGAATTACTTTATATGGATCTAGGAGGAAGCATTGGTGGAGTAAAGAGAATTCTATGTGCCAATCACCTTTATGTCAACCGCTCATCCGACAAAACCATGAAACTCAACTAACGGATGGGTGTGAAGACAAGATATGGGATCCCGGTTCGCTATGTGAAGACCAACTATGGGGACTCATATCTTGGGTAGAACTTTGCCCAAGCTTGACGAAAATGGTTGGAAATTCTGTCAACCAATTGAGAAGCAAGGATCCTTGGAGATTCAAGGATGAGTACAAACATAAGCCACCATGACAATAAGCCCCTCAAAATGTCCAACTTAAGGACTTAAACTAAAAGTGCTAGGTGGGAGACACCCCACCATGGTAAACTCTTTCCTTCCTCTTTTAGTTTTGTTTAATAAGTGATTTGAGTTGCCATTGTAGGTAGATTTTCATTTCATATTGATTTGTTTGTAAAGATTGGTTGTTAATATGTTGTATTCATTAGTAGTAGATGAATAAATCCTAAAATCAAATTGCATTTTTGTGAATTGTTTGATATTTGATTGAATAAAGAAGAGTTTTGGACATTATAGGGAGCTCTTGGGCATTTTTCTGCTTTTTGGGCAAAAAAAAAAAAAAAAGGCCATCGGCGCGTTAGCACGCTGTGCGCGCGCGCGCACATTGCACTTCCGCAACTTCTGGTACAAAAACCAGAGAGTTGTGCGCGCGTTGTGCCAGCATTGTGCTGGGAGCACAAGCTCATCCACGCGTAAGCGCGCTGTGCGCGCACGCGCGGATTGTCCCTGCTGCATCCACGCGTAAGCGCGCTGTGCGCGCGCGCGCGGATTTGCACCCTGCTTTTCTCCTCCCTCCTTTCTCCTTCTTTCCTCTTCTCTTCTTCTTTCTTTCTCATTTTTTTTCTTCTTCCTCTCTTGAAAGATTTTTTTTTTCTTTTCTCTTTTAATGTAAGTAAAAAAAAAAATTAATAATAAAAAAAAATAATATAATATAATAAATAAATAAAATACTAAAAAAAATTAAAAATATATAAAAAAAAAATATTTTTTTCTCTTCTTCCATTTCTTTTGTCTATTACATTTGCATACTTTTATTCTTTGCATTTTAATTTTATTTGTTCTCATTTTCTTTTCTAAATTTCTCATTTTAATAATGGTGTTGAATTCTCTCACTCAATTGTTGAGAATTTCTTGCATTTGTTTTGGTGCTTCATGACTTGTTACATTAATTGTAATATTTGTCAACACACAAGATTCGTGCTTTAGTCCTTCCTAATTCATTACCCTTTGTTTTTTTTCTTGTACCGCTTCATCATTGAGTTAGGATAGAATCAAATGCTTTCATGCGTATCACTAATCTTGTTTGTGTCAATTCTTATTTGATCTTGATGCTCAATATACTCTCCATGCTTTAACTTTACTCTTGCATCAAGTATCAGTTGATATGCCTTTTGTTTATATTGATTTCTCACTCACATGTTGTAGCTACCATGTAGTAGAGAATCATACTCTTATTTGGCATTAGCCCCCGCCTACGTTCTATTTACTTTGATATCTTTGTTGTAGGCTTAATTTTCTTTCTTTTTCTCTCCTTTTAGGCTGGCCACCAAGAAAGGAGGAAACGGAAAAGCTTTTAAATGGGGCAACGAACAAGTCATCCGCACAACCTTTCGAAGAAGCTCATCAATTGTAGCAACCCATCCACCTTGCTCTCCTTTGCATGCACCGAGGGCGGTGCAATCTTCAAGTGTGGGGAGGTCATTCGACCGATCTCCATGGGTAACAATTTCCTTTTCAACACCAAATTTTTCTATCTTTCTTTGTTAGAGTAGCTATTGCATTGCATGATAGGTTGCATGTTAGTTAGAATTTGTACATATTCTTACCACTTCTTTCATATTAGGACTACTTGGTTATGGTGATGATTTCTTTTCCAAGAAAATTATTTTTAGGGCACCCTACCAATTTGAAAATTTTTGTTGAACTTGCTTGAAATAATTTATTTTGGAACATGGTTTTGAGCTAAGAACACAAGCTTGTGAGATTTGAGCCTAATGGTGTGGTTACATCTTATAACCACTTATTTTCCTTCTTGCGTGTAATTGTTCTCTTTCTATGATTGTAATCTTTGATTTGTTTGAATCTATATGTCCCATTATTCCTTGTATTCATGCATTTATATGATTGAGGCCATCATTTCATTAGCTCACTTATCCAAATAGCCTTACCTTTTACTCTCCTTTGTTAGCCAATTTTGAGCCTACGCTTAACCCACTTGTTCTTATTTTAGCACATTACAAGCCTTAAAGCGGAAAACAATGAATGTCCTTTATTTGGATCTTTGATTGGCTTAGGCTAGTGAGTGTGAGTGTCATCCAAGAGTGGGAAAACTTTGGGACATTGGTTGGGATAAAAGGGTGTTTGTGTTTTGTATTTTTATATTGGGGAATTGGTACATACTCATGTATTGATTAAATGTATAGACCTTATGCATTGATGTTCTTGTGTATAGTTTGAAAGAAAAAAGAAAAAATGAAAAGAAAAAGAAATAAAAGTGAAAAAGAAAAAAAAGAAAAGAAAAGAAAAAATGTATATAGAAAAAGAAAGAAAAAAAAAAAAAAGAAGAACAATAAAGGGGACAAAATGCCCCAAAATGAAGCTCAATAAGAATCAATGCATAAGTGTTGTGAAATGAAAAGAAAATGCATGAGTATGTGACAAAGTGAGGAATGGGTAGTTAGATTAGTACTTAATTGTATAGGTCATTATATAGGTTAGGTGGGAAAGTTTAAGTTAATCAAAGATTCAAATCCTTAAGTCCACTAGCCATATATGATCCTACCTTGACCCTAGCCCCATTACAACCTAAAGAAAAGACCTCATGATACATGTATGCATGCATTGAATAATTGTTGATTGTTAGAAGAAAAACAAATCATGGAAAGCATGATTAGGGGAGAATTGAGAGAATCAACCCCAAACACCGAGCGACTAGAGTGCAAACACTTCCGGTGAGGGTTCGATGCTCAATTCCTTGATTCCCGGCTTTCACGAGCGTTCTTCTTGCAAGTCTATTTGAACTTCAATTTTTATATTTGAATTGGTAGGATTCATGAATCGTTATATGATCTTGACCCTACTTGTGCATGAATGACTTGGAGGATTGATTTATTTTTAACCAAGTAGGTACAACCATTTTGCATCTAGTTGCATTCATGTAGATAGGATGCATATAGATAGGTTACATTGAATAAATGTTGATGCCCTTTGCTTTCTCTTGGCTTAAGCATGAGGACATGCTTGGTTTAAGTGTGGGGAGGTTGACAAACCCCAATTTGACGGTTTATCTTGTATTGAATTTAGGGGATTTTATCACCTTTTACCCACATTTATTCAATGAAATAGCATGGTTTTGTATATTCTCCTTTAATTGTGCTTAAGAGTGAAAACATGCTTTTTAGGTCTTAAAATAGCTAAATTTAATTCTCCTTGATTCCATTAGATACCTTGATATGTTTGCTAAGTGATTTCAGATTTAGAAGGCAAAGATTGGATCAAGGGAATGAAGAAAGAAGCATGAAAAGGTGGAGAACTCATGAAGAAATGAAAGAACCGGAAAGCTGTCAAGCCGACCTCTTTGCACTTAAACGACCATAACTTGAGCTACAGAGGTCCAATTGATGCGGTTCCAGTTGGGTTGGAAAGCTAACATCCGGGGCTTCGAAACAATATAAGATTTGCCATAGTTGCTACACGTATGGTGGCGCGCACGCGCAAAGTACGCGCACGCGCCGTTGCTGCCACCTAGTTCACTTAAAGCAAAACGTGGCCAACGAATTCTAAAGCCTTGTGGGCCCAATCCAACTCATTTCTGATGCTATTTAACCCAAGGAGTGAAGAGGGAAACATATGTTAGTTACCAATTAGTTTAGTTTTAGAAGTAATTAGTTTCTAGAGAGAGAAGCTCTCTCTTCTCTCTAGGATTAGGATTAGGTTTAGGTTAATCTCTCTTCTTAGATCTAGGTTTAACTCATGCTTTGATTCACTTTTCATTTACCAATTCTTAATCTTCTCCTCTTCCTCTTTCTAGTTGTGTGCTTTAATAATTGTAATTCTTCATTTTGTTTTAGATATATTGTTGTTCCTTGGTTTTCTTTCAATAATGCAATTTGAGGTAATTCATGATAATTGTGATTTCCTTGATTGTTGTTGTTAATTCTTTACATTCAATTGTAGTTAGAATTCATTCTTGTTGTGATTGACTATACTTTTCTTTTGTGCCTTCCAAGTGTTTGATGAAATGCTTGGTTGGATTTTAGTATAGATTTTGTTCCTCTTGGCCTAGGTAGAGTAATTAGTGACACTTGAGTTATCTAGTTCCTTTGTTGATTGATAATTGGAGGGATTGCTAATTGGTTTGGAGTGCACTAAGGCTAGTCTTTCCTTGGGAGTTGGCTAGGACTTGTGGCTCAAGTCAATTCATCCACTTGACTTTCCTTTAATTAGTAAGGGTTAACTAAGTGGTAGCAATGAACAATTCTCATCACAATTGAGAAGGATAACTAGGATAGGACTTCTAGTTCTCACACCTTACCAAGAGCCTTTTATAGTTGTTAGTTTATTTTCATTGCCATTTACTTTTCATGCTTCTTATCCAAAACCCCAAAATAACTCATAACCAATAACAAGGCACTTTATTGCAATTCCTAGGGAGGACGACCCGAGGTTTGAATACTTCGGTTTATAAATTTTAGGGGTTTGTTTTAGTGACAAACAACTTTTTGTATGAAAGGATTAGTGATTGGTTTAGAAACTATACTTGCAACGAGACTTCATTTGTGAAATTCTAAATCGTCAAAAATCAAATCATCAATGCCATCTTAGTGTCACAATGCTCATTCTTTTCTCAATGAAGCTCTTAAATTCAGGCCAAACAGCTGTATGTCTATGGAACAGGTGAAATATAAAATAGTTTTTACATAAACAATAAAAAAATAAAATGCAATTGAGTTGAATAACCAAAGATTTTATCAAAATATAAAGAAATGACCAATAAGCTATAAATCAATTTCTGTCAATCACATCACCACTCATGAAATAGGTTAGGTACAAATCCCATACCTTGATAATGATTCAAACAACCCACATGTAACCAAAAATTCAATTTATATAAAGTTATGGGATTTCTTGAATATTATCAAACATCTCTATGGCAATGCAAGAGATGAAATATAAAATATTTTTATTAAAAAATACAAAAATGAAATTAAACAATATAACAAACAATTCAAAGGGATTATTGAATGAGAATGAAAATGGAAATGCAAAACTCGAATAGGAGAGGCTGAGTCTATAAACTCATTTTGCTGGAGAAACTCTGCCAATCACATCACCACTGAGGAAGTAGATTAGGTACAAACCCCATACCTAGACAATGATTCACAAAACCAAACCCATTATCCATAAATATAAGAAAACATAAGTAGAAATTTTATCTTTATAATCATTATAAAATCCAAAATAATTGATAAAATACACAAACCACATGCAATAAACAATTCAACAGCTAGTAAAAGGAGAAACCATAATCAAATTAACATCAAATTCTAAAGAATAAAATGAAGAAGATGAACCCGATTCGTAGACCATACTCAAATTAACAGCAACTTCCAAAGAATGCAACCAAGAACATGAACTCAGGAACCCACCAAGGCAGATAGACAATTTACAAATTAGCAGATTTACAAATTCTATACACTAAAATATGGATTAACCATCTAAGTGATACCAAATTTGATCACAAGGATATACACAATGAAGGAAAAAAAAGGATATAGAGGAAAACAGGTTTGGAACTAAAGGGACCAGAGGAGTATACCTGATTGATTGATTGGAGATCTTCAATTTGAGACTCTATCGGAAAATTCCTATCCTGCGATGAATGGCGCAGAAGCAAAGTCCTAAGAAACAGAGGCTGTAGACAATGTTTTGTAGGGCAGAGAAAACGAAATTAGGAGAAAAAGGCACAGGTGCTAGGGTTCGATTTGATGATTACCTGATCAACCAAATCCTTGAAAAAGGGAGTTTGCGTGACTGAATCGCAAGAAAAGACAGCTGACGGTGGAATCAGAGTCGAGCACATGCACCCTTGTAGAGGATAAGCCACGCTGGAGGAGAGCTACCACCTGGGACGGGAGCCGACCTGAAACGCGGGGAGCTGTCCACATCGGAAATAAAATCACGGGAATTCTATTGTTAATGATAGGGTACTCAAATATTTTATTTTTTGTTTAGTCACAATAAAAATAAATAAATAAATAAAATAACAAAAAAAATAAAAAAAATACGAGTACTCTTGTGTGCTTTCTAAGTGACGTTTTAAAATATCATTCTTGTCAATGAGTGTTGTTATTATTTATATATATATATATATTTTAAAAGAAAAAAATTATATATATATATATATAAAATAAAACAATGTAAAAATATATATAATAATAATAATTAAAAAAAGATATATATATATATATATATATATATAAAATAAAAAATATATATAATAATAAAAAATAAATAAATATACATTTGTATATACACTTTTTATTATTATAAACAACAAAATTTTTTCACTTTCAAACACTGTACGACTTCAAGTTAAAAATTTTGGGCATTATGTTAGACAAAATATAATTTTTATAAAAAAATTATAAAAAAAATAATTAGTTACATGGTGATGTGTCCATATATAATATTTATATTTATTTTAATTAAACTAGGTTATTTGACAATTTAGTTATTTATTTGATTTTTGAAATTGACGTCAAACAAGAAGTGCGAGAACAGTTACGGGATAATTCAAATAATTTTTTGCAAGTGGTGTACAAAGGGTAATTATCAGCTGACATTAGGTTAATCTAAAAATAGAGCTTTAAGAACACATTGTAGGGAGTTCAGTTCTTTTGGAAAACACTTAGAAACCCAAAACGCTCTTAGCCCCTTAGTATCACAGAGTAAAATTAGGAACCTTAAGTAATCCCTCTGAATTCAAACACTTGTAATTTATTTTTTTCCAGTTTTTATTAATAAAATTTTTCTACTTTTATTTGTTCTTCTGTTTTATGTTTATATTTCTTTTTTCATCTTCTCTTTAATTTCTTATTTGTTTTAATTTCTGCAATTTATTTTGCCTCCGACACTTTACATTTCTTTATTTATTTGTTACTTTTAATCCTTTTTAATTCTTATTGATGATACAGTTGCGATATTAAAATATCCACATTTTTTTAAACATTAATAAAATTTCACTAAAATACCATCTGATCTAATTTTATATTAATTATATGGTTTAATTTAGTTCGATTTTTTTATTGAGACCAATCAAACCAAATTAAACCAATTGAAATTGCGATTTGGTTTCGTTTGGTTTCGTTTAGTTTTTCGGTTTTTATATTCATTAAAAAATTACATGTTGTAATCAAATTTGGAAACTAAAAACCTTCTTGGAAACTAAAAATCAGTGATATGGAATATACACGAGGTCCAAGACACTTGTCTAATGAAATAGTGCTAATTTGTAAGATAATTGGCTCTTATTTAATGTTTTATTGTCATAAAAATACAGTGAAGAGAACTTGCATATCTCTAGATGCATTTTATACCTGCCATGATATAAAAAAATTCGAGGATTCTTCAGCCTTCGTTCATAAAATAGGACAATAATGTAAAATTATAGCTAAGTTTGCCTAACAAAATTAAGCCATAAATTAGAACAATACTAAAATTAAAATAGATATATTTAAAATAAGCATAATAATTATGTACTTATTGAATATGCCACATTATATATATTATTAGATTTTATTAGATAAAAATCAAAAGTTAATAATATGAAAGAAGAGTAACGATGGACTCTAATAAATATAGAATATCTTAATACATAATAAATATTTTAAATGATAATAGTTTAATATACAATACTTTAAATGGCAACAGAATCTTTTATTTTTAAATAATTAGATATAAAATATATAAATACAAAAAATATGACTATTCTTTATTCATTAAGATTAATTATTACGTAAGAAATTTTTATAATATTAAAAAATTATATTAAAATAATATTTTAAATTATAATATAAAAATATAAAATAATTAAAATTTTATTTTATATTTATTTGACAAATAATTAAATTATTATAATTAAAATTTATTAACTAACTGCTTTTGTTAAATGTATTATTATATAAAATAATTTTTTATCAAAATATTTTTAAAATATAATTTATTTAAAATATTATATATAATACACAAAAATATTAATTTTTTCATTTTTAAATTATTTTAGAAAAATAGAATAAATAACATAATTCTAAAGACATGCCTTTACATTATATATTTATTTATATTAGTAAAACTTAAACTAATCACACTTATGCAATTAAAAATATTAAAAAAAGATAAGCCAGATAAAGGTACTGAAAAAAATTCTATCCAAATGCAACCTAATTTAACATAAAATAAAAAATAAATGAATTTTTTTTCAAATAAAATAGTTTATCAAATTTAGTTTTTTTTTTTCGGTTCACCTAATAAAAAAATTTGTTTTTTTTTATAAAAAAAAAGGACATAATTTGAGTCCAAATCTAAAACCCAAGTTAAAATTGAAGTGTTGAACATATCCCAGGAACTCTCTAACTCATTAGCATCATCCGTTGGTGTTCATGGATCCGATCCGCATATCTGCGGTATTTATCTAAATCTGATTCAAAAATAACGAATATGGATCCGATCCACAAGGCTATCGGATCCGATTCGCACACTAATAGGATCGGATTGTAGATTTGTGTAGGTATTCGCCTATCCGATCCGCATATCCGCATAAAAATAAAAAAATATTCTTTTTATGTTTTATTTTAACTAATAATTATCATATATGTTGTATTATTTTAATTTATTATTTAAAAAAGATATATTTAATATTATTTTAAGAGTAAACATATTTAAAAGAATAGAAAAAATAAATTTTATTGATATTTTTTAATAAAAATATACTTTTAAAAATATTTTTGTATCTTGCGGATATATTCGATATCTGATTCGATCCAATCCGCAAATGTGTAGATCGGATAGATCAAATCCAAACTTAAAAAATACAGATATTGAATTTGATCCGAACCGATCCGTGTTCATCGCATCCAAAAAAGAGCAAAGAGAGGAAGACGATGGAAGCATATGTAGCAGCAACTTATGGTGCGACCTCAACTGCACCCCACTTAAGTTCACCTAACTTATTAGTATTTAATTACGTAAGTTTGATTATTTTAGGTCTTATTAATATAAGTAAATATATAATGTGATAAGCATGTATTTAGAATTTTATTTTATTTTTAAATTAAAAAATGAAAAAGTTAATATTTTCGTATATTATATATAATATTTTAAATAAATTATATTTTTAAAATATTTTGATAAAAAATTATGTTATAAAATAATATTTTTAACAAAAGTAGTTAGTTAATCAATTTTAAATATAATAATTTAATTATTTGTCAAGTAATATAAAATAAAATTTTAATTATTTTATAATTTTATGTTACGGTTTAAAATATTATTTTAATATAATTTTTTAATATTATAAAAAAATTTTGCATGACAATTAATTTTAATGAATAAAAAATACTCATATTTTTTGTATTTATATCTTTTATATTTAATTATTTAATAATAAAAAATTCTGTTACTATTTAAAGTATTGTCATTTAAAATATTTATTATGTATTCTATATTAATTAGAGTTTATCAACGCTCTTTCTTTATATTAGCCTTTAATTTTTATCTAATAAAATTTAATGGTCTATATAATATGGCATATCTAATAAACACATAATTATTATGCTTATTTTAGACATATCAACATAAATTAGAATACCAAACTACAAATTTAAAGTAAATAATTAAAACAGAGAATACTATAAAATTAAATAATTAAAACAAGAACACAGAATAAATTATCAAACAGAGATTATTAATAGAACCACAAATTTTTAAGGTAGAGAATCACAAATTACCAAAGCTGTAAGAATAAACTAAAAAGAATGGAGTTAAAAATCCAAAACCAAAAATCATATCTTTATAGTAATATAAATAGGGAGTTTATATGCTGACGTGGCGCTCATACGTTGGGTCTGGGAGTTTATTTGCATAGGTGTCGTCACTAGAAATTTTTAGATTTATATTCATAAATTATAAATTATTATTTGTTTAGGTTGTTATTTTCAAATTTTAAATTATTTGTTTGGGTTGTTATAGTTAGGTTGTTATTTTTTAAATTTTAAATTATTTTATTTAAGTTGTTATTTTTTAAATCTTAGATTGTTGTACTTAGGTTGTTTTTTTTTAATTTTAACACTATTTTTTAAAAGTTTGTTGATTCTTTTTAGCACTATTTTTTTAATTTTTATAGATTTTTTTTTTAAAAATTGCAGCTACATACATAAATTAAATATATTTACGTTAATTTAGAATTTTAAAAATTGTTAATATATTTATTTACTTTATCTACAAATTTAATTTAAATTTAAATTAAAGTCAATCAAATTTAAAAAATTTTAGCTATGAATCAACTATAAAAGTATAAGTTATGAGATATGTGTAGCACTACAATTCAAATTACATCAAACTCTTTCTTTACATACATCAAACCCTTAATTTAAACCAATATACTGAATGTGCACAGACTTCCATAATCGTCAAGTATCCCATGATATGGATTTAATTTTATGGGTTTTGATACTCTCAATGCTCCACCTACTTAGTTGGTAAGTTTATTGTTTTAGAAAAAGTATCATTTATTTATAAATTTATTTATTTAATTGATAATTTCGGCTGTGTTTTGTTTTTAACAAACTTATTGATAACAATTTTTTTATTTTAAATCATTTCAGATGTTGTTAGATATCTTGCTGGAATTTGGAGTGAGAGGACTCTTGAAAAGGATGACAAATCTATCCAGTACACTGTTATTAAATTAGAGATTGATAATGGATAATCATATATTTATTTTTATAAATCTAAAAATTTTGATATTTTCATCTTTTTAAATTGTTATTTTAACTTATTTTGTTATGAATATTTTTATTAATATTATTAATAGGTAATAAACGTTTTTATTCAAAGACAAACGTTTTTTAAAAAAGGCAACGTTTTTTTATTAATAGTATTTAAATTTTTTGAAAAATGAGTTCGGATTGGTTTTGAAAAAGAGTATTTAAATCTTTTTTTAAAAAGAATTTTAATAGAAAGCATTATTTCTGTAGTTAATTTTTTATGAGTTTAAAATAATTAATAAACTAATTATTAATTTTTTTAAATTGTGTTTGGCGTTTTAATTTTATTGTTAATTTTAAAATATAAAATATATATATATATATATATAATTTGATATTATTTTATTGGTAGTTACTTTTTTAGTTGTAATTATTTTTTGTTTATTTTGTTATAAAAAATATATTTAACATTAAATATTCTATTTGACATAGAAAAATAATAGAGTGTGCATTTTTTGGCAACTATACAGATGAATTAAATGCTTTTTTGGGATCCGGCAATAAAGATAGAACTGTTGTCGTCTTATAATTTGTTAGAGTGAAGTTATATAACGATAATATTTCTTCATAATTATGTGAATTTTTATATGTGAGCTTTTACTCATTTTCTATGTGAGTTTTTATTCATTTTATATTAAATTAAATTTTTCAGGAAAAATTATTTTACAGAATTCCATGTATGGCACAAAGATGTTCTTCAATCTTGAAGAAGCAAATGTCATCCAATTTAAAAATAGGTGGGTATATATTTTTTTAATTCTTCATTTTAATATTATATGTATTATTTAACGTAGTTTTTTTCACTTTATTTGTCTAGCTTTGTAAGATTTGAAGAATTTAGGGAGAATATCGGCGGAATTCTAAATGAGGTTGTATTCTTAACAATTTATCAAGATAAAACCATTGAGCAGTTAAAAGAATTAGATACGGTAATTTTTTTCTGTAAAAAAATTGAGAAAAAATTAATTTAAATCTGTTGTACATTGATTATTTTTGTTTATTCATCTTATTTATTTAGATATATATTTTAGATTTAAAAACTCACTAAATTCAGAAGATTTAAATCCTTAGGTTTTTTTTTGAGAATGCTATTTGTGTTGTCTTAGATACTATAAATCATATTATAGATACTCTAGACTGGTGGTACGGCCAATGTGAATGCAACAAGTTCACATATGCTTTTACAAAAACTTTCAAATGTTCAAGTTGTGGCTGTCTCCTTTATCCATAACTCCAAGGTTATTTATTTATTTTTTAATTTAAAGTCTAATCACAATGGATTAGATATTGAATAATTCTATGTTTAACCTTTTGTTATGCTATTTTTTTTATTAAGCAGGTACCGAATAAAGCTTGGTGTCATTGATGACTCTGATTGTGCATGTTTTGTAGTCTTTGACAAGGAGGCAAAACAAGTTTTGGGAAAGAGCTGTGTAGAGATACTTGATCCACTTTTATTGGTAAGTTCTAACCAATATTTATTTCTAAAAACATTAGTGAAGATATTTTTAATGTTAATTTTTATATTATTTATTATTAATATATTATGTAATACCTTGCAGAAAGGAGATCTATCGGATACACCTATACTTTTACTCAACCTAATTGATAAGACCTTCCTCTTCATCGTTGAAGTTCAAATATCTGATAATCCATATTTTTCACTTTTTTATAAAGTTAAGAAGATGATTGATAATGTGAACCTCATAAAAAAATTCAAAAAGGCTCATCCTATTCAAATTGTGATCGAGTACAGTTATAAGTGTACTTTCTATTAAAAATCAGTTTATTTTTCTCTTCCTTAGTCATTAGTAGTATCTAATTTATAAAGAATAATTAATAACTAATTATAATTTTAGGATGTTGACTACACCAGTAGTTTGCTTCCAACTTCAAATGCATCCTCAATCATTGAAGGGTAGAAAGTAGAAGGTTCTAAGGTATTTGTTCAAAAAATAATTTTTTTTCTTTGTTTTTTCAAAGTTAGATCTTTATTTTATTAAAAAATATTATTGAGATAAAATCAAAGGTGAGAAGGAAGTCTTTAATTTAACGTAGTATTTTGTACAGAATTTGTTGCTTGAATTTTTCATTGAAGTTGCGGACAATGATGAATCCGAAGTGTTAGAAAATGCTATTACACCAACCAAGCGACTATCCTCAGAGTCGGAAGATTCGAAGGTGCAAGGAGATACCTCAACTTGCAAGAAGATCAAAAGTGAGAATGAAACCTGAGAATTTGGATGCACATATTTTTAGAATCTCTTTTAGAGTATATCTAATAGAATAATGCCAAGCATATGTTTGTTTGGGTGAAAACATTATCTTTTCTTGAGTTGTTATTTTTTCTTTGGTTCTTTTGGATTTTTATGTTTAGAATTTAGAATTTTTTTAAATATAAATTAAAGTTATTTGGTTATTACTTATGGTTTTATTTTTAATTCGATTCACACTGTTGATATTCTGTTAATTTTTAATTTAGTATTTAATATCATAAAGTTATAAATTTCTCATATAAATTATTGTTGATACAATTAAGTTAGTTATTGATTTTTAATGTGTACTTATTTTAAAAAAATATAATTTTAATTTTAATTAAAATATTATGTTTAAAATTTAAAATTTAAATTTAAATAAACTTTTTTTTTTAATTTTTAAGTAAGCGATTGGATTTGAGAATATTTTTTAAAATTTTATATAATTTATAAGCTACTATGCTAATTACAAAGATTATATTAAAGTAAATAGAATTACCAGTCTTATTAAAATGTGAGGTTATTTATACTATTTAAAAGAAAATTTTAATTTGACATTTTTCTATACTTAATTCTGTTTCTAATGTTATTCCGACAAAATTGAATTACTTTAGGAAATTTTATTTAAAAATTTAAAATTTGTACTAGCTAATTAGAAAACTCTATTTAAAAATTTGAAATTTGAAATTCTAATACTAATTCTTAATTAAGTGACTTCTTAACCATTTTAATTTTTAAATTTAAATTTTTTTACTTGCCACATTTATAAATTTTCTCTTTACTCAATTTATATTGTTATCTTTTAAATTGTTTCTTCACGATAGAAGTACTTTCATTTTTTCTCTCTTTTTAAATATTTTTTCTAAATTTACGTAATTTATAAGGTTACTAATTTTTAGATTGTATTTAATTTTATTTATTTTTATCGACAAATAATAAGATTGAATACCCAGCCATATTCGATGTTGCTAAGAAACAGGTAATCTAAGAAGTAGCAATATCAGCATTTTATTATTTACTATTGTTATGCTTTTTATAAACAAAAAATTATCGTTTAGTGTACAAGTTTTTAAAATTCTAACAAAGATATGGTTATATATTATACTTTTTTGTATTTGAATACTGATTTATTGTAATTCTTATTGTTTGATTAGCGTGCATATAAAATATAAGTCTTGAGGTTGGCACAATGAAACCGTATTATATGATCTCATCTTTTTAATCTATAAATTGTAGTCATCGGTAATTTTTTGTAAATATTATTTTTATACCTCACATGGCGAAAGAAAGGTATATTTTTATATAAAGTATTTGTTGCAGATATAACTGAAATATAATTTATTATCTTGGTGATTATTAGATATGATAGATATTGGTGACTCAGAATTTTTTTGTCGGTATTGCGACGCTATGATGTGGTATGAGGAGAGATCAGAGAAGTCTAAAACAGGATCCAATATTGAGTTCTCAATATGTTGTATGCGAGGGAAGGTACAACTGCCATTTTTGCAATGTCCACCTCAACTCTTGCAAGATTTAATATTTGCAATAGACCAAAGAAGCAAACACTTTATGGATAATATAAGAACTTATAATAGCATGTTTTGCTTCACGTCCCTCGGAGGTAAAATAGAGACCTCCATCAATGATGGGACAGGTCCTTTCCAGTTCATTGTGAGTGGACAAAACTACCACAGAATTTGAAGCTTGGTACTAATTGAGGGACAAAGACCAAAATTTATGCAGTTATATATTTATGATACAGAAAATGAGGTCTCAAACAGGATAGAGATTTTCAGGTTTGTATCATGCATTCCAAACTGATTAAAAACAGATTAAGGTAGTTCGTACTTTGATTTTGGTTAATTATGAATTCTAACATTTTTCAATTAATGTTTTATACAGTTCAAGAACAACCAACAACAACATTGACCAGTCCTTAGTTCTAGATCTCAAGGACATGATCGATGAACATAATGTTCTTGCTCACACATTTAGGATAGTGAGAAACTACCTGAATCAAGGAGAGATCACAAATATAATGCTACGGTTGTACCGAAAAAGATCAAAAGACACAAGAGTCTGCAATTTACCATCTTCTAATGAGGTCGCAACTTTAATAGTAGGAGATTTTGATTCTGGAGATGCAGGGCATGATATTATAGTTCAATTAAAGTTCGGACATCTAGAAAGGATTCATGAGACACACACCGCATTTATTCCTCTTCAGTATCCTATGATGTTTCCTTATGGTGAAGATGGCTATCAATAAGACATTCCTTTGCGAGAATCTCATAGGGCTGATGAAAATAGAAAGAGACAGCATGTGAGTTTAAGGGAGTTCATAGCATTTAGAATACAAGAGAAAAGGGTCGAGTATCTAACCATTGTCAATGGTGGACGACTATTTTAGCAGTTCTTGGTTGATTGCTTTTCTATGATTGAAGCACAAAGGCTGACCTACTATCGAAACAACCAAACCAAGGCGAGGAGTGATATATACAAAGGGATTCAAGATGCAGTTGTTAGGCATGAGACTCGTGCTTCCAAGGCAGGTAAACGTGTCATCCTACCCGCGTCCTTCACTGGTGGCATGAGATACATGTTTAATAATTGTCAAGATGCTATGGAAATTCGTAAGAAATATGGATATCCAGACCTTTTCATCATAATAACATGTAACTCGAGTTGGCAAGAGATTGACCGGGTTAACAATCCAAGGAACTTAAAGGTTGAAGACTGGCCGGATATATCATGTAGAGTGTTCAAATATAAGCTTGACATGATAATCTCGGATCTTAAGCAAGAAATTCCATTTGGAGTGCTAGATGCAGGTATTGCTCATTATCCAACCTTATTTTTAGAGAAATATTCCTTTAGATTGTTATAAAATAAATGGCAAAATATTTTCTTACTTAACATATTGTTGATTTTCTATTATCACCCTTAATTTATCAAAGCACATACATAAAATAGATAGTTTATTTATAACATATATTTTTTTTGTCTTTTTGGTATAAGGGATGTAGGTGAAATTCGAAAAAAGAGGTCTACCACATACTCACATTCTTTTATGGTTAAATGGAGACCATAAGATAACAACGACAACTCAAATTGATCGGTTAATATCTTTAAAGTTGCCAAATCCTATTCAACACCCAAAATTGTTTAGAGCTGTATCTACATATATGATTCATGGACCATGTGGTAGAGCTTTCTCAAAATCTCCCTGCATGAAAGATGGGTACTGCACTAAATATTATCCCAAAATATTCAGTAGAACCATAGTTATCGAAGATAGTGGATACCCATCATATAGAAGGCGAGGCACAGGAGTGACTACTGAGAAGAAGGGAGTCCATATGGATAATAATAATGTGGTTCCGTACAATGCATATCTGCTGATGTCTTATCAAGCGCATGTTAATGTAAAGTACTGCAACAAGTCAAATGCTATCAAATATTTGTTCAAGTACGTGAATAAAAGGTCTAAACAGGGTAGTAATTGGAGTTACAAAGGAACTTTCAATGGAGAGGATGCTCAGGTTATTGATGAGATCAAACAATTTTATGATTGCAGATATTTGTCTGCATGTGAGGCTGTGTGGAGAAGTTTAGCTTATGATATTTATCAAAGGTGGCCTTCAGTGATGAGATTAACCTTTTATTTTCCTGGAGAACAAAATATCATCTTTAAAGACGATGACGATCTTGAGGAAATCGTGGAAGTAGAGGAAGGAAAATGTACGATGTTCTTAGCGTGGATGGAGGCCAATAAAAAAATTGAATCAAGTCAATTTTTTATATATGCTGAGTTTTCAAATCAATTTGTTTATGATAGAGAAGTAAGGGAATGGAATCCACGCAAAAGAGGGAATTCTATCGGGAGGTTAAACTATGTTTCACCGGGTACATGTGATATTTATTATATGAGAATTTTGTTAGCTGTTCAGAGAGGTTGCACAACATATGAGTCTATTAGGACATTTAATGGAATTACATATTCTAGCTTCCAAGATGCTTGCTATTCCATGGGACTACTGTGTGATGATAGGGAATTCATTACAGTTATTAATGAGGTAGCTGAACTTACATCTGGTAATTAATTAAGAAAATTATCTGCGATGCTACTGATATCTAATAGCATTAGCAACCCAGAGCATGTTTGGAATGCAACTTGGACATTATTAGCTGATGGAATACTATATGAGAGGAGAAAAGCTTTGAAAAATCAAGGTATTTTACTATGTCTTTTTTTATATCAAGATTGCGTTCTCTTATTATTTTTATTAATAATATTAATAGTTTTATTTTGGAATTACTTATTAAATATTTCATAAAACCACCATGTGCTTTTGCTAGGACTAAACATGACTGATGATGAATTGAAAAACCTCTGCCTTATTGAGATTGAGAAGATACTCAACAGCAATGCGAGATCTTTAAGAGACTATCAATCAATGCCATATCTTGAGATGTCTGATGTTCGCCTTTTTCAGAATAAGCTAATAGAGGAGGAGTTAGCATATGACACAAATGAGTTGACTCATACAAACTTATATACAGAACAAGATATGACTCATGAGCAAAGGTTAGCATTCGATGAGTGACGAATGGATTCCTGCTAGTAAAGAATTTTATAAAAATAATCGCGTTGTAAGTATAGTTTCTAAACCAGCAAAGAATCCTTTCGTACAAAAACTTTGGTTGTCACAAGTAACAAAACCCAATAAAATTTATAACCGAAGTATTTAAATCTCGGGTCGTCTTCTCAAAGAATTGCAGGGAGGTATGATTTATTATTGGTTATGAAAAAAGGTGTATTTTTGGGTTTTTTGAAATAGAGAACAAGTAATTTAAATGGCAAGAAAAATAAATTAATAATTATAACGAAAACTCTTGGCAAGGTATAAGAACTGGAAATCCTATCCTAGTTATCCTTATTAGATGTGATGAGAATTGGATTTTGCTCCCACTTAGTTAACCCTTACTAAATAAAGGAAAGTCAAGTGGACCAATCAATCTGATCCTCAAGTCCTAGTCAACTCCTGTGGAAAGACTAGCTTTAGAGCGATCTAAATTAATCGGCAATTCTCAAATCTCAATCAACTGCTGAGTTTGATAACTCAAGTGTCACTAATTACTTAACCAAAGCCAAAAGGGGAAAATAAATCTAAATTAAATTAAAAGCATCAAAAATAGAATAAAACAATCCTTAATCTGAAATACCTCAAAATATATTAAATAGAACATTCAAATCTTAACATGGAAAAGTTCATAAGCCAATTTGGAAAGATAAATAACAATTAAAGTAATAAATAAAAGTAGAAAATAAATTAAAGGAACTTTGAACCTGTGATTATAGAAGCAATCCTAAAGTAAGAGAAATCCTACTCCTAAATCCTAAGAGAGAGGAGAGAACCTCTCTCTAAAAGCTACATCTAAAACCAAAAATTATGAATTATGAATTTTGTATTATATTCTACTTGTTCTAAAACGTTCTCTTTTTGATTTCCCCATTCTCTGGCTTATATTCTGTGTTTCTGGCTTGGATTTGGGCCGAAAAAGGGTCCAGAAATCGCTGAGGGCGTTTTCTGAAGATTCCTGCACGTGGCGTCCGTCACGCGTTCGCGTGGTCTGGAGTTTTTCCTTGTCACGCGTACGCGTCAATTGCGTTCTGCTCAAGGCACGCGTCCACGTCGTCTACGCGTACGCGTCGCTTCCATTTTGCGCTAGGCACGGTCCGCGTCGTCCACGCGCACCCTTTTCTTCAAAACTCCATTTTTGTGCTTTCCTTCCATTTTTTATGTTTCTTTTCTATCTTCTAAGCCATTCCTGGCCTATGAAGCCTGAAAATACTTAACACACAGATCACGGCATCGAATGATAATAAAGGATAATTAATTTTAATATTTTTAAAGCATAGGAAACATGTTTTCACATATATTATAAAATAAGGAAGGGAAAGTAAAACCATGCAATTTATATGAATAAGTGGGTGAAGAATTGATAAAAACACTCAATTTGAGCACAAGATGAATCATAAAATAGGGGTTTATCAACCTCCCCACACTTAAACACTAGCATGTCCTCATGCTAAATCCAAGAGAAAAGTAAAGGTAGAATGGTGGAATCTTATGCAATGCAATCTATTCTAAATGCAAGCTACCTAAATGAATCATGCAATTCTAATTATCATCCACCTATATATATAGAGCTTACATGTGGTTAATTTGATTCATAATTTCAAGGAATCATATATGCATAGCCAAACCTAAATCATGTTAAAGCACTTTCACAATTGAGTTGAGTTAAAGGAATTCACAAACTTGCAAGACAATTAACAATTAAACGGGGATATATGGAGATGAGCTATTGAACCCTCACTGAATTTTGTGTTTACTCTCTAGTCACTCAGTGTTTGGGGTTAATCACTCTATTCTTTTCTATTCATGCTTTCTAAAACTTTGTTCTTCATCTAACCAATCAACAAATACATAATGCATACATACAAACATCATGAGGTCTTTTTAAGGTTGTAATGGGGCCAAGGTAAAGGTGAGGATATATATAAGGCTAAGTGAGCTATAAGTTGAATCCTTGATTAGTCTAAGATCTCACTTAACATATATATTCTCTATAAAAATTTAAAATTATCCTAGTCTTCCCAATTTTCCCACTTTCTTATTACATACTCATGTACCAACTTTGATTTTACTTCCATGTGCATTGATTTCTTCACTAAACTTATTATTGGGGTAATTTTGTCCTCTTATTTATTTATTTAATTAAAAGGGATTTTTTTAACATTAACACAACATATATCAATGCACATGGTATTTTAATTTAAATTGGTTTCACATGAGCATGCTCCCAAATTTCTAATTATTTTACTAATTTAATCCTTTCCTATCAACCCATGTTCCCATGTTTCCCCACACTTAGTGGATACACAATCTCTATCTTAAGCTAACCAAGGATTCAACTTGGGATTTTTAATTTATTTTTCTGCTTAAAGCTAGTGATGTGGTTATAGAAAAGAAGGGAATTGAAAAGGCTCAAGGGGGGCTAACAAGGGTGATGTAGGAGGTAGGCTTATTTGGGATAAGTGAGCAAAACAAGCAATGGCCTCAATCACATGCATGTATGTATCTACATTCTATATTGGACATATAGATTGAAACAAAGTTAAGATTACAAGCATAGAAAAGAAGTGCAAAACACAAAGGAATGGTTGAATGTAACCATACAATTAAGCTCAAAAACTCACGGGTTGTGTGTTCTTTAGCTCAAAAACCATATATCAGTTATGTATGTCATGCAAGTAGAAATCAAGAGTTTCTATTCAACTCAATGTGAATCTTAGAATGGCTTTTTATAAAATAAGTATTTTCCTTGAAAAAAATGTTGTCAATTTAACCAACATTTATTGCTATATATATACAGTGTGTGGATTGTTGTGATTCTGTTAAACTAAAAGTTTCTAGTTTACTCTTTTATTTTCAATTAAACACAGTTATCTTATGCTAAAAGGGTAAACTAAGCTAATTAATCCATATATTCTATATCACAACTAATAAACTAAAAGTGCAAACTAAACTAAACTAAATATCTACGATATATATATATATATATATATATATATATATATATAACCCAAAGTGCAAAATGCAGAAATACAGTAAAAGAAAAATGTGCAAGTACTGAAAGATAAACAAGATAAGATAAAATAAAAAATAAAAATAAAAATATAAAAAATAAACAAAATAGGATAATAGCATCGTCCTCGATGCTCACTCAAGCTGGGTGTGAAGAAGTATCATCTCCGAAAGGATGTGCTGTAGGTGTCTCTGTGGTGGTCTGAGACTCTGCAGTCTGTATGAGGGTCGGAGGATCTATCTGCTGAAGCGAAGGCTCTGTCCGTAGAGGGATCTCTGGATCAGCCGGCTGTATCTGATGTGGCTCCTCATGATGTGGCACAGCCTGCTCAGGTCCTGCCTGCTCAGCCTCTCTCTGTACAGCCTCCTCATGCTCGTCCGCCTCCGCATCAGATGGCTCAGCAGGGGTGTCGAGCTCGGAGGGGATGTCACTGTCGGATCGGATTATCAACTTTAAATGCTCATAGCGTCACTTGTTGCAACGATCCATACGATCTAGGCATGTGAAGAGTCGGTGCACGAGGTGATAAATGGGCTCTGAAGCAGGTGGAGGTGCTGTGGTGGTGGTTGGTTGGTGCACGAAATTGTGATCTCAGGCAACGGCGTCAAAAACTCTGTACGCACGTCTTGATAAATTGTTTTTCATTCACAACTTCGATACAACTAACCAGCAAGTGCACTGGGTCGTCCAAGTAATAAACCTTACGTGAGTAAGGGTCGATCCCACGGAGATTGTTGGTATGAAGCAAGCTATGGTCACCTTGTAGATCTCAGTCAGGAAGATATAAAATAGTTATGGAGTTTTCGAAGTTTAATAATAAAGTAAGGATAGAAATACTTATGTAAGTCATTGGTGAGAATTTCAGATAAGCGCATAGAGATGCTTTCGTTCCTCTGAACCTCTGCTTTCCTACTGTCTTCATCCAATCAATCCTACTCCTTTCCATGGCTGGCTGTATGTAAGGACATCACCTTTGTCAATGGCTACTTTTGATCCTCTCTGGAAAATGGTCCGATGCGCTGTCACTGCATGGCTAATCGTCTGGAGGCATCACCCTTGTCAATGGTCCAAATGCTCTGTCACAACACGGCTAATCATCTGAGGTTCTTGATCATGCTGGAATAGGATTCACCCTCCTTTTGCGTCTGTTACTACGCCCAGCAATCGCGAGTTTGAAGTTCATCACAGTCATTCAATCCCAGAGTCCTACTCGGAATACCACAGACAAGGTTTAGACTTTTCGGACTCTCATGAATGCCGCCATCAATCTAGCTTATACCACGAAGATTCTGATTAAGAGATCCAAGAGATACTCATTCAATCTAAGGTAGAACGGAAGTGGTTGTCAGGCACGCGTTCATAGGGAATGATGATGATTGTCACGTTCATCACATTCAGGTTGAAGTGCGAATGAATATCTTAGAAGCGGAATAAGTTGAATTGAATAGAAAAACAGTAGTACTTTGCATTAATTCATGAGGAACAGCAGAGCTGCACACCTTAATCTATGGAGTGTAGAAACTCTACCGTTTGAAAATACATAAGTAAAAGGTTCAGGCATGGCCGAATCGCCAGCCCCTCTGATCTAAGAACCAGACGTCCCAAGATGTCTAATACAATAGTAAAAAGTCCTATTTATAATAAACTAGCTACTAGGGTTTACAGAAGTAAGTAATTAATGCATAAATCCACTTCCGGGGCCCACTTGGTGTGTGCTTGGGCTGAGCTTGAATGTTACACGTGCAGAGGCTCTTTCTGGAGTTGAACGCCAGGTTGTAACGTGTTTCTGGCGTTCAACTCTGGTTTGTGACGTGTTTCTGGCGTTTAACTCCAGACAGCAGCGTAGAACTGGCGTTCAAAGCCCTTTTACGTCATCTAAACTCGGTCAAAGTATAGACTATTATATATTGCTGGAAAGCTCTGGATGTCTACTTTCCAACGCATGTCGAAGCGCGCCATTTTGAGTTCCATAGCTCCAGAAAATCTATTTTGAGTGCAGGGAGGTTAGAATCCAATAGCATCAGCAGTCCTTCTTTAACCTCTGAATCTGATTTTTGCTCAAGTCCCTCAATTTCAGCCAGAAAATACTTGAAATCACAGAAAAACACACAAACTCATAGTAAAGTCCAGAAATGTGAATTTAACATAAAAACTAATGAAAACATCCCTAAAAGTAACTAGATTCTACTAAAAACATACTAAAAATAATGCCAAAAAGCGTATAAATTATCCGCTCATCACAACACCAAACTAAAATTGTTGCTTGTCCCCAAGCAACTGAAAATCAAGTAGGATAAAAAGAAGAGAATATACTATAAATTCCAAACTATCAATGAAACATAGCTCCAATCAGATGAGCGGGACTTATAGCTTTTTGCCTCTTGAATAGTTTTGGCATCTCACTTTATCCATTGAGGTTCAGAATGATTGGCATCTATAGGAACTCAGAGTTCTAGTGTTATTGACTCTCCTAGTTCAGTATGATGATTCTTGAACACAGCTATTTTATGAGTCTTGGTCGTGGCCCTAAGCACTTTGTTTTCCAGTATTACCATCGGATACATAAATGCCACAGACACGTAATTGGGTGAACCTTTTCAGATTGTGACTCAGCTTTGCTAAAGTCCCCAATTAGAGGTGTCCAGAGTTCTTAAGCACACTCTTCTTTTGCTTTGGATCTTGACTTTAACCGCTCAGTCTCAAGTTTTCACTTGACACCTTCACGCCACAAGCACATGGTTAGGGACAGCTTGGTTTAGCCGCTTAGGCCAGGATTTCATTCCTTTAGGCCCTTCTATCCACTAATGCTCAAAGCCTTGGGATCCTTTTTATTTACCCTTGCCTTTTGGTTTTAAGGGTTATTGGCTTTTTGCTCTTGCCTCTTGGTTTTAAGAGCTTTTGGCTTTTTCTGCTTGCTTTTGCTCTTTTTTTTTTTCGCCTATTTTTTCTTTTTTTTTTTCTGCAAGCTTTGTTCTTTGCTGCTTTTTCTTACTTCAAGAATCATTTTTATGATTTTTCAGATTATCAAATAACATGTCTCCTTGTCATCATTCTTTCAAGAGCCAACATATTTAACATTCTTAAACAACAACTTCAAAAGACATATGCACTGTTCAGGCATTCATTCAGAAAACGAGAAGCATTGTCACCACATCAATATAATTAAACTAAGTTCAAGGATAAATTCGAAACTCATGTACTTCTTGTTCTTTTGAATTAAAACATTTTTCATTTAAGAGCGGTGATGGATTCATAGGACATTCATAACTTTGAGACAATGTTACTAAATACTAATGATCATGGAATAAGACACAAACATGGATAAGCACTTAACATAGAGAAAACGAAAAACAGAGAATGTAAGAACAAGGAATGAGTCCACCTTAGTGATGGTGGCGTTTCCTTCTTGAGGAACCAATGATGTCCTTGAGCTCTTCTATGTCTCTTCCTTGTCTTTGTTGCTCCTCCCTCATTGATTTTTGATCTTCTCTAATTTCATGAAGGATGATGGAGTGCTCTTGATGTTCCACCCTTAATTGTCCCATGTTGGAACTTAATTCTCCTAGGGAGGTGTTGATTTGCTCCCAATAGTTTTGTGGAGGAAAATGCATTTGAGGCATCTCCGGGATCTCATGGTGATGAGCTTCATGTGTCTCTTGAGATCCATGAATGGGCTCTCTTGCTTGCTCCATCCTTTTCTTAGTGATGGGCTTCTCTTCCTCAATGGGAATGTCTCCTTCTATGAAAGCTCCAGCTGAGTAACATAGATGGCAAATAAGATGAGGAAAAGCTAGCCTTGCCATGGGGGAGGACTTTTCGGCTATTTTGTAGAGTTCAAGGGAGATGACTTCATGAACTTCCACTTCCTCTCCAATCATGATGCTATGAATCATGATGGCCCGATCCACAGTAACTTCGGATCGGTTGCTAGTGGGGATGATGGAGCGTTGTATGAACTCTAACCATCCTCTAGCTACAGGCTTGAGGTCCAATCTTCTTAGTTGAACCGGCTTGCCTTTGGATTCAATCTTCCATTGAGCTCCTTCCACACATATGTCCATGAGAACTTGGTCCAACCTTTGATTAAAGTTGACCCTTCTAGTGTAGGGGCGTGCATCTCCTTGCATCATGGGCAAGTTAAACGCCAACCTCACGTTTTCCGGACTAAAATCTAAGTATTTCCCCCGAACCATGGTATGATAATTCTTTGGATTTGGGTTCTTACTTTGATCATGGTTCCTAGTGATCAATGCATTAGCATAGAACTCTTGAACCATTAGGATGCCGACTTGTTGGATGGGGTTTCTTAGAACTTCCCAACCTCTTCTTTGGATTTCATGTCGGATCTCCGGATACTCATTTCTCTTGAGCTTGAAAGGGACCTCGGGGATCACTTTCTTCTTGGCCACAACATCATAGAAGTGGTCTTGATGGGCTTTGGAGATGAACCTTTCCATCTCCCATGATTCGGAGGTGGAATTTTTTGTCTTCCCTTTCCCTTTTCTAGAGGATTCTCCGGTCTTAGGTGCCATCAATGGTAATGGAAAAATAAAAAGCTTATGCTTTTACCATACCAAACTTAGAATATTGCTCGTCCTCGAGCAAGAGAAGAAAGAATAGATGAAGAAGAAGAAAATATGGAGGAGAGGAGGGATGTGTTTCGGCCAAGAAGGGGAAGAGAGGGTTGTCTTGTGTGAAAATGAGGAAGAATGGAGGGCTATATATAGGGAAGGGAGGGGGGGTAAGGTTCGGCCATATAGGGTGGGTTTGGGTGGGAAAGTGATTTTGAATTTTGAAGATAGGTGGAGTTTATGAGGTAGGTTTATGGGGAAGAGTGGATGGATGTGAGTGGTGAAGTGGTTATAGGGAAGAGAGATTGAGGTGATTGGTGAAGAGTTTTGGGGAAGAGTGTTTATGGGATTGTGTGAAAGAGGGGTGATAAGAAATGAGTGGAGGTAGTGGGGATCCTGTGGGGTCCACAGATCCTGAGGTGTTCAAGGATTTACAACCTTGCACCAAATTAGGCATGCAAAATGTCCTTGCACACAACTCTGGGCGTTCAGCGCCAGATTGGTGCTTGTTCTGGGCGTTGAACGCCCATTTGTTGCCCATTTCTGGCGTTGAACGCTAGAACCATGCTTGTTTTGGGCGTTCAGCGCCAGCTCTTCTCCAGGGTGCAATTCTGGCGTTCAAACGCCCAGATGCTGCCCATTTTGGGCGTTCAGCGCCAGAACCATGCTCTGTTCTGGCGTTGAACGCCAGCTAGATGCTTCTTACTGGCGTTTAAATGCCAGTAAGGTCTTCCTCTAGGGTGTGATTTTTCTTCTGCTGTTTTTGATTCCATTTTCAACTTTTATATTTATTTTGTGACTCCACATGATCATGAACCTAATAAAACATGAAAAATCATGAAAATAAAAATTAGATAAAAATTAGGTTGCCTCCCAACAAGCGCTTCTTTAATGTCAATAGCTTGACAGTGGGCTCTTATGGAGCCTCACAGATGTTTAGAGCATTGTTGAGACTTCCCAACACCAAACTTAGAGTTTGGATATGGGAGTTCAACACCAAACTTAGAGTTTAGTTGTGGCCTCCCAACACCAAACTTAGAGTTTGACTGTGGGGGCTCTGGTTGACTCTATTTTGAGAGAAGCTTTTTATGCTTCCTCTCCATGTTTATAGAAGGGTAACCTTGAGTTGTAAACACAAGGGAGTCCTCATTCAATTGAAGGACTGATTCACCTCTGTCAACATCAATTATAGCTCTTGCTGTGGCTAGGAAGGGTCTTCCAAGGATGATGGATTCATCCTCATCCTTCCCAGTATCCAGGACTATGAAATCAGCAGGGATGTAAAGGCCTTCAACCTTTACTAACACGTCCTCTACTTGTCCATAAGCCTGTTTTCTTGAACTGTCTGCCATCTCTTATGAGATTTTAGTAGCTTGCACCCCATAGATTCCCAGTTTCTCTATTACAGAGAGGGGCATGAGGTTTATCCCTGACCCAAGGTCACACAGAGCCTTATCAAAGATCATGTTGCCTATGGTACAAGGTATTATGAACTTTCCAGGATCCTGTTTCTTCTGAGGTAATGTCAGTTGATCCAGATCACTCAGTTCATTAGTGAACAAGGGAGGTTCATCTTCCCAAGTCTCAATACCAAATAATTTGGCATTCAGCTTCATGATTGCACCAAGGTACTTGGTGACTTGCTCCTCAGTAACATCCTCATTCTCTTCAGAAGAGGAATACTCATCAGAGCTCATGAATGGCATAAGGAGGTTTAATGGAATCTCTATGGTCTCTAGATGAGTCTCAGATTCCTTTGGTTCCTCAAAGGGAAACTCCTTATTGATCACTGGACGTCCCAGGAGGTCTTCCTCCCTGGGATTCACGTCCTCTCCTTCCCTTACAGGTTCGGCCATGGTGATCAATTCAATGGCCTTGCACTCTCCTTTTGGATTTTCTTCTGTATTGCTTGGGAGAGTACTAGGAGGGATTTCAGTGATCCTTTTACTCAGCTGGCCCACTTGTGCCTCCAAATTTCTAATGGAGGACCTTGTTTCATTCATGAAACTCACAGTGGCCTTTGATAGATCAGAGACTAAATTTGCTAAATTAGAAGTATTTTGTTCAGAGTTCTCTGTCTATTGCTGAGTGGATGATGGAAAAGGCTTGCTATTGCTAAACCTGTTTCTTCCACCATTATTAAAGCTTTGGTGAGGCTTTTGTTGATCCTTCCATGAGAAATTTGGATGATTTCTCCATGATGAGTTATAGGTGTTTCCATAAGGTTCACCTAAGTAATTTACCTCTGCTATTGCAGGGTTCTCAGGATCATAGGCCTCTTCTTCAGAAGGCGCCTCTTGAGTACTGTTGGATGCAGCTTGCATTCCATTCAGACTCTGAGAAATCATATTGACTTGCTGAGTCAATATTTTGTTCTGAGACAGTATGGCATTCATAGTATCAATTTCAAGAACTCCCTTCTTCTGAGGTGTCCCATTACTCACAGGATTCCTCTCAGAAGTGTACATGAACTGGTTATTAGCAACCATGTCAATGAGTTCTTGAGCTTCTGCAGGCATTTTCTTTAGGTGAATGGATCCACCTGCAGAAGTATCTAATGACATCTTAGATAACTCAGATAGACCATCATAGAATATATCCAGGATGGTCCATTCTGAAAGCATGTCAGAAGGATACTTTTTGGTCAGTCCTTTGTATCTCTCCCAAGCTTCATAGAGGGATTCACCTTATTTCTATCTGAAGGTTTGAACATCCACTCTAAGCTTGCTCAGCTTTTGAGGAGGAAAGAACTTGGCTAAAAAAGCCTTGGCCAGCTTATCCCAAGAGTTCAGGCTATTCTTAGGTTGAAAGTCCAACCATACTCTAGCTCTGTCTCTTACAGCAAAAGGGAAAAGCATGAGCCTGTAGACTTCAGGATCTACTCCATTAGTCTTAACAGTATCACATATCTACAAGAATTCAGTTAAGAACTGAAAAGGATTTTCAGATGGAAGTCCATGAAACTTGCAGTTCTGCTGCATCAGAGAAACTAGCTGAGATTTCAGCTCAAAATTGTTTGCTCCAATGGTAGGGATGGAGATGCTTCTTCCATGTAAATTGGAATTAGGTGCAGTAAAGTCACCAAGCATCCTCCTTGCATTATTATTATTTTCGGCTGCCATCTCCTCTTCCTGTTCGAAAATTTCTGAAAGGTGCTTGCTGGATTGTTGTAATTTAGCTTCTCTTAGTTTCCTCTTCAGAGTCCTTTCAGGTTCTGGATCTGCTTCAACAAGAATGTTCTTGTCCTTGCTCCTGCTCATATGAAAAAGAGGGACAGAAAAATAATAATAATAGGGATCCTTTTTACCACAGTATAGAGGTCCCTGTGTAAGTAGAAGAAAAGAAGAAGAAAAAAATTCGAACACAGAGAGAGAGAGGGGTTCGGATTTTTTTTTTGTGAGTGAGGAAGAGTGTTAGTAAATAAATAAATAAAATAGAAGGAGATGAGAGAGAAAGAGGGTTTTCGAAAATGATTTTTGAAAAAGAGTTAGTGATTTTCGAAAATTTTAAAATCAAAAATTAAAATAATTAGTTAATTAAAAAAAATTTTGAAAAAGAGGGAGATATTTTCGAAAATTAGAGAGAGAGAGAGTTAGTTAGGTAGTTTTGAAAAAGATAAGAAACAAACAAAAAGTTAGTTAGTTAGTTGAAACAAATTTGAAAATCAATTTTGAAAAGATAAGAAGATAGGAAGTTAGAAAAGATATTTTAAAATCAAATTTTTGAAAAAGATATGATTTTGAAAAAGATAAGATAAAAAGATATTTTTGAAAAGATATGATTGAAATTAGTTTTGAATTTGATTTTTTTAAAATCACAATTAATGACTTCATTCACAAGAAATCACAAAATATGATTCTAGAACTTAAAGTTTGAATCTTTCTTAACAAGTAAGTAACAAACTTGAAATTTTTGAATCAAAACATTAATTGATGATGTTATTTTCGAAAATTATGTGATAAAGATAAGAAAAAGATTTTTGAAAAATATTTTTAAAATTTTCGAAAATAACTAAGAAAAATGAAAAAGATTTGATTATTGAAAAAGATTTTGAAAAAGATAAAATTTTTAAATTGAAAACTTGATTTGACTCATAAGAAGCAACTAAATTTTAAAAAGTTTTGAAAAAGTCAAATCTAATTTTCGAAATTTTAAGAGAAGAAAAAGGGAGAGATATTTTTTTGATTTTTTGAATTTTTAATGATGAGAGAGAAAAAACATGAAAATAATGCAATGCATGAAAGTTATGGATCAAAGCAATGAATGTATGCAAGAATGCTATGAATGTCAAGATGAACACCAAGAACACTATGAAGATCATGATGAACATCAAGAACATATTTTTGAAAAAAAAAATTTTTAATACAAAGAAAACATGCAAGACACCAAACTTAAAAATTTTTCATGTATAGACACTATGGATGCAAGAATGCATATGAAAAACAAGAAAAGACACAAATCATGAAAATATCAAGATCAAACAAGAAGACTTACCAAGAACAACTTGAAGATCATGAAGAACACTATGAATGCATGAATTTTTTGAAAAAATGCAAGATGAATATGCAATTGACACCAAACTTTCAACTTGACTCAAGACTCAAACAAGAAACATGAAGTATTTTTTCATTTTTATAATTTTCTAATTTTTTTTTATTTTTCAAAAATAATTTGAAAAAGAAAAATAAGGATTCCAAAATTTTTAATATGAATTCCAGGAATCTTATGCTCTTTAGTCTAAAGCTCCAACCAAAGGGTCAGGCATGGCTTAATAGCCAGCCAAGCTTTAGTATGTAACTCAGACATGACACGCCTGACATTCCCTATCCAGAAGAATTAGACATGACTTTACAGCCAGCCAGGCTTCAACATGCTTCATGAAACACTAGAATTCATTCTTAAAAATTCTGAAGAAAAATATAATTTTGAAAACATTTTTATTTTTAAAAAAAAAAATTTCGAAAACAAAGGAGAAATTTTTGAAAGATTTTTGAAAAATTTTTTGAAAAGAAAACAAAAAGAAAATTACCTAATCTGAGCAACAAGATGAACCGTCAGTTGTCCAAACTCGAACAATCCCCGGCAACGGCGCCAAAAACTTGGTGCACGAAATTGTGATCTCAGGCAACGGCGTCAAAAACTCTGTACGCACGTCTTAATAAATTGTTTTTCATTCACAACTTCGATACAACTAACCAGCAAGTGCACTGGGTCGTCCAAGTAATAAACCTTACGTGAGTAAAGGTCGATCCCACGGAGATTGTTGGTATGAAGCAAGCTATGGTCACCTTGTAGATCTCAGTCAGGCGGATATAAAATAGTTATGAAGTTTTCGAAGTTTAATAATAAAATAAGGATAGAAATACTTATGTAAATCATTGGTGAGAATTTCAGATAAGCGCATAGAGATGCTTTTGTTCCTCTGAACCTATGCTTTCCTGCTGTCTTCATCCAATCAATCCTACTCCTTTTAATGGCTGGCTGTATGTAAGGACATCACCTTTGTCAATGGCTACTTTTGATCCTCTCTGGAAAATGGTCCGATGCGCTGTCACTGCATGGCTAATCGTCTGGAGGCATCACCCTTGTCAATGGTTGCATCCTATCCTCTTGTGAAAATGGTCCAAATGCTCTGTCACAGTACGGCTAATCATCTGAGGTTCTCGATCATGCTGGAATAGGATTCACCCTCCTTTTGCGTCTGTCACTACGCCCAGCAATCGCGAGTTTGAAGTTTGTCACAGTCATTCAATCCCAGAGTCCTACTCGGAATACCACAGACAAGGTTTAGACTTTCCGGACCCTCATGAATGCCGCCATCAATCTAGCTTATACCACGAAGATTCTGATTAAGAGATCCAAGAGATACTCATTCAATCTAAGGTAGAACGGAAGTGGTTGTCAGGCATGCGTTCATAGGGAATGATGATGATTGTCACGTTCATCACATTCAGGTTGAAGTATGAATGAATATCTTAGAAGCGGAATAAGTTGAATTGAATAGAAAAATAGTAGTACTTTGCATTAATTCATGAGGAACAGCAGAGCTCCACACCTTAATCTATGGAGTGTAGAAACTCTACCGTTTAAAAATACATAAGTGAAAGGTTCAGGCATGGCCGAATGGCCAGCCCCTCTGATCTAAGAACCAGACGTCCCAAGATGTCTAATACAATAGTAAAAAGTCCTATTTATAATAAACTAGCTACTAGGGTTTACAGAAGTAAGTAATTGATGCATAAATCCACTTCCGGGGCCCATTTGGTGTGTGCTTGGGCTGAGCTTGAATGTTACACGTGCAGAGGCTCTTTCTGGAATTGAACGCCAGGTTGTAATGTGTTTCTGGCGTTCAACTCTGGTTTGTGACGTGTTTCTGGCGTTTAACTCCAGACTGCAGCATAGAACTTGCGTTCAACGCCCTTTTACATCGTCTAAACTCGGTCAAAGTATGGACTATTATACATTGCTGGGAAGCTCTGGATGTCTACTTTTCCAACGCAATTGGAAGCGCGCCATTTTGAGTTCTATAGCTCCAGAAAATCCATTTTGAGTGCAGGGAGGTCAGAATCCAACAGCATCAGCAGTCCTTCTTCAACCTCTGAATCTGATTTTTGCTCAAGTCCTTCAATTTTAGCCAGAAAATACCTGAAATCACAGAAAAACACACAAACTCATAGTAAAGTCTAGAAATGTGAATTTAGCATAAAAACTAATGAAAACATCCCTAAAAGTAACTAGATTCTACTAAAAACATACTAAAAACAATGCCAAAAAGCGTATAAATTATCCGCTCATCACTGGTGCAACAGTAGATGAAAGGGCAGCGGAAGATGTGGCTGCCTCAGCAGAGGCAGTGAGAAATGGAGGTCTGTATCCCAAAGCCTGAAACTTCCTGCTGTGAGGGATGATCTTCTTGTAGTCGGCGGCGATTGGCTTCTCCTCTGCTAGCTCCCAAGGCACCTCAGCTCCGCGGCCTAACTGAGTGATCAAATATGGAAAAGGGAGGGTGTCTCTGACATGGACTCTGGCCATGTAATACCGGATAAAGTGGGGAAGATATAAGTCCTTTCCCTCCATCACACACCAGATGAGGGTGATCATGGCAGCTGGCACCTCAGTCTCATGAGTGCTCGGCATTACGTAGTTACTCAAAATCTGTTTCCAAATCCGAGCCACATCATTCAGATAAATGAGCTTAATTCCCTTCGGGGCCACTGTGGACTTGCTCATGACCCATGGGACAGTAGGATCAAGAGTTATAGTCCTCTTGACTGCGTCCCAGTCAAATCTCATGAATCTCATATCCTCCTCAGCCTTTTGGTAGCCGTCTGCTGATCTGACTTAGGCTGAAGTTAGAGGATTTCTTCAATGGCTTCCTCAGTAATCAGAATTTGCTTTCCTCTAAGCTGTACTGCATCCAGGGAAGTTTTGAAGTAGTTACAGTAGAATTCTCTAACCTAGTATGAGTTGACTTCAGTCAAGTTTCTTTCCAAAAAGAACCAGCCTCTCTGTTTAATTTGTTCTGAAGGGTATTGTTTGAGTTCTTCTGGAATTTTGAGGGTCCTTTCCAGGAATAGGTTCCTGGAAGTGGCAAAAATTGGATACTTTAGCTCACAGTATCTGTTGGCAAACTTGACGGGGTCTGTGGCAAGCAGTAGCTGATCGGCCTTTTCCTGTGGGGTAAAGTTCTTTTCCCGCCAGGAATCGTCATGGAGGATGTCCAAAATAGAGGTAGAGGATTTTCCTCTTTTCCTTTTGCCAGTGGTTGCTTTGCCCTTTCCTTTACTTTTAGGGTCAGACATCCTGAAAAGCACAAATTCCAGGATACAGTTTAAGAACTAAAGCAGGAAAATAGGTAAGCAAATAGGAATTTATCAATAAAAGCATATAGGCAAAAGATGAATAAAAGAGAAATATAAGCATGAATTGAGTTATATATAAGTAAATTTTGGACTGTATGCAAATGAAATGTCTGAGAGTAAAAATCACAATCCAAAATCAATAATATGCAGAATTCTTGTTAATCAGGAATAGCAGGCATCATGCCTTGAAGTGGTTTTAAAGTGGTTAGTTGAAAACTAATAGAAAAGTTAGAAAGTTAAAGTAGTTAAGAGTTAAAAATGAAGTTAAAGTAAGTGGCATGGTGTTTTGGTTCCCAATTAACTAAAATTGCACAAATTTGAAAACAAGTAACTCAAATTCAAATAAATATTGCAGATTATTGATGATTAGTTATAGAAAAGAAATGCAAAAGTAAAGTGAAATCATCAATAATGTTGTTTAATGAATAAGGGAATCAGAAAAATAAGAAAGCTAGCCCGTGCATTCATGAATTGTTTTGGTTGAAATGAATTAGTGCAAACTTAAAATTTCCAAAACTAATTCATGAATGGGAGTTGATTGAAACATGTTGCTGAAAAAAATTGGGCAGCATTTCGGCTAAAATTTTAACATTCCCGGTTAATAAACAACAGCAGAAAGAGTTCATATGGTAATAAGGTAGTGCAGAAAAGAGTAACAAATAGTAATTCAGATGAATTCAAAAAAAAACAAACTCAATCTACATCAAAGAATAGGAAAGAGCAGCATATAAACAGCATCATCATCACAGCATATTCAAATTGCGAAACAGATGAAACAATTAACAAGAACGGCGCAATTATCAGGCCTAAATCCATTAACCACATCCTAGCTACCTAACCACCTAAAATCCACTACAATCATGCATCTCTAACTATCCTAATTTGAACATAATTCGAAAAACTAACTAACTACGGAAAGAGGAATCGTTGTTTGGCGGAATCTGGTGGGCAGAGGTATGGAATATGGGATCAGAGAGATGGCGGTGGTGGTGATCGGCGGCGCTGGGAGGCGGTCACGGCGGTGGTTCGGTGGAGACAGGGTGGTGGTGTGGTGGTCTTGGTAAATGAAGGGGGTTATGGGGGGAAAGAGAGGAAGATGAGGGTGATGGGGGTGGCGGTGGTCGGCCGGAGGTCCTCGGTGGTGGCGGCGGTACTGGGGCGGCTCGGGTATGGGGGTCGTGGAGGGGGAAGAGCGGCGGGGGAGGAAGAAGGGGAAAGGAAGAGAAGGGGGGTGGTTCCGGCGAGGGTGGCGCGGCGGTCTGGGTTGGCGACGGTGGTTGCGGATTGGGGAGGGTGGGGCAGTGGTGAGGTGGTGGTTGGGGAGAGGAGAAGAGAGAGTGCAGAGAGGGATTGGGGGGTTTGGGACGCGAAGGGGTTAGGGTTTCGCGTGGGTTGGGTTAGTGTATTTGAATCCACGTGAACGCGTGGATCACACGAACGCGTGACTGAGGCAAAAAGGGAAATGACGCGATCGCGTGATTGAAGGGTAATGAAAGTGACGCGTACGCGTGGGGCACGCGTACGCGTCGCTCAGAATTGTGCTAAACGCACAATTCCAGCATCGTTTTGGCGCAACTCTCTGTTTCCTTTTAGGGGGCAATAATATTCATGCGACGCGTACGCGTCGCCCACGCTTTCGCGTGGTGTATGTGAAGTGAAAGTGATGCGACCGCGTTGTTGACGCGGTCGCGCGTGGCCCAATTTGTGCCTAATGCATAACAGTCGCACGATTCCAGCCCAACTTTCTGGGTGTTGGATTGTTACGTCGATTTGCAATCGACGCCCACGCGTGGCCCATGCGCACGCGTGGGGTGCCTTTTTATATATATATATATATATATATGCAATATGCAAATGCAAATGCAGGTATGGATGTTATGAATAATTCCAGGTTCAATAAAAATAGAATAAAATAAAACTTAAAAACAAACAAAATGAAATAAAATTAAAAGTGAAAAAGGAACGATCATACCATGGTGGGTTGTCTCCCACCTAGCACTTTTGGTTAAAGTCCTTAAGTTGGACATTTGCTGAGCTCCCTGTTATGGTGGCTTGTGCTTGAATTCATCCAAAAATCTCCACCACTGTTTGGAATGCCAACAGCCTCCAGGGTCCCAAACTAGGCATATAAAGCCTTTGAGTAAATTCAAACAGGTAGGTTCCCGGGGTGTTGAATGTCAAAATATATTCCAGGATCCCAAACCTTACTTTTGTAACCGCTTTCGCTTTTATCTACATTGTTCCAACCGGGCGGTACAGAATTTGAATTCTCACTAAGATGATCAAACATCTTCCGAGACCCATGTAATCGAACTCGAAACCAATCCTTGTACCTCAAATTGAAGTGTGAAATTTCATGGAATCTTGCATACCAGCTCTGAGTGCGAACCATTTCTCTTTTACTCTTAAAGCCGCAAAGAGCTCTAAGCTGGCCATCTGTTTCAAGCAAACCATATTCAAGTGGAAAAGTAAAGATAAAGGCTAAGGATTTTACCCACTTGAAGTTTGTATTGGATGGTAATAGCCTTGGAAAAGGTGTTTCCAGGGGTTTCGCAAGCTCTACTCCCTTGTATTCTTCTGTGAATTCCTCCACTTCTCTGAAAACTTCTTCGACTGCAACCACGTCTTGATCAAAGTCTTCGATATCTTCCTCATCACTCAAGTCATAATTTGGAGCTTGAGAGAAGTCTACCTCCGCATCATCTTCGTATTCACTTGGAGAAGATTCTTCAGTCTCAAAGAATTCACTTGCGGATGCAAGTTCATTACTAGGAGAACTTGACTTGTGATTATCATTATCAAGGAAACTCGCTTCTTGAGTTGTTCCGTCTAGTTCTTCATAAGATACCTGCTTTGGGGGCTGTGCACTATCCTCCTTAGCATCAATTTCAAATTCTTTGACGGAATTCTCCACAATTCTAGACTCCCATGGAGGTTCAGCATCTCCTAAGTCTTCAACCAATTCTTCTTCTTCGATAATTCCAGCTTCCTCCACTTGTTCCAGTACAAAGTCATGCTCCTTACTGTCCATTGGAGTTTTTAATATCTCCTTCATGCTACGTTCTTCATTAGATTGTCCACATGAAGCCATGGGGGTTCCTTGAGTGTCCGAACGTCTGGAAGGTAATCGATTGATCGCTTGCTCCAGTTGGTGAAGGGTTGCATGAAATTTTTCCACCTTTTCCTTAAGACGCTCCCATGATTCTTGGGTCGATGGATATGGACATGGTGCATAGGGAAGTGGTGGTTCTTGGGAGTAATTGGATTGGAACTGGGGTGAATATGGGTTAGGCTCATATAGAGGTGAGTGTTGGTAAGTGGCTTGTGAGTGTGGTGGTTCATAGTTATGTTGATGAGGGGGTTCATAGGTATATGATGGGGCTTGTTGGTAACTACAAGGGGGTCTACCATATCTATCATCTTGGTACGCACCTCGGAATGGCTCTTGACCGTAGTAATTTGGTGGTTGATGGTTGTCACGAAGGGGTCCACCATAATTATTGTCTCGACATGCATTGTTGAATGGTCATCGTCCATGGTATCTTGGAAGGTGTTATTGCCTAAAGGGTTGATCAGATCCTCGTGGTTCCGTCCATCTGTGATTGTTTTGACCTTGATGCATGTTCCTGTTATAATTTTCATTCCTTGCAACAACATTGGAACCAAACTCAAAGCGACGGGGGTGAGAACTCATAATAACTAATAAAAATTAAAAACAAAAATAAAAACAAATAAATAAGCAAAATAAAATATTTACAATAACCAATAATAAGGCACACGTTTGCAATATCCCGGCAACGGCGCCATTTTGACGTACGGATTGCTAGTAGTAAAGAATTTTATAAAAATAATCGCGTTGTAAGTATAGTTTCTAAACCAGCAAAGAATCCTTTCGTACAAAAACTTTGGTTGTCACAAGTAACAAAACCCAATAAAATTTATAACCGAAGTATTTAAACCTCAGGTCGTCTTCTCAAGGAATTACAGGGAGGTATGATTTATTATTGGTTATGGAAAAAGGTGTATTTTTGGGTTTTTTGAAATAGAGAACAAGTAATTTAAATAGCAAGAAAAATAAATTAATAATTATAACGAAAACTCTTGGCAAGGTATAAGAACTGAAAATCCTATCCTAGTTATCCTTATCAGATGTGATGAGAATTGGATTTTGCTCCCACTTAGTTAACCCTTACTAAAAAAAAGGAAAGTCAAGTGGACCAATCAATTTGATCCTCAAGTCCTAGTCAACTCCTGTGGAAAGACTAGCTTTAGAGCACTCTAAATAAATTAGCAATTCTCAAATCTCAATTAACTGCTGAATTTGATAACTCAAGTGTCACCAATTACTTAACCAAAGCCAAAAGGAGAAAATAAATCTAAATTAAATTAAAAGCATCATAAATAGAATAAAACAATCCTTAATCTGAAATACCTCAAAATATATTAAATAGAACATTCAAATATTAACATGGAAAAGTTCATAAGCTAATTTGGAAAGATAAATAACAATTAAAGTAATAAATAAAAGTAGAAAATAAATTAAAGGAACTTTGAACCTGTGATTGTAGAAGCAATCCTAAAGTAAGAGAAATCCTAATCCTAAATCCTAAGAGAGAGGAGAGAACCTCTCTCTCTAAAAGCTACATCTAAAATCTAAAATTATGAATTATGAATTTTGTATTATGTTCTACTTGTTCTAAAACGTTCTCTTTTTGATTCCCCCATTCTCTGGCTTATATTCTGTGTTTCTGGCTTGGATTTGGGCCGAAAAAGGATCCAGAAATCGCTGAGGGCATTTTCTGCAGATTCCTGCACGTGGCGTCCGTCACGCGTATGCATGGGTCACGCGTTCGCGTGGTCTGGAGTTTTTCCTTGTCACGCGTACGCGTCAGTCACGCGTACGCGTCAATTGCGTTCTGCTCAAGGCACACATCTGCATCGTCTACGCGTACGCGTCGCTTCCATTTTGCGCTAGGCACGCGTCCGCGTCGTCCACGCGTGCGCGTCGCTGCCCTTTTCTTCGAAACTCCATTTTTGTGCCTTTCTTCCATTTTTGTATGTTTTCTTTCTGTCTTCTAAACCATTCCTACCCTATGAAGCCTGAAAATACTTAACACACAGATCACGGTATCGAATGGTAATAAAGGATAATTAATTTTAATATTTTTAAAGCATAGGAAACATGTTTTCGCATATATTATAAAATAAGGAAGGAAAAGTAAAACCATGCAATTCATATGAATTAGTGGGTGAAGAATTGATAAAAACACTCAATTTGAGCACAATATGAATCATAAAATAGGGTTTATCAATGAGATACTCAATGCTGTTATTACATACTCTGATGGTTTTTACTTCGTTTATGGGCATGGTGGGTGTGGTATGACATTTATTTGGAATGGACTTTCTTCTGTTATTCGGTCTAGAGGAAAGACTATTTTAAATGTCGCATCCAGTGAAATTGCATCTTTACTCCTACCTGGTGGCAGAACGGCTCATTCTAGATTTTCTATACCCATTACAATTATTGATGAATCTACTTGCAACATCAAGCATGGCAGTTTGAAGGCTGAGCTACTCATCCAAAGTAACTTAATAATTTGGGATGAAGCTCCAATGGTTAATAAAATGTGCTTTGAAGCACTTGATTGGACGCTCAGGGATCTTATGTCAGTTATCGATCAACATAAGACACATCAACTATTTGGTGGTAAAGTTGTTGTTCTTGGAGGTGATTTTAGATAGATACTTCCGGTGATTTCGAATGGGAGTAGACACGATATATTGACATCAGCTATTAACTCATCCCATCCGTGGTCGTTTTGTAAGGTTCTAAAACTGTATACGAACATAAGGCTTCTAATGTCTTCTTCGGATCATGATGAAGGTGAAATAAAGAGATTTGCTAATTGGATACTTGATGTTGTCATGTTCAAAAAAGTTTTTAATAATATTTAGATAAAAAAATTAGTATTTTCATTTTAGTAACATGTTATGATTTATAATTTTGTATGAATATTTGTCATAAATTTAACTAATTTATCTATAACTATACTTTTAGACTTAAAATGAAATGTGTAACATAGAGCACAACATCATATGGCAATTGTTTATCTAATGATGTTATTAAAATATTATATTGTCGATAAACTTTTGTTAGGTTTTTTGGTATAAAGTTTAGTACAAAATTGATATGTGACGAGTGGATAAATGTCAATATAGAATTTCTCAAAATAGAATATGTTCGTTGCAAGTATAGCCTAGACCAACAAACAATCCTCTCAATCAAAGTTTAGTATTTTCAATTCAAAACATATAAACCGAGAGTCTTTCAACCTCGGGTCGTTCTCCATAGGATGCAATTGGAAATGTCACGCTTTTGGTTGTTAAGAGGACAAAAGGGGTTTTGCAATCAAAGAACAAAATATTAAAAGAACCAAGAAATAAAAGAACTAAGCAATGAGCGAAATTGTGAATTAATGCAAGTAAAGGGAAAACAAGATCAAAATTAGTGAAAATGCTATAAATGCAAAAAGAGCCTTTACTTGGGAATGAGAATCCAAAGAATCATATCATCGCCATAACCACAACTATGGTAATTATGATGAGTCAATCTCGCCTAGTCAACCCCAACCATCGAGGAGTAAGTCAAGCAAGCATACCTTAATCCATAAGTCCTAGCTAACTTACCAAACTAGTTGATAAAAAGCTAGCGTCAATGGAAACAAGAGTTAACTAACTACCCAAGAATTACCACTAAATGTCGGACATTATGACTCTAGTATCCTAGGAACTCAAACCACAAGATAAGGTGGGAAAATCTACTCAAATTCTAAAGTTGGCATTTTCACAAACACCTTGTGTGCATAAAAGTAAAACATGGAAAATTGCAAAGAAAAATAACAAAATATAACCAACTATCAACAATACCAATAATAAACATCCAAACAAACATAAAGAAAGCATGAAACATTAAATTCATCAATCAAAACTTCAAGAAACTCAAAATTGCAATTATAAACAAAGTAACTTGAACCATAAGAAAATAAAGGCAAAAGCAATGTAATTAAAGAGAAGATCAAGAGTACTTACAATAAAAGAAGCAAAAATTCAAGGAAAAGCTTGCTATAAAATGCTACGATGAAAATAAAAATTAAACCCTAAGAGAGCATTTTCTACTCTACTCCTACTCCTACTCCTAAAGCATTTTCTACCTAATCTACCCTAAAAAGCTTCTTTTTTGATATGTGTTGAATCCCCCTTATATAGCACTCCAAAATTAGCATCCAAGCCTTCCAAAATGGGCAAAAAGCCCTCAAAAAATGCACAGCATGTGTTTCATTAATGAAATCACGTGCAGGAACCTGTGCGAATGCACAGGTGTGTGCGTCCGCACACTTGGCTGTTTTGGCTCCTGTGCGTATGCACGGGTACTTGTGCGCACGCACACATAGAAATTTCCTCTTGTGCGCACGCACACTTGGCTGATGCGGTCTTGTGCGTACGCACGCTTGCTTGTGCGCACGCACACCTTACTGTGTGTGCTTTTCCTTGTTTTCTTCATGTGTTCTCCCTTCTACATGCTTTCTTCCACTTTTGCTTAGCCAATCTTGCCAAAATGACCTGAAATCACTCACAAAATATATCACGGTATCAAATAGCATAACAGTGGAATTAAATTACTCGATTTAATCACAAAAATGCATGTTTTCACATTTAAGTCCAAATTAGGGATCAAACACAAAAGTATGCTACTTTGGTGCTTAAGTGTGAGTTCATGTGCTAGAATCCATCCAAATTGAGTCAAAATATACCATCAAATATAGACTCATTAATTTCTCCATACTTAAATAATAGCATGTCCTCATGCTAAACCAACAAGGAAAACAATCAAGAGAGGTAATCAACTTATTAAATGCAACTACCTATATGCATGCAAGTATATTATATACTATCTGTATATATTTATCTATGTATCATATTGGTTTGGTAAAAACAGACAATAAAATTCCAAGCAAGAGTAATAACATATAGGGATAAGCAAAGAATTAATTCAATGCAATCAAAATCTAGAGAATCGATTTAACTCATCAAAAAGAAGCAACTTGCAAGAATACATGATAAGAGAGGTGGAAACATAGAATTGAGCGATCGAACCCTCACTAGGTGTGTATATACACTCTAATCACTCGGTGTCTAAGGGTCAATTCACTCAGGTATCCTCTAATCATGTTTTCAAGGATTTGCTTTTCATCTAACAATCGACAAGTAATTGATGCATGAATGCAAGTATCATGACGTCTTTAGAAGGTTGTAACGGGGTTAGGGTCAAGGTGGGATAGATATGGCTAAGTGGACTAAAGAATTGGATCTTTGATTAGCTCAAGTATCTCACTCAACCTTTCTCAATCCAATGACAAGAATATGCAACCTAACCTTCCTATTCTCACTTTTTATACACATTCATGTATGCTCTTTCATTTACATCACATATGCATTCCTTATTCATTTTTTTTCTTTTCTTTGGGACAACCTTTGTCCCCTCTTATTATTTTTTTTCCTATGAGAAATGCATATGGTTAAAGCAAATTGACACATGAATGTGCACCCATTTTTCCAAATTTTCAATGAAGTATCCCAAAACAACATTTTCATTCACTATCAATATTTTCCAAAATTTCTCCCACATTTGAATGATACACATTCCTCAACCTAAGCTAATCAAGGATACAATCCAAGGTAAATTCATGGTTTTTCGCTTAAGGTTGTAATGTGGTGATATTACAATCAATGGGGTCAATAAGGCTCAAAGGAGTTAACAATGATAGATGCAAAGGGTAGTCTATATGGGTGAGTGAGTTATGCAAAGATGGCCTTAATCATGCTAAATGCAATTTAAAACATCAAACATTGGAAATAAAGAATCAAGCAAAACCAATATTACAATTATAGAAGGAGCATAGCACACAATGAACAAAAATAGTGGTTAGAATGTGTAACCACTCATTAAAGCTCAAAACTCACAAGGTATTTTGTTCTATCTCTCTTCTATGTTCCATAAAAATCATTCAAGCAAGTTTGAAAATAATTTTCTCGATCAATTCAATAGAATGTCCTTGAACAAAATTCTTGGAAATCTTTGTTGTTTTTCACCAAAACTTATTTCCATATGTATGTATGTATGTTGTGATAGATGTAATTTTTCAAAAATTTCCTAGCTCTTTTCCTATTTTTCAATAATGCAAAAATTAACATGAACAATTTGGACAAAATTGAACTAGATGCTATGCTATTCACAATATCCAATCACAACTTCTATCTATAAAATATATACCATGCAAACAAAGCAAAATACCAAATGCAATAACTAGAAATAAACTCTATATATATACCAAAAGAAAAATGCAATGCAACAGTTAAAAGCACTCTAAATATCTACAAGAAACATAATAAAAAGAAACAAAAATAAGGTGCAAAGTGTTCGGGAAAGAGAATTTACGCCCCCAAAATGACGAATCATCCCCCACACTTAAGCATTGCACGGTCCTCCGTGCACGAACATAATCCGGGGAGAATGTCTCTCAAGAGCTCCACCTTCAGTTGGTGGATGCGGGGGCTTGGGTTGTGGGAAAATCGCCAAGTCTAATGTATGCTCGGCATCTCCATTCTCGGTGTCCTCCTCCTCTCCCGGCTCCTTGCCTTGACGTCTCATCCTCAAAAAGAATAGAGAAAGTACAATTAGAATCATAGAGCAAGTAACACAAAAGGGTAAAGGAGGGAGCAAATAAGCATCTAATTGAGGAAGTTTGCATAGTGGTGTAGAATACACACAACGGCCGGTTAAAGTGGCATCTACACAGTCAAAAAGTAAGAATGAATTCCTCAACTAAATGGCCTAAGATGCAAGCAATGAATGAGCATCAACTAAGCACATGCAAACTTAGGCGATTTCAACAATAGTGAATTGAATGTTGGATTATTGGATATTAAAGTTGTACAAGTGAAAGCATAAGATTAAGAGCAACAACAAACAATAACCAATTCAACGATGAAGAGAAACTACCTATTCATCCTTAAGAATAAGGCAATAATCACATGGGAAGCTGCTTGCTACAAAAAGTGACAAGTCTTGATAAGAATCAAGTCGAGTCAACTCAGACAAATGCAAAGCAATAACAAGGAGCAAATACCTTGTGATGTGATTATATTGACTTAAAGATCATGATGAACAAGCAATTCAATTCAATTCACTAGATTCAATATGTACTTGTTAAAAAAATTTTGCACCAAATAAGAGACAAAAAGTCAATTTCTAAATCAATTTGGTGCTTAGTAACTCAAGACAATGATCAAGTACATGATTGAAATTCCAATCAAAAACAACATCATAATCATTCAAAAGTACACAATTCTTGATTAGAATGCCAAACAAGAATATGGTCTAACACATATGGTAGCTACAACACATGCATTAAACAAAAAGTTCATTCAGGCATTTAAACAAACACATGGTATGCGGTGCACATATTCAACAAATTCGAGCCAAAATTCAAGCATGAACAACCCTTAAGTCAAAATTGGAACACTTGCAATGCTGCAAACAAACAAATGATTAAGCCAACTTAAACTAAATAACCAAAGTTAAATAAAAAAAACCAAGAATTAAGCAAACAACTAAACATAACAAAGAAGATTAAAACAAGAAAATTGAAGAGATGAAGAATAGGAAATAAAAAGATAGGTAACAATGGTACTTGTGATAGCCACTGCGAGGCTCACGGCGACGGAGTTTCGCCAGAGAAGAGAAGATAGAAAGAAGAAAAAGAAGAAAGAAAGAAGAAGAAAAGAGAAGAGAGAGAGAGAGAGACGATGGTGGTGGTGGCTCCGGTGGTGGTCGGCGGTCGTCCCGCGACGTGGTGATCGCCGGTCGTCCCGCGACGTGGTGGTCGCCGGAAGAAGGGGGTGGTTGGCTTGGGGGAGGTGGTAGAAGAAGAGAGAAGGAAAGAAGAGAGGGGTGAGGTGTGGCGCAACAAGGCACTCTTCCTCATTATTGCCCAGACCGCGACCCGTGCGTACGCACAGAGACGTGTGCGTACGCACACCAGCAAAAATTTGGAGGTGTTCACGCGCACAAGGCGTGCGAGCGCTGCTGGCAGAGAGGGTCTCAAGACGTGTGCGTGCGCACACAGCTGTGCGCACGCACAGAACTCTCTCTCTTTTTTTGAGAAAAGTGACCATGTGTGCGTACGCACAAGGAGGTGTGCGCACGCACAGAATGAAAATGTGGTAGGGTGCACGTGCACAGGGGGTGCAAGCGTTGCGAACAGAGCGTGTGAAAACAAGTGTGTGTACGCACACTGCTGTGCGCCTGCACAGGTGGTGAAAAACAGGGAAAGTGTGCGTACGAACGATGCTGTGCGCACGCACAGAACTCTGTTTCTGCAGCATTTTTAAAGCCTCTAAGGTACCAACCATGATATCAATCAAGGTTTTTTCAAGCCCAAAACACATCATTCATCAAAAACACATGATCATACATAAAATTCAACTAAATTCAACTTAGAATGCAATCAAACTAAGCTAATTGAAGAGACAAAATTAAATAAATAAAACTAAAAGAAAGAAGGGTTGAAATGATATTACCATGGTAGGGTATCTCCCACCTAGCACTTTGGTTTTAAGTCCTCAAGTTGGACTTTTGGTTGGAGCTCACATCAAGGCGGCTTGTGCTTCTATCTATCCTTGAGTTGCCAACCATGCTTGCTTTTCACAAATCCTCCGGAATCCCACACAAAGTACATCAAGCTCTCAAGCAACCTCAAGAAAACGATTGGGATCTGATAAAGAGAATTTGTCGTTGATCTAGATTTTCACAAAATAGAATTTCGTCATTGAAAGTATAGTCTAGACCAACAATTAATTCCCAAATCAAATGTTAAATTCAATTCAAACCAAATATATTAACCGAGAGTATTTAGCTCCCGGGTCGTTCTTCCTTAGGAGTTGCAGTGAAATATACAATCATTGGCTATGAGAGAGAGAGCATGGGGGGATTTGGAATGAAAGCAAGAGAGCAAGCAACAAATATAAATAGCAAGGAATTGAAACAAGCATGCAAGGAATTGAAAAGAAAGCAATTAAAAGACTCTTGGCAAGAAGAAGGTAATCTAGGATTCCTATCCTAGTTATGCACCACAAACATAGCAATTGTGTGGAATCAATACAAACTAGTCAATCCTCCTTGAGAATTAGTCAAAGGGTGTAATTGATCTCAATTTATAAGTCCTAGTCAACTTACTAATTACTTAGTGAAAGACTAGCATCAATGGAAACCAAACGAATTAACTATTCTCACACAATGCAGAATGGACATCCACAACTCAATTCCACCCAAACACCCAATTTCTCAACCAAGAGTGTGAAAACTAAACATGTAAGAAATTAAACATCAAAGCAATAAAAGTTAAAGCAATTAAATGCAAGGAAAAGAAATTGCAAGAAAGTAACTTAACATGCAAGAAGGTAAATGAAAGCAAGTAAAAGTTAAAGCAATAAAACTTCAAAAGCAAGAAACCTCTTGGCAAGTAATTGAGGACTAAGGCTACCTATCATAGCCATTGATCACAAACACATGATGATTATAAAGAGTAAATCCTACTTAGTCAACCTTACATCGAAGATAAGTCAAATAGGCATAGTTAATTTCAATCCCTAAGTCCTATGTCAACACTAAGGGGTCACATAGAGTCAAGGGAAACTAAATCAACTAACTACTCTAATATATCAAACAAGAATAGACATCAATGACTCAAGGAACACCAAAGTCAACAATTTCATGCCATGAGTAGAGAAAAACTAAGTAAAAACTAAGCCAAACATTTTATCAGACACTTGGTGTGCATGAAAATCATAACAACAACTAAGAAAAGCAATAAATGAACATAAACATAAAGTGCATTAATTGAAAGTAAAGAAATACAAGAGCGTTCATAAAATAAAAAATGACTGATAAACCACTATTTTATGGTTTATCTTGTGCTCAATTGAGTGAATTTTATCAACTCTTTACCCACTTATTCATACTATTTGCATGGTTTTACATTTGCCTTCCTAATTATGTGCTATGATTGAAAATATGCTTCTTCGGCCTTTAAATTGCTAATTATTAAATTCTCTCTTATTACCATTAGATGTCTTGATATGTGTGTTAAGTGATTTCAGAGATTACAGGGCAGGAATGGCTCAGAGGATGGAAAGGAAGCATGCAAAAGTGAAAGGAATACAATAAGTTGGACAAATTGCTAAGCTGTCCAGCCTGACCTCTTCGCACTCAAACAGCTATAACTTTAGCTACAGAAGTCCAAACGACGCGGTTCCAGTTGCATTGGAAAGCTAATGTCCGGGACTTCGATTTAATATATAATATGCCATAGTTGCCCTGATGCTAGGTGATGCAAACGCGTGCTCCACGCGGATGCGTCGCAGTGACGAAAAATCAGCGTGTTTGAATTCGCAACCAGCGAATTCTGGGCTATTTCTGACCCAGTTTGCGGCCCAGAAAACACATATTAGAGGCTATAAAGTGGGAGAATTCATCCATTCATGAGGAAGCTCACAATTTACAATTTTAGGAGTAGATGTAGTTTTTAGAGAGAGAGGTTCTCTCCTCTCTCTTAGGATTAGGATTTAGGATTTCTCTTAGTTTTAGGAGTACTTCTCAATCCTAGGTTCAATGTTCTTTTTATTTCTTTTCTCAATTTAATTTATGAACTCTTTATGTTTATATTGATTTTCTATTATTAATGCAATTCGAGGTATTTTCAGATTCAATTTCTCTTTGCTTTATTTATATGAATGCTTTTAATTTAATTTAGATTTTCCCCTTTTGGCTTTGGTTGAGTCATTGGAGACACTTGAGTTATCAAACTCATTGTTGATTGAAAATTGGAATTCTTCAAGAATTAATTCGGGTTCCAATAACTCTAACTTTTCCCAAGGAAAGACTAGGACTTGAGGAATCAGAATTAATTCATCCACTTAACTTACCTTCATAGTTAGAGGTTAACAAAGTGGGGGAAAAATCCAATTCTCATTACAATTGATAAGGATAACCAGGATAGAATTTTCAGTTTTCATACCTTGCCAAGAGTCTATTTTATAGTTATTTATTTTATTCTTATTGTTCAACATACTGCTTCCTTACTTTCAAAACCCCCAATTTACAAACTCATAACCAATAATAAGAACATACTTCCCTGGAGTTCCTTGAGAAGACGACCCGAGGTTTGAATACTTCGGTTATCAATTTATTTAGGGGTTTGTTACTTGTGACAACCAAAACGTTTGTACGAAGGGATTTCTATTGGTTTAGAGACTATATCTACAATGCGACTGTTTTTATAAAATTCTTTACTGGAAAAAATCCTAACGTCAATGACATAAAAGAGAAATTAAGAAGAAGAACTAAGAGAAGTAAGACAATAAAGTAAAGAAACATAAATGAAACTACATTAAAATAATAATTAAAGACATAAATTAAAGAGAAATTAACTAAACCTAACCTAATTCTAGAGAGAGGGGGAGCTTCTCTCTCTAGAAACTAAGAGAAAAGCATGTAAAAGCTAAACCTAATTGCCCCTCCCCCTTGTTTCCACTTGAATTGGGGTTGAAATAGCTTCATAAATGAGTTGGATTGGGTTTTGGAGGCCCAGAATTCGCTCCCAGCGATTTGCAATTAATGAGCTGACGTAATTCGGGTCACGCGTACGCGTGGGTCACGCGTATGTGTCCCTGCGCAAAAATCCATCCACGCATATGCGTGCGTCACGCGTACGCGTCACTCACAAATCCTCGTTGTGCGTACGCATGCACACTTGTGTGTACGCACGCGTGCTGAAACTTCCAAACTCCATTTCTTCATGGTTTCTTCCCTCTTTTTCTCACTTCTTCAACCCATACTTGCCTTGGAAACCTGAAATCACTTAACAAACACATCAAGGTATCATATGGAATTAAAGTGGATAAAATTTAGCAATTATAAGACCTAAAAAGCATGTTGTCACTTTCAAGCACAATTTAGGAAGAAATCATGAAACTGTGCTATTTCAATGGATAAGTGTATGAAAAGTTGATGAAATCCACCCAAGTAGAGCAAATAAATACCATGAAATATGGATTCATCACATCCCCACACTTAAACAATAGCATGTCCTCATGCTATACTCAAGAAAGAAACAAGGGGTTTTACATTTATTCAAAGCAAGTAAACTACCTACATGCAATCTATCTACATGAATGCAACTACTTAGTCAAAATAAATTAATTTCCAAGAAAGCATATATGAACATTAGGGCTAAAGCAATCTCAACCAAGTCAAATCTATAATTGATTAGAGTTATTGAAAAGCATAAACAACTTGCAAGATAAGCAATTAAGCATTGGTGAAAACATTTAATTGAGCAATTGAACCCTCACCGGATGTGTATCCACTCTAATCACTCAAGTGTATAGGGTCAATCCACTCATTTCTCTTCTAATCATGCTTTCTAAGATTTGTCTTTGATGAGAGAACTTTTGCGTGGTCTAGAAATTCGCAAATAGATCTTCGTTGCAAGTATAGTTTCTAAACCAACAAAAGTCCTTTCATACAAACATTTTGGTTGTCACAAGTAACAAACCTCTTTAAAATTTATAACCGAAGTATTCAAACCTCGGGTCGTCTTCTCAAGGAATTGCAGGGAGGTATGTTCTTATTATTGGTTATGAGTTTTGTAAATTGGGGGTTTTTGAAATAAGAAGCAAGTGATTTAAATGACAAGAAAAATAAATTAATAATAATAAAATCTCTTGGCAAGGTATTAGAACTGGAAATCCTGTCCTTGTTATCCTTATCAGATGTAATGAGAATTGGATTTTTCTCCCACTTTGTTAACCTCTAACTATGAAGGTAAGTTAAGTGGATGAATTAATTTGAATCCTCAAGTCCTAGTCTTTCCTTGGAAAAGGCTAGAGTTATTGGAACTCGAATTAATTCTTGAAAAATTCCAATTTTCAGTCAACACCTTGAGTTTGATAACTCAAGCGTCACTAATTATTTAACCAAAGCCAAAAGGGAAAATTCTAAATTAAACTGAAGACATTAAAAATAGAATAAAGCAATCATAGATCTGAAACACATCAAACTACGTTTAAACATAAATTCAAATCTAACATGGAAAGGTTTATAAGCTAAATTGAAAAGATAAATATCAATTAAAGTAATAAAATAAAAGTAGAAAAATAAATTAACAGAACATTGAACCTGTGATGAAGAAGAAATAATCCTAAATCCTAAAACTAAATCCTAAAACTACATCTAAATTAAAAATTATGAATTATGAGCTGATGATTATGAATGAATGGATTCTCCCACTTTATAGCCTTTAATCTGTATTTTCTGAGCCGCAAACTGGGTCAAAAACAGCCCAGAAATCGCTGGAGAAGAAATCTGCCACGCTGATTTTTGGCACTGCGACGCGTCCGCGTGGAGCGCATGTTTGCGTCGCCTAGCTTCAGAGCAACTATGGCATATTATATATCAAATCGAAGCTCCGAACATTAGCTTTCCAATGCAACTAAAATCGCATCATTTGGACCTCTATAGCTAAAGTTATAGCCATTTGAGTGCGAAGAGGTCAGGCTGAGAGCTTTGCAGTTCTTTCAACTTCTTGTATTCCTTCCATTTTTGCATGCTTCCTTTCCATCCTCTAAGCCATTCCTGCCCTATAAACTCTGAAATCATTTAACACACATATCAAGGCATCTAATGGTAATAAGAGAGGATTAATATTAGCAAATATAAGGCCAAAGAAACATGTTCTCAATCATAGCACAAAATCAGGAAGGAAAATGTAAAACATGCAAATAGTATGAATAAATGAGTAAAGAGTTGATAAAAACCACTCAATTGAGCACAAGATAAACCATAAAATAGGGGTTTATCAGTCTTTCATCTAACAATCAACACTTATTCAATGTATGCATACAAGTATCATGACGACTTTTCCATGGTTGTAATGGGGTTAGGGTAATGGTAGGGTTGTATGTGGTCAAGTGAGCTTGATATTTGCATCTTTGGTTAGCCTAAGCTCTCACCGAACCTACATAACAATCTATACAACTCAAAGCAAACCTAACTACCCATTTCTCACGTTTCTTACACACTCATGCATTTTCTCTTTAATTACAACTCATATTCATTTTTATTTCTCAAACTTTGGGGCATTTTGTCCCCTTTCTTTCTCTTCTCTTTTTTTTTTCAAACTAAAAATATATATACAAAAGTGACAATGCATATGGTTTAAGTATTTGATGCATGAGTATGTACCCAATTTCCAATATTTTCAACAAAGTACAAAGATCCACTTTTACCTCAACCAAAGTTTCCAAACTTCCCCACACTTAGATGATACACTCTCACTAGCTTAAGCTAATCAAAGATTCAAATAAAGGACATTTATTGTTTTTCACTTTAAGGCTAGTAATGTGCTAACTTTAAGAACAAAAGGGGATTGAAATAGGCTCAAAGTTGGTTAACAAAGGGAGATAAAAGGGTAGGCTATTTGGAACAAGTGAGCTTAATGAAAAGATGGCCTCAATCATGTAAATATATATATACATCAAAAAATGGACATAAAGAATCAAACAAATCAAAGATTGCAATCATAAAAAGAGAATAACACACACAAGGATAAAAATAGTGGTTATATGATATAACCACACAATGAGGCTCAAAACTCACAAGGTTGTGTGTTCATAACTCAAAAACATGTTCCACAATATATTTCAAGCAAGTTTCAATCAAAGGTACCAACTCAAATCAATTAGGATATGAATGCCCTATCAAGAATGTTTTTCTTGGAAAATTTTCATTAAATTAACTAAACTTATTATATGTATGCAAAGAAACGCAATAAACTAAGAGACATGCAATTAAAGCTCTAAAATATGTACAAACTAGGAGAAATACAACCAAGTATTCAAAAAGAATGTGTAAGTGTTAGGATTAGAGTATGTCACCCAAGATTGCCGATCGGAGACGACCTCCCCACACTTAAGGATTTGCACCGTCCGCAGTGCAACTAAAGGTGAGCAACGGGGGTATGGTGACTTTGGATTGCCACCTTCAGCTGGTGTATCAATCGGCTGCTGCATGCTCGTCCTCCTGCTTTTCTTGTCACTTATGGTGACTCATCCATGAAAAATAGAAAAAAAAAAAGATGGAAAGACAAGTAAATACAAGAACAAGGAAGCATGGAGTGTTAGAATGAGGTGATAAGCACTAGAATGAGTGAGTGAAGTAGTTTGTGACATGAAAAACAAGTGTGTGAATTCTAATTTGTGCACAATTTAGAACACACACACACACACTAGCATGGATAACTAGGTCACAAGTATACAAAATAGCATGCACTTAACTCATCCTAGTGTGCTTGAAATACTTTAAAGAAACTTGTATGCTAAGATAAACAAACAAGTAATAAAGAAGCATGAAAGTGTTCAAGCAAGAATCAAAGAATTGTGAATTAGGTAATGAAGCAACACCTAATTAACATGAAGTAGAAAACATGACAAGCATAGTCCATAAAGCTTAAAAAGCTCAAAAAGTGTCATTAAGTAAGCTCATGATCCAATTTCACAATTCTCAATGTTAATGCATCAAATAGTGACTTCAATAAGAATCAGTTATAAACAAGCATCACCTAACAAAAAATGCATCAACTAAGAATAAATTGCCTATCTAAAGATAATGAAATCAAATTACATAGTGATCAAACATGCAATTTAGAAGTCCAGAGAAGTTCATGGAGGCAATGTTATAAGTGGTTGGTGTATGCAAAATTAAACATGAAGAACTCAACACCAAGCAACAATTTACAACCTCAATAAATAGTAACAAAAATAATATTCAGCAGCAATATCTCAACACAATCAATAAATCAACTCAATTATCCAACACTTAGCATCAAGATAGAAAATTAAACTAACTAAGCTAAATAACTAACTACTTACTACCTAAATAACTAACTAAAGGAGAGTGTCGTGGATGACGAAGTATAGTGATGAGTGGTCGTTCAAGAGGGGAAAGAAAAGAGGAGAAGAGAAAAGAAGAGAGGAAGTTGAGAGAAGAGAAGAAAAGAAGTATATGGAGTGAAAACAGGGGTGTGTGTACGCACAAAGGGCTGTGCACATGCACAGGGTGTAACACATACGCGTCAGGGGCGCGCGCGCGTGGTGTGGCGAAAGGAGGAGATCGACGCGTACTGATGAGCGGATAATTTATACGCTTTTTGGCATTATTTTTACTTAGTTTTTAGTATGATTTAGTTGGTTTTTAGTATATTTTTATTAGTTTTTAATTAAAAATCACATTTCTGGACTTTACTATGAGTTTGTGTATTTTTCTGTGATTTCAGGTATTTTCTGGCTAAAATTGAGGGAGCTGAGCAAAAATCTGATTCAGGCTGAAAAAGGACTGCTGATGTTGTGGGATTCTGACCTCCCTGCACTCAAAGTGAATTTTCTGGAGCTACAGAACTCCAAATGGCGCGCTCTCAATTGCGTTGGAAAGTAGACATCCAGGGCTTTCCAGCAATATATAATAGTCCATACTTTGCTCAAGGATAGACGATGTAAACTGGTATTCAACGCCAGTTCCATGTTGCAGTCTGGCGTCCAGCGCCAGAAACAAGTTACAAGTTGGAGTTCAATGCCAGAAACAGGTTACAACCTGGCGTTGAACGCCCAAAACAGCCCAGGCACGTGAGAAGCTTAAGTCTCAGCCCCAGCACACACCAAGTGGGCCCCAGAAGTGGATTTCTGTGCTATCTATCATAGTTTACTCATTTTCTGTAAACCTAGGTTACTAGATTAGTATTTAAACAACTTTTAGAGATTTATTTTGTATCTCATGACATTTTAGATCTGAACTTTGTACTCTTTGATGGCATGAGTCTCTAAACTCCATTGTTGGGGGTGAGGAGCTCTGCAGCGTCTTGATGAATTAATGCAATTATCTCTGTTTTCCATTCAAACACGCTTGTTCCTATCTAAGATGTTCATTCGCGCTTCACTATGAAGAAGGTGATGATCCGTGACACTCATCACCTTCCTCAATCCATGAACGTGTGCCTGACAACCACCTCCGTTCTACATCAGATTGAATGAGTATCTCTTAGATTTCTTAATCAGAATCTTCGTGGTATAAGCTAGAATTGATGGCGGCATTCATGAGAATCCAGAAAGTCTAAACCTTGTCTGTGGTATTCCGAGTAGGATTCAAGGATTGAATGGCTGTGACGAGCTTCAAACTCGCGATTGTTGGGTGTAGTGACAGACACAAAAGAATCAAGGGATTCTATTCCGACATGATCGAGAACCAACAGATGATTAGCCGTGCTGTGACAGAGCATTTGGACCATTTTCACTGAGAGGACGGGAAGTAGCCATTGTCAACGGTGATACCTTACATACAGGTTGCCATGGAAGGAGCCTTGCGTGTGTGAAGAGGAGTACAAGAGAAAAATTGAAATAAAGAAGACAAAGCATCTCCAAAACCCCAACAGATTCTCCATTATTGAGTAACAAGTATTTGTTTTATGCCCTTTGACTTTTTACAATTAAAACTAAGAATTATTATTGATATTATATCCTGACTAAGAAGTACAAGATAACCATAGCTTGCTTCAAACCAACAATCTCCGTGGGATTCGACCCTTACTCACGTAAGGTATTACTTGGACGACCCAGTGCACTTGCTGGTTAGTGGTACGAGTTGTGAAACATGTGATTCACAATTCGTGTACCAAGTTTTTGGCGCCGTTGCCGGGGATTGTTCGTGTTTGGACAACTGACGGTTTATTTTGTTGCTTAGATTAGGAAAAATTTTTCTTTTTGGTTTAGAGTCTCTTATTATTGTTTTTGGTTAAAATTATAGAATCCTTATTTTCTCTTTCAAAAAAAAAAATTTTTTTCGAAAATTATTTTTTTTATTGAATTTTTCTTGTTTGATCTTTAGTTTTTCTTGTTTTGTGATTTTTCTTGTTTTTCTTGTGCCTTTTCAAAACATTAGTTTTCAAAAAAAAATATTTTTTCATTCTTAGTTATTTAAAAAAATATATATACTTCTTCAAAACAAGTGTTACATTCATAACTCAGTTGGCTAGAGCGTTAGTCTGTGTTCTTGGTAATTGGGTTAGAATCTTTTATATTCTTTTCAAAATCTTCTTTTTCATAAATAATTTTTCTATTAAATCTTGTGCCAAACTTTAAGTTTGGTGTTTTCTTGTTGATTTTTTTTTGTTTTTCGAAAATTTTAGTTTGGTTTTCTAAAAATTTTAAGTTTGGTGTTCTTTCTTCATGTTCTTGTGTTCTTGTGAATCTTCAAAGTGTTCTTGAGTTTTCCTTGTGTCTTGATCTTAAAATTTTTAAGTTTGGTGTTCCTTGGTGTTTTCCCTCCAAAATTTTCGAAAACAAGGAGCATTAGATCTAAAAATTTTAAATCTTGTGCTATCTTATTATTTTTCTCTCTCTTCTTTAAATTCAAAAATATCTTTTCTCTCTATTTTAAAGCAAATTTTCGAAATTTACCTTTAAAATTCAGATTTTTATTTCAAAATTTAAAACCTTTTTCAAAAATCATCATCCTTTTCAAAACTTCCTAACCACTTTCTCTCTCCTCATTTTTTTCGAAAATCTTCACCCATTTTTATTTATTTTATTTTAATTTATTTTATTTTCGAAATAAATAAATAAATAAATAAATAAATAAATAAAAATAATTTCTTTTTTTATTATTACATCATCTCCCTTTCTCCATCATGGATCTAAGTGGAAATGAACAGTCCAGAAGGACTCTGGGGTCATATGCTAACCCCTCTACTGCTTCATATGGGAGTAGTATCTGCATACCCTCCATTGGAGTCAGTAGCTTTGAGTTGAATCCTCAGCTCATTATCATGGTGCAGCAAAGCTGCCAGTATTCCGGTCTTCCACAGGAAGAACCTACAGAGTTTCTGGCACAGTTTTTACAAATTACTGACACAGTACATGATAAAGAAGTAGATCAGGATGTCTACAGATTATTACTGTTTCTATTTGCTGTAAAAGACCAAGCCAAGAGGTGGTTAAATAACCAACCTAAGGCTAGCATAAGGACATGGAAACAGCTGACAGAAAAATTTCTGAATCAATACTTTCCTCCAAAACGGATGACACAGCTAAGGCTGGACATCCAAGGCTTTAAACAAGGAGATAATGAATCTCTTTATGATGCCTGGGAGAGATACAGAGAGATGCTACAAAAATTCCCCTCTGAAATGTTTTCAGAGTGGGTTCAGTTAGACATCTTCTATTATGGGCTTACAGAAAGAGCTCAGATCTCTCTAGATTACTCAGCTGGTGGATCTATCCACATGAGAAAAACAATTGAAGAAGCTCAAGAGCTCATTGATACAGTTGCCAGAAATCAGCATCTGTACCTAAGCAGTGACCCTTCCATGAAAGAAGAGGTTAAAACAATAACTGCTGAACTCAGTCCTATAGAACAAGCTACTGAATTCAATCAGCAATTGGATTTTCTAACAAAATAGTTAGCTGAATTCAAGGAGAGACTACAAGAGACAAGGATGGCTAATATAAATATGGAAGAACAATTAAAGCAAACAAAGCAGCAGCTGTCAAAACAAATAACAGAAGAATGCCAAGCAGTTCAATTAAGAAGTGGAAAAACATTAAATACCCCACCTCAAGGCAGCAGGAAGCCAAGAAATGAGCAAACTACCCAAATTCCATCTGAGGACAGTAAGAGCCCAGGGAAAAATAATTCTGACACTAAAACGCCAGAAATTGGGTGGAAGGCTGGCGCTGAACGCCCAAACCATGCTCAGGACTGGCGTTCAACGCCAAAAACAAGCAAGGAACTGGCGTTGAACGCCCAAAGGAAGCACAGTTCTGGCGTTCAGACGCCAGGAACAGATGAGGAGTTGGCGTCTAACGCCACTCCAGCTTCCAACCCTGGCTTTCAAATGCTAGTGAGGGATCAGACACCTGCAAGTGCTAATAATAAATCCCTCAAGAAGGCTTCTCAACCTACCTCTGTAGGAAATAAACCTGCAGCAACTAAGGTTGAGGAATACAAAGCCAAGATGCCTTGTCCTCAAAACTCCGCAAAGAGGAGAAGGATAAGCAATTTGCCCGCTTTGCAGACTATCTCAGGTCTCTTGAAATAAAGATTCCGTTTGCAGAGGCACTTGAGCAAATACCCTCTTATGTCAAGTTCATGAAAGATATCTTGAGTCTTAAGAAGGATTGGAGAGAAACTGAAAGGGTTCTCCTCACTGAAGAATGCAGTGCAGTCATTCTGAAAAGCTTCCCAGAAAAGCTTAAAGATCCCGGGAGCTTTATGATACCATGCATATTAGAGGGTAACTGCACCAAGACAGCTCTATGTGATCTTGGGACAAGCATCAACCTAATCCCTGCATCCACTATCAGAAAGCTTGGCTTGACTGAAGAGGTCAAACCAACCCAGATCTGTCTTCAACTTGCTGATGGCTCCATTAAATATCCATCAGGCATAATTGAGGACATGAATGTCAAGGTTGGGCCATTTGCCTTCCCTACTGACTTTGTAGTGCTGGAAATGGAGGAGCACAAGAGTACAACTCTCATTCTAGGAAGACCATTCCTAGCAACTGGACGAACCCTCATTGACGTCCAAAAAGGGGAGATAACCCTGAGAGTCAATGAGGATGAGTTTAAGTTGAATGTTGTCAAAGCTATGCAACATCCAGACACATCAGACGACTGCCTGGGCGTTGATATTATTGACTCCCTGGTGGAAGAGGTCCATATGACTGAGAGTCTTGAATCAGAGCTAGAGGACATTTTTAAAGATGTTCAGCCTGATCTGGAGGAACCAGAGGAAATAAAAGAACCTCTGAAACTCCTCAGGAAGAGGAGAAACCTCATAAACCCAAGCTCAAACCACTACCACCATCCCTGAAATATGCATTTCTGGGAGAAGGTAACACTTTTCCTGTAATCATGAGATCTGCTTTAGGGCCACAGGAAGAGAAAGCACTAATTCAGGTGCTAAGGACACACAAGACAGCTCTTGGGTGGTCCATAAGTGATCTTAAGGGCATTAGCCCAGCTAGATGCATGCACAAGATCCTATTGGAGGATGATGCTAAGCCAGTGGTTCAACGACAGAGGCGGCTAAATCCCGCCATGAAGGAGGTGGTGCAGAAAGAGGTCACTAAGTTACTAGAGGCTGGGATTATCTATCCTATTTCTGATAGCCCCTGGGTGAGCCTTGTCCATGTTGTCCCTAAGAAGGGAGGAATGATAGTGGTTCATAATGAAAAGAATGAACTGGTTCCTACAAGAACAGTTACAGGGTGGCGTATGTGTATTGACTATAGAAGGCTCAATACAGCCACCAGGAAGGATCATTTTCCTTTACCATTCATAGACCAGATGCTAGAGAGACTAGCAGGTCATGAATATTACTGCTTTTTGGATGGCTATTCCGGTTACAACCAAATTGCAGTAGATCCTCAGGACCAAGAGAAAACAGCATTCACATGTCCTTCTGAAGTGTTTGCCTACAGAAGGATGCCTTTTGGTCTGTGTAATGCACCTGCAACCTTTCAGAGGTGCATGCTCTCTATCTTCTCTGATATGGTAGAGAAGTTTCTGGAAGTCTTCATGGATGACTTTTCAGTATTTGGAGACTCATTCAGCTCCTGCCTTAACCATTTAGCACTTGTTCTGAAAAGATGCCAAGAGACCAACCTAGTTTTAAACTGGGAAAAATGTCACTTTATGGTGACTGAAGGGATTGTCCTTGGGCATAAAATTTCAAACAAGGGAATAGAGGTGGATCAAGCTAAAGTTGAAGTAATTGAAAAATTACCACCACCTGCCAATGTTAAGGCAATCAGAAGCTTTCTGGGGCATGCAGGATTCTATAGGAGGTTTATAAAGGATTTTTCAAAAATTGCAAAACCTCTGAGCAATCTGCTAGCTGCTGACACGTCATTTGTGTTTGACACAAAGTGTCTGCAGGCGTTTGAGACCCTGAAAGCTAAGCTGGTCACAGCACCAGTTATTTCTGCACCAGACTGGACATTACCATTCGAATTAATGTGTGATGCCAGTGACCATACCATTGGTGCAGTATTGGGACAGAGGCATAACAAGCTTCTGCATGTCATTTATTATGCTAGCAGTGTTTTAAATGATGCCCAGAAAAATTACACAACCACAGAAAAAGAATTACTTGCAGTGGTTTATGCCATTGATAAGTTTAGATCCTACTTAGTAGGATCAAAAGTGATTGTGTACACTGACCATGCTGCTCTTAAATATCTACTCACAAAGCAGGATTCAAAGCCCAGGCTCATAAGATGGGTGTTGCTTCTGCAAGAGTTTGATATAGAAATAAGAGACAGAAAAGGGACAGAGAATCAAGTAGCTGATCACCTGTCCCGGATAGAACCAGTAGCAGGAGCATCCCTCCCTCCTACTGAGATCTCTGAAACCTTTCCGGATGAGCAATTGTTTGCTATTCAGGAAGCTTTGTGGTTTGAAGACATTTCAAACTATAAGACACAAGGTTCTCCTTCTGTAACCATGGAGAGGAAGCATGAAAAGCTTCTCTCACTGCAGAGTCAACCAAAGCCCCCACAATCAAACGCTAAGTTTGGTGTTGGGAGGCCACAACCAAACTCTAAGTTTGGTGTTGGGAGGTCCCAACCTTGCTCTGATTATCTGTGAGGCTCCATGAGAGCTCACTGTCAAGCTATTGACATTAAAGAAGCGCTTGTTGGGAGGCAACCCAATGTTATTTAATTATATCTATTTATTTTCCATTGCTATTTTATGTTTTCTTTAGGTTGATGATCATGTGAAGTCACAAAAACAAATGGAAAATCAAAAACAGAATGAAAAACAGCATGAAAAATAGCACACCCTGGAGGAAGATCATTCTGGCGTTTAAACGCCAGAAACAAGCATCTGTCTGGCGTTTAACGCCAGAAACAAGCATCAGTCTGGCGTTAAACGCCAGAAACAGGCTACATTTGGGCGTTTAACGCCAGAAACAGGCAGCAGTCTGGCGTTAAATGCCAGGATTGCACAGTAAGGGAATTTTTTACGCCTAATTGGAGCAGGGATGCTAAATCCTTGACCCCACAGGATCCCAACCTACCTCACCATTCAAATTCAAACCATTTTCCTCCCAAACCCACCCATTCACACACTTCCATCTCCTCCATCTTCTCCACTTCTTTCTTCTTTTGCTCGAGGACGAGCAAACCTTTTAAGTTTGGTGTGGTAAAAGCATTGCTTTTGTTTTTCCATAATTTAGTGGTAGAGCAATTGACTGCAGATCAAAGAGCTATGAGGAAAGAGCAACAAAGGCAAGGAAGAGACATAGAGGATCTCAAAAGCACCGTTGGTCCTTCAAGAAGAGGAAGACGCCACCCTCATTAAGGTGGACCCGTTCCTTAATCTCCTTGTTCTTATTTTCCTGTTTTTCGTTTACTATGCTTCATGTTTAATTATGTTTGTGTTTTTACTATATGATCACTAGTATCTAAGTGTCTATGTCTTAAAGATGTAAATGTCCTATGAATCCATCACCTTTCTTAAATGAAAATTGTTTTCTGAAAAAGAAAAAGAAGTACATGAATTTTGAATTTTAAAATATTTTAATTATTTTGATGTGGTGGCAATACTTTTCATTTTCTGAATGAATGCTTGAACAGTGCATATGTCTTTTGAATTTGTTGCTTATGAATGTTAAAATTGTTGGCTCTTGAAAGAATGATGAAAAAGGAGAAATGTTATTTGATAATCTGAAAAATTATAAAAATGATTCTTGAAGCAAGAAAAAGCAGTGAAGAACAAAGCTTGCAGAAAAAAATGCGAAAAAAAAAGAGCAAGAAAAAGAAAAAGCAAGCAGAAAAAGCCAAAAGCTCTTTAAACCAAAAGGCAAGAGCAAAAAGCCAATAGCCCTTAAAACCAAAAGGCAAGGGTAATAAAAAGGATCCAAGGCTTTGAGCATCAGTGGATAGGAGGGCCTAAAGGAATAAAATCCTGGCCTTAGCGGCTAAACCAAGCTGTCCCTAACCATGTGCTTGTGGCGTGAAGGTGTCAAGTGAAAACTTGAGACTGAGCGGTTAAAGTCGAGGTCCAAAGCAAAAAAACAGAGTGTGCTTAAGAACCCTGGACACCTCTAATTGGGGACTTTAGCAAAGCTGAGTCACAATCTGAAAAGGTTCACCCAGTTATGTGTCTGTGGCATGTATGTATCCGGTGGTAATACTGGAAAACAGAGTGCTTAAGGCCACGGCCAAGACTCATAAAGTAGCTGTGTTCAAGAATCAACATACTGAACTAGGAGAATCAATAATACTATCTGAATTCAGAGTTCCTATAGATACCAATCATTCTGAACTTCAAAGGATAAAGTGAGATGCCAAAACTGTTCAGAAGCAAAAAGCTAATAGCCCCGCTCATCTAATTAAGACTGATCTTCATAGATTTTTTGGAATTCATTGTATATTCTCTTCTTTTTATCCTACTTTATTTTTAGTTTCTTGGGGACAAGCAACAATTTAAGTTTGGTGTTGTGATGAGCGGATAATTTATACGCTTTTTGGCATTATTTTTACTTAGTTTTTAGTATGATTTAGTTGGTTTTTAGTATATTTTTATTATTTTTTAATTAAAAATCACATTTCTGGACTTTACTATGAGTTTGTGTGTTTTTCTGTGATTTCAGGTATTTTCTGGCTGAAATTGAGGGAGCTGAGCAAAAATCTGATTCAGGCTGAAAAAGGACTGCTGATGCTGTGGGATTCTGACCTCCCTTCACTCAAAGTAGATTTTCTGGAGCTACAGAACTTCAAATTGCGCGCTCTCAATTGCGTTGGAAAGTAGACATCCAGGGCTTTCCAGAAATATATAATAGTCCATACTTTGCTCAAGGATAGACGATGTAAACTGGCGTTCAACACCAGTTTCATGTTGCAGTCTGGCGTCCAGCGCCAGAAACAAGTTACAAGTTGGAGTTCAACGCCAGAAATAGGTTATAACCTGGCGTTGAACACCCAAAACAGCCCAGGCACGTGAGAAGCTTAAGTCTCAGCCCCAGCACACACCAAGTGGGCCCCAGAAGTGGATTTATGTGCTATCTATCATAGTTTACTCATTTTCTGTAAACCTAGGTTACTAGATTAGTATTTAAACAACTTTTAGAGATTTATTTTGTATCTCATGATATTTTAGATCTGAATTTTGTACTCTTTGACGGCATGAGTCTCTAAACTCCATTGTTGGGGGTGAGGAGCTCTACAGCCTCTTGATGAATTAATGCAATTATCTCTGTTTTCCATTCAAACACGCTTGTTCCTATCTAAGATGTTCATTCGCGCTTCACTATGAAGAAGGTGATGATCCGTGACACTCATCACCTTCCTCAATCCATGAACGTGTGCCTGACAACCACCTCCGTTCTACATCAGATTGAATGAGTATCTCTTAGATTTCTTAATCAGAATCTTCGTGGTATAAGCTAGAATTGATGGCGGCATTCATGAGAATCCGAAAAGTCTAAACCTTGTCTGTGGTATTCCGAGTAGTATTCAAGGATTGAATGGCTGTGACGAGCTTCAAACTCGCGATTCTTGGGCGTAGTGACAGACGCAAAAGAATAAAGGGATTCTATTCCGACATGATCGAGAACCAACAGATGATTAGCCGTGCTGTGACAGAGCATTTGGACCATTTTCACTGAGAGGATGGGAAGTAGCCATTGACAATGGTGACACCTTACATACAGCTTGCCATGGAAGGAGCCTTGCGTGTGTGAAGAGGAGTACAAGAGAAAAACTGAAATAAAGAAGACAAAGCATCTCCAAAACCCCAACAGATTCTCCATTATTGAGTAACAAGTATTTGTTTTATGCCCTTTGACTTTTTACAATTAAAACTAAGAATTATTATTGATATTATATCCTGACTAAGAAGTACAAGATAACCATAGTTTGCTTCAAAGCAACAATCTCCGTGGGATTCGACCCTTACTCACGTAAGGTATTACTTGGACGACTCAGTGCACTTGCTGGTTAGTGGTACGAGTTGTGAAACGTGTGATTCACAATTCGTGCACCACGTACGCGTAAGGAAAAAAGCAAGGTGATGCGTGCGCATGAGGGACGCGTATGCGTCGCTGAGAAAACTCAAATGGGTTGTGCGTTCGCATCATACGTTCTAACGCCCCCACCAGAGGCCATATTTTGAGGTGTGCATGGGCACAGGGCTGTGCCCACGCATAGAAGGCCGAAATTTTTTTTTCAGGAAGGATCATGTGTGCGCGTGCACACAGATTCGTGCACGTGCTCAAGAGCACAAGGGGCAGGGGTTCACACACACAGGCTGTGCCAACGCTCACACCAGAGTGGTTGCAAGTTGGCGTGCGGATGCACACGTCTGTGCGACCGCACAGAGGGTGCGAAAAAGGCATGTGTGCGTACGCACAGGTACGTGCGCATGCATAGGTCGCAGAAAATAGGGAAACACGCGCGCACAAGGTGTGCTAGCGCTGCGAACAGAAGGCATAAAGCCTTCTGTGCGTACGCACAGCTGGGTGCGTCTGCACAGAAGGTGAATTTTCGTTGTTGTGTGCGTGCGCACAAGGGTGTGCGCATGCACATGCCCTGTTTTTTCCAAAAAAAAAATTCTTCAAAATTCTAACGTACCAAGCCTTAGTTCAATCAAAACCAAACACCAAAACATGCAAGAACCTATAAATTCATTATCCAAACCAAAATTAACATACAAATCTCAAAATTAAACTAATCCTAAGCTAGAATGTCCAATGTCCTCTAGGATCCCAATTCTAACCATCAACAAAGACAACCAAAAAGCAAGCTATTTACAATATTCACATATATACAATAGCCACTGACTTTACACCATTGCAACTCCCCGGCAACGGCCCCAAATTTGAAAAAGAGAATTTATCGTTGATCTAGATTTTCACAAAATAGAATTCCGTCATTGAAAGTATAGTCTAGACCAACAATTAATTCCCAAATCAAATGTTAAATTCAATTCAAACCAAATATATTAACCGAGAGTATTTAGCTCCCGAGTCGTTCTTCCCTAGGAGTTGCAATGAAATGTACAATCATTGGCTATGAGAGAGAGCATGGGGGGATTGGGAATGAAATCAAGAGAGCAAGCAAGAAATGTAAATAGCAAGAAATTGAAACAAGCATGCAAGGAATTGAAAAGAAAGAAATTAAAGGACTCTTGGCAAGAAGAGGGTAATCTAGGATTCCTATCCTAGTTGTGGACTACAAACATAGCAATTGTGTGGAATCAATACAAACTAGTCAATCCTCCTTGAGAATTAGTCAAAGGGTGTAATTGATCTCAATCCATAAGTCCTAGTCAACTCACTAATTACTTAGTGAAAGACTAGCGTCAATGGAAACCAAACCAATTAACTATTGTCACACAATGCGGAATGGACATCCACAACTCAATTCCACCCAAACACCCAATTTCTCAACCAAGAGTGTGAAAACTAAACATGCAAGAAATTAAACATTAAAGCAATAAAAGTTAAAGCAATTAAATGTAAGGAAAAGAAATGGCAAGAAAGTAACTTAACATGCAAGAAGGTAAATGAAAGCAAGTAAAAGTTAAAGCAATAAAACTTCAAAAGCAAGAAACCTCTTAGCAAGTAATTGAGGACTAAGGCTACCTATCCTAGCCATTGACCGCAAACACATGATGATTATGAAGAGTAAATCCTACTTAGTCAACCTTACATCGAAGATAAGTCAGATAGGCATAGTTAATTTCAATCCCTAAGTCCTATGTCAACACTAAGGGGTCACATAGAGTCAAGAAAAACCAAATCAACTAACTACTCTAATATATCAAACAAGAATGGACATCAATGACTCAAGAAATACCAAAGTCAACAATTTCAAGCCAAGAGTGGAGAAAAACTATGTAAAAACTAAGCCAAGCATTTTATCAAACACTTGGTGTGCATGAAAATAAAATAATATTAAAATGCATTAAAAATAAATTCTAACTTCCACAAGCAAGAAAATCATAACAACAACTAAGAAAAGCAATAAATGAACATAAAACATAAAGTGCATTAATTGAAAGTAAAGAAATACAAGAGTGTTCATAAAATGGAAAATGACATAAAAGAGAAATTAAGAAGAAGAACTAAGAGAAGTAAGACAATAAAGTAAAGAAACATAAATGAAACTACATTAAAACAATAATTAAAGACAGAAATTAAAGAGAAATTAACTAAACCTAACCTAATTCTAGAGAGAGGGGGAGCTTCTCTCTCTAGAAACTAAGAGAAAAGCATGTAAAAGCTAAACCTAATTCCCCCCCCCCCTTGTTTCCACTTGAATTGGGGTTGAAATAGCTTCAGAAATGAGTTGGGCTGGGTTTTGGAGGCCCAGAATTTGCCCCCTGCAATTTGCAATTAATGAGCTGACATAATTCGGGTCACGCGTACGCGTGGGTCACGCATACGCGTCCCTGTGCAAAAATACATCCACGCGTACGCATGGGTCACGCGTACGAGTCGCTCGCAAATCCTCGTTGTGCGTACGCACGCACACTTGTGCGTACACATGGGTGCTGAAACTTCCAAACTCCATTTCTTCATGGTTTCTTCCCTTTTGCATGCTCTTTTTCTCACTTCTTCAACCCATACTTGCCTTGGAAATCTGAAATCACTTAACAAACACATCAAGGCATCATATGGAATTAAAGTGGATAAAATTTAGCAATTATAAGACCTAAAAAGTATGTTTTCACTTTCAAGCACAATTTAGGAAGAAATCATGAAACTATGCTATTTCAATGGATAAGTGTAGGAAAAGTTGATGAAATCCACCCAAGTGGAGCAAATAAATACCATGAAATGTGGATTCATCAGGATCCAAAATTGTTGGTTGTGGAGTTGTATGCCCGGATCCCACACTTTGGTTTCTCTATCATCCTCTTGTTGACTTTCACTTGTACCCTTGGATGAACAATCTTGGACTCCTCCTAGTTGAACCTTGTACCACTTATGATTTGAACTCCTTTGACAACCAACACGCATTTCTTCATCATTTAACACCCCAAGAAGCACCTTAAGTTGGTGATCCGTTTCTAAAAGAGCATATTGGCATGGGCCTACGAAGCTCAATGAAGTTATTGTTACCCATTCAACTTGTCCTTGGGTTGGAGTCACTCTTGTAAGCTCTTGTATGGATGCTTCCACTTCTTGGGTGATCACCTCTTCCTCACCACTCTTTTCTAGTTCTTCACTATGTCTTTCAAACTCAAAAGTGGAAGGCTCCTCAAGATCATTGAGGGGGTTGACCAAGGTGGACAAAAAATCATTGATGATGCAATCCACTTCTTAATCAAATTCCCTCAACTCTCCACTTACCTCTTCTGGTTCACTAGCTTTACCTTCCTCCTTATGAGATTCAAGCCTTGACTCCTCTTCTTCTCCTTGAGGCTCCATGTTATCCTCTTCTCTACACTCCTTCATTGCTCCTCCACATTCCTCAAGGGGAATGTCTTGATTGTTCGAGCATAGTGAGGCTAAGCGGTTCACTGCTTCGGCTATGGTAGCCATAAATTCTCCTTACTTCTTTCGGAACCCTTCTTGCTCTTGGAAGAATGCTTGAAGGTCTTGTTGTTCTTGGGGCAAGGGTTAGAAAACTTCATATTGAGGTGGAAAAGAAGATTCAAAGGTTGGGAGAAAGGTTGTATGGGCGAGTTGTGTATCATGTGGGTGAGGGTATTGAGGTGGTATATAAGGTGGTGATGGTTCATATGGTTGGTAACAAGGTGTATAGACATTTTGATTCCATGGAGGTGGAGGGTGTGGTACTTGAAAGTTTAGTGGTTGAGGGTTGTGTATGGGGTATCTCTCATATCCTTGGACTTGATATTCATATAGGGGAGGGCTTGGGGAAGGATTTAGCTTGTTGTAGCATGGGGAAGATTCCTCTTCCCTCCATTGCTTCTCCCATTCCTTGATACAATCCCAATTTGAATTCATCATACCCTACAAAACAATCTCAACCAAGCTCCAAGCAACAAAGGTGATAGCTCATAGAGAAAGTAGAAAATAAAAGCAAAAGACATAAGTAAACAAGAAAAGCAAACACCTAAATATTAACAAAAACAACCAAATAACCAAAAAGTAAGATATTTACACTATGGACATATTTACAACAACCAAAAGATAGCACTCAATTGCATCCCCGGCAACGGCGCCAAAAACTTAACGAGTGGATAAATGTCGATCTAGAATTTCTCAAAATAGAATATGTTCGTTGCAAGTATAGCCTAGACCAACAAACAATCCTCTCAATCAAAGTTTAGTATTTTCAATTCAAAACATATAAACCGAGAGTCTTTCAACCTCGGTTCGTTCTCCATAGGATGCAATTGGAAATGTCACGCTTTTGGTTGTTAAGAGGACAAAAGGGGTTTTGCAATCAAAGAACAAAATATTAAAAGAACCAAGAAATAAAAGAACTAAGCAATGAGCGAAATTGTGAATTAATGCAAGTAAAGGGAAAACAAGATCAAAACTAGTGAAAATGCTATAAATGCAAAAAAAAGCCTTTACTTGGGAATGAGAATCCAAGGAATCCTATCATCGCCATAACCACAACTATGATAATTACGATGAGTCAATCTCGCCTAGTCAACCCAACCATCGAGGAGTAAGTCAAACAAGCATAATTGACCTTAATCCATAAGTCCTAGTTAACTTACCAAACTAGTTGATAAAAAGCTAACGTCAATGGAAACAAGAGTCAACTAACTACCCAAGAATTACCACTAAATGTCGGACATTATGACTCTAGTATCCTAGGAACTCAAACCACAAGCTAAGGTGGGAAAATCTACTCAAATTCTAAAGTTGACATTTTCACAAACACCTTGTGTGCATAAAAGTAAAACATGAAAAATTGCAAGGAAAAATAACAAACTATAACCAACTATCAACAATACCAACAATAAACATCCAAACAAATATAAAGAAAGCATGAAACATTAAATTCATCAATCAAAACTTCAAGAAACTCAAAATTGTAATTATAAACAAAGTAATTTGAACCATAAGAAAATAAAGGCAAAAGCAATGTAATTAAAGAGAAGATCAAGAGTACTTACAATAAAAGAAGCAAAAATCCAAGGAAAAGCTTGCTATAAAATGCTACGATGAAAATAAAAATTAAACCCTAAGAAAGCATTTTCTACTCTACTCCTACTCCTAATGCATTTTCTACCTAATCTACCCTAAAAAGCTTCTTTTTTTATATGTGTTGAATCCCCTTATATAGCACTCCAAAATTAGCATCCAAGCCTTCCAAAATGGGCCAAAAGCCCACAGAAAATGCACAACACGCGTTTCATTAATGAAATCACGTGCAGGGACCTGTGCGGACGCACAGGTGTGTGCATCCGCACACTTGGCTATTTTGGCTCCTGTGCGTATGCACGGGTACTTGTGTGCACACATGCATAGAAATTTCCTCTTGTGCGTACGCACGCTAGCTTGTGCGCACGCACACTTGGCTGATGTGGTCTTATGCGTACGCATGCTTGCTTGTGCGCACGCACACCTTGCTATGTGTGCTTTTCCATATTTTCTTCATGTGTTCTCCCTTCTACATGCTTTCTTCCACTTTTGCTTAGCCAATCTTGCCAAAATGACCTGAAATCACTCACAAAACATATCACGGCATCGAATGACATAACAGTGGAATTAAATTACTCGATTTAAGCACAAAAATGCATGTTTTCACATTTAATTCTAAATTAGGGATCAAACACAAAAGTATGCTATTTTGGTGCTTAAGTGAGTTCATGTGCTAGAATCCATCCAAATTGAGTCAAAATATACCATCAAATATAGACTCATCAATATACTACCAATACAGTTATATATATTCTTATCTTTTTAGGTCTATTTTCTTATTGTTCAAGAATATTATAAATTTTAAACTGTTTTATTTAGATTTTATTTTAAATAAATATAAAATAACATTTAATACACTTATTATATAATAACGATGATAGTATTATACTAAAGTTAAAAAAATTATAGTTATAAAATACTATTTTTAATTTATCATGTCAAATTAAAATATAAACCCGTGCATCGCACGGATTTAACACTAGTAGCAAAATAAAAATAAAACCAATTATTAGAATAAAACTAAAAACAACTAATCAGAGGAATAAAAAACCAATTATTAGAACAAATAATTTACCTAAGAAGCATCCCAATTCTAGATGCAGAAGAATGCTACTGTGCTGACTGCAGCGCAAATGACAACAATGGCTGCGAACTCGCAGAGGACGACGAACAACAGTTTTGGTGCGTGCTGTTGCTATGCGTGGAGGACAACGGCGGCTGCTAATAAGTGGAAGAGACGACGTGCTGCTGGAAGAGATGGTGTGTGGAGTCGTGGAGGACAATGTAGAGAGAGAAGCGCTATGAGAAATGGGGAGGGAGAGAAAAGGGTCGCGCCGCCACGCTTTGATGATTCTGTCTAGCAGCATCGATAGCGAAGAAGAGGGAGGAGTTTTGGCAGTGAGATTTGGCGCTGTGGGAGGAGTTTTTGGCGCTGAGAGGTAGTGAGAGTTTAAAGGATTAGAGATTGGAGAGAGGGCTAGAAGTAGTTAGGATTTCTGATAGTCATGGGTGGGTTAAGTCATTTAGAGTGGGTCTTTTATATATATAGGGTTTTTGTAAAAAATTGGTCCGGTTCGATTCGATTAAGATTTTTAGTATCAGAATCAAAAATCAAATTAAATAAAAAAAAAAACTGCGTGCAAACTACTTTTTTTTTTTTTCAATTCGATTTTCAATTTATTTGATTATCAGTCTTTTTAGTTGGATTGATCGATTTTGTTCTATTTAAATCGGTTTTAAACACTCCTAGTACCTTGTGATAAAAGTGTATGAACCATCTACTCCCCCGACAATAAATCTTGCAATTGAATACAAACCCATAAAATAACTTTTTACCCTGTTGACAGTTACCTCATACTTCATCGATCATATGGATCTGTAAAAAAATAGTTAAATGAAATACAATCAATTTAATTAATTATTTCGGGAAAAATGTTAAGAAAAAGAAGGGGAAGATTAGATTTGTTATGACTCCTCAACATGCTTCTCAATCCCAAGTCTTAGAACTTTGGCTTTATCACATTTTTCTTGGTTCACACTGAAAACTCATTCTTCACCTTCTCCCAAAAGAAACGAGTCACTAGATTTGGCTTTTAAGTTCCGACAGAAATCTCACTTCTCATTCTCAACTTGCTGCCACCAAATCTATTTTTCTTTTTCTTTTTTCTTTTCTTTTTATGTCCGATTTCTCCCCAAAAATCAACAAGCGTGAAAGTAAAAAATGGTACACTTTCTTCTTTTTTGGTAATAAAACTTATTTAAAAAATAAACTAATACTAAAAAACACAAATTTTCAATACCAGAGAGTGAGAGACGTCCCATCCTATGTATAATTTGATTAATTTCTTATTATCAAAAAAATGAATAAGAAAATATTTTCACATGACTTTGTCTTGTTTTATTGATGAGTATATAAATAGAAGGAGAGAGATAGGATATACAAATACAAAGGTGTGAGAAGCAAAGATCTAGGAGGAATACGAAATAGCCGGCGACAACCTCGCCGGAAGGGAGTTAATTTATATTTCTTCTCCGGCGACCTTTTGGCGGAGGATGAACGGCAGCGTCCAATACCGGAGAGGCAAGAAGAGCGGCGGCAAACACAACGGAACGACTATGATGATGATGAAGGCGAAGACGAAAACGAAGGCAGAAGCGAGATTCGAACCTCGATTGCTCAGGTTCGAGGAGTTGCCGGAGTACATGAAAGATAACGAGTTCATCTTGGACCATTACCGTTCGGAATGGCCCGTCAAGGATGCATTATGGAGCATCTTCGCCTGGCATAACGAGACCTTAAACGTTTGGACGTAAGCCAATTTCATTTTTTGTGCTCTAAAAAATTCATTCAGGATACAATTAATTTGTATTTTGCTGTTGTGTAATTATTTTTTAATTGCTACTTCTTCTAATTATTACCATGTTTTCATTTTATTATGTTGGTATGGAGCAGGCATTTGGTTGGTTTTCTGATATTTGGGGCGATGACGGTCATGAGCTTGTTGCCCGTGGGAACCACTGGAACCGGCGGTCTTGGAGGCTTTACCTCAAATTTCTACAGGTATATATGTCGTCGTTGTTGAAGACAATATGGTTGAATACTTTTAATTTGGGTATATCTTTGGTGTTTTATATTAATGAAATCAGATAAGAAAAGCCTTTCCTAAAGAGAAATTCTTCTCGTACTTTTTATTTATACCAAATCATTAGCTAGACCTATAAAACAAAATGTCACGTTCTGATGTTGTATGCATCTTGTATGTGGTGGAGCCAGTAGGGCAGACGGAATGGGGTCGCTGACGACGGAGAAAGAGATCAATGGTTCTCCACACGACACAAATATGTTCCCGGTTAGTTATTTATTTACTCTACGTAATTAATTTGTTAGCATGTGGGTTTTTTTTTTATTTAGGTATGACTTAACTTGAAAACTCAGGTTAAGTCGACTTCACGTAAAGTTGATACCTGAGCCGTTGGATGCTATTAGATGAAAATTTAGTCAAATTAGTCAAATCATCTGATGGTTTTCAGGTATCAACTTCATGTGAAGTCGACTTCACCCGAATTTCCACCAACACTAATTATAACAACATTATCACCTAAATTTTAATCTATTTGTTAGAAAATAGATTTTCGTGTTAACCAAAAAACCTTCCCACAAAATAATAAACAAATAAAAGATTAAGAAAGGTAAAAAAAAGGTAAAGAAAAAATATTAGTTAATATTAGTTATGTTGTAAAATAAATAAATAAAAAAAAGAAAATAAATATAAAATAAATAAATATAAATAAAAAATTTTATATTAATATTTACTAATATTATTATCTCAATATAACTGAGATAATTTATATATATTTACTACTATTATATGTTGCAATATATATCTATAGAGAAAAAAAAATGTTTTTATATTAGTATTGTGTGTATCTTCTTTGTCTCAACCCATGCTTATTTACATACATACAAAAGTCAAATATTCAAATTTTATTAATTTTAGTCTTCCTTCATAAATTAAATTCTTACTATTAAAAAAGTGAGCTTCTATTAAATGGCCATTCATTTTTATCATAACACTCTTCTTTAGATGTTCATTTAAAATTATGTCTCATTAAAATTTTACTAAAAAAAATTTAATAGAAAAAAATTTTAGTTAAAAAAAAAAGAGTACAATATTCTTTAAGGACTGCCTCATTAAAAACCTTGTCAAGAAAAACTTAATAGGGATAAAAACCTGATTAAGGAAAAAAGAATATAACCTCCCCCTCTTGTCGACATTATTTAATATCTCGAAATCGATGCATCCCAATATGATATATCAATCTTTTAAAGGAGAATTTTTGGAAATAACTTTATAAATAAATCTGTCAAATTATCATTTGAATAGATCTGTTGGACATCAATTGTTTTTTATTTTGAAAAACATGAGTGAAGAAGAATTTGGGAGAAATGTGTTTTGTTCTATCACATTTAATGTATCCACTCTTCAGTTGAGCAATGCATGTTATATTATTTCAAATAGAATAGTTGAAGCTATTTTATAATTAATCAGTTCACACGACAGATTATATTGGATTAAACTTTTGAACAAAAAACACTCGCGACTTACTTCGTATATCGCTAGTATTTCAGCATGATTAGAGGATGTTGCTACTATCATCTATTTTGTAGACCTCCATGATATAGCTGTATCACCATATGTGAATAGGTATCCTGTTTGAAATCTTCCTTTGTATAGATCAAACATGTATCCTGCATCTGCATAGCCAAGTAATTGTGACTTAGATTCATATGAATAAAACAAACCCATATCAACTGTTCTATGAAGATATCAAAAAAATTTTCGATTCACAACAAATGATATATCAAGTCGTGTATTGTTAGCAAGATATATTAGTGTTTTGAGAGCACTGAGATATGCTATTTCAGAACCAAAGATTTTTTTTTTAGGACAAAATTGATCATTTTTCACATCCAAAGATCTTACAATCATTGGGATACTTAATGGATATGATTTATCCATATAAAATCTTTTTAAGATCTTTTTTGTGTATGTTGTTTGATGAATAAAAATCCCATTTTTTGTATGCTCAATCTACAGGTCAAAACAAAATTTAGTTTTTTCAAAATTTTTCATCTCAAACTCTTCTTTTAGAGCTTTTATAATTGTTAAAATCTATTCAAGAGTTCCAATGATGTTTAAATCATCGACATACACAACAACTATAATGAATCCATATGCAGATTTCTTTATGAAAACACATTGGCAGATATCATTATTCTTGAATCCGTTTTCGGCCAAATACTTAATAAGACGATTATAATGCATTCGTTCATATTACTTCAAATTATATAAAGATCTTAGGAATTTGACTAAGTATAACCCCTTTGAATATTCATTGGATAGTTTAAATATCTTTTTGTCCTTCAGAGATTTTCATATAGATATCACGATCTAATGATCCATATAAATAAGTTGTCACTACATCTATTAGATGCATATGTAGTTTATGGTATGCGGATAAACTGACCAAATAATGCAAAGTTATTGCATCTACTACAGGAGAATATGTTTATTCATAATCTATACTGGGCCTTTGTGAAAAAAACTTGTGCCACAAGTCGAGCTTTGTAGCGTACAACTTCATTTTTCTCATTTTGTTTTCTCACAAATACTCATCTGTATCCAACAAGTTTTACATCTTCTGGTGTACGGACTACAGGTCTAAAAACTTCACGTTTTCTTCCTTCCATAATTTTTCTTCTTACCAAAGCCATACCATTTACCTCTTCTGGGGTTATAATTTGTCACATTTGCTTCAAGAAATGGGGCGACGCCAATTGGGCGCGCTTCATGATTTCTTAAAAGCAATTCATTGTTTCGTTCAGCAACAAGAAGACAAGAAATTAGTTTAGAATATTTTTTAAATTCTTTTTCTCGATATTGTTATTGCAGCAGCACATTCAATACATGGAAGGTCAAAAAAACTTTCTCTAACATATCATTATTAGTTATCTTTTTCCCACATAATTTCATTCGTGAGATAATTGGGAACATTGCTGAATTGTATTCATTTATAAATTTAAAATCTTGTAGACGCAAGTGTGTCCACTCATATCGGATTGATAAAGGTTCTTCCACAAATAATCTACAAAATATTTTAGTGTGAGATATTCATTTTTCAATCCTTCGTCAAGTTGACCGCGAAGGAAGATTGTCATGGCTTTGGCTTTTATCCTTCTGTGATGTTTTATTTTCAACCTTAATAGTATCTCCAAAATTCATTGAATCAAGATGAATTTCGACATCTAATATCTATAATAAGTAGTTATTTTTAGATATATCAAGAGCATTAAATTCAAGATGAAAAAATTTTGACATAATAAAAATTTATTACTTGAATCTTTCTAAATTTTAATCAGAATTTCGTGATAATAACATGTTGTAAAATAAATAAAAAAAATATAAAATAAAAAATATAAATAAAAATCTCTAATATTAATATTCACTAATATTATTATCTCAATATAACTGAAATAATTTATATATATTTACTACTATTATATGTTGTAACATATATCTATAGAACAAAAAAAAAAAGTGTTTTTATATTCATATTCTGTGTATTTTTTTGTCTCCACTTATACTTTATTTTTATACGTACAAAAATCACATATTACATTCACTTCAGTCTTCCTTAATATTATTCTTAAAAAAATGAGGGACCCATTAAATAGACATCTATCTTTATCACAAGTTATAAAAAATTTATTCACAATTGTTTTCTGATAATCTGGTTCGTATCAATAATTATCCAGTCCCTCTGATTTTTGGTTTTTGATCAAATCCAATATATTTAATTTCTCTTGTCAATTGAAGTGGAGTTTAACTTTTAAAAGGCAACAAGCCAACAAGGGAATCCCAGCTTTTATTTTATTTTTAAATAATACTATACATCTAAATTTTTTTATAAATTGAATTTAATTAAATTAATCTAATATAATCAAATTAATTATAATTAATATTATTTTAATTTTTATTATTTCAACGTATAATATTATTCTTTATTTTTTAAATACAAAGAACAGGAATTCTAATATTCTCCGAACTTAGGTGCTAAGTGGGCCAGCATAGCCCATTTTCATGTGATTTCTGCTCTTATCCATGGGTCGGGTACGTGATTTTGTTAAACCCAAATTCAATTATGCTGTTTTTTTAATACACACTAATTATATAAAAATGCGTGATGATTACAAAAGAAAATGTAACGATATAGAAAATTAAATTTGATAATAATAATAATAATAATAATAATAATAATAATAATAATAATAAATAAAGCTTATGATTCTAAATAAAACAGTTTTTAATACATACAACTATATATGTATACACGACATTTACAAAATCAAATATAATGATAATAAAAGTAATGTATTAATTGATTTATTGATATTGAAGGACATTATAATTTTATCTTACAGCATAATATTCTCTAGAATAAACAAATAGAAAACATGAGTCTAATTTTAAAATAGTATTATCTAATTTAGAAATTATTATATATTGTAGGTATTAATAAAATAATTAATAAAAGTACTTGGACAGCTAATTTATTCTTGGGAATCTTTTACTGAGTATTTACATCTTATGAGTAAAATTGGGGAAGGGGCAAGGGAGGCGAAATGCTTGAAATAAACTGAAACCAATCCCAAACAATAAAGACATAAGGGGTGTGCGTATATATATATATATATATATATATATCAACAGAAAATGGCAGGGTTGTTAGGTTTGACGAAGTTGCATATTATGTATAGTATTTAGAATAGTTGTCATTAGTTAAAAAAAAAATTATATGTAACTATTAGATTGTATTAATTAACATTAAAAAATTCTTAATAATTTTTGCACCTCACGGCGGGTGGTATAAATGTAAACATATTTAATCAATAAGAGTTAGCATATTACAAAGATACACATCATACTTAATTTTTAACAAACACTTACTCATGAATATTTTACAACTTTCCAGTGCATTTCATGGATTAAAAATTAGTTATGATATAATAATATGATAGTAGTGGACCAAAGAAATAAATAAATATTTATGATAATAACCTGAGTTGTTGTTATTTGTTCATGGTGGTTCTATCAACTGATAAAATATTTTTTGTGAAACGACCAACCGATGAATTTCTAAGGGGAAATATGACCGCCGTGACTCGCATTATAATTTTGTAAAATCACTTATTATGAAGTTTTAATCTGACAATCAATAATCAAAATCCTATGCTTCAAATTAAATGCCTATGCATTGGATTTTTTAATATTTTTGGCTCTCATTTTGATCAATATAAATATTAAATTATGTTTAACAAATAAATTTTATTAATTTATACGTATAAATTTTAAAAAATATAAATATAAATTATATTAATTTATATATGTAAATTCTGATAAATATAAGTATAAATTATATAATTTTTTGTCTATAATATTTCTATAAATATAAATACAAATTATTATTAATTAAATACTGACTAAAAAGAACATATAACGTTATTTTAAATTTTATTTGGTAACTAATATATGTAATGAAATCATATAACATTTAGAATAAAAAAAATGTAATTGAGCACTCCCCCGAAACTAGGGTACCATGTAAGTTATAAACTGGCTTAATATGCAAGGTTGCGAGAACCGGACCGGTCAATGAACCGGTGAGACGACTGGTTTACTGGTTCAGTGGTTCAACCGGGGTCCAACCGGAGTTCAACCGATTTAATTAAATATTAAATAAAATTATTAAAAATTTAATATATAATTTTATATATTTAAATTCATTAAAATTCATGAATTTTTAAGTAAAAAAATTTTAATAGAATTTAAGATATAATAAAAATTGAAGATGAAAAGTTCATTAATAATATTCAGATCGAGTTAAATTTATTGATAACTTTAAAACAACTAACTGAGGCAGAATTTTCACTCAAGCTGCAAAAAATTAAAGATCTTGCAGGCAACATTGTCAAGCCAAGGCTAATTATTCAACATCAATTCTCTTATACAATCCAATTATCCCTTTTTGGGCTGCCAATATACAATTCAATTGAATAACACATTGATGAAATTTCTTATTATGCAACAAGCTTCTTATAACTAACCAAACCCTAACTAGATTCAACAAATTCAATGCTTTTCAACAACAAAAACTCAGAATACAGAATCAGAAAAACTAAGTGAAACAGAAAATTAAATTAAATTCAGAATCAGAAAACTCAACCTCCAAATCCAGAATCAGAAAAACTAAGTGAAATAATTCAAATTAAATTCAGACTCACATTAAGGAACAACCCAACTTAGAACAACCCAACTCAGAACACAATCCCAATTCAGAATCTAGTACAAAAAATCAACTCAGAAGCCAAAATCTTAGAAATTGAAACTAAAGAAGCAGCGGCTTACTGGAGACACGGCGAGGGAGGAACGACCGTGGTGACAGTGAGCTAGAAGAGGATCATCAGTTTCTTTTTTTTTATTTTAATTAAAGTTTCAAAACCATATCAATTTCAGTACTGCACCATTCAAACAAAACAAATCAAATTCAAAACAACACAATTTACACAAAAATGTATACATATATACACAAAATTGAATCAGAGGAAACAGATCTAGAGAGAAAAATAGAGAAACCGAATGAAGCCATTATAGACGAGGAAGTTGAAGGTGTGGTTGTCGCAGTTGTAGGTGAACTTGTTGTTGGAGGAAGGAAGCTTCTGGAGGCACTGGAACGACGGCGAGGAGAACAAGCACGTTGGCGACGGCGAGGGGAACAAGCACGTTGGCAACGGCGAGGAGAACAAACACGTTGGCGACGGCGAGAAGAACAGGGCTGAGTAGACGTTCGCGATGCCGGAAGCTTCAGAGTTCAGAGTTCAAGATGACGACGCCGCTGGAAGCTGCTTCGATCCGCGACGGTGGCAGTTTCGCTGACAGAAGCTCCGATTCGGCGTCAATTGTGGTAGTGACGGTGGAGTTTGTTGGAGGAAGTTAGAAGAGGAAATTAGGGTTGAGGAGGTGCGGTGAGTGGCTTCGCGACGAGCACAGAGACGTTGAGGAAGAGAAGAGTGGCGGCGGCTGGGGGCTGACGGTAGCGGCGAATGGGGGCTGACGGTAGCGGCGGCTGGGGGCTCTGATAGGGTTAGGGATTTGAATGTGAGAGTGAGAGAGAAGAGAGAGGGGTAGGGACGCACAACGGCTGGGGGCTCTGATAGGGTTAGGGATTTGTTGGGTTTTATTTTTTTCTTTTTTTTTTTTTTTTTAAGAGCAAAACGACGCCGTTTAGGATTATATTTTCAAACCAATAAACCGTAAAAAAACCGGCCGGTTCTCTCGGTTCACCGGTTAACCGCCGGTTCGACCGGTTTTTTCACCGGTTTTTTGTCAGACGGTTTTTGATCTTACCCGGACCGGTTAGGTGATCGGTTTCCGGTTTTTCCGGTTGAACCGGCCGGTCCGGTTCGGTTTTCAGAACCATGTTAATATGTTCATTATGCCCAAAAATCTGAAAATCAAACAATTTACTTGTCCATAATAGCTTGGTTTACGACTTCATCCCTCTTTGGGTTGACAGGAGGAAGTAACTTATTCCGTGACAATAATACCTGTGCGTTGGTTGTAAACTTACATTTCAGCTTTTTGGATTATCGAATTGATGTGTATTCTTACCAACAAAACTGTTCTTTTATTTATTTTTTTCCCCTCAGGTTTCACATTTGAGACGGCTTTTGGAACCCCTAGTTTTTCATGATCTGAGAGACAAGGGTGCAGAAACAATATCACTATGGCCATGGTTAGTTTTCTTGGGCGGAGCAATGGGATGCTTGGCATGCAGTTCTATCTCCCATCTGCTGGCCTGCCACTCGCAGCACTTCAATCTCTTCTTCTGGCGACTCGACTACGCCGGAATCTCTCTAATGATAGTATGCTCCTTCTTTGCTCCAATTCACTATGTCTTCTTCTGCAACCCTCCCGTGAGGTTACTCTACATGACCTCAATATCACTGCTTGGTGTCCTCTCCATCATCACTCTTCTTGCGCCTGCGCTCTCGGCCCCTCGCTTTCGACCATTCCGGGCGTCCATATTCCTTGCCATGGGATTCTCAGGTGTCATCCCGGCCATTCATGCTCTGCTGCTCCATTGGGACCACTCTCCTGTTCTTGTTGCACTCGGATACGAGGTTGTTATGGCCGTTTTATATGCCACAGGAGCAGTCTTTTATGTTACTAGAATACCTGAGAGATGGAAGCCTGGTGCGTTTGATATTGCAGGGCATAGCCACCAGATTTTCCATACTTTTGTTGTTCTTGGAGCTCTTGCACATAGTGTTGCAACTCTATGGATAATGGATTTTCGCCGTGGATCGCCAACCTGTGCATTTTCTGCAATTCACGCATAACTCACCATGAAAATTGCTATATATACAAAACCACCATATCTTCTTGGTTATTTCTCTTTTATGAATTGCGTTATTGTAATATTAGGAAGGAATGGCTAGCTAATACTGATAGCAATGATTATTTAGTAATACTACTATACTAGGTATAAATGCAGCCTTCCGTAGTGTGCCGATACTATTCTGATGCGGCAAAGTAATTACTTTACATGTATATGATATGATCTCATCGTTACAGTAAACCTTGTTAACTACTCAGCTCCACGCTTATACAGATTGAAGATTGAAGATGAGAAACTTTAAATGGGATACAATGAAGAAGAAAAACTTATAATGAAAGATTGATAAGTAGTCATCACAACTAGCATATATATATATATAACATTTTTTCATTTTATAACATCTAGATTTCGTTTAAAAAATATTATTTTAATATTAATCAATTACTCGAAAAAATTGAATTCTTCAACTCAATCTACAAAGAGGAATGCTACGGGGCTAGCAACTTTTGTGATTTGTAGCTATCAAATAGCCATCAATGATGATTTTAATGATGTAAAATTTCATCCAATGACTCACTTTTCTTTGCTGGTTACATGCTGGCCAGAATTTAACAAAGTTGCTGGCCCAGACTTTTCCATCTACAAAAGCATTTTTACCTCTACATCACTTCAGCTTGCTTTCATCCATATCTATTTATACTAAGTACTAACAACAGAGAAACAAATTATAATTACGTGGCATCATCATGTTAATAAAGCTTTATGTTTTAGAAAATATATAGTTTGTAAATATCTTTTTTTTTAAATTGAACAAATTAGTATTAATTTTATTTAACGTAGAATATACTTCTGTAGATAAATTAATATTTATGTTATTAAAAAGTTATATACTTATACATTTCTAAAGAATTTGAAGTATATTATTTAAGAATAAAATTAAAATTTTAAAATTTAAAATAAATAATAAATTTCTAAATTTTTTCTATTACTTTAAAATGTTCCATGCAATAGTACGATATCTTCGACTAGTGAGTCCCGTTTTAAAACATTTCACCAAAATAACATCCAATCATCCATATCTAAATTTTCAGCCCATATTAAGATACAATGTTTGCTTCACATTCTCAAAATAGTAAAATACTTCATCACCTTTGGTGCTGAATATTGTCATTTATCAAATGAAACATACCGTTTCAAACTAGAAATATGAACAAATTCATGAATACAAAGTCTGCTACAAAGATAACCACTTGGAAAAACATACACTGGCCTCAAAAATGACACCACGTCATCAGTTCAGAGTCTTATGACCGCAAAGCAGGCGATATGCCGATATCTCAGGAAAAATATATATTAGGAAAAGATTGAAGACAGTGCCAGATAGTTAATCTACAAATCCTTCCATGGTAACATCCCAAAACAGGCTATAAAACCTGATCCTCTTAATCACAGTAAACGAGTAGTACTAATATGTATATAACATTCACATTGCTTGAAAGAACTTTTAAGTCAATTCCGCCGTGAAAATTCAGGTCAAAGAACTTTAAGTCAAGTCCCTGGCATCACATTCAGGGTAGCTTGATAGGTCAGAAAAAGCATGTCATTATTTAACTTGTGACCTCAATCATCTCCACTTCGCCATCACTATAATCTCCCCAGCACTTGCTTGGCTTTTCCTCATCTAATGTTTCCTTGCTGGTGGTCACTTTATCCTCTTCACTACAACCAGCTGTCAAGCCAAAGCCTGCATGCTTCTCTTCCGTTCTGGGACAACAATTTTCATCAATGGCAGATACATTTCCAGGATTTTGCTCAGCGTGCTGCTGCTCACTCTCACATATGATCACCTCCGCTAAGGAGGCATCCTTGTTTTCCACATCAAGAGCTTGATCCTTGTTTTCAGCATTCGGTTCAACATTTACAACTTGTGCTGAATCTGTAGAACTGGTTGGAGATGTTGCAAGCCCGTTTTGATTCACTGGGATAGCATTTAATGAAGTAGGAAATCCACTGGGTGACACTGGGATATCGTTTGGAGACATGGGTGTGAAACTATTTGGTGAAACTGGAATTCCATTTGGAGGAGCCAGGTATCCGTTAGCAGAAACAGTATAGCAATTTGGAACCCAAGGTTGCCCAGGTACAAACTCAGTTGCATGTGGATTCATTATTCTAGGAGGGCTGTTGGGATTGCCATCAATGGTGTGTTCACCTGAGGAGTGGAATACACTTTTATTCCGTGGAACACGATTCCCATATCTGTTGTAACCACCAGATATTCGCGGACCATATGGAACCCGTGCAGTTGCTGACTGATGAGCTGATCTTCGGGGATTGACTGCAAGCATGGGAGGAATATTTACTGGTGGTGGCAAAATTCCCCCATGATCCTTGAAACCTGGTACAGGAACAGGAACTGGAACTGGAACTGGAACTGGAACTGGAACTGAACCAAAAACTGGAATTGTGGATGGATTAAATGGTGGTGCAGCTGCAGACAGTTTCTTGGTTGGTTCTTTTCCTGTTTCTAATGCATCTTGCTTTTCTCCTTCGGCTGGTAGTGACTTAATAACTTGTTGCTTCTCATCTTCCTTGACCTTCTCTTTTGAGACAGAGTCATCGTTGTCAAATAAATGTTTTGAATCTTCAACTAACCTTGGTAGGGGATTTGGATCAGAGGAAGTTGCTTGGCAAATTTCTATCACTTCTATCACTGATGCATCTTCATAGGCATTGTTGCTTATATGCCAAAAGGAACCAGAATTCTCTACCTCCATGGCTGTGATATTAACTTCTTCAACTTTTTTATCTACCAAATCATCATTGGCTATTCTCTGCTCCTGGGATTCAACTTCCACAACCTCATGTTGGACCTCATTACCTTTTACCATATCAATCACCAATTGTTTTTCTTTGTGTTCATGTACTAAGCTTTGCTGATTATCATCCATTGGTTTCTGACCATAATCTTCCTCTGCAACCTTTGTACTTGGCACATCACTATCAATCTCCTTTGTTGCAACTATCTCATGACTCACATCAGGGTTTCCTTTTGGTGACTGTTCAGCCACAGCCTTGACAATTGTACCAGGTGGGGCTAAGGCAACTTCTTTATAAGAGAAAAGTTTACCTGCTGACTTAATACTGATGGCACTGCTAGGAGCAGCAGCTTTAATGTTATCAGCTGGACTTGCCGGAGCTGACTTTGAATTTGAATCCCCTGATTTATCTGCTCCAACAGCTTGCGAGTTGGGGCTATTTATTTTAGAACTGAAGCTTGCACTCTTGAGGAACTTTTTTGATACAGGAGAGGATGGACCAATGGAAGAAGTCTCATTTATGTTTGTTCTTGGAGAAGAAAAATTTGTAGGCTTGCCCCGATATTTTGACGACTGAGAAACATTCATGAAATTTGTATTCAGTTTTGCTAGGGTAGGCCTCCGCGACGAAGCAGTTTTGCGCCCTGTAAGTGAACGACCTTTAGGTACAGCCTCTTGCCATCCTTCATCTGAGCTGTCATCTTGAGCCATATTATTGCTCTCGTTCAGTACTGTTTGTGCTTCATCTAAGTGAGTGGTCTCAACTTTATGAATCCTGTGTTCTTCCAAATGAGCTTCTGTTTTATTTTCTTTGTCACTTGTAGTCTCAGCAAGTGAATAACCTTGAGACACATCTTCAACCTTGTGATTTTCATCTGATGTAGTTTCCCAGTTTTGGCCTGGTTTTCCCTTTAACTGTAAGATTCATGAAAAATGGTTTCATTCAATGAAATAGAGAAAAGAAAGAAGTACCCAGGAAAGGACAAGTGTATTCATAGACGAAAGGAGTTATGTGATACCTTCGCACGGGCCTTTTTCTGTGCTTCTCTTGCTTTCAGATCAGCATCAGGTGTTATGTAATCCAAAAGGTCTGACACACTGATAAAATCATTTTTATAGGCATAAAATTTCAGAGAATATTTTTTCTTTCTAAAATGGAAATTTAATTTAAATTTCAAGTCTTGCAGGCCATTCAGAGACAGTGAAAATGTCGTGAACTGAAACAGGGGTACTCAAATAAGAAGGACTTGTGCTAATTGTAATGAGTACCTTAAATGACCTTTGCTGGAAATTGAGGCATCTGGCTTAGGTGTGCCATTGCGTGCAGCCTCCTGTTGCTCCAGAGCCTTTGATTCGAAGTATTCTAGCCAAGCAGCAGCATCCTGTAATAGATTCATGTAGGCTTGAAGAACAAGAAAAACAATTGGAATGTATTTCATCTACCATCGAATAGCAACCTACCTGTGTCCTTAGATCATCAGGGCCAAGTTTAGCCTGCAATATCTGGAGGGTTGTTTGTTCATGCTGAACACTTAGCGAGTATGCTTCCATCAAAGAAAGAGCAATCGCTATTGCATGATAGCTTGCAGCTGTCTGAATAAGCCATGAATTCATAAAACAAGTTAAAGATGCCAGTTACCCTAATCTAATTAATATGAACCAAGAACTCAAGCGTATAATGTGCCAACAAAAACAATGGCATGCGACCACATAAACCAGTACAAGATTTGATTGCATTTCTAAGAATTTGTTAGAAATCAAGATATGATATGATATAATATTTTCTGTACTCGATTGGTTTTTCAACTATAATTGTGACTTATACATTGTGTAGAACAAATAGTGTCTATTAAAAGATTTATCGGTTTTTAACTTGCAAGATCAATTGAATTGAACTTCCACTATAAGAACGATCTAAGCTTTATGTTCAAGGCATCAAAGTCCAACCAAACAATTTTTTAATTTTTATTTCTTTTGCAAATAACAGAAAATCATATTATGTCAGCTCGTTTAAGTTTGAAAAGCAAATGTCACATAAAAGAGAACGATGGCCTCTCATGAGTAATGCTAGAGAACCAACTTTTTGCAGCCAACATTAATAAACTTTTTTAAAATTACTTTTTGCTCATCTTAAATTTTAGACACTAAATTATAAGTCATTCTAGTATGACTATGATACGGTGGCTATTGTGTTTCAAAAAGTGTTGCTAAAATTAAAGTAATGTTTTTTTATTGTCAAACAACACTTTAAAAAGTATTGCTTAAAAAAAGTGTTACCAAAATGTAAAAGAAAATGTAACTTTAATTTTAACAACACTTGCATAATCACCGTAGTCACCATAGTATACTCATACTAGAATCCACCAAATTATATACCCTTAACCCTAAACTTTAAATTATAAACCCCAAAGTTGGCTAACTAAATGTTGGTTCCCTCATCTTCTTTAAAATCTTTTGTACTTAAATATCATGTTGAGTTATCTATTTATTTTAATTTTTAGCAAGAATTTCATTTTACTTGATTCAGCTAATTAATGGCCACCCAGGTGTGCCCAAATCTCCAACTTTTAGGTTTTGTAAACCCACCACTTTGGAACCAAGTTGTCTTTGAGCTTTTAGTATTGACAATAAAATAGTGGCTCAAAAGGTTCAAACCCAGAAACCATGGTGGTTCAAGTCAAGCTAGATTTTGAAAACCTATTTGTTTCCAACAATTATAAGTCAGTCTGTTACAAATTTTAATCTTCATGAATCATGAAGAAAAGGTTGAATAAAAGTGGTTAGCTTAGAATCCCTATTTTTGTCACCAAATAAACTATGTCGTGTCCCACTTCTTTACTATCCATTTGAACGTAGTCCGACATTAATTAGTGCACATACATGAGCATGCTTCTAAGTTTCAAAAGTTCTAGAAACATGTCAAGCCATTCTAAAATAAGATGACTCATGCAACACATGGAAAATTCCTCATGCTTTGGAATGAGAGAGAACCTGAATATGATCAGCTCCAAGTAACCTTTTATTACACTTTAAAGCTTCATGAAGATATCTGAGAGCAACATGGACGTTTCCCAATCCTTCTTCCATCATGGCTACATTAATGTAGGTGGCAGCAGTATTTGGATGTGAAGGTCCACAAGTAAGGTGCAAAAGATATAGTGCTCGATTGACATACCTAGCATATAAGGAAAAACATAAAATTGGTCAAAATCAATTTCAGCAGCAGAACAAGAATAACTCACAGGAGTTTCCCATTTGATACCATGACCAATTTTATATACATTAGCCAGCATATATCATCTCTTACTGCCAGATCCCTATAATTTGAACAACAACTACTAAAGCAATTAGGTTAATGAATTCATGGGATGACACTCCTATCTGTGATTTTAATCAATGGTCCCCACAATGATATAAAACAAACCATCAAAGATTACTAGTTTATAATTGCGAATCATACTTTAAGGTAATTATAGACAAAGGAATGGCCGAATTCTGAGGACTTGAACCACTTTTAGAATTTTGTTCCAATGACAGTATTATTACTTTACCATAATGTTAGTTTTATGAAGAAAGAATAGAGATAGAAAGGATCCCAGAAGATTGGAACAATAGATTCTCATACATTGAACCACAAACGTTATTGCTATGGTATAATAATTCAACAATTTAATAGGATAGGAAATACACTTTAAAGCCAACTCTGTATGTCGGAGTCGATAGTCAATGAACCACAAACGTTATTGCTATGGTATAATAATTCGACAATTTAATAGGATAGGGAAATATACTTTAAAGCCAACTCTGTATGTTGGAGTCGATAGTAGAAAACAGCAAGGTCTCCATAACTTTTCATGGTATCAGGATGGTCCAGTCCAAGCTCTCTCTCATTAATATCAAGTGCCTTTTGCTGATAGATAGTTGCCTAACAAAATCATTGCTACAATGATTACGATGATACTGACTAGAATCACTTTAGCTTAGCAAGTAGATATTTTATTGATCTGTGTCTATGTTTCCAAATGAGTTAAGAAAATGTCAACCTTATATTCTTAATTGAAATGTCATTTGCAATAATCAAAATTTACGTAAGAAAAATGTCATCATCATGGAATTCTCTGCTGCAACCTGAGCATTACTATCACATGTTCAGGCTATAATACATTTATTAGGAAATGATATTTCCATCAAAACTTAGCATAGAGAAGAAAATGTAAGTTACAGAACCTAGTGTATTATATGTTTTCCACCACTAACAAATTTATAAAAAAAATATTTATCAGTTGAAGACTTTGCAATGAATAAATGTTGATAGCGGTCTCTATTTGATATCAAGTATCGACTGGGATGAACAAGATAATGCTGCAACTTGTAAAATCTCTCTACCACATTTTAAGAGTAAATATTTATATCAGAAAAGATGTAATTCACGTCCAGAAAAAAAAAATGCTCTTTCCCCCCAATATTTGGAAAATTTAGTGAATTATAAAATCAACAAGTTTTGTATATTAGAAATAGTTTGACCCTGACATAGCGCACATCAATTGCCATTCATTTTCACAGCAAATGTCACCATTTCTGATGAATAAACAAAGAGCACTTAAAATATATAAAACACATACCTGATTGAAATCTCCAGTATGGTAAAGCACAACGGCCAAAAGACTATATGCTCCTGCTGTCATTCTATGGTAAGGCCCACATACTGACACTAATTTTGAAAGCGCCTTCAACATTGAATGTGGAATGTTAATTCATTTAACTATTGGTCTTGTGAACAAACTATATTGTAAGATGATTGAATTTAAACATACCTTAGTGCCATAATTGACAGCATCTTCCAATTTACCTTTATCCAATGACGTCTTCGACGATTCCAACAGTGTGCGACCATCAGCAGATGAGCATGCCACATGCTGCAGAAACAATCACAATTACAATTCAACAACAACAACAACAACAACAGTAATAACAATAATAATAATGATAGTGATGAAATTTTCCTTGCAACCAACTCACTTTGTACTATATTTTACCTTGTATATGGGAACCATGCTTACAACATCAAACTTTCTGAAAGGAGAGGCTCTATCCATATCATAGTCCCTCGGAACCAGCTCAACCCCAACCTGTCAAAAGATTCTCATATTGGATAACGGAATATATCACTGTATTACAAAATCAACCTAGTGTGTGTGTTTTTTCAAACCTTATGGCACAGTCCACGAAGAATTGCAAACTTTCTTAAATCTTGACAACTTTCACGCTTAAATTGCCACCCAAACCTCTTCAAAAGAAATAATTCTACCCATTTCCATTTCAATTCATAACAACTAATGATCTTGGCATCATTAGTATCAGAATCAGAAGATGGTGTTCCAAATAAAATATTTAAGCATGCGGCTATCGATGAAGCCAAATCAGAAAAATCATCAACTGCTGGAACAACAGCTTGCAAGATGTGCTTGTAGGCTCGAACAATCATTTCATGAATACATAGTGATTGTACATGTGGAAGCTTATCTGCAAGCTCAACCTGGCAATTGAAAACAGAATTAAGATAACATATTATTGTTAAAGTTGTGTGTGTGCACGCATGTGTGTGCCCCGTGTGAGAACAGTGTCTTTGAGACATATTGCAAACCTACAGGAGAGCAAGAGCAAGTATGTTGTAGTAGAATTCAATGTCAGGAAACAGTAGATTAAGATGCTATGATGACATATAAATTGAGAAATGTGCAGACTACTAAGCATCCTCTGCTCCGTTCCAAAAGTAGAGAATTGTGATTCTATCTCATACCTCATTACATAATTAAGAATGAAGATTCTCAAATGGAAGTTGGGTCTGAGTTAACATACTATTTGGAATGAGATTTGATTTTCTATTCCTATCATCCTATTTTGCTTGAACACATATGTTAAAATTGAAATTTGCTAAACTTAGTTGTTTATACCATGACAGACATTCAAATAATTTGAACCAACTTTGATTCTATGTACAAACATGGGAGTGCTAATCCTAAAGCTACCAAACTGTAACCTGGGAGAGGACATTCCATTCCATTCTCAATCCATGGAATCTATAAAAGCCAGTTCATTATATTTCTTCTGCTGCAATACTGTAATAGTATATGGTTTTCATTTATCAATTGTTTCATAAAAAACAGCCATAGTTAGCAGCATCACCGAATTTTCATTTGATCTATTTTGCACAATGTCAAAGAGAAACACTGCAAAACAGTTGGTTAAAGGGTGCAAAAGAAGATGAATGATTAAATATATTACCACTGTTCCCAAGGAAGACATTTGCAATCCCCTAGTATGCATGAAATCAGTCAATGTCCTTCCATCAACTGGTGAGAGCTCAAGGGAGCCAAAATCTGCCACCTAGGAATTTGAAGTCACAATAATCAAATATATTTCACAGTAACAGATAAACATGTTAATAAGTAAGAAACTAACCAGCTTTGGAAGGGCAGTATCAATATAATATTTGTAGGCCATTTCCCTCAATTCATCAGGTGACTGTAAAGATAAAGAACCAATAAAGTATTGAATCAAAGTATATCCTTAATTTTTAGTACTATTATGATAATACCATTAGATATTACAAATTTCATGTAATCTTTGGGAGAATCACATTACAATTTATGCACAGAGAAAAAGGAAGATACAGATGTTTTAAACAACCTTCAGATGAAGACCAGTTTTCGATTCCTTGAGTCTTGTATATGCAGCATCAGAAAGCAGTTTTCTCCATTTTGTTTCCTTTTCTTCATCTTGTTTCTCTAAATACTGTTGACTGGCATCTAGCTTGTTTGTATCAACACCATTACAGGTGGAAATATCATTCCCATGTTCAACTTTAGAGTGCCTGTTGTCAATTTTTTTCTTCAATTCCTTCAGCAACCCACCTTGCTTCCCAAGACCCTTCACAGCAGGGTCAAGTTTAGCTTCTTCCGTCTTTTTTGTCTCTGTCTTTCCCGTAGCTTGATTTTGCAAATGTTGCACCCAACATGCCCCTAGCTCCCATCTGATAGACTTATTATATCTTGTGGGTTCTTCCATTAGTTTATGTAAACTTTGCTCTAGAACTTTCTTAACCAAGGACACCGCAGAACGTGAATTTTCATTATCTGTGCTCTGAACTCGTTGAGTTGTATTTGACAATTGGGATGCAGATGACTTATGCAACAGCATCCTCAAGCTAATTTTGTTTTAAAAATTAAAATAAAAAATAAAGGAAAGAAAATATTATCATAATAATAATAATATCCAAGAAAACTAACTAAAAACATCCTCACGCTGAAGCTAATATGTTAATAGGGTCATATCAAAAACTTATAAAAGCAGATGTACCAAAACAGATTGTCACTATTGCACTATCATTTGCCAAGCCAGCATTTTTCCTCATTATTGGTGTATGATTTCACAGGTTAAAGTTTACAAGAATGCAACCCAAGAATTAAATTTGTGTAGGTACACATGATGGTACCCAATAACCAAAGTAGATCAAGGCAGTGATTAAAATTACCTGTTAACATTTAAGGCATTTGCACCTCCTTCAGGCTGGTCTTCAATAGAAACTTCCAAGGAATCAGGACTCCCCTCCCAATCCATTTCAGCTGAAACTTTCACAACAGCTGTGTAGCCACAATGTCGTATAATTACTGCACCTAAAGTAGGAGTATCCTACAAGAGCAAAAGAATGATTTATCAAAAAGGAACTTAGGGGAATTCTAATAGGTTCACAACACTTATTATATCACTTACATGGACAGTTGCACTCTCATCAGCAGTTATGCCTTTAAGCAAGTTTCTCTGAGCAAGTTCTTCCTCCGACAATCCAAGAACCTGATTCCCATCATTTTTGCAGTCCAATTTCAAACTTGCATCACATACATCTCTTGTTACCTTTATAGTCAAATCTCCAATTCTTTCTTCATAGGAAGTTGGAATAGTTGTATCACTGAAAGGGCTTTGCTTACTATCTTTAAGATGCTGTATTGCTGAAACAGCTTCAAAGACCGACACGTCGACAAATAAACTGTGAAGAAGAAACGCTTTCCTATCTCTAATTTGCCTCTCTTCTGTTGTTTGACAAGGCATTGCAGCTAGTATTGCAAAATCTCTGGCCCACCGTCTCTTTTTATGTTTACCATCTCTGCGCTGCCCACCACCATTTCCACCCCACATTTCATCTTCCACGGGAAGTGGAGGAAATGTAGATAGATTGTCAGCAACAACTGGAGGAACAACCCAAGTGTTTGCACGAAAACCATAAGGAAGGTTGCCGAACTGAAAAGATGCCACTATGATATTAAGAACGTCTAGTATAGGTAGCAGAGTAGTGTGAAAATTTATGCTGAGAAGTATATACCTTATTGTGTTCCGTGAAAGCTTTCATCAAAGCTTTGTAGGCCTGCATGAAAGATTGCAATACATTATTATTAATTCTTAAAAGGAAATAGATATTGTTTAGAGCAATGCACCATCAATTTCGTGGGGTAACTTTAAAGATACAATGTAATGTTTATGAAATTAGATCTCTCATGTATTTGCTTCCAGTGCTATCATTTATTTACACTGTTTCGAATTCATTAGATATGATGATAGGTTTTTGTACAGAAAAGAAACACAAGATAGGAGTCCACGTTTAAAAGATTTTAATTTTAAGGGGGAGGGGGGAAAGAGAGAGAGATGGATATGGGTTATGAGTATAATTTTCATGCTATGTTGCTATTTTCAAGGACGACTTCTACATTTATACCTGTCAAACACAGGCAAATTCAAAGCTTACAAATGAAATTCACTAAGCATCCTTTGGACCTTCACATTCTACTAACATAAACATATACTTTGAGAAGAAAGTAAAAAATTTTATAATAATCCAACGACTCTTCTATTCCTTCAAATAGTCAAACAGTAATCAAATTAAGTGATCCGGAAGGGCCAGAAATAATTTATAGCATCAACCGTAAGCAAACACTAAACTTACAGCATCAAACACCCTGCTTATCTGCTGAAGAAGACCAACCAAAGTATAACAGACAAGAAGACGTTTTCCAGCAGGATAGAATCCTGTTCTTGAAGCAACAATAGTAGTTGGTTTACCACTGCAAACCCTGACCTGCACATGCCATATCCATAGCAATCCCACGTCAAAGATGAGTTAGTCTACCAAAGCTCAATCAAAAAGGCTCGCGCGCACACACACACCCCAACAACAACAAAACCGGCTGCTAAACTGTTAACAACATGATCCTCACATCAATCTGAAAGAAATCATTTTCTGTCTTATCCTCAAGGAATGGACGGTTTGATCTCCGTATGTCTGCAAGAAAACAAAAAGTATGTCAAAAAAGAACATAGCTTTGGATTCAATCTAGTATCAACCAAAGTCTTCTTGGTTTCCCGTGCCTGAATAGTTTGATTACTTATTCAACCAAGCTAAAATCCACAGGCATAACCCATTTGCCTGTAAACTACATTGTAACAAATTTATTAAAGAGGAAACTGAATTAGAAGTTGTAAAGAAAAGAAAACAATCGAATAAAAATTAAATACCGTTTGCCTTAAAGAATTTTATCTAAAATATTTCCACAAACATATATAGATTCATCTAAGTAAAAGAAAATAACATTTTTTTTCTACAATGCCAGAAGCTACGTGGTTTTTATATTGCAAAATGCATGCAGTTTCAAAAATAGAGTTTAATTTTGATGCGCTGACAGTGTAACAGTCGTGCTTATTTTTACTGATGTGGCGTTACGTAATTGGATGCACGTGTAAAACTATTTTTTTTTTTTTACCAAAGATATGAGACTTAAACCCGCAACCTCTTAATTGAGTATGGGATTGAGTATGGGGAGACTATGCCATTTGAACTATAACTCATTGGCACGTGTAAAACTACTTTACACGAACAATGCATCAAAATTAAATTCTTCAAGAATAAATAAATAAACAAATAAATAATGCGTTGGCTCAAGATAAGTTTTAAGAATTTAATTTTGATACACTATCATGTAAAACCATTTTCCACGTGTATCCAATCACATAATACTATCTTTTAGATTTACCGCATGAATGGTCATCTAAGAAAAACGTTGTGATTGCACGTTTTTTACACTTTTAAGTGCATGAAAATTAAACTCAAGTTTTAAAAACATAAACTTTTGAGTAAATACTCAAGTTAGTCTCTCAAATTTCATGCTTGAATCAAGTTGGTTCTAGAGTATACTTAGTACCTAACATTTAAGGGGGAAAATAAACAAAAAATAGAAATTGAGGACCAACTTCATTCAAAGAAATTCCAGGGAGTAAATTGAGCATTTACTAGTTTTAAGTCTTTTATGTTACAATTCTTCTTCAACGATATGAACTTTCTCACTTCTGCTTAGTAAAACAACATGATGCTGCGATGAAAATGAAAACGACACTTCGAAAGGACGGGACGGGCTTGGTGGGCCGGGTTACCCGCTTTGACTCCCCTAGAAAACACATTTGCAGACATAGCAATTATAGAAACGGGGAAGAGAAGAAAAGCTTACATTGAAACGGCGGCGTAAGATGCGAAAATGAAAAAAAATCATAAAACTGTCCGAGTCTGGGTGGGGGGCACATGGATATGTCTCCCTCCAATTTCTCTGCCTTCTCGCTCTTGGCATTTCCAGAATCCGAATTCGGGTCGCTGGGCTTGGGCTTTGGACTCGTTTCGGACCCATTTTCTGGGCCAAAGCTCTGTTGCGACTGTTCGTTGTCCACGGAAACAGAGTCTTTGGCGGCGGCGAGTTCTTTGACAGTGGGCCTGCTGGCGGTGGACTTGCCCAAGGAGGTGGTGCATGCGACGATGTCAAGGAGTCGTCTAATGTGAGCGACGGCGAGATCTTCGCTGTAGTCCTCTAGAAAATAGTAATTACATAAATAAATTGAAAACTTCAATAAAAAAATTGGAGAAAAGAAAAGGAGAGGAGTGTCGAGAGAGTTGGTCAGTTAAATTTCAGTTATCAAAACCGGACAAAAACAGCTTATTTAGTCTGGATAAATAGTTTAATTAAATTTTAAAAAAAAATAATTTAAATAATAAATAATTATATTAAAAATAGTTTATAAATAAATTATTTTAGTTTTTAGTTTTTAGTTTTTAATTTTTAAATATTTATTTTATAAAAATATGATAAAAAAATAATATTATAAAAGAAGTTATTTTTTTTAATTTTTTTTATAAATTTTTAAATAGTTTTTTAGAGAATTGTAATTACACCAAATATTAATACTCCTACTTTTTATAAGTCAAAAATCCAAAAAAACAATTTTTAAAGCTTTTCAAACACCCTCAATTGACAAATTGGTGAACCACAGTTTTAATGGGTGTAGTTTGATACTAGAATCTTTCATACAATTAAATTGGCAATTATATTATATGTATACAAAAATTAACTACAAAAATTAATTACTAATATAGAATATATATTAAAATATAAATATATATTAAAAATAAATTAAATTATATATATATTTATATACAAATATATTAATAATTAATTTTAGTATATGAATAGTATTTTTGTTAAATTGATAAAAGTAAAACTAGGTAAGTCAATCTAATCCAATCTTAAATTCAATCAAAATAAATTAGAGTAAATTCAATCAAAATAAATTAGAGTAACTCAGATTCAGCTGATATATAATTAATGTATATAATTTTATAAATTTTATATAATAAAATAATAAAATCTTATATTTGAAGTTAAATTTAATAAATATTATATACATTTTAACTATATATATATATATATATTAAAAAGACACCAAAAATATATGTATATTAAAAATTAAGTATTTATTTATAATATATATTAAAAAAAGTAAAGAGATAATATTGGAAGTAGAGAGAGAATTAATTTTTTCTCCATTTTCTCTTTATGGTTGTAGGGAAAGAAAATTGGTGGGTCCCACCAGTATTTTTCTATCCCATTTTCTTTCTTCTCCCATTTTTTCCCTCAACCAAACAAGAGAAAATAACTATTTTTCTTCTAATTTCTTTTCCTTCCTTTTCCTTCCTCCCATTTTCACCTCAAACAAACACAGTGTTAGTGAAGAGACAGAAACGAAAAGATTGAGACTGAGAAACAGAAACTAAAAGTCAGAGATTGAAATAAATTTCAGTATTTTGTTTGGTACAAAATGAAAGAAAATAAGAATGAAACTCTAATTTAGTTTGCACAAAGGATAAAATTGAAATTAATTAATTGAAATGAATGTATTTTAGATATAAAATATTATTAAAATTTTAGTTTCCATCTCTAAAAAATTTAGTCTTCTGTGTCTCTATTTTTTAAAAATACTGAAATACTAAAATTTTAGAAATAGAGACAGTAGGCACAGGATTCGGTGGTCGAGAAACCTTTGGACCACTTAGTAGTCTAAGTAGGAAACATGTTTTTGAAGTTTTTTATCAATTACTACGTAGTCTTTGAACTAATTTTAATTACAAATTAACCCCATATATTTTATTTAATTATAAAAATAATTTTTTATTTTATAAATTATTATTTTATCAATTATCTATTATATTTATTAACAATCAAATACAAAAATAACAACCAATTATATCCTCCATTCATCCTAATAATTTCAATTGATTAAAAAATTAACTTTGATCTCGTTACGTTCGTCCATGGCTTTAATTTCGTCATGTAGTATCACAGATTTAATTAATACTAGTAGAAATACATTTTCTTCGTCCAAATTAGACCAAACTACAGGATCAATGATTTAAGTTAAGTGATAAAAATTGTTCTTATGTTAATACATTGATATTAGTGCAAGAAGATAATAAGATCCTGATCATGGTGATTGAAAAAAAAAATTGGATTAATGAGGATTTGTACAACCTATTTGTGATTTATGAGAGTAGAATAGAATAAATTGTGCAAAATTTTACAGAATTCTGAAAAATGAGAACATTACCAATTGATTGAGTAGATGGATATTCCATTACCAATCGATTGGATTACATTACCAATCGATTGAATTTGGCTAAAACTTCAATGTCATCACTTTTCAATCGATTGTATTTGGCAAATCCATGTTGTTTTCGTGAATTCAATCAATTGAGTAACAACAACAATCGATTACTTTGAGACATTCATTCGATTGGAAAGTATAAACAATCGATTGGTTTAAGCTTTTTACCATTCTACCTTACAACTTTCAAACAATCGATTGAATTTTAAGGAAACACGATTTGGAAGCCATGGACGAACGTAACGAGATCAAAGTTAATTTTTTAATCAATTGGAATTATTAGGATGAATAGAGGATATAATTGGTTGTTATTTTTGTATTTGATTGTTAATAAATATAATAGATAATTGATAAAATAATAATTTATAAAATAAAAAACTATTTTTATAATTAAATAAAATATATGGGATTGATTTGTAATTAAAATTAGTTCAAGGACTACGTAGCAATCGATAAAAAAACTCCAAAAACATATTTTCTACTTGGACCACTAAGTAGTCCAAAGGTTCTTGGACCACCGAATCTTGAGCCGAGACAGTACCATTCTCTAAACCAATAAGGGCCGTTTGGGAAACTTTAGAAGTAACTTTTTTTAACTTTTGACTTATGAAAAGTAGTAGTATTAATGTCTGGTGCAATTTTCAAAACTAAATTGTAACTTTCTAAGAAGCTATTTAGGAGCTTATAGAGAAGTTAAAAAAAATGACTTCTCTCATAATACTTCTATTTTTCATCACATTTCTATAAAATAAGTACTTTTAGAGTTAAAAATCCAAACACAAAATAACTTATTTATAAATTACTTTTAATAGAATTATTTATTATTTAAGTTATTTTATCAAAAAGAGCTTAATTAAGTTGGTTAAATATGTTGTTTTTACTATGAATATATGATACGAAGAATGAAGAATTTACCTCGGATGATGGCAAGGTGGCAGGGTTTGAGGGACACGATTTCCACTGAATCCTTCAGCCTAGCACCTCGCACCTGTGCAACCAATAACGAACTTCGTTAACGCCAGTCGCCAGGCGGGATCTTTTTGGTTAACTCCATTAATCCATTGCATCACTTTAAAAAAATTTCAAAAAATTTGGTAAAATGGTTTGAAAAGTAAAAAACAAATGAGGATTAATCTTGATCCATCACACCAAAAAATGATAATAATAATAATAATTTTAGCGTTTTTCTGTGACAATAATTTTAGGGATTAATCACTTTTGTAGATAATTACTATCTGTCTTTGTAATGTTTATTTATTTGTCGAGATTAATTCACAAAAGTGATTAATGACATTAATCTGTTTATATTTTCTCACTTTATCATTCTTTTACTTAGAAGATAGAAAAAGTCAAAAAACTGATGTTACAAAGAAGGATAGACCAAAAGGCTTAAATGGTTGAAAATTGTATTAGCCAACGCCCAACGGTGCTAACTTGTTTTAGAAAAGCTTCCCAGTGCATCACTTTTTCTCCTTCCTCTAATCCCAAAGACAATTTGTTAGGGTGGATGTTTTATTTAAAACTTATAAACTTATTTTTGAGGATATATTATCTTCATATTATAAATTTAAATTAAAATAAAATATTATTTTAATTTCTAACATTTGAACCAAATTTTAATTTGATTTTTAACGTTTTATATGTTATATTTTAATTCTGAAAATTTTTAAATGTCCTATTTCAATTTCAAAAAAATTTTAAGTGGATACAATATTGTCTTACTATTATTTAATTATGATTAAATTATCATTCTTTTAATTTAATACCTATGTTATAATCAAATATTTAATTTGATTTATTTATTTATTAAATTTCATCTTACACTTTGATCACATTAAAAAGAATAAAATATAAAAATAAATTTTTATTGTTTCTATATATATAAGTGTATATATTGAAAATGTCAAATTTTATTTGATAATTTTATAAAACTAACCGTTAGTCTATTAAAATCAAATTTTGATTTGATTAATATGTTTTGAATACTATAATTTTAAAAATTTAATTTTATATTTTATCTAGATAATTTGGGAGTATAAAATTTAATCTATGGGTACTGACACAAATTCTTTGACAAAGATAAGTCCTAAAAGGTAGGAGCTTGTCAAAAATAAATCTATCTCTTATTTACCATGAGCGACCTGACAACAAAAAAACTTGTACTCACTTATTATTATCTTGAAAATAAAACTCCTAGTTGTCATAATCAAATCAAAATTTGATTTTTATTAGATTAATATTTAACTTTATAAAACTATAAAATTAAATTTTACATTCTCAATATATATATATAAAAGAAACAAGCAAAAAGTTAATTTTGTATTTTACTCCTTTTAATGTGACCAAAGTTACTGAAATTTAATAAATAAATAAATAAATCAAATATTTGATTATAACATAGGTATTAAATTAAAAGAATGAGAATTTAATCCTAATTAAATAATTAAAATTAAAATAAATTAACTATTAATTTATTAAAAAATCTCAATAGAAATAACTAAATTACATGCTTAAATATTTAAAACATGAATTAATTATATTAATTCACAAATTTTTAGAAAATAAGAATGAAATTTAAGCATAAAATAGATCTTCAGGATTACTTTCATTTCTTTTCCTACGTATTATGAACATATGGTAATCCTTCACCAATAGCAATCGATTTCAGTATGTAAGTAAAATCAATCTATCAACGATCATTAATATAAAAATTTTTTCTTTAATTTTGAAGTATTGATAATTGAGTGTTAGGATTTAGAGTTTTGTACAAAAAGAAAATTGAAAAAAAGAAGTTATAGGACGATTTTGATTATGTTTTTTTAATACATGAAAAAAATATATCTCAAATAATAATATTATTAATGTACACGTTAATTATGTTGTTAATTATTAGTGTCAAATTTAATTATATGATAATATTAAACCTGTCTAAAATTTTTTAGAACAAAAACATAACATTTAAAATATTTAAAACCAAATTAAAATTTTATCTAAATATTAGAAATCAAAATAATACTTTATTTTTTAAATTATTAAGAGTAGTGATTAGAGTTATATCCAAATCTAATAGCGCAATTTTTCACATATTTTTAACAAATAAATAAACTAGAACTTTTTGGACATGGGCGCAGGCGAGTATATCTGTATTTATACTCCTTAAAAAATGGTATACTTTTTAAGTTTTTGTAAAGAATAAAATTTCATATTAGTTTTTAATATTTAGACTAAATTTTAATTTTATTCTTAATATTTTGAATATTTTTTTATTTTAAATATTATTTATTTTATTTTAATTTTCTGGTTAATATTAACATTTTTTCTTTAAAAAATACTCTTTTTTCATTATAATTTTTTTTAGATAACAAAAAATATTGTAATTGTAATGATCATAGTAATTATTGTGGTCATTTGAATGCGTAAGTGATAGATTAATAAGAAAAAATAATAATAGAGAAAAATGTTTATTTTTGAAAAAAAAAATTTAATTTTGATCCGAAGATTAAAATAGGATAAAATAAAATGCTTAACATAAAAATAAAATATTTTAAACATTAGAAACGAAATTAGAATATAGTCTAAATATTAGGAATTAAAATAATATTTTATTCTTTTATAAATAATTATTTCTTTAGAAAACTTTGGTAATGTTATCTAAATTAAAAAAAATCAAAACAATTATTTAATAAGAAATGGTAGGATATAATTATTCATACTAATATGAATAACCCAATAGATTCAAATAAAAAAATAAAGAAATATGAAAAAAGGGAGAGAGAACATGAAAGAAGTAGATTTAAAAAGAGTAAACTTTTTTTTCAGTTTTTATTCTTTAATTTTTTAATTTAGACAACTCGTATTTTAACGATTAAAAAATAACAATTTATTCTTTATTATTCCTTTTTGTTAGACACATGAATCTTTCAATAAAAATTTTTGACAAAAAATGGCAAAAAAATTTAGGTGTGATGTTAGCTTATATTATTTGTCCTTTACCTTTCTATATGCATGATAACCATTGGTTATGACTATTTATTGCCTATACATTTATCAAAATAACATTACAAAAGGATGATAAAGTGCATGTTGTCGAAAAAGAGTTTTATTAATTTAAAAAAAATGGTAAATTGTGTGTTTTTATTTTTTATTTTTAATATTTTATTTCTTCATTTTATTAAGAAAAAAGAAAATATAGTAAAATTAATAATTTTTTATTTTATCTTTTATTTTCATTTTTTAAAAATTTTAAAAACAAAAATGTTAAAAATAAAAACACAAACAAAGTAGTTCTAAGTTTCTCTCTTCTTATTTAATTATAAGAAAAGTAGGTTTTAAGTCATCCGATTAAGAAGATGATAATATTATTTTCATATTGATAACTTTACTCTTTTTTAGTTATATATATTTTTTTAAATTATCCATAATTTTTATGGATATAAAGAAAAATATCATAAAATATTAATATGATAAATAAAAATTATAAATAGTTAGAAGAACATAAAAAAATATAATTAAAAAAATAATTTATAAATTTAAAAGTGAGATTATTGTTTTCCAATTTTCTGGAAATCTAGAAGTACAAAGAGAAGCATACCTCGTGTGATAAGGAGTAATTAGTCAAATGACAAGTTTCAACGTGTACCGCTAAAAGCTTTCTCACATCCAGGATCCTGTCCGTAGAAATACCCTGTGACCAGAGAACATAAATACAAAATAGTACTAAACAATCGCGTGCTAAAAATAAAAAACAAAATTTTTATTCATATTTTATTTTTGAGTTTGTTTTAAAGATACATGTTATTAATTAAAAGATATTTTATAAAAAATATAAAAATTCAATTTTTTAATATATTTGTTTTACTTTTATTATAATAAAAAGTTTAAAAACTTTTTTAATGATAATTTTAACATTTAATTTTAAGATATATATTAGTTAAACTTTTAATTTATTTGTCACATTGCATGAATACAAAAAATCAACTAATAATACAGAATAACTCTATTTTCATATTTATAATCAAATTTTATAAATAATATAATAAACAAATTTATTTATAATAAAACTCTATATATAATATAATTAAACTTTATTCAAATTTATAATTAAAATATGAGTGAAAGTAAAACAAATAAAAATTATCAATAATTTTATTGTTAGTGAAAAGTGCGAAATTGATTACTCCATTACTGAAAGTTTGATAAAGATTTGATTTTTTTTTGGGTGATTAATTATTATATTAAAATAATATGGAGAATATTTATAAATATACATAAATGTATTGAATGATTCGTGATATTGATTCAATTTTTGTTTATATAAATAGTGTAACATTTTCTCTAATAAAAGTAAAATAAACAATATTATATAAATATGAAATTTGGAATGACCACATATTTATATTTATAATCAAATTTTATAAATAATATAATTAAGATATTCAAATTTATGTTAGATTTTATAAATAATATAATTAAACTAGATTTATATTCAAAATTAAAATACAATAATGACTGATTTTTTATTTCACAAATAAAAGATTTGATTATTCTATAGCAAAGAGATTTGACTCTATATATATATAAGAGTTGATTTCACTCGGAGCATTTTTAGATATAAATACGCCTTTATGTTGATTGAAGAAGAGAAGAAAGAATTAAAAGGAAAAGAAGATAAATTAATATATTTTTTTTTTTTTTGGTTTCCCACGGTATCCCCCAACCCGGCAGGTCAAGGACTAATCCGTCGCGGTACTGAGCTCCATTTAAGGGTTTGCCGCTGGCCAATGGGTTGCTGCATGCACAAGGCGGGATTCGAACCCCCGACACTTGCTTAAGCGGACTAGTGAGAGATAAATTAATATTTAATTTGAGTGTTAATAAACGAATATGAACGAAATTCAAGTATCGTAATTTGTGAAAGAAGACAAAGAAACTGGAAATGCCGATCCGTAGTCCATACCTTAAGTGTAACTTGCGAGTCGTCCGGTGTCTCCACAGAAATCTCAACGACCGTTGGCAAAACTGCAAATGGATATAATGTGATTCTGATTAAAATTCTCATAGGATAAGGTGGAGAATTCTCAGAGCCAATGAAATTTGAGATAAGTAACACCGCTTTAATGTTTGGTTACCACATACAAAGGATGATAAAATCTCTTTATGTTATATAAAGTTGATAACAATTATTATAGAATGAGTATAAAGATTTTTCTTAATTAGTTGTTTTATATCAGCAATTTTTAATAAATGTCAATAATCAATTTAAAGAGAAAAAAAAATATTCTCATGTTCTTGTTGGACCTGTTTCAAATTTTTAATATACAAGTTTTTGTGTCTCTGTATGTGATATATTTTTTTTAACAAAAAAATAAGGACATTCGAATCTGCGATTTCTTGTGATATTGCACCTTTTTCACATTATTAATTAATTCAATTATATCTTTAATTTTTGCTATATATTTTACATTAGTTACAATAAATTGAGGTTATTAATATAATAAAATATTCTTTACATAAAAATAATTATTATAATTAAATAATAGATTTTATAAATAGAAAAAAACTACATACTTATGGCAAATATCAATTTAATATTTCTTGATTAATCTCTGAATAAGATAATATTTTTAAAATATTAGACATTGATTATTATATAATTTATTTGATTTGTTTAGTTTTCTCCGGCCGTTAGTCTAGCAAGAGGAAACATGAAAGAACATGAACATCACATACTCCTAAAACTGGTAAAAAAAAACTTTTCAATAACAATGCAAGAACCAAAAGAGCACAATAATATTGAAGTTGAGTCACGTTAGCAAGTTCATAACCGAGAATTTGAAGCACTGAATAGAATAGAATGAATAATTAAAAGAAGGAGATGAGAGACATATTGCGTCTATCTTTCTATTTTTACGGCCAAAGGAATTATTGCTACTTCTTGTATATATGTTTCATAAACAGAAGGCATTGTATTCAAAGACAACACATAAACAGAAAGGGAAAATGAAACAGGCATCGAATGCAGGATGGACTATTATTATGTGAACCGTACCTTTCTCTTCTTTTTTCTTCTTCTCTCCCTTAGCTTTGTGAGGTTTGGTTTTCCCAGTTTTGGGAGCCATTATTGTACTTCAAAATAAACTAAACCGGCAGTTCAATTATAAAGCTTCCTCTCCGACGGAAATAACTATGACACAATGGTTGAATTCATCGAATAATTAAATGAAATCCTTCTGCACGTGAACTGGGAAGAATCTATTCTCCGTCCTTAAACTATGTCAAGTTTCTTTGTGAACAAACAGATAGAACAGCAACTATCTAACCAACCAGTGCCTCAAAAATCAACACATTTCATCAGTTGATATGTGGCTCAACAAGCCAAAAAAGAATATATATTAATCATAATATACACGATATTTAATAGGAGTTTGAATCTCAAGAAACCTGCTTGTAATTAACTTCAAACACGGAAGCTAAGCAAAAAAATAGATGTTATCTTGTTTGTGGAAATAAAAAATATATTGAACGGAATAAATGGAGCCGAAGAAGTGCGGGAAGCTAATAAGAGCTTTAATTTTGAGTACTGAACAGAAATGGGTGTGGAAGAATCTTGAGCTTAATTAAGGATCAAGTGAAAGTGTAGGTGGGGGTACTCAGCGCAAAAAAGGGTACGTAAAATAGAGATTAGTTCATGAGAAGATATTGAGAGAGAGAGAAATAAAACATGAAAACAAAAGAGAAAAGAGAGTGTGGATAGGATAAGGTAAGCCAAGGGGAAAACTAAAGCCAGGGTAGCCTCTTCTTCTTGTACACATACACGCACGGAGAGAATTTAAGGCTATAGCGATTTCAGGCCTCTCATTTTTATTTATTTTTTTCTTTTCTATTTTTTCTATGTCTCTTCTACTATGACACCTCATCTTCTGTCTCTCTTTCTCAATCTTTGGTTGTGCTATATAAACCTTAATTATTGGATCAGGCATAAACAACTTATTAGAGGCTTTCTTGTCGTCTTCACCCTCTTTGGATTGGGCCGACCGGCCGTGACATACACAAAAATCAGAAATTAGCTTTTATTTATTTTTTTCATTGTAGTTGTACTAAGACTTTTCGTTATTCCTTTATGCAGCTGACACAGTTTTGCAACACTTCTCACTAGGCTGCAATTGAGTCAAGTCAACTCATAAATCAGTTCGAGTTCGACTTATTAATAGTTCGATAAACTAAATTCGCGAGCTAGCGAACTGAGTTTGAGTTTGAAATTGAGCTCATATATTAAATGAGGCGAGCTTAAACTTTGATCAGCTCAAACCCATTAACTCGTGAGCTGGCTCGATTATATATATATATATATATATATATATTAAAATTTTATAGTCATTTTTTATATATAATTTTGATGTAGGACATGAGTAAAAAATTTATAATTGATAGATAGTCAATATATAAAATTGATCTTTTAAAATATTTTTAATATATATAAATTATGATTTATTGATATAAAATTATATATTATATATTATATATTCTCTTATTTAAGCCAGTTCGTGAGTTTGAGCAAATTCGTGAGCTTTCTGTGAGTCGAGTTTGAGCTTGGTCTAACTCGACTCACTTCCAGCCCTACTTCTCACAAGAATTATTAATACGTATGCCACATATAATTATGAGAATAAGATATAAAAATATATAAAGAATAGAAACATAAAAAAAATATTTTTGTATTTTACTTGATGATAAATTGAAGATAAGATAGAATAAATAATAAAAAATATAATTTATTTTTTTCTTTCACACAAAATTTAGAAATTAAAATTGAATAGTAAAAATTAGGGTTAAGTACTTTTTTCGTCCCAAAGGTCTGGGATGAAAATCAAATTCGTCCCTGACCTTTTTTTGTTATTAAAATCTTCCTCAACGTTTATGAACACTTTAAAATCATCCTCCCCCTCCATTAACGAATTTTTTCTGACACTTTTACTCTTTAGGTTATTACCGATAGTTGATACCTTTAATTGATTAAAAAAATTAAGTTATTTTTATATAATTGGTTGGAGAGATAGAGATTAAATAAAAAATCTCACCACCAACTAAAATAATAGAACGTCTGTTAGGGTTCCAGAGGTTGCAGTGCAGCCATGACTTCGGAGAGCTCAAGGTCGTCTCGAAGTCGCTTGCCTGCGCAGAAGAGAGAGCTTCTTTGTGGGCATGGTGAGACCTGTGTTGTAAATTTCGAGAACGAAAAACAACCCTAGTCGACGATTTTGGGGCTGCGTCTACTATGAGGTGCGTTTTTTTTTATTTTTGTTCTTAATTGATGATAATGTTTTGTTTTTGGGGACTGAACTATGGTGAAATTTTGTAGATTAAAAAAGAGTGTCAGTTGTTTTGTTGGGCAGACCCATAAGCTGAAACTGAAGATTTGCAAGTTGCAAGGTTGAAAATTGTAGGCCTAAAAGCAAAAGTGAAGGACTTTGAATAGAAGTTGAAGGTTGTTGCATTGCAATCTTGGGCATGGTTGGTTGAGTTGGTTATTTTTTTTTTCTGGTTGCAGATTTCATTGAATTATAAGCAGGGGCTACCTTGTGTAATGCTTCTGAAAATAGCTTGATGAAATTAGGGGATAAAATAGGGCTCTTTTAGTTAGGATGTATTTAGGCTTTAATGAGATTGTGTTATTACTTGAGCTTTTTTGTTTGAATGAAATTGAGTTTTGTAGCTTGACATGTATTGTGTTAATGAAAATCTGCTTTTGTGGCCGAACAGAGTTTGTGTTAATGAGTTTGGTTTTTATAGGTTGGTCAAGAATTGTGTAAGTGAAATTGTGTAGCTGTAATTAAACAAGAAATTGTTAATGAAATTGAATCTGGTAGCCTGGAATTGTTACTCAAGAATTGTGTCAACGAGATTGGTATACCATGACCCGCTTTAATAATGTATAATATGCAATATGCAATATGAATTAACATAAGAGAGCACCACAAGCAGATACATTAAAACACAACTATATCAAATTCATTAATAAGCATATGTCCCATTGTTGTCTTAGTTGACAGTTGGACCCAAAACAAAATATTATCCCTAAAGAAAACAACAACAAAGATGAAAACTTCAGTCACCACAAACCTAGAGCAACTTTGTTGCTATCTAAACAACAATAAGCATAAAGAGTATGTAATAAGTTTCAGCCAATATAAAGTCTAAGCAAACTTAGAGTATAATCAACTTATAGCCTACATTTTGCACATAACAACATAATCAGGATCTCAAATTTTTAAAGTTTTTCCCAAGCTCTTGGAGGCAGTTTTGCCATCAGCCTCAACTTTCTTGGAGAAACATATTGTGACTGATGGAGACATTCTTGATAACTTGTTGGCTTGATCTGGATGTATCCTTCTCCTTGGGCATTGGTGGTGGTTGTGTTGAGCTTCTGATGGGCTTCATCTTGGGCCTTCGGTGGAGAGGAGCTACTGCTGGTGTGTTGGGCCTAGATGATGGTAGTGTGGGCTTGGACTTGGGTTGGGATGACTTGGACCTGATTGTGGGTGTTGTGCTGGTGGCTGGTTGGGGGCTGTGATGATAATTTTTGTTGCAGATTGGACCTCTTCTTCCCTCTAGTAGCAGATTGGATAGCAGGTTGTGAAGATGATCTCTTCCTTCCTCTATTGGTTTTCTTGACAGCAAAGTACTTAGGTAGTTGGACCTGAAATACAATAAAAATAAGGCAAATTACATTTAACCAACCATTGCAATAAAACCCTAATATACATATTGTAAATACACTTACAGGGAAGGATGGCTTGCTGCATCCTTCCCTCTTGTGACCTGATTCATCATATTTTGAGCACTTCTAAATCTGCCCCTTCCTAGACAAGTGAGTCTGGCTTCTATCCTCAGCTTCATTAGGTCCTCTCTTTCTCTTTTTCACTGGTCTGTGGCTAGACTTCCGATAGGGTGGTGGCATCACATCATCTAACTCAATCTTCTCCCACAAATCTGGGCTATTTAGAGGGTTGATTACCGAGTCATAGCACCTGACATAGGCCTCTTTCTTATAGCAGTCATCAACAAATGCATCCATACCAAAACCTTTAAAGTTGATGTAGCTGATGGCATGTGTGCATGGAATGCCACTGAGCTGCCACTTCCTACAAGAGCACTCATGAGCAGACAAGTCAACAACATATTTGTTCAACGCATTTACAACCTCATATGTCTGTGCAGCAGACCAATAAGGCCTCCACTCACCAGCTGACCTGCCCCTTCTCTCTACTTTCTTCCTAATTCGAGGTAAAATTGTACCACTAAACCTTTGAATTCTTTCTCTATTAATAGCCCATCTACTCATCAAATAAACCCTAATTTCTTCTAGCATAGTAATAATAGGCTTTTTTCTAGACTCTACTATTGCACCATTAAAGCTCACGCATGTTGTTTACAAGAGTGTCGCATTTAGAATGATAGTTAAACCTGGACCTGCTTCAAAATCTAGGAGGAATAGTGATGAGCGGATAATTTATACCCTTTTTGGCATTATTTTTACATAGTTTTTAGTATGTTTTAGTTACTTTTTATTATATTTTTATTAGTTTTTATGCAAAAATCACATTTCTGGACTTTACTATGAGTTTGTGTATTTTTCTGTAATTTTAGGTATTTTCTGGCTGAAATTGAGGGACATGAGCAAAAATCTGATTCAGAGGCTGAAAAAGGACTGCAGATGCTGTTGGATTCTGACCCTCCTGCACTCGAAGTGGATTTTCTGGAGCTACAGAAGCCAATTGGCGCACTCTTAATTGTGTTGGAAAGTAGACATCATGGGCTTTCCAGCAATATATAATAGTCCATACTTTGCTCAAGATTTGATGGCCCAAACTGGCGTCTAAAGCCAGCCTAAAACTTCTTGGCGTAAAACGCCCAAACTGGCACCAGAATTGGAGTTAAACGCCCAAACTGGCACCCAAGCTGGCGTTTAACTCTAGAAATAGCCTATGCACATGAAAGCTTCAATGCTCAGCCCAAGCACACACCAAGTGGGCCCCGGAAGTGGATTTCTGCACTATCTGCACTTAGTTACTCATTTTCTATAAACCTAAGTTACTAGTTTAGTATAAATAGCACTTTTTACTATTGTATTCAGATACTTTATCTATCTTTTGATCATACTTTAGAGACCATTGTTCATGTTTGGAGGCTGGCCTCACGGCCATGCCTAGACCTCTTTTCACTTATGTATTTTCTACGGTGGAGTTTCTACACCTGATAGATTAAGGTGTGGAGCTCTGCTGTTCTTCATGAATTAATGCAATTACTATTGTTTTCCTTTCAATTCACGCCTACTTCTTCTCCAAGATATACTCTCATACTTAATTCAGTTAAGTCAGAATGAAGGGGTAACCCGTGACAATCACCCAATCTTCGTTACTCGCTTAGCCAAGATCCGCGTGCCTGACAACCACAAAGCGGTCTACATGATGTTCAACGTAGTCATTGGACGACAGCTGGAGTATATTCTCTTGGATATCTAATACACGGACCGAGTCCGTGAGATTAGTATCTTCGTGGTATAGGCTAGAAGCATTGACAGTCATTCTTGAGATCCGGAAAGTCTAAACCTTGTCTGTGGTATTCTGAGTAGGATCTGGGAAGGGATGACTGTGACGAACTTCGAACCTGCAAATGTTGGGTGCAGTGACAGTATGCAAAAGGATCAATGGATCCTAGTCTGACACTAGCGGAAACCGACAGATGATTAGCCATGCGGTAGCTGTGCCTGGTATTTTTCATCCGAGACGAGAAATTCGACAGTTGATTAGCCGTGCAGAATCCGTAGAGGACCATTTTCACTGAGAGGATCCTACAGCTTGCCATGGAAGGGAGCACGCATGGTTGGAAAAAAGCAATAGGAAAGCAGAGGTTCAGAAGCAACAAAGCATCTCCAAACGCTTGTCTGAAATTCCCACTAATGAATCACATAAGTATCTATATCTTATTTTATGTTTTATTTATATTTTAATTATCAAAACCCCATAATCATTTGAATCTGCCTGACTGAGATTTACAAGATGACCATAGCTTGCTTCAAGCCGACAATCTCTGTGGGATCGACCCTTACTCACGTAAGGTTTATTACTTGGACGACTCAATGCACTTGCTGGTTAGTTGTGCGAAGTTGTGAAAAGTGTGAATCACGATTTCCCACACCAAGTTTTTGGCGCCGTTGCCGAGGATTGTTCGAGTTTGGATAACTGACGGTTCATCTTGTTGCTTGATTGGGTAATTTTATGTTATGTTTAAGCTTTTTATTTTTATTTTAAAAAAAAAAACAAAGAAATTATATAGTTCTCGAAAAATTCAAAAAAATTTTCTTCAGAATTTTTAAGAATGAATTCTAGAGATTACTGAGATATGTTGAAGCCTGGCTGGCTGTTAAGCCATATCTAATCTTTTGGACTGAGGCTTCCACTTATCATTGCAAGAGCCTTTGGATTCCCATCTATTTGGCTGTTGTATGTCATGATCTGCAAAAGCTTGGCTGACCATTTGGCATTGTCTAATCTTTTGGACCGAAGCTTTCACTTAGAGCTTGGTTGGCTATTAAGCCATGCATAATCTTTTGGACCGGAGCTTTAGACTAACAATGCATGAATCCTGGAATTCTTATTAAAAATTTTGAAATTCCTATTTTTCTTTTTCCAAATTAATTTTCAAAAAATACAAAAAAATTTTATGTTTCTTGTTTGAGTCTTGTGTCAAATTTTAAGTTTGGTGTCAATTGCAGGTTTTTAATATTTCTTGAATTTTCGAAATATATGCATTGTGTTCTTCTTTGATCTTCAAGTTGTTCTTGATGATTCTCTTTATTTAATCTTGTGATTTTCTTGTTTCGTGTTTTTTCTTGTTTTTCATATGCATTTTCGAATTCATAGTGTCTAAACATTAAAAAAATTTTAAGTTTGGTGTCTTGCATGTGTTTATTTTCTTAAAAATTTTCAAAAATATGTTCTTGATGTTCATCACGATCTTCAAAGTGTTCTTGGTGTTCATCTTGACATTCAAAGTGTTCTTGCATGTATTATTTGTTTTAATCTTGAATTCCTATGTCTTGTATCATTTTGTGGTTTTTCTCTTTCTTCATCAATTCAAAAAAAAAAAAAATCTTTCCCTTATTTTGCTCATAAATTTCGAAATTTTGAATTGATTTGGTCAAAAATTTTTAAAATTTAGTTGTTTCTTGTTAGTCAAGTCAAAATTTCAATTTAAAAATTCTATCTTTTCAAATATTTTTCAAAAATCAAATATTTTTCAAAAATCAAATATTTTTCATTTTCTTTCATGGTTTTCAAAAATTCTTCAAAATAAAATTTTCAAATTCTTTTTCTTAATTTTATTTCATAATTTTTGAAATTATTGCTAACAATTAATGTTTTGATTCAAAAATTTCAAGTTTGTTACTTTCTTGTTAAGAAAGGTTCAATCTTTAAATTCTAGAATCATATTTTTAGTTTCTTGTTAGTCAAGTCATCAATTTTAATTTTCAAAATCAAATCTTTTTAAATTTATTTTTCAAATCTTTTTCAAAATAAATTGCAATCATATCTTTTCAAAATTTAATTTCAAAATCTTTTTCTAACTTCTTATCTTTTCAAAATTTATTTTCAAATCTTTTTCAATTAACTACTTGACTTTTTGTTTGTTTTACTATTTCTTATCTTTTTCAAAACTACCTAATTACTTTCCTCTCTCTAATTTTCGAAAATCACCAACCACTTTTTCAAAATTCTTTTTAATTAACTAATTATTTTAAATTTTAATTTTACTTTATTTCTTTTAATAATTTCAAATTCTAACTAATAATTAAAATAAAAACAAAAATATTTTTCTTTTTTTTTTAATAAAAAATTCGAATACTTTCTCTCTCTCATCTCTCTCTATTTATTTTATTTAATTACTAACACTTCTCTTCTTCTTAAAAATTCGAACCTTCTCCCTCTCTCTGTGTTCGAATTCTTCTTCTTCTCCCTTCTTTCTTCTATTCTTCCATTCTTCTACTCACATAAAGGAATCTCTATACTGTGACATAGAGGATTCCTCTTCTTTTCTGTTCTCTTCTTTTTCATATGAGCAGGAACAAGGATAAGAACATTCTTGTTGAAGCTGATCCTGAACCTAAAAGGACTCTGAAGAGGAAGCTAAGAGAATCTAAAGCACAACACTCTGGAGAGGACCTTACAAAAATTTTCGAAAAAGAAGTAGAGATGGCAGCCGAAAATAACAACAATGGTGGAGATGCAAGGAAGGTGCTTGGTGACTTTACTACAGCAACTTCTGACTTCTATGGAAGAAGCATCTCAATTCCTGCAATTGGAGCAAATAACTTTGAGCTAAAGCCTCAATTAGTTTCTCTAATGCAGCAGAATTGCAAGTTTCATGGACTTCCATTGGAAGATCCTCATCACTTCTTTGCTGAATTCTTGCAAATCTGTGACACTGTTAAGACCAATGGGGTTAATTCTGAGGTCTACAGACTTATGCTTTTCCTTTTTGCTGTAAGAGACAGAGCTAGGATATGGTTGGACTCACAACCTAAAGAAAGCCTGAACTCTTGGGAAAAGTTGGTCAATGCCTTCTTGGCTAAGTTCTTTCCACCTCAAAGTTGAGCAAGCTTAGAGTGGAAGTCCAAACTTTCAGACAGAAGGAAGGTGAATCCCTCTATGAAGCTTGGAAAAGATACAAGCAATTGATCAGAAGGTGTCCTTCTGACATGCTTTCAGAATGGAGCATCCTATGTATATTCTATGATGGTCTATCTGAATTGTCCAAGATGTCATTGGATCACTCTGCTGGTGGATCTCTTCATCTGTAGAAGACACCTGCAGAAGCCCAGGAACTCATTGAGATGGTTGCAAATAACCAGTTCATGTACACTTCTGAAAGAAATCCTGTGAATAATGGGATGACTCAGAAGAAAGGAGTTCTTGAGATTGATACTCTGAATGCAATATTGGCTCAGAATAAAATATTGACTCAACAAGTCAATATAATTTCTCAGAGTCTGACTGGAATGCAAGCTGCATCCGGCAGTACTAAAGAAGCCTCCTCTGAAGAAGAAGCTTATGACCCTGAGAATCCTGCAATGGAAGAGGCGAATTACATGGGAGAATCCTATGGAAACACCTATAATCCTTCATGGAGGAATCATCCTAATTTCTCATGGAAGGATCAGCAGAAGCCTAATCAAGGCTTCAATAATAATAATGGTGGGAGAAATAGGTTTGGCAATAGCAAGCCTTTTCCATCATCTCCTGAGCAATAGACAGAGAATTCTAAGGAGAGCCTCTCTGACTTAGCAACCATAATCTCTGATCTATCTAAGACCACTCTCAGTTTCATGATTGAAACAAGGTCCTCCATCAGAAATTTTGAGGCACAAGGGGGTCAACTTAGTAATAGAGTTACTGAAATCCCTCCTAGTACTCTCCCAAGCAATACATAAGAGAATCCAAAAAGAGAGTGCAAGGCCATCAATATGCCCAACATGGACGAACCTGGAGAGAGTTAAAAGGCAGTGATTTTCAATGAGGGAGACCTCAATGGACGTCCACTAACCACTAAAGAGTTCCCCAATGAGGAACCAAAGGAATCTGAGGCTCACATAGAGACCATAGAGATTCCACTGAACTTACTGTTGCCATTCATGAGCTCTAATGAGTATTCTTCCTCTGAAGAGGATGAAGACATTGTTGAAGAGCAAGTTGCTCAGTATCTAGGAGCAATCATGAAACTGAATGCCAAGTTATTTGGTAATGAGACTTGGGAGGATGAACCTCCATTGCTCATCAATGAACTGAATATCTTGGTTCAACAGAAATTACCTCAGAAGAAACCGGATCCCGGAAAGTTCTTAATACCTTGCATCATAGGCACCATGACCTTTAAGAAGGCTCTGTGTAACCTTGGTTTAAGTATAAACCTCATGCCACTCTCTGTAATGGAGAAACTAGGGATCTTTGAGGTACAAGCTGCAAGAATCTCACTAGAGATGGCAGACAATTCAAGAAAACAGGCTTATGAACTTGTAGAGGATGTCTTAGTGAAGGTTGAAGGCTTTTACATCCCTGCTGACTTCATAATCCTAGACACTGGGAAGGATGAGGATGAATCCATTATCCTTGGAAGAACTTTCCTAGCCACAACAAGAGCTGTGATTGATGTGGACAGAGGAGAGTTAGTCTTTCAATTGAATGAGGACTACCTTGTGTTTAAGGCTCAAGGATCTTCTTCTGTAACTATGGAGAGGAAGCATGAAAAGCTTCTCTCAATACAGAGTCAAACAGAGCCCCCACACTCAACTTCTAAGTTTGGTGTTGGGAGGCTATCATCAAGCTCTGAGTCTCTGTGAAGCTCTCTAAGAGCTCACTGTCAAGCTATTGACATTAAAGAAGCACTTATTGGGAGGCAACCCAATGTTATTTAATTATATTTATTTATATTCCATTGTCATTTTATATTTTCTTTAGGTTGATGATCATGTGAAGTCATAAAAATAATTGCGGAATTAAAACAAAATGAAAAACAACATCAAAAATAGCACACCCTGGAGGACAGGCTTACTGGCGTTTAAACGCCAGTAAGGATAGCAGAATGGGCGTTTAACGCCCAGCCTGGCAGCATTCTGGGCGTTAAATGCCAGAATAGGCAGCACTCTGGGTGTTTAACGCCAAAAAAAGGTGTCTAGCATTTAACGCCAGAAAAGGGTGTTTGGCTGGTGTTTAACGCCAGAAAGGGGCAGCAGACTGGCGTTTAATACCAGGAAAGGTAGCAGAGCTAGCGTTAAATGCCAGAATTGGCACACAGAGGGCGTTTACATGCCAGAATGGTGCAGGGAGTAGAATTCCTTGACACCTCAGGATCTGGGTGCCAAAATGGGCGTTTAACGCCAAGAATTGTGCCAGTTCTAGCGTTTTACGCTAGAAAGTTTTAGGCTGGCTTTGAACGTCAGTTTGGGCCATCAAATCTCGAGCAAAGTATGAACTATTATATATTGTGGGAAAGCCCAAGATGTCTAATTTCCAACGCAATTGAGAGCGTGCCAATTGGGCTTTTGTAGCTCCAGAAAATCTATTTCGAGAGCAGGAGGGTCAGAATCCAATAGCATCTGCAGTCCTTTTTCATCCTCTGAATCATATTTTTGCTCAGGTCCCTCAATTTCAGCCAGAAAATACCTGAAATCACAGAAAAATACACAAACTCATAGTAAATTCCAGAAATGTGATTTTTGCATAAAAACTAATAAAAATATAATAGAAAGTAACTAAATCATACTAAAAACTATGTAAAAATAATGCCAAAAAGGGTATAAATTATCCGCTCATCACAACACCAAACTTAAATTGTTGCTTGTCCCCAAGCAACTAAAAACAGAATAGGATAAAAAGAAGAGAATATAAAATAAATTCCAAAATATCAGTGAAGTTTAGTTCCAATTAGATGGGCAGGACTAGTAGCCTTTTTGCTTTTAAACAATTTTGACATCTCACTTTATCCTTTGAAGTTCAGAATGATTGGCATCCATAGGAACTCAGAATTCAGATAGTGTTATTGATTCTCCTAGTTCAGTATGTTGATTCTTGAACACAACTACTTTATGAGTCTTGGCCGTGACCCTAAGCATTTTGTTTTCCAGTATTACCACCGGATACATAATTGCCACAGAGCTCTTAAGCACACTCTTTTGCTTTGGACCACGACTTTAACTAATTAGTCTCAAGCTTTTCACTTGGACCTTCATGCCACAAGCACATGGTTAGGGACAACTTGATTTAGCCGCTTAGGCCAGGATTTTATTCCTTTAGGCCCTCCTATCCATTAATGCTCAAAGCCTTGGATCCTCTTTACCCTTGCCTTTTAGTTTAAGGGGTTACTGGCTTTTTCTGCTTGCTTTTTCTTTTTCTTTATTTTTTTTCGCAAGCTTTGTATTCACTGCTTTTTCTTGCTTCAAGAATAAATTTTATGATTTTTTAGATTATCAATAACATTTCTCCTTTTTCATTATTCTTTCAAGAGCCAACAATTTTAACATTCATAAACAACAATATAAAAAATATGCACTGTTCAAGCATTCATTCAGAAGACAAAATTTATTTCCACCACATCAAAATAATTAAACTAATTTCAAGATAAATTTTGAAACCCATGTACTTCTTGTTCTTTTGCAAATAAAAACATTTCTCATTTAAGAAAGGTGAGGGATTCATGGAATCATTCATAACTTTAAGACATAGACTCTAAACTTTATTGATCATGGAATAAAAATAAGACATAAAAGCAAACAAATAATAATAAAAGAAAGGAAATTAAAGACATAAAAAATAAAAATAAATGACTCTAATACTAATGCTTATGTAACTTTTAAAATAGATTTCTAATAATAAAAGTTATCACAGAGTTAGGACTCAACAACCTTGATTTTGAGGGGTAGGTGCTCCTTCAATCTGTGGGACGTCCAACTCTTCAAGGGACAGCTTCTGACGCTTTAACTCCTATATTTCACGCCCTTGTTTCTCTTGTTCTATGAGCATTTTGCAGAGCATGCTGTTTTGATTCTGCTGCTCTTCTTTGAGTTGATTCACAGCTTCTTGCAGCTTGGTGACAGATGCTTCTAGGCGGACCCAATAGTCGAATTGAGAAATTTCTGGGAGGAGCTCATGCGCCCCCTCTTGATGAGGTTATCTTGAATTTGAGGTCCATTCATCACTTTTTTGAGATTGGACGTTCAACTATGATATATTCATCCACACCCATCTGTACCCCCGCATCTTTGCATAACAGACTAATCAAGCTTGGGTAGGCCAATTTGGCCTCAGCGGATTCTTTGTTTGCAAACATGTAAATTTTAGCAGGGATCAGCTGATGAATCTCTACCTCCTTTCCCAGCATAATACAGTGAATCATCACTGCTCTCTTGATAGTGACTTCAGATCGGTTGCTGGTTGGGAGTATGGAATGCCTAATAAAATCCAGCTAACCTCTAGCAACTAGTTTGAGATCTCCTCTCTTTAGCTAGTTTGGGACACCTTTTGAATTGGTAATCCACTTAGTTCCAGGGAGGCATATATCCTCTAGAACTTGATCTAGCCTTTTATCTTTGGCCATTCTCCTATTAAAGGACTCTGGATCATCTTGTAGTTGAGGAAGTTTGAGAACTTCTCTCACTTTGTCAAAGTGGAAGTAAATAACTTTCCCTCTGACCATAGTCTGAAAGGAGTAGAAAGCAGTTCCCTCTAATCTTTGCTTTTCTGTCATCCACAGATTTGTATAAAATTCCTGGACCATGTTTCTTCCAACATGTATCTCAGGATTAGCCAGGACTTCCCAACCCCTGTTTTGAATCTGCTATTGGATCTCCGGGTATTCATCTTCTTTCAGATTGAACCTAACTTCCAGGATCAGTGATCTTCTGCACACAATTTTGAAATAATGGTATGCATGTTCTTTGGTGCAGAAGTTCTCATGCATCCAACGTGGCTTTGGATTGCTTTCTTTCTTCTCTCTTGAAGCAGTTTGTCTTCCTTTGGTGCCATGAGATTGGTTTGTTTTAACTCAGGGATCACAAAAATTACACCAAACTTAGAGAGATTTGCTTGCCCTTAAGCAAAATAAGAAGAAAGAAGATGAATAGAAGGAGAGAAGGATCCGAATGATGGAGGAAATGGGATGGCCGAATGTATAAATAAAGGGGAGGGAAGGAATGGGTTTGAAATTTTAGAAAAAGATATGATTTGAAAGATATGATTGATAAAAGATAAATATGATATGAAAAAAGAAGATTGTTTTCAAAATTAAGAGATATGAATAAGATTTGAGGAAGTTAGATCTGAATTTTTGTTTATGCATCTATGAAATAAAAGATAATATGAATGAGTTAAAAAGATTTAAAAAGAAATTGGAAAGATGAATGAGTTTTGAAAAAGAATTGTGAAGAATTGAAAAAGAATTAAAAAAAGAATTTTTAAGATTATGAATTTTTGGGAATGGAAATTGAGAATTGAATGTTTGTAATGTTTGGATGCATAAAATCTTGAATTAAAACATGAAAAGTTGAAAAAATTGAAGTGGAAATGAAATTACCTCTCTCCTAGCTGTTCTGGCGTTTAACGCCCATCTGGTAGCCATTTTGGGCGTTTAACGCCCAACCAGATACCCTGGCTGGCGTTAAACGCCAAAATCCTTCCTTACTGGGCGTTTTTCTGAACGCCCAGAATGCTGCCAATTCTGGTGTTTAACGCCCAAATTGCCTCTTTACTTGCCAGTGAGCTCTTTTTCTCTGTGATTCTTCTGCTTTATGTTCTGAACCTTCATATCCTTGACTTGTTCATTGAAAAAGCATCAATAAACACGAACAACAAAATTAAATGGACTTATATAATTGTTATAAACATCTAATTCTTTGATAATGGTTGGGTTGCCTCCCAGCAAGTGCTTCTTTACTGTCTTTAGCTGGACTTTACTGAGCTTTTTAATTTAGTCTCAGTTTTGAGCAATCTTGCTCAACATTGCCTTCAAGATAATATTTGATTCTCTGTCCATTGACAATGAACGTTTTGTCAGAATCAATATCTTGAAGCTCTACATAGCCATATGGTGACACACTTGTAATCACATACGGTCAAGATAATATTTTTGAAAGCATTGAGTCTGAACTCCTCCAGCTCATTCAACTAGAGTAATCTTTTCTCTCCAGCTACCTTAGCATCAAGGTTCAGGAATTTGGTTGCCCAGTAGGCTTTGTATTCCAGCTCCACTGGCAGATGACAGGCTTTTCCATACACAAGCTGGTATGGAGAGGTCCCTATGGGAGTCTTGAATGCGGTTCTGTATGCCCATAGAGCATCATCCAGACTTCTTACCAAATCCCTCCTACAGGTACTTACAGTCCGTTCCAGGATTCGCTTTAGTTCTCTATTTGAGACTTCTGCCTGCCCATTTGTCTGTGGATGATATAGAGTTGCCACTTTGTGATTAATTCCATATCGGATCAGAGCAGAGTCAAGCTGTTTATTGCAGAAATGAGTGCCTCCATCACTGATCAGTATCCTAGGGACATCGAACCTGCTGAAGATATGCTTCTGGAGGAACTTCATCAGTGTCTTAGTATCATTAGTGGGAGTTGCAATTGCCTCTACCCATTTAGATACATAGTCTACTGCCACCAGGATATAAGTGTTTGAATATGATGGTGAGAAAGGCCCCATGAAGTCAATACCCCATACATCAAACAACTCAATCTGTAAGATCCCTTGCTGAGGCATGGCATAACCGTGAGGCAGATTACCAGCTCTCTGGCAACTGTCACAGTTACGTACAAGCTCTCGGAAATCTCTATAGAGAGTAGGCCAGTAGAAGCCACATTGGAGAACCTTTGTGGCTGTTCGCTCACCTCCGAAATGTCCTCCATATTGTAATCCATGGCAATGCCATAGGATCTTCTGTGCCCCTTCTCTAGGTACACATCTATGGATTATTCCGTCTGCACATCTCTTAAAGAGATATGGTTCATTCCACAGGTAGTACTTTGCATCAGAAACTAATTTTTTTGTTTGCTGCTTACTGTACTCCTTGGGTATGAATCTCACAGCTTTATAGTTTGCAATGTCTGCAAACCATGATACTTCCTGAATGGCAAAGAGTTGCTCATCCGGAAAGGTTTTAGAGATCTCAGTAGAAGGGAGGTACGCTCCTTCTACTGGTTCTATCCGGGACAAGTGATCAGCTACTTAGTTCTCGGTCCCTTTTCTGTCTTTTATTTCTATATCAAACTCTTGCAGAAGCAACACCCATCTTATGAGTCTGGGTTTTGAATCCTGCTTTGTGAGAAGATATTTTAGAGCAGCATGGTCAGTGTACACAATCACTTTTGATCCTACTAAATAAGATATGAACTTGTCAATGGCATAAACTACTGCAAGCAACTCCTTTTCTGTGGTTGTGTAATTCTTCTGCGCATCATTTAAAACATGGCTAGCATAATAAATGACATGTAGAAGCTTGTCATGCCTCTGTCCCAATACTGCACCAATAGCATGGAGATTGGCATCACACATTAGTTTGAATGGTAATGTCCAGTCTGGTGCAGAAATGACTAGTGCTGTGACTAGCTTAGCTTTCAGAGTTTCAAACGTCTGCAGACACTCTGTGTCAAAGACAAATGGCGTGTCAGCAGCTAGCAGGTTGCTCAGAGGTTTTGCAATTTTTGAAAAATCTTTTATAAACCTCCTATAGAATCCTGAATGCCACAGAAAGCTTCTGATTGCCTTAACATTGATAGGTGGTGGTAATTTTTCAATTACCTATACCTTAGCTTGATCCACCTCTATCCCCTTGTTCAAAATTTTGTGCCCAAGGATAATTCCTTCAGTCACCATAAAGTGACATTTCTCCCAGTTTAAAACCAGGTTAGTCTCTTTGCACCTTTTTAAAACAAGTGCTAGATTGTCAAGACAGGAGTTGAATGAGTCTCCAAATACTGAGAAGTCATCCATGAAGACTTCCAGAAAATTTTCTACCATATCAGAGAAGATAGAGAGCATGCACCTCTGAAAGGTTGTAGGTGCATTGCATTGACCAAATGGCATCCTTCTGTAGGCAAATACCCCAGATGGACATGTGAATACCGTTTTCTTTTGGTCCTAAGGATCTACTGCAATTTGGTTGTAACCTGAATAGCCATCCAAAAAGCAGTAGTATTCATGACCTGCTAGTCTCTCTAGCATCTGGTCTATGAATGGTAAAGGAAAATGATCCTTTCTGGTGGCTGTATTGAGTCATCTATAGTCAATACACATACGCCACCTTGTAACTGTTCTTGTAGGAACTAGTTTATTCTTTTCATTATGGACCACTGTCATGCCTCCCTTCTTGGGGACAACTTGGACAGGGCTCACCCAGGGGCTATCAGAAATAGGATAAATAATCCCAGCCTCTAGTAACTTAGTGACCTCTTTCTGCACCACCTCCTTCATGGCTGGATTCAGCCACCTCTGTGGTTGAACCACTGGCTTACCATCATCCTCCAATAGGATCTTGTGCATGTATCTAGTTGGGCTAATGCCCTTAAGATCACTTATGGACCACCCAATAGCTGTCTTATGTGTCCTTAGCACCTGAATTAGTGCTTTCTCTTCCTGTGACTCTAAAGCAGAGCTTATGATTACGGGAAAAGTGTCATCTTCTCCCAGAAATGCATATTTCAGGGATGATGGTAGTGGTTTGAGCTTGGGTTTAGGAGGCTTCTCCTCTTCCTGTGGAATTTTCAGAGGTTCTTCTGTTTTCTCTGGTTCCTCCAGATCAGGCTGAACATCTTTAAAAATGTCCTCTAGCTCTGATTCGAGACTCTCAGTCATATTGACCTCTTCCACCAGGGAGTCAATAATATCAGTACTCAGGCAGTCTTTTGATGTGTCTAGATGCTGCATAGCTTTGACAACATTCAACTTAAACTCATCCTCATTGACTCTCAGGGTTATCTCCCCTTTTTAGACGTCAATAAGGGTTCGTCCAGTTGCTAGGAAAGGTCTTCCTAGAATGAGAGTTATACTCTTGTGCTCCTCCATTTCCAGCACTACAAAGTCAGTAGGAAAGGCAAATGGCCCAACCTTGATAATCATGTCCTCAATTACGCCTGATGGGATTTTAATGGAGCCATCATCAAGTTGGAGGCATATCCGGGTTGGTTTAACTTCATCAGTCAAACCAAGCTTTTTGATAGTGGATGCAGGTATTAGGTTGATACTTGCCCCAAGATCACATAGAGCTGTCTTGGTACAAGCATCCTCTAATGTGCATGGTATCATAAAGCTTCCAGGATCTTTAAGCTTCTCTGGTAAGCTTTTCAGAATGACTGCACTGCATTCTTCAGTGAGGAAAACTTTTTCAGTTTCTCTCCAATCCTTCTTATGACTTAAGATATCTTTCATGAACTTAGCATAAGAGGGTATTTGCTCAAGTGCCTCTGCAAATGGAATCTTTATTTCAAGAGTCCTGAGATAGTCTGCAAAGCGGGCAAATTATTTATCCTGTTTCGCTTGGCAGAGTTTCTGAGGATAAGGCATATTGGCTTTATATTCTTTAACCTTAGTTGCTGTAGGTTTACTTCCTACAGAAGTGGTAAGATATGTCTATGTTGAATATCATGTAGACTGCTTTGTGGTTATCAGGCACGCGGATCTTGGCTAAGCGAGTAACGAAGATTGGGTGATTGTCACAGGTCACCCCTTCATTCTGACTTAACTAAATTAAGTACGAGAGTATATCTTGGAGAAGAAGTAGGCGTGAATTGAAAGGAAAACAGTAGTAATTGCATTAATTCATGAAGAACAGCAGAGCTCCACACCTTAATCTATGGGGTGTAGAAACTCCACCGTAGAAAATACATAAGTGAAAAGAGGTCTAGGCATGGCCGTGAGGCCAGCCTCTAAACGTGAACAATGGTCTCTAAAGTATGATCAAAAGATAGATAAAGTATATGAATACAATAGTAAAAAGTGCTTTTTATACTAAACTAGTAACCTAGGTTTACAGAAAATGAGTAACTAAGTGCAGATAGTGCAGAAATCCACTTTCGGGGCCCACTTGGTGTGTGCTTGGACTGAGCATTGAGCTTTACACGTGAATAGGCCATCCTTGGAGTTAAACGCTAGTTTGGGTGCCAGTTTGGGCATTTTACGCCAGATTTAATGCCAGTTCTGGCGTTTTACACCAAAAAGTTTTAGGCTAACTTTAAGTGCCAGTTTGGGCCATCAAATCTCGGGAAAAGTATGGACTATTATATATTTATGGAAATCCCAGGATGTCTACTTTTCGATGCAATTGAGAGCGTGCCAATTGGGCTTTTGTAGCTCCAGAAAATCCACTTCGAGTGCAGGAGGGTCAGAATCCAACAACATCTGCAGTCCTTTTTCAGCCTCTGAATCAGATTTTTGCTCAGGTCCCTCAATTTCAGCCAGAAAATACCTGAAATTATAGAAAAACACACAAACTCATAGTAAATTCCAAAAATGTGATTTTTGCATAAAAACTAATAAAAATATAATAAAAAGTAACTAAAACATACTAAAAACTATGTAAAAACAATGCCAAAAAAGGTATAAATTATCCGCTCATCACAACACCAACCTTAAATTGTTGCTTGTCTCCAATCAACTAGAAACAAAATAGGATAAAAAGAAGAGAGAATACAATAAATTCTAAACTTATCAATGAACTTAGTTCCAATTAGATGAGCGGGGCTAGTAGCCTTTTTGCTTCTGAACAATTTTGGCATCTCACTTTATCCTTTGAAGTTTAGAATGATTGGCATCCATAGGAACTCAGAATTCTGATAGTGTTATTGATTCTCCTAGTTCAGTATGTTGATTCTTGAACACAGCTACTTTATGAGTCTTGGCCGTGACCCTAAGCATTTTGTTTTCCAGTATTACCACCGGATACATAAATGTCACAGACACATAACTGGGTGAACCTTTTCAGATTGTGACTCAGCTTTGCTAGAGTCCCTAGTTAGAGGTGTTCAGAGCTCTTAAGCACACTCCTTTTGCTTTGGACAATGACTTTAACCGCTCAGTCTCAAGCTTTTCACTTGACACCTTCACGCCACAAGCACATGGTTAGGGACAGCTTGATTTAGCCACTTAGTCCAGGATTTTATTCTTGTGGGCCCTCCTATCCATTAATGCTCAAAGCCTTGGATCCTCTTTACCCTTGCCTTTTGGTTTAAAGGGTTATTGGCTTTTTCTGCTTGCTTTTTCTTTTTCTTTCTTTTTTTTTTCTTTATTTTTTTCGCCATTTTTTTTCGCAAGCTTTGTCTATTCACTGCTTTTTCTTGCTTCAAGAATCAATTTTATGATTTTTCAGATTATCAATAGCATTTCTCTTTTTTTTCTTTATTCTTTCAAGAGCCAACAATTTTAACATTCATAAACAACAAATTCAAAAATATGCACTGTTCAAGCATTCATTCAGAAAATAAAAAGTATTGCCACCACATCAAAATAATTAAACTAATTTCAAGATAGAATTCAAAGTCATGCACTTCTTGTTCTTTTGCAATTAAAAACATTTTTCATTTAAGAAAGGTGAAGGATTCATAGGACTTTCATAGCTTTAAGAAATAGACACTAGACACTAATGATCATGTAATAAAGACACAAACATAGACAAAACACAAAGCATAAATTTTGAAAAACAGAAAAGTAAGAACAAGGAAATTAAAGAACGGGTCCACCTTAGTGATGGCGGCTAGTTCTTCCTCTTGAAGATCTTATGGAGTGCTTGAGCTCCTCTATGTCTCTTCCTTGCCTTTGTTGCTCCTCCCTCATGGCTCTTTGGTCCTCTCTGATTTCATGGAGGATGATGGAGTGCTCTTGGTGCTCCATCCTTAGTTGCCCCATGTTGGAACTCAATTTTCCTAAGGTGGTATTGATTTGCTCCCAATAGTTTTGTGGAGGAAAGTGCATCCCTTGAGGCATCTCAGGGATTTCTTGATGAGGAATTTCCTCATGCTCTTGTTGAGGTCCATGAGTGGGCTTTCTTGTTTGCTCCATCCTCTTCTTAGTGATGGGCTTATCCTCATCAATGAGGATGTCTTCCTTTATGACAATTCCAGCTGAATTGCATAGGTTATAGATAAGATGAGGGAAGGCTAACCTTGCCAAAGTAGAGGGTTTTTCTGCCACCTTGTAGAGTTCTAGAGGTATGATAGAGCATTGGATGAACTCCAACCATCCCCTAGCTATGGATCCTCTCCATTCATGATGCTATGGATCCTGATAGCCCGATCTATTGTAACTTCAGACCGGTTGCTAGTAGGAATGATAGAGCATTGGATGAACTCCAACCATCCCCTAGCCACGGGTTTGAGGTAAAGCCTTCTTAGTTGAACTGGCTTGCCTCTTGAGTCTCTCTTCCATTGAGCTCCTCCCACACCAAGTTTTTGGCGACGTTGCCGGGGATTATTCGAGTTTGGACAACTGACGGTTTATCTTGTTGCTTAGATTAGGTAATTTTATTTTATGTTTAAGCTTTTTATTTTTATTTTTTATTTTCGAAAAAAAAAACAAAAAAATTATATAGTTTTCAAAAAATTCAAAAAACTTTTCTTCAGAATTTTTAAGAATGAATTCTAGAGATTAATGAGATATGTTGAAGCCTGGCTGGCTATTAAGGCATGTCTAATCTTTTGGACTGAGGCTTCCACTTATCATTGCAAGAGCCTTTGGATTCCCATCTATTTGGCTGTTGAATGTCATGATCTGCTAAAGTTTGGCTGGCCATTTGGCCATGTCTAATCTTTTGGACCAAAGCTTTCACTTAGAGCTTGGCTGGTTATTAAGCCATGTCTGATCTTTTGGAATGGAGCTTTAGACTAACAATGCATGAATCCTGGAATTCTTATTAAAAATTTTGAAATTCCTATTTTTCTTTTTCCAAATTAATTTTTGAAAAATACAAAATTTTTTTATAAAACCATAAAAACCAAAAAATTTTTATGTTTCTTGTTTGAGTCTTGTGTCAAATTTTAAGTTTGGTGTCAGTTGCATGTTTTTAATATTTCTTGAATTTTCGAAATATATGCATTGTGTTCTTCTTTGATCTTCAAGTTGTTCTTGATGATTCTCTTTATTTAATCTTGTGATTTTCTTGTTGTGTTTTTTCTTATTTTTCATATGCATTTTCGAATTCATAGTGTCTAAACATTAAAAATATTTAAGTTTGGTGTCTTGCATGTGTTTCTTTTCTTAAAAATTTTCAAAAAATATGTTCTTAATGTTCATCATGATCTTCAAAGTGTTCTTGGTGTTCATCTTGACATTTAAAGTGTTCTTGCATGCATCATTCGTTTTAATCTTAAATTTTTATATTTTGAATCATTTAGTTATTTTTCTCTCTCTTCATTAATTCAAAAATAAAAAATAATATCTTTCCCTTATTTTACTCATAAATTTCAAAATTTTGGGTTGACTTAGTAAAAAATTTTTAAAATTTAGTGGTTTCTTGTTAGTCAAGTCAAAATTTCAATTTAAAAATTTTATCTTTTCAAATCTTTTTCAAAAATAAAATCTTTTTCATTTTTCTTTCATGGTTTTTGAAAATTCTTCAAAATAATTTTTTCTTAATTTTATTTAATAATTTTCGAAATTATTGCTAACAATTAATGCTTTGATTCAAAAATTTCAAGTTTGTTACTTTCCTGTTAAGAAAGGTTCAATCTTTAAATTCTAGAATCATATCTTTTAGTTTCTTGTTAGTCAAGTCATCAATTTTAATTTTCAAAATCAAATTTTTTTAATTTTTTTTCAAATCATTTTCAAAATAAATTTCAATCATATCTTTTTCAAAACTTAATTTCAAAATCTTTTTCTAACTTCTTATCTTTTCAAAATTGATTTTCAAATCTTTTTCAATTAACTACTTGACTTTTTGTTTGATTTTAAAAAGTTTACTATTTCTTATCTTTTTCAAAACCACCTAACTACTTTTCTCTCTCTCTAATTTTCGAAAATCATTAACTACTTTTTCAAAATTCTTTCTAATTAACTAATTGTTTTAAATTCTAATTTTAATTTATTTCTTCTCTTAAATTTCGAATTCTAACTAATAATTAAAATAAAAACAAAAATATTTTTCTTTTATTTTGATTAATATTCGAATACTCTCTCCCTCTCGTCTCTTTCTATTTATTTATTTAATTACTAACACTTCTCTTCTTCTTAAAATTCAAACCCTCTCCCTCTTTCTGTATTCGAATTCCCTTTATTTTCTCTCTACCTCATTCTTCTATTCTTCTCTTCTTCTACTCATATAAAGGAATCTCTATACTGTGACATAGAGAATTTTTCTTCTTTTCTGTTCTCTTTTTTTTCATATGAGCAGGAACAAGGATAAGAACATTCTTGTTAAAGCTGATCCTGAACCTGAAAGGACTCTAAAGAGGAAGCTAAGAGAAGCTAAAGCACAATACTCTGGAGAGGACCTTGCAGAAATTTTCAAAAAAGAAGAAGACATGGCAGCCGAAAATAACAACAATGGTGGAGATGCAAGGAAGGTGCTTGGTGACTTTACTACACCAACTTCTGACTTCTATGGAAGAAGCATCTCAATTCCTGCAATTAGAGCAAACAACTTTGAGCTGAAGCCTCAATTAGTTTCTCTAATGCAGCAGAATTGCAAGTTTCATGGACTTCCATTGGAAGATCCTCATCAGTTCTTAGCTGAATTCTTGCAAATCTTCCTAAGGTCTACAGACTTATGCTTTTCCCCTTTGCTGTAAGAGACAGAGCTAGGATATGGTTGGACTCACAACCTAAAGAAAGCCTGAACTCTTGGGAAAAGTTGGTCAATGCTTTCTTGGCCAAATTCTTTCCACCTCAAAAGTTGAGCAAGCTTAGAGTGGAAGTCCGAACCTTCAGACAGAAGGAAGGTGAATCCCTCTATGAAGCTTGGGAAAGATACAAGCAATTGATCAGAAGGTGTCCTTCTGACATGCTTTCAGAATGGAGCATCCTATGTATATTCTATGATGGTCTGTCTGAATTGTCCAAGATGTCATTGGATCACTCTGCTGGTGGATCTCTTCATCTGAAGAAGACGCCTGCAGAAGGCTAGGAACTCATTGAAATGGTTGCAAATAACTTGAATTCCCTCCTCACTACCTTCAATTTCACACATCATACACACTACTACCCCCTTGGCCGAAACCACTACTACCCTCCATCTCCTCCATTTCTTCTTCTTCTACTCCTTTCTTTCCTCTTTTGCTCGAGGACGAGAAAACCTTTTATGTTTGGTGTGGAAAAAGCTCTGCTTTTCCATTTTTCCATAACCATTAAAGGCACCTAAGGCCGGAGAAACCTCTAGAAAGAGGAAAGGGAAGGCAATTGCTTCCACCTCCGAGTCATGGAAGATGGAAAGATTCATCTCAAAGGTCCACCAAGACCACTTCTATGAAGTTGTGGCCAAGAAAAAAGTGATTCCCGAAGTCCCTTTCATGCTCAAAAAGGGTGAATATCCGAAGATCCGACGTGAGATTCAAAGAAGAGGTTGGAAATCTCTCAACAACCCAATCCAACAAGTCAGAATCTTAATGGTTCAAGAGTTCTATGCCAATGCATGGATCACTAAGAACCATGATCAAAGTATGAACCCAAACCCAAAGAATTGGCTCACAATGGTTCGTGGAAATTACTTAGATTTCAGTTCGGAAAATGTGAGGTTGGCATTTAACTTGCCAATGATGAGAGGAGATCCTCATCCTTTCACTAGAAGGGTCAACTTTGATCAAAGGTTGGACCAAGTCCTTAGGGACATTTGTGTGAAAGGAGCTCAATGGAAGAGAGACTTAAGAGGCAAGCCGGTTCAACTAAGAAGGCTTGACTTCAAACTCGTGGCTAGGGGATGGTTGGAGTTCATCCAACGCTCTATCATTCCTACTAGCAACCGGTCTGAAGTTACAATAGACCGGGCTATCATGATCTATAGCATCATAAATAGAGAGAAAGTAGAAGTTCATGAGATCATACTCTAGAACTCTACAAGGTGGCGGAAAAGCCCTCTACTTTGGCAAGGTTAGCCTTCCCTCATCTTATCTATAACATATGCAATTCAGTTGGAATTGTCATAGAGGAAGACATCCTTATTGATGAGGACAAGCCCATCACTAAGAAGAGGATGGAGCAAACAAGAGAGCCCACTCATGGACCTCAACAAGAACATGAGAAAATTCCTCATCAAGAAATCCCTGAGATGCCTCAAGGGATGCACTTTCCTCCACAAAACTATTGGGAGCAAATTAACACCTCCTTAGGAGAATTGAGTTCCAACATGGGGCAACTAAGGATGGAGCACCAAGAGCACTCCATCATCCTCCATGAAATCAGAGAGGACCAAAGAGCCATGAGGGAGGAGGAACAAAGGCAAGGAAGAGACATAGAGGAGCTCAAGCACTCCATAAGATCTTCAAGAGGAAGAACTAGCCACGATTACTAAGGTGGACCCGTTCTTTAATTTCCTTGTTCTTACTTTTTTGTTTTTCGAAATTTATGCTTTGTGTTTTGTCTATGTTTATGTCTTTATTACATGATCATTAATGTCTAGTGTCTATGTATTAAAGCTCTGAATGTCCTATGAATCCTTCACCTTTCTTAAATGAAAAATGTTTTTAATTGCAAAAGAACAAGAAGTGCATGAATTCGAATTCTATCTTGAAATTAGTTTAATTATTTTGATGTGGTGCCAATACTTTTTATTTTCTGAATGAATGCTTGAACAATGAATATTTTTGAATTTGATGTTTATGAATGTTAAAATTGTTGGCTCTTGAAAGAATAATGAAAAAAGAGAAATGTTATTGATAATATGAAAAATCATAAAATTGATTCTTGAAGCAAGAAAAAGCAGTGAATAGCAAAAGCTTGCGAAAAAAATGGTGAAAAAATAAAGAAAAAAAAGAAAGAAAAAAAGAAAAAGCAAGTAGAAAAAGCCAGTAACCCTTTAAACCAAAAGGCAAGGGTAAAAAAAGGATCTAAGGCTTTGAGCATTAATGGATAGGAGGGCCCAAAGGAATAAAATCCTGGCCTAAGCGGCTAAACCAAGCTGTCCCTAACAATGTGCTTGTGGCGTGAAGGTGTCAAGTGAAAAGCTTGAGACTGAGCGGTTAAAGTCGTGGTCCAAAGCAAAAAAAGAGTGTGCTTAAGAGCTCTGGGCACCTCTAACTAGGGACTCTAGCAAAGCTGAGTCACAATCTGAAAAAGGTTCACCCAGTTATGTGTCTGGGGCATTTATGTATCCGGTGGTAATATTGGAAAACAAAATGCTTAGGGTCACGACCAAGACTCATAAAGTAGCTGTGTTCAAGAATCAACATACTGAACTAAGAAAATCAATAACACTATCTGAACTCTGAGTTCCTATGGATGCCAATCATTCTGAACTTCAAAGGATAAAGTGAGATGCCAAAACTGTTCAGAAGCAAAAAGGCTACTTGCCCCAATCATCTAATTAGAACTAAGTTAATTGATAAGTTTGGAATTTATTGTATTCTCTCTTCTTTTTATCCTATTTTTTTAGTTGCTTGGGGACAAGCAACAATTTAAATTTGGTGTTGTGATGAGCGGATAATTTATACCCTTTTTGGCATTGTTTTTACATAGTTTTTAGTATGTTTTAGTTACTTTTTATTATATTTTTATTAGTTTTTATGCAAAAATCACATTTCTAAACTTTACTCTGAGTTTGTGTATTTTTCTATAATTTTAGGTATTTTCTGGCTGAAATTGAGGGACCTTAGCAAAAATCTGATTCAGAGGCTGAAAAAGGACAGCAGATGCTGTTGGATTCTGACTCTTCTGCACTCGAAGTGGATTTTCTGGAGCTACAGAAGCCCAATTGGCACACTCTGAATTGCGTTGGAAAGTAGACATCCTGGGCTTTCCATCAATATATAATAGTTCATACGTTACCTGAGATTTGATGGCCCAAACTGGCGTCTAAATCCAGCCAAAAAATTCCTGGCGTAAAACGCCCAAACTGGCACCAGAATTGGAGTTAAACGCCCAAACTGGCACCCAAGCTGGTGTTTAACTCCAGGAACAGCCTATGCACGTGAAAGATTCAATGCTCAGCCCAAGCACACACCAAGTGGGCCCCGGAAGTGGATTTTTGTACTATCTGCACTTAGTTACTCATTTCTGTAAACATAAGTTACTAGTTTAGTATAAATAGCACTTTTTACTATTGTATTCAGATACTTTATCTATCTTTTGATCATACTTTAGAGACCATTGTTCACGTTTGGAGGCTGGCCTCACGGCCATGCCTAGACCTCTTTTCACTTATGTATTTTCTACGGTGGAGTTTCTATACCCCATAGATTAAGGTATGGAGCTCTGCTGTTCTTCATGAATTAATGCAATTACTAGTGTTTTTCTTTCAATTCACGCCTACTTCTTCTCCAAGATATACTCTCATACTTAATTCAGTTAAGTCAAAATGAAGGGGTGACCCATGACAATCACCCAATCTTCATTACTCGCTTAGCCAAGATCTGCGTGCCTGACAACTACAAAGCGGTCTACATGATGTTCAACGTAGTCATTGGACAACAGCTGGAGTATATTCTCTTGGATAACTAATACATGGACCGAGTCCGTGAGATTAGTATCTTCGTGGTATAGGCTAGAACCATTGGCAGCCATTCCTGAGATCCGGAAAGTCTAAACCTTGTCTGTGGTATTCTGAGTAGGATCTGGAAAGGGATGACTGTGACGAGCTTCAAACCTGCGAATGTTGGGCACAATGACAGTGTGCAAAAGGATCAATGGATCCTATTCTGACGCTAGCGGGAACTGACAGATGATTAGCCATGCGGTAGCTGTGCCTGGTATTTTTCATCTGAGACGAGAAATCCGACAGTTGATTAGCTGTGCAGAATCCGTAGAGGACCATTTTCACTGAGAGGTTCCTACAGCTTGCCATGGAAGGGAGCACGCATGGTTGGAAGAAAGCAATAGGAAAGTAGAGGTTCAGAAGCAACAAAGCATCTCCAAACGCTTATCTGAAATTCCCACTAATGAATCACATAAGTATCTCTATCTTATTTTGTGTTTTATTTATATTTTAATTATCAAAACCCCATAACCATTTGAATCCGCCGGACTGAGATTTACAAGATGACCATAGCTTGCTTCAAGCCAACAATCTCTGTGGGATCGACCCTTACTCATGTAAGGTTTATTACTTGGACGACCCAGTGCACTTGCTGGTTAGTTGTGCGAAGTTGTGAAAAGTGTGAATCACGATTTCTCACACCAAATAGCGTTCAGATGCCTGTGAGCCTCTACATTGACCTGTCGAATGACTGCCATCTCTCTCTCCTACTCCTTCTAGTGTGTAGCTGGTGAGTTGAGATTCGCACCGATTTGGATTTTCACACTTAAGGTAACTTCGTTGCAAGTATAGACCAAACTGGCAATTTGAATCCCAAACATCAAAGTTTAAAATTTCTAATTAACCGAGAGTAATCAAACCTTGGGTCGTCTTCCCTAGGAACTAATGCCAACAAGTGCACAATTTTGGTTGCAAGAACAAAGGGGGTTCAATGGTGAAAGCAAACAAAATAAAGAGATAAAAGAACTAGACAAAAATGCAATTAACAAAGCAATAAAGGAATAAAAAAACTATGTATGTAATATAAACAAGTAATGCTATAAAGTGATAGAAAAGTGGTTCAAAACATAAATGAAACCTTGACTTGGGATGAGTCATGGAATCTCTTCCTTGCCATAACCACAACTATGATAATTGTGATGGATTAATATCACTAAGTCAACCCTTAACATCGAAGGATAAGTTAAGTGAGCATAATTGTTATTAATCCACAAGTCCTAGCTAACTTACTAATTACCTTAGTAAAAAGCTAGCTTTAGTGAAAACAATAACAACTAACAACCCAAGAATTATCACTAAATGTTGGATATTATGGCTCTAGTAATCCATAGACTCATTTTCCCCAAGGCAAGTGGTGGAAATTTTACCCCAGAGCTAGGGTTGACATTTCATCAAACACCTAGTATGCATATTCACAAAACATGGCAAAATTGGTAAATTAATGAAAGCTGTGAATCATAAATGATCAAAGTCAATAAAGACAACTCAAACAAACATATAAAAGTCATCAAACATCAAATTCATCAACTAGAAATCCAAAATTGCAAGACTATGTAAATGTTGACAAGAGACATGAAAATATAAGAAAGTGTAGAACAAGTAATGTAATTAAAAGAAAAATTAAAGAAATACTTACAATGCAATTGCTAGAATCCAAAATCAAATTTGAAGTATAAAATTCTACAAAACCCTAATTAACCCTAAGAGAGAATTACCTAATTTACACTACTCCTACTCCTACTATGTGTTTCTACCCTACAAGTGAGCTCTCCCTTCATATGGCATGAAGTTCCCTTCATATAGCACTTGATTTGAGCCTCCAAGCCTTCAAAAATAGGCCAAGAAATCCCCCAAAATCGCCCCCAGCGTGCTGCATTAATGAAGTCACGTGACGGTAGCGACGCGTATGCGTAGGTCACGTGTACGCGTAGGTCACGCGTACGCGTCGTTTGGCGAAATAGGCTCCCACGCGTACGCATCGCCAAACTTGTGCGCGTGTGCGTGCGCACGCATCACTGTGCACACGTACGGAAGCTGAATCTTCCAAAACTTCATTTCTTCATGCTTTCTCCCTTTTTGCATGCTTTTCCATCACTTCTTCCATTCATATTAGCCTTGTAAACCTGAAATTACTCATCAAACACATCAAGGCACCCAATGGAATGAAAGTAGAATAAAATTGGTTAAATTAAGCACAAAATAGCATGTTTTTACAATTAAGCTCAATTTAGGGAGAAAACACAAAAGCATGCTATTTGGATGAATAAATATGGGTTTATGTGATGAAATCCATCCAAATCAAACCAAAATATACCGGAAAATATGGACTCATCAATTCCCCCATACTTAAACTATAGCATGTCCTCATGCTAAATCACTCAAAGGAGCGCGATAAAAGGGTAAGCAACTTATTCAATGCAACTACCTATATGCATGCAAATATGTATATACTATATATACCTATTTATCCATCTATAGTATCCTATGAAATTGGTGAAAACAAACAAACAAATTTTCAAGCAAGATTATGGACATGTAGGGCTAAGCAAAAAAGTAATTCAATGCAGTAAAAAATCTAAAGAATTGATTCATTCATAAAAAGAAGCAACTTGCAAGAATACATGATAAGGGGTATGGAAACATAGAATTGAGTAATTGAACCATCACTAGGAGTGTATGACTCTAATCACTCGGTGTCTAGGATCAATTCACTCAAATCTCTTCTAATCATGCTTTCAAGGAATTGCTTTTCATCTAACAATCAACAAGTATTTGATGCATGCATGCAAGTATCATGAGGTCTTTAGAAGGTTGTAATGGGGTTGGGGTAAGGGTAGGATGAGTATATGACTAAGTGGATTAAAGGATTGAATCTTTGATTAGCTCAAGCACCCAACTCAACCTATATTAATCAACCCACAAAAAAATGCATTCTAGCCACCCATTACTTCTTTTCACACACATTCATGCCTTAGTTTCTATTTAAAACACATGCATTTCTTATTCATTTTTTTTCATTGGGATAAGTTTTGTCCCATCTTATTACTATATATTTTTTCTTTTCATTTCATTTTTTTCTCTGACAAATGCATATGGTTAAAGCAAATTGAAACATGAATGTGCACCCATTTCCCAATTTTTTTTAATAAGTACCCAAAACAACAATTTTTTTCTCTACCAATATTTTCCAAAATTTCTCCCACACTTAAATGAAACACACATCTCAACCTACGCTAATCAAAGATGCAATTCAAGGCAAATAATGGTTTTTCGTTTAGGGTTGTGATGTGCTAACAATTAGAACAAAGGGGATTAAAAAGCTCAAAAGGGGTTAACAAAGGTAGATGCAAGAGTAGGTCCATATGGGTGAGTGAGTTTGATTCAAAAATGACCTCAATCATGCTAAATGCATTCAAAACATCAAACATTGGAAATAAAGAATCAAGCAAAACGAAGATTACAATCATAGAAAGAGCATAGCGTACAATGAACAAAAATAGTGGTTAGAATGTGTAACCACTCATTAAAGCTCAAAAACTCACATGGTATTTTGTTCTATCTCTCTTCTATGTTCCACAAAAATCATTCAAGCAAGTTTAAAAATAATTTTCCAAATCAATTCAATAGAATGCCCTAAAACAAAATTCTTGAAAAATCCTTGTTGTTTTTCACCAAAATTATTTCCTATATGTATTTATGTATGTTGTGATGGATGCAATTTCAAAATCTTTCCTAGCTCTATTCCTAATTTTCAACATCGCAAGAAAATTAACATGAACAATTAAGATCAAAATTGAACTAGGTGCTATACTATTCACATCATCCAATCACAACTTTTATCTATAAATATATACCTTGCAAATGCAATATATATATATATTAACTAGAGTAAGGATGTAATAGTAAAAAATACTAACAAATATCTAAAAAAAACATGATAAAAGAAAACAAAAATAAAATGCAAAGTGTTTGGAAAAGAAAATTTATGCCCCAAAAATGACGAATCCTCCCCCACACTTAAGCGTTGCACGGTCCTCCGTACACAAACATGATCCGGGGGATAATGTCTTTCAAGTGCCTCTACCTTCAGCTGGCGGATGCGGGGGCTTGTCTTGCTGTACACACAAGTAAACAACAATTGAGAAAACAGTGAGATGTGTGGTATGATAAAAATTAATGTGTGTATTCTAAGTGTGCACGATTTAGAATACACACATTGGCCGGGTGAAAACGGTAACCACATAATCAAAAGCGATAGCACAACCCTCAATTAAGTAGCCTAAGTTGCAAGTGAAGAATAAGCAAACCTTAAGGCACAAGCAACCCTAGGTAACCACAAAGGTGAATCAAATAATTGAGATATTGGATATTGTAATTGTGCAAGTGAAAGCCCAAGATTGATATAAATTAGCACAATAAACAACAACCAATTCATTAATGAAAAGAAAACTACTTATTCATCATGAAACACAAAGAAAAAGTCACATGATAAAATACTTGTTACAAAAAGTGACAAACTTGATAAAAATCAAGTTGAGTCACTTAAACAAATGCAAAGCATTAACAAGGAACAAGTACCGGTCATGTGATGAAGTCAATATGAAAATCATGATAAACAAGTCATTTCAACTCAATTCACTTAATTCCATATGCACTTACATAATTGTCCTAGTGGTACAATCAAAACATGAGTATTCAAACCCACTAGGTACTAGTAAATTAAGGCAAAGTATAAGTGCATTGGTAGAAACTTCAGGCAACAAGCAACCCAATGAATATTAAACAAACACTCAACTTATTTAATTAATAAGTGAGTAAACAAAACTAATATAACTACTAAAATGAAAAATAAAATGCAATGAAAACTAAGTAAAACAAGTAGAGAAACATGGGAAAAGTAAGAGAAGAAAGTGGTGAAAGGGGATGGGAGTGTGTTAGGGCTTAATTCAAGGTGCAATGAAAATGTTGCCCGAAACAGCACCTGTGCGCACGCACAGGTACGTGTGCATATGCACACTACGTAAAACAGGGGGGTTGTGCGCTCGCACAAGGTGTGCGAGTGCTCCGGACATAATAGGGATATAGAAGTGTGCGCACACACAAGCGTGCACAGAAGACTCTCTTTTTTTTAAATAGGGATCATGTGTGCGTGCGCACACAGGTCCGTGCACACGCACAGTAGCAAAAGGGGTATGGGTTGCATGCGCACAACTTGTGCTGACGCTCCCACCAGAGGGGCTGCAACTTGGTGTGCGGACGCACACGTCGGTGCGGCTGCACAGATGGCACGAAGAGGAAGACGCGTGCGTACGCACAAAGCAGTGCGCACGCACAGATCAAGAAAAACAGGGCAGCGCCCACGCACAGGCTGTGCTGGCGTTGCGAGAAGAGGGCAATACAAAGAGTGTGCGGGCGTACAGGCTTGTGCGCTCGCACAGGTCGTAAAAATCACAGTTGTGTGCGCACACATAGCAGCGTGCGTACGCACCGATACCTTGTTTTGCAAAAATTTTTCTTTCATTTATAAGGTGTTATGCCTTAGCTCAATCAACATTTCAACCCCAAAATATTCAAAACATCACGAAATCATGATCCATATGCAAATTAACATATCTAAACTCGAAATTAAACTAATCCTAAGCTAACTAAGACAAGCAATTATGCAATAAACTAAGACTATAATCAAAGAGAAAGGGCAAGAAAGATGTTACCATGGTGGAGTGTCTCCCACCTAGCACTTTGGTTTATAGTCCTTAAGTTGGACTTGTTGAGGAGATCCTTGCTAGGGTGGTTTGTGCTTCCACTCCTCCTTGAATCTTCATCCGAGCTTGCACTTTGAGGCTCCTCTGGGATCCCATATTCTAGGTATCCGGTCACCTTCTTTTTGATCTCTATGCTCTATGTCGGATGGATAAGCTCTCAACTGACCCTTGTAGCACTCCAACATTCTCCGAAAATCACCCAATTGTGCTCTACACCGTGCTTGAACTCTAAGTCTTGAATTGGTCTTCTTGAAGAACCTTGGATTTAATTGGCAACCAACATCCTTTCCCCCACCATGTACCAACGCAAGAAGAACCTTGAGTTGGTAGTCCGTCTCCAAGATAGCATATTGATGGGGGCCAATGAAGTTCATAAGTGAAATTGCCACCTACTCAATATGCTCTTGGTTGTCAACTCATTCCTCACGAACCTCTTCCTCCTCTTCTCCATCACTCTCATCATAACAAAGAGGTTGTGAGAAGTCTACCTCCATGTTTCTCTTAACCTCAATGGGGAGAGACTCAATAGGGTCATCGTCATTAAGGGGATTGATCAAGGAGGACAAAAAATCATTAATGATGGAATCCTCATCTTGATCAATCTCCTTCAATTCTCCCTTTCTCTCCTCTAGTTCACATACTCCACTTTCTCTCTCTTGTTCCAATTCATGCTCTATCTCTTCTTCTTTTCCTTGTGGCTCCATGCTCTCCTCTTCACTACACCCTTCAATTGATCTTTCTCACTCTTCAAGAGGAGTGCCTTGATTGGATGAGCATAGTAAAACCAAGCGGTTCACCGCTTCGGCTATGGTAGCCATGAATTGCCCTTGTGTCCTTCGAAATCCTTCTTGCTATTGGAGAAAGGCTTGAAGGTCTTGATCTTCTTGGGACAAGGGTTGGGAAACTCCATAATTAGATAGGAGAGGAGGTTCATTGGTTGGGAAAAAGGTTGTATGTGTAGGAGGTGACTCATGTTGGTAGGTGTTTTGAGGTGGTATGTGAGAAGGTGGATGGTAGTAGTGGTGTGGTATTTGAAAATGTAGTGATTGAGGGTTATGTTGGGGTATGGGTTATAGGTATATGGTGGTGGAGGTGTATAATCAAAGTGAAATCCACCATCTCCTTGATTTGGGTATGCGTATTGGGGAGGGTTTTGTTCATTGTAGTATGGAGGAGGTTGCTCCTTCCAAAATTGATGCTCCAATCCCATGATGCAATCCAAAATTAAAGTTATCAAACCCTACAAAATAATCACAACCAAACTCCAAACCAAGAGGGTGATAACTCATAGAGGAAATAGAAAATAAAAGCTAAAGACATCAATTAACAAAATAAACAAAATTCTAATTACCAACAAAAGCAAACAAGCAACCGAAAAGTATATATTCACGCTATGGACATATTTACAACAACCAAAATATAGCACTCATGACGCTAGCTCCCTGGCAACGGCGCTAAAAACTTGGTGAATTGAGATTTGCACCGATTTGGATTTTCACACTTAAGGTAACGTCGTTGCAAGTATAGACCAAACCGGCAATTTGAATCCCAAACATCAAAGCTTAAAATTTCTAATTAACCGAGAGTAATCAAACCTCGGGTCGTCTTCCCTAGGAACTAATGCCAACAAGTGCACAATTTTGGTTGCAAGAACAAAGGGGGTTCAATGATGAAAGCAAACAAAATAAAGAGATAAAATAACTAGACAAAATTGTAATTAACAAAGCAATAAAGGAATAAAAGAACTGTGTATGTAATATAAACAAGTAATGGTATAAAGTGATAGAAAAGTGGTTCAAAACATAAATAAAACCTTGACTTGGGATGAGTCATGGAATCCCTTCCTTGCCATAACCACAACTATGATAATTGTGATGGATTAATCTCACTAAGTCAACCCTTAACATCGAAGGATAAGTTAAGTGAGCATAATTGTTATTAATCCACAAGTCCTAGCTAACTTACTAATTACCTTAGTAAAAAGCTAGCTTTAGTAGAAACAATAACAACTAACAACCCAAGAATTATCACTAAATGTTGGATATTATGGCTCTAGTAATCCATAGACTCATTTTTCCCAAGGCAATGGGTGGAAATTTTACCCCAGAGCTAGGGTTGACATTTCATGAAACACCTAGTATGCATATTCACAAAACATGGCAAAATTGGTAAATTAATGAAAGCTGTGAACCATAAATGATCAAAGTCAATAAAGACAACTCAAACAAACATATAAAAGTCATCAAACATCAAATTCATCAACTAGAAATCCAAAATTGCAAGACTATGTAAATGTTGAAAAGAGACATGAAAATATAAGAAAGTGTAGAACAAGTAATGTAATTAAAAGAGAAATTAAAGAAATACTTACAATGCAATTGCTAGAATCCAAAATCAAGTTTGAAGTATAAAATTCTACAAAACCCTAATTAACCCTAAGAGAGAATTACCTAATCTACACTACTCCTACTCCTACTATGTGTTTCTACCCTACAAGTGAGCTCTCCCTTCATATGGCATGAAGTTCCCTTCATATAGCACTTGATTTCAGCCTTCAAGCCTTCAGAAATGGGCCAAGAAAGCCCCCAAAATCGCCCCCAGCATGCTGCATTAATGAAGTCACGTGACGGCAGCGACGCGTACGTGTGAGTCACGTGACAGCAGCGACGCGTACGCGTGGGTCACGCGTACGTGTCGTTTGGTGAAATAGGCTCCCACGCGTACGCTTGGGTTACGCGTATGCATCGCTAAACTTGCGTGCGTGTGCGTACACACGCATCACTGTGTGCACGCACGGAAGGTGAATCTTCCAAAACTTTATTTCTTCATGCTTTCTCCCTTTTTGCATACTTTTCCATCACTTCTTCCATTCATATTAGCTTTGTAAACCTGAAATTACTCATCAAACACATCAAGGCACCCAATGGAATGAAAGTGAAATAAAATTGGTTAAATTAAGCACAAAATAGCATGTTTTCACAATTAAGCTCAATTTAGGGAGAAAACACAAACGTATGCTATTTGGATGAATAAATGTGAATTTATGTGATGAAATCCATCCAAATCAAACCAAAATATACCGGAAAATATGGACTCATCAGTAGCCTTTGCACACCTCTACATCAATTGAAGGTCAAAAAACTTTTTGCTGAAGTTACTGTATAGATGGCAAACACAAAACCTGTGGTCTACACCTGGGATGACTTCATCAAAAGCGGGCAGTAGACCCTAACAAAAGAGGTAAAAATTGGTGTTATAACAATGTTATTAATCAGAATTAAATGATTCGCGAAATAGAAGTTAACAAAATAATTGTTTACCTTCTGCTGATCAGACATGAAGGTTGATCTGCCAATTATCTCAGACCTAAAATCATCAATTAGCAGCTGGAGAACCGTTTTCAAGTGTCTTTAGTCTCTGACTCGACAACGGCATACGCAATAGAAAGCATTTGATCATTAGGGTCCCACCCTATCGCAGTCAACAGCTGTCTCCCCTGAAGTGTCTTGAGAAAACAGTCATCTAACCCAATAAACCTCCTACAGTGTATAAAGCTCTTTTTATAAGCATATAGACATATGCATATTCTTTGAAATATGCAGAAATTGTTCAATGAAGAGTCTTGAACCTCATCTCGAAATCAGGAGACCTCTGTACCTTGAGCTTCAATGTTGATCCTGGATTAACCCATAGCAACTCTAAGCAGTAATCAACTATCCTCTTATATTGCTTCCTGTAAGTTTCTTGTATTTCATCCAATGCAGCTTGTCTTGACCTAGCTGCCTTTGACATTGTCTGATAAAGGGAAATCGTCGGTTCGGAATTTTCACAAAAATATCATCTCATCGAAGTATAGATCCAAACCAACAATCAACCCTCAATCAAAGTTTAATTTGTTTATCACAATGCAAACCAATAAAAATCGAGAGTATTTAAACCTCGGCTCGTCTCTCAAGGAATTGCAGGAAAGTGTGCATTGATGACAAGTCATTTTAGGCTAGTTTCACAAGCCTTTTTCATTTGTTCTTACTTGGTTTTCATGCATTTTTAGGCAATAAGCAAGTGTTTGGATGAGAAATTCATGCTTGTCTTGATTCAATCAAACATTGTTAATTTCATGCATTTTCATGATATTTTTGCAAGATTTAGTTGATGTTATGAATGATGTAAAATCTTGTGATTTTGGCAAGGCTTTGATGCATGTGTTTGGTTGATGATAGGTGAAGAGAAGCAGAGGAATGGCAAGGAAGAAGCAGAGAAGGTAATATTGGAACCAAAGTTGATAGTCCAACGTTACCTCAAACGTTGATGAAAAGAAAGAGGTGCATAGTTGGAGCCAAAGTTGGACCTCCAACTATGCCTCAAATGTTGGCCAAGAAAGGTGCATAGTTGGAGGCAAAGTTGGACTCCAACTATGCCTCAAACTTCAATTCAAGAGACTAGAGTTGGAGCCAAAGTTGGACTCCAACTATGGGTCCAACGTTGAGGTAAAAAGGGTGCCAACGTTGGAACCAATGTTGGTGGTCCAACGTTGGGTCCAACGTCTTCGACAAAATCTCAAAATTTGAAGTTGGAAAAATTGCATCAACGTGCACGCGTGGGCGACGCATACGCGTGAGTGTGGAAAAATTTCAATCCATGCGTACGCGTAGGTGACGCGCACGCGTGACAATGCCAACATTGGAGGTAACGTTGGTGATCCAACGCTAGCTCCAACGTCCGTGATGCCATCCTTGGAAAAATTTGATATGACGCGTACGCGTGGGTGACGCGTACGCGTGGAAATGGAAAAATGGCAAGGGACGCGTACGCGTGTGATAAACCCCATATTTAGAGTTTATCTTGTATTGATTTTAGGGGATTTTATCACCTTTTACCCACATTTATTCAATGAAATAGCATGGTTTCATGATTGTCTCCCAATTTGTGCTTAAGTGTGAAAACATACTTTCTAGGTCCTTAATTAGCTAAATTCAATTCACCCTTGATTCCATTAGATGCCTTGATTTGTTTGTTAAGTGATTTCAGGTTGAAAAGGCTAGGAATGAATCAAAGGAGTGAAGAGGAAAGCATGCAAAGTGGAGAACACATGAAAAAGCCAAAGATTTAGATATCTTCATCCACGCGCACACGCACTGTACGCGCACGCGTGGATCGCGAAAACGCAAGGGACACGCACGCACACTGTACGCGTACGCGCCGGTGGGAGCACTTGATTTTTTAATAGAAAATGTGCCCAGCGATTTTTGAGAGCTGTAGGGCCCAATTTGCAACCAACTTTAGCGCCAAAATGCATTTAAAGGGCCAAGGATTGAAGGGAATCAGATAACTTAGCATCATTTTACAGACATTAGGATTAGTTTAGAGTAGTTTTAGAGAGAGAAGTGATGCCAGGGCATTTGGGCCAGTTTCACTGACCTTTTCTTTACTATTTTTAGGGTAGTTTCATGCATTTCCTTAGGAAATAAGCTAGTTTTGGGTAGATATTCACTTACATCTTGATTCAAGCATACATTGTGCACTTTACATGATTTCATGAGGATTTTGCATGAATTTAAGGACAAAATTGGATGTTGCATTTCCCATGACTTGGACTAGAACTTTGATGCACGTTATTGCTTGATTTCAGGACAAAGGAAGCAAAGAAGAACCACATTAGTGGCTACGTTAGTTACACTAACGTTAACACTAACGTGGAATGGGAATAACTTGCAAAGTTAATGAGAAAAGTGATTGCCAATAACGCTCTCGAAGCCATCATTGCCCACGTTAAGAGTCACGTTAACTAGGTTAACGTGAACTCTAACGTGGAAGTAAAGAAATGGAGCCAACGTTAGTGACACTTAACATTATCACTAACGTTGGACCAAGATCATGAGTGGCCACGTTAGAGTCCATGTTAACTTAGTTAACGTGGCCTCTAACGTTAAGAAGAAAGGGGGGGCGGGGAGCCAACATTAGTGACACTCAACATTGTCACTAACGTTGGCCAAAGCACATTAAGCCACGTTAACTCCCACGTTAACCTAGTTAACGTGGAAGCTAATGTGAAGGAACAAAGTGGTCGACAACGTTAGTGACACCCAACATTGTCACTAACGTTGGAAGAACACAAGCCCCCAATGAGCCACGTTGACTTCCACGTTAACCTAGTTAACGTGGAAGCTAACGTGAAGAAAGAAGGTGATCGCCAACGTTAGTGACACCCAACATTGTCACTAACGTTGGAAGGAGCCACACATGCCACCATGAGCCACGTTAACTCCCACGTTAACTTAGTTAACGTGGAAGCTAACGTGGATAAGGGAAAGAGGAGCCAACGTTAGTGACACTCAACTTTGTCACTAACGTTGGAGATGGCTAGCAAGGCCACGTTAGAAGCCACGTTAACCTAGTTAACGTGGACTCTAACGTGGAAAATAGGGGCAATTTGGAACGTTAGTGACAATGGTAAGTGTCACTAACGTTCTCGAAGGATGGCAAGCCTACGTTAAAAGAGCCACGTTAACTAAGTTAACGTGGACTCTAACGTAGGGAAGGGGGAGGCTTCTCAACGTTATTGGAAAAGTTGAGTCCCAATAACGTGTGCGAAGGACATAGTGGAAACGTTAGTGGCAACGTTTGTGCCACTAACGTTGAGGTTAACGTGGCTTTTAACTTTGGTAAGGAACGTTAGTGAAAAAGGTGATTGTCACTAACGTTCTCGAACCCATATTTTCACTGAACGTTAACACCACTAACTTTCCGAGCCAAAGCCCCTGCCCACTTCATACTTTCTCTCTGCAAGTAAAAGCTAAGCCCAATGAAGAAGAGAACTGCTTCAAACTCAAGATCCAAAGGCCCAAGACTTGAAGAATCAACTAGAAGAACAGAAGAGTAGTATATATAGGAGTAGCTTTGAAATATTTTGGAGAGTTGGAAATTATAGGGAGACTCTTAGCATAGAACTACTCTCTGTATTTACTTTCTCTGCACTTCTAAGTTTTCATCATGTATTCTCCATCTTTGTTTTCATTTTCCAGAGCTATGAACAACTAAACCCCTGTCATTGGGTTAGGGAGCTCTGTTGTAATTTGATGGATCAATACTAGTTTTCATTATTCTTCTTCTATCTTTTCTCTTGATTTTACTTGAAAGCCTTCGATCTTCATCCAATTGAGTAGTTATCTTGGAAGAGAAGCTATTCAAACTTGGATCTCTTTTGAACCTTGAAAGAGGAATGAAGAGATTAAGCTAGAAATGCTTTCTCATGCTGGACCAAATTGGGTTTGGATGGGTATGTGACTATGATCCTCTCAACACTTGGTTTGGGAAATGCATGTGGTATAATCAGTGACCATACTTCATCTCTTCTCATGAGCAATTGACCAAGGAATTGGCTATTGATCAAGATTTGAGAGATTAAATTACAAGAAATTGTAATTCAATCACTTAAGATTGCCAAGGAGATCAATGAGTGCATTGATTGAGGAAGAGATGAAAATGAAATTGATCCGGAGAATGCAACATCTCCTAAGCCCAATGAACTCCCCATTTCTGATCTTACCCATTCTCTTTAATTTTTGTTATTTACTTTAATGAGCAATTCCCCCATTCCCATTTACAATTCTGCAATTTACCTTCCGTCATTTACTTTCAGATCTATAATTCTAGCATTTACTTTCCTGTCAATTACCTTCCCGCCATTTTATTTTCTACAATTCTCAACTCAAATTCTGGATTCGCTCAACTAGAACAGTCCTCTAATTAAAGTTGCTTGATCAATCAATCCTTGTGGGATTCGACCTCACTCTATTGTGAGTTTTTACTTGACGACAAATTCGGTACACTTGCCGAACGGAATTTGTTGTGAGACAAGTTTTCCGTGCATCAAGAAGCTCTCTCTTCTCTCTAGAATTAGGATTAAGATTAGGTTTAGTTCTTAGATCTAGATTTAGATTCATGCTTTCTTCTACTTTTGCTTCTCAATTCTTGTTGTTGTAATCATGATTCTTCTATTCTTTTGTTGTAATCTCCTTTATGCTGCTTCTATATTTTGTTGTAGATCTACTCTTGTTTTTTCTCTTATCTTTTAATTTAATTAGAGGTAATTCATAATAATTGTGCTTCTTTTAATTGTTGTTGTTAATTCTTTGCAATTAGTTGTTGTTAGATTTTGCTCTTGTTGTTGATTTACTATGTTTTCCTTTTATGCCTTCCAAGTGTTTGATGAAATGCTTGGAAGGATGTTAGAGTATATTTTAGTGCTCTTGGCTTGGGAAGGTAACTTAGGAACTCTTGAGTTACTAATGTCCAAGTGATTGACAATTGGGAGCCATTAACTCTAGATCTCACTAATTGAATTGGTGGAGAATTAGGACTTATGGACTTGGATTGACATAGCTCATTTGACTTTCCTTTATTAGTTAAGGGATGACTTAATGAGGTTGATCCTTGCCAATTCTCATGTTGTGGTTAGTGATAAGGATAGAGATCCTTGAAACACATGTCAGACTTATAAGTTTGGTGTGCTTGACAGCACACAAGAAAATTAGCTTTTCAAGCATTCTTAGATCATATGCTTAGTCATTTTGATGAAGTATATGACCAAACATTAAGTTTGGTGTCTGCATATGTACCAATTTTCAGAAGAATCAACTTTTGTTCATAGAATCAAAGTCATGCATAGATGAATCATACATTGTTGCATGTCAGGAATTTATATTAGAAAATAAATTAGAACTTATGATGAAGGTATCAATTGTGATAAATTGCTTGCATTTTACATTAATCCCTTAGCAAGAGACAAGTTTGGTGTTCACCAAACCTTGGTTCACTAAGTAAAGGACACAATTGATCTTTTATGACTAAGAAACATAATAAATAATCTAAGCATTCACCACTTCATCACCGTGCTACAGTTGTGTCCTAAAGCTTACCATTTTGATTTAATTAGGAAAAAGAAGGTTGAGGTAAAGACAAGATGAAGACACGGCTATGGAAAGCCAAGAGAGAAGGATCACATGTGCCTAGAGAGGTGTGTCTACCTTGGAAAGCAAAAATCTGCATGCTAGTCACCTTGGAGGACGAACCTCATGCAATCAATGGGAAGAGAATCCTTGTCAATCCTCAAGAGAACATGCAAGCTGTTCATCTCATGAAGTTACTATGTTGTTCAACTCAATCTCTACCCTTCATAAGTCATGACCGAATTCCTCTTCAAGTATGGTCTTCGTCCAAAGCTTTAATGCCTTGCCTATAAATAGGTTGAGACATTTCTTGCATCATATGTTCCTACAAGTCTTCCTTACAATCATAAGTCCTTGTTCCACTTTGTGTAATCCTAAACACGTCCCACCCCCTCTCAACAGCAACATTTCTTTCTTAGTCCTCTTTACACTATAAAACCGTACCTCAACCAACCACAGATCCACCTTTACCTCCTCCCTCTAATTGAATTTATGACTTCATCAAGTTCAAAGAGAAGACAGGAAAAGGAACCAATGGTAACCGAACCCCCATCCTATGATAGAAGGAAGTTTAGATCTCAGTTTCATTAAAGAAAATATCATAGATTCATGAAAATAAAGCACATCATTCATGAGAGGGGTTTTGAGCTGAGGGACGGGGAATACCCCATCATGAGGCAAATCACTAGGGAAAGAAGGTGGGACCTTCTATGGGATCCTCTCACCAAGATTAGTACAGTCATGATCAGGAAATTTTATGCAAATGCTGTGAAAGAGAGTGAAGACAGCGTCCCTTACAAAAGTTATGTTAGAGGGGTTGAAGTGAATTTCAGTCCAGCATCCATTACAAGAGCCCTGAAGTTGAGAACCATAACGTATGAAGAGCCCATCTATGAGGCCAGACTGCAGGGAGTAAATGACCCTGATGAGATCTTACATGGGATATGCTTGGAAGACACAGACTGGGAAAGAGATTCAAAAGGAATTCTAAGCCAATTGAAAAGAATAAATCTCATTCCTGAGGCCAAGGGGTGGTATGAGATAGTAAGGAGATCTATACGCCCTACTGGAAACACCTCAGGGGTTACAATCAAGCGAGCACTCTTGACATACTGTATCCTACATGGGGAAAAAATCAACCTCGCACAACTCATAGCCGACAGTATTCAAGAGATAGCTGAAAGCACAAATAAATCAACTAGGCTCGGTCATCCAAGCACCATTCTAAGGCTATGCAATAAAGCTAGAGTGATTTTTGAAGATGAGGACACAGAGAAAATAAAAAAGGGGACGGGAATCACAAAGAAAAATATGGAAGGAATTACTGAGGATGATGATCAAGAAGAAAGACCCCAAAGGAGAAGAAGATCAGAGGAAGAGGAAGAGCAAGCTCACAGTGCCATAGATATGAGTCAACTACAAAAAGCTCTTGAGGAAATATCACAACAAAATGTGAGAGCACAAGAGCAATATTCAAGGCAACAAGAGCAATATCTAGAGCACCGGGAGCAATATTTGAAAGATAGGGAGCAAAATGAAGCTTGGCAGCACAGAATGGAGGAAAGACAAGAGAGCTGGCAGCAACAAATGATAGTCCAACAACAAGAATTTCAAGCCAAGATTCTTGAGGGGCAAAGAGAACAAACAACAAAACTTCAAGAGTCATATGACAAAATGTTCCTGACCCAAGCCAAATATGGGGAATATACTCACAACTTGTATCAGTGGAAAACATTCATCATACTATTGGAGAGGTTAGACATGTGCAACAATTAGAGTATGATGAAAATATGCAAGCAAGGTTGGAGTATTTGACCCACAATATGCCAGCACTAAATCCACAAATCAAACCATTTGAGCAGTGTCAAGAATTTAGAGACCGACAGAAAGCAAGGTCTCATCACTACACAGAGGTAATACATGAAAGATTGGAGGTAGTTGGGCTTTCAGGTCTTATAGATCCTATCTGGGATAGAAGGTGCCCTAGTGAAGAAACTCAGGATTACTCCAAGCTCTGGAAGAGAAAGAAGAAGAAGGGAGAATCAAGCAATAACCAGGGACATTACAACTAGAAGGTGGTGAAGTTCTTTCATAATTTCAAACTAAATAAGGAAGATGTATATCTGAAACATGATATACCTCCAATTGTTCTTTGTTTTGCATATATTTTTAGTTCAAAAGTTATCTGCATAATAATTGTCATCCTTCATTAGCTTGAGTATTTTGTTTTGTTCCCCTTGCTGTTTGAATAAAAGAGAGATGTTTGATTTAGAAAAGTAATTGTTCAATGTTGCAAAAGTTAGAATGAAAGTTAGTGGTGGTATGTGTTTGATTCAATTGTTAGCTCACAAAATAAATGCTGCATAATGACATGTTACTTGAAGCTTAAGCTAGTTTGCTGCTATGATCCTTCAATTAATAAAAATCCCTTGCAAATGAATCAAAACAGAAAGAAAAAGAAATATAAAAGCAAAAAAAAAATGGCAAAGAAACAAACAATAAGGCTAGACACCAATAGCTTGGACCCTAGGACACATGCCTGTGGTGTTTTTGTACTAGGATATGCTTGGACAAGTAAGTTCTAAGGAGTATTTCAAAACTTGGCCACTTAGATCAACTGATTTGGGATTGCCAACTGAAAGTCCACAATAAAGAGCAACTTAGCTACAAAACACTTAGTTATCCAAAGAGATGCTGGGCATCAATGATCCTAGGAAGAAAAAGGTGAGCCATGTGTCTGTAGTGAAGAAATGTTGAGTATAATTAAGCCAAAGGCTACTGCAACATTTGCCACTAAGCCTTCAATAAGTAATAAGCTCTCTAAGCAAAAGAAAGAAGGAAAAAGCTAATAAGGGAAGTAAGCAGAAAGCAGGGCATTGTAGCGGCAACCTTAGTGAACCCTTGAGGAAACATTGTTTATTTAGCAGCAAGTAATAAATGAGCTACTATTGATCTGCATAAAACCCCATGAACCAAGTTCAACTATCTGCTTAATAAGGACATGCATACTTCTCTATTTCATTCTATCTTCTCTTATGTTTAATGCTTGCTTGGGGAAAAGCAAGTTTTAAGTTTGGTGTTGTGATGACAAGTTATCATATGATAGTTTTTCAAGCATTTTTGCACTTGTTTCATTAGGTTTTATGCACTTTCTTGCATTGTAAGTAAGTAATTTGGAATGGAATTGCATGGTTTCTTTGAATCAATCAACCACCATTTAATTGATACTAAATCATGAGGTTTAAGCTAAATTTAATTGATTTTTAAATGAATTATAAACCTTGTGAATTTGGTGATACTTTGATTGGTTGTTTTGATTACTTGTAGGTGAAGAAAAGAAGAAAACAAGAAAGTGTAGCCTAAGATGCGTGGCCCAAAGAAGAGAAGAATGTGGCAAAAGAAACAAAGGAAGTGTGGCACAATGAAGGAGGAAAGCCACGAAGCTCTCCAAGGGAGCACAACAATGAACCAAGGAAGCAAGGCTTGGATGCTACGCTCTCCTTGAGAGCGGAGCACAATTTTGAACCAAGAAAGAAAGGGGAGAAGCATGATGCTCCGCTCTGATCAAGAGCATTATCGGGCTTCACTCAAAAATAAATTCAAGAAAATAGCTTACCAATTCTTGCCACAAGGTTCGAACTCATGAGCAAGGGAGAGTGGGGGAGTGCTACTCACAAAGGAAATAAGCCAAAAATGGCTAAAATGCTACCCCCAAGGATCGAACAAAGCACCTCAAGGAAGCAAGAAGCAAGGCGCCACTTTGGGCACAAAAGAAAAGAGCCAGCAATGTCTCCCCAAGGTTTCGAACTTGAGACCTCACCAAGGCAAGGAGAGTGCGACGCTCTTGCCAAGAGCAGAGCGCTACTTCCCTCATTCCTTGCGCAAGTGTGACACGGCCAAGGAGGCTTGACACGCACAACTTGACATGGCCAGGAAGAAGTGGTGCGCACAAGACATGCCAAGACAAGGCAATGCTACGCTCTCCACAAGAGCAGAGCACTGATGCAAACAAGTCTGGCACGCCACCAAGGGCCAAAGACAAGCATTGATGCTCCGCTCTCACCAGGAGCAGAGCACTCTACTGGGAGCATGCAACACATGGGCTGAAATTTTAAATTAAAATCCAATTTAATTCAAGTCTTCACCAAATTAAAAGGCCCACTCCAAATTCAAAAATCCAAAAATAGAAAGTGTATAAATAGAAGCTAGTTTGATTTAGAGAGAACCTTTTTACTTACTTTTACTTTCTTTTAGAATTTTAACTTGTAATTTTGAGAGCTTTACTTTGATTTTGGAGTTGGGAATTTCTCTTGGAGAATTGGGAAGGAAAATTGATCTCTCTTCTTCCTTGTTCTTGCCTTTGCATTCTCTACTTCTTGTCTTGGATCTTGGGTGAAGAATTGAAGAAATTCTATTTCAATCTCACCTTGAGATCTCTTTGTGATTTTACTGCATAATTTCAGCAAATTAATATTTGAATCCCAATTCTCTTTACTGCTTTCTCTTCTACTTCTTCTGCAATTTAATCTTCCATTTCCTTTGCAATTGTTCTTGTTGGATCAAGGAAGGATTTGAGATCTAGACTTGTTTTCTAGTCTCCTCCACCCCTGAGATCTTCAACTTTATTTTAGTTATTGCAATTGAATTACATTTTACTTTCTGTTTAGATTTTCAAGCAATTGTTCTTCTCCTGTTTAGATTTACTGCATTTAAATTCATCTTCTACTTCTATGTTAATTGTCTTTTACTTCTGCTTGTTTAAATTCTGCAACCCCAACTCCCAAATCCTTTTATAATTTAAGCAATTTACATTTCTTGCACTTTAAGATTCAGTCATTTACATTTCTTGCAATCTAAGCTTCTGCAATTTAATTTACTTGTTCTTTAAGATTCAGCACTTTTACCTTCTGTTATCTTTAATTTACTGCAATTCTTCCCTCCCCCTTTACAATTCATGCAATTTAGCTTCTGTCAATTACAAACCACTCAAACCAACACTTGATTCGCTTGACTAAATCAACCACTAAACTAAAATTGCTCAATCCTTCAATCCCTGTGGGATCGACCTCACTCATGTGAGTTATTATTACTTGATGCGACCCGGTACACTTGCCGGTGAGTTTTGGGTGTTGGAATTCGTTTTCCAAAACATCCATCACTGGGAACACAGAAAAGAGCACCGAACCCTCACTAAAAGTGTATACACTCTAGTCACTCAAGTGTTTAGGGTTGAACCACTCATACCTCCTCTAATAATATTTTCTAAAACTTTGTTCTTCATCTAACCAATCAACAAATATTTAGTGTACAAATGCAAACATTATGAGGGCTTTTCAAGGTTGTAATGGGGATAAGGTAAGGGTGAGGATATATGTATGGCCAAGTGAGCTATTGATAAACCACTATTTTATGGTTTATCTTGTGCTCAATTGAGTGGATTTTATCAATCTTTCATACACTTATTCATATGATTTGCATGAGTTTACATTTTCCTTCCTGATTTTGTGCTATGTTGAAAACATGCTTCTTTGGTCTTAAATTTGATATGTTTAATCTTCTCTTATTACCATTCGATGCCTTGATATGTGTGTTAAGTGTTTTCAGAGATTACAGGGCAGGAATGGCTTAGAGGATGGAAAGGAAGCATACAAAAGTGGAAGGAATACAAGAAGTTGAAGAAATTGCTAAGCTGTCCAGCCTGACCTCTTCGCACTCAAACGACCATAACTTGAGCTACAGAGGTCCAAATGAGATGGTTTCAGTTGCGTTAGAAATCTAACATCTGGGGCTTCACAACGATATATAATTTGTCATAGCTGCCCCAAAACCAGATGACGTGAACGCGTGGATCACGTGGACGCGTGACCTGGCAGAAACGCAATCCACGCAAAGGCGTGGATGACGCTTCCGCGTCACTTTCCCGCGACTTGTACGTACCAGAATACGCTGGGGAGATTTCTGGGCTGTTTTTGACCCAGTTTTCGACCCAGAAAATACAGATTAGAGGCTATAAAGTGGGAGAATGCATCCATTCATAAGAATCATGCTTTCATACTCATAATTCACTTTTCATAATTTAGATGTTATTTTTAGAAAGAGAGGTTCTCTCCTCTCTCTTAGGTTTTAGGATTAGGATTCCTCTTAAAGGATTTAGGATTTCAACTGCTTCTCAGGTTCAACGTTCATTTTATTTATTTTTCCAATTTACTTTATGAACTTTTCCATGTTAGATTTGAATTTATGTTTAAACGTAATTTGATGTGTTTCAGATTTATGATTGCTTTATTCTATTTATGAATGCTTTTAATTTAATTTAGATATTTTCTTCCTTTTGGCTTTGGTTAAGTAATTGGTAACACTTGAGTTGTCAAACTCAACAGTGGTTGAAATTGGCAGATTACTAATTGATCTAGATTGCTCTAAAGCTAGTCTTCCCACAGGGATTAACTAGGACTTGAGGATCAAACTAATTAGTCCACTTGACTTTCCTTTGCTTTAGTAAAGGTTAACTAAGTGGGATTAAAACTCAATTCTCATCACCATCGATAAGGATAACTAGGATATGACTTCCAATTCTCATACCTTGCCAAGAGCTTTATTAGTTGTTATTTTAACAACTTGTTATTTTACATTACTTGTTCTTTATTTTAAAAAATCCCCAATTTACAAGACTCACAACCAATAATAAGAACACCTCCCGACAATTCCTTGAGAAGACGACCCGAGGTTTAAATACTCGGTTATCAATTTTATTGGGTTTTGTTACTTGTGACAACCAAACTTTTGTACAAAAGGATTCTCTGTTGGTTTAGAAGCTATACTTACAACGCGATTATATTCTTGTGAATTTCTTTACCGATAGAAAATCCGATCGTCAAAATGGCGCCGTTGCCGGGGAATTGCAAACGTGTGCCTTATTATTGGTTATTGTAAATATTTTTCTTTTGCTTGTTTATTTGTTTCTTTTTATTTTTCTTTTTTTAATTTTTATTAGCTACTATGAGTTCTCACCCCTATCGCTTTGAGTTTGGCTCCAATGATGTTGCAAGGAATGGAAATTATAACAGGAACGTGCATCAAGGTCAAAACAATCAGAGATGGAAGGAGCCACGAGGATCTGATCAACCCTTTCGGCAACAACACCTTCCACAGTACCACAGACAAAGACCGTCCCGCAATGCATGCCAAGACAATAGTTATGGTGGATCTTTTCGTGACAACCAACCTCCACCAAATTACTATGGTCAAGAGCCATTCCAAGGAGCGTATCAAGATGATGGATATGGTGGATCCCCTTGTGGTTACCAACAAGGCCCACCACATGCTTATGAACCGCCTCCTCAACATACCTTTGGACCACCATACTCACAAGCCCCCTAATACCAAACACCATCACATGACCTTAACCCGTATCCACCATACCAACCACCTTATGAGCCAAATGAACCATACACAGAACCACCCCCATTTCAACACAACTACTCTCATGAACCACCACCTCAATATACACCATCTCCTTATCATTATCAAGATGAACCACCTTCCTACCATGAACCCTTTCTCCCAACAAATGAACCCTCCTATCCACTCCAAACCTCCTTGGAGAAAGCACTTACCGATCTAAACTCTACTATACAAGCTCTCGTCGCCCAAATCAGACCACCAAATACCTTCAACAATAAACCCTCAAGCTCTAGTGCACTTCCTTTTCAACCACTGAATGATCTCTCCATCCCATCACCACCATCCATGGAAGAGCACCCACATCCATCAATCCAAGAGCAACATGGTCCCAATGATGCTATTGACATGGAACAAGAGAGAAGGGATCATCTTCACGAATCCATACTTCATAAGGAGCTAGAGGAGGCCCTAAAGGTGAAGGTAGTAAAGACCCTTGAAGTTGAAGGAGTGGTTGAAGAATTAGTGAAGGAAGACATCAAGGAGGAGTCTGATTTTGTCTTAGAGCAAGAGGAGGCCCAAAATGTGGAGATGGGAGAGACCCTTGAAGATGAAAGAATAGTTGAAAGGAGTTGTCATGGAAAGAAAATCATCAAGGATGAGTACGATTTTATATTAAAACTACTGGACAAAGCAGTAATTATTGAAGAGGAAGAAGTGGTTGAAGACTTGGGAGATGCTGAACCTCCATGGGAAAGTCAAGACATAGAGCCTCCTTCCAAAACGGTTGCATTTGATGTTGAGGAGGGTGTACAACCTCCAAGGCATATCATGGTTAAGGACTTGGAAGAGATTGATCAAGAGATGGAGATTCAAGAAAAAGAAGCACAACCTCCCATGCCCTTGGAAAGCAGTGAAGAGGAGATTGAATTGGAAGAAAGCTACCAAGAGGAAGAGGTTGAAATTGAAAAAGCTTACAAGGAGGTGGAAGTTGTCAGAGAAGAGCACAAGGGAATGGAGCTTGCAAATTCGTTCGAAATACTTCTCCCAAGGCCATTACCATCCAACACAACGTTCAAGTGGGTAAAATTCTTATCCGTGACCTTTACTTTCCCACTTGAATATGGGCTACTAGAGACGGATGGTCAGCTTAGAGCTCTTTGTGGCATTAAGAGTAAGAGGAAGATGGTCAGTGGTAAGAATTGTCCTACAAGGTTCATTATGGTTGGAAGCTTTAAGTTTAAACGCAAAGGTTGGTGTAGAGCTCAATTGAATGGGTCTAGGAAGTTGTTTGGACGCTTCAGTAAGAACTCTAAAGTTGAACCACCCGGATGGAATCATGATAATCAACTTGAAGACGGGTGTAGAAACAAGATTTGGGATCCAGGAATATATGAGGATCAACTTTGGGAGCTCAAAGCTTGTGAAGAACCCCATCAAAGCTTGAGGAATTTACTTCGTATTGATAGAGCTTATTGGAAGTCCAAGCATTGGTGGAAATTTTAAGACGAGTTCAAGCACAAGCTGCCATGACAAGGAGCTCAGCACATGTCCAACTTAAGGACTTTAACTAAAAGTGCTAGGTGGGAGACAACCCACCATGGTATATTCGTTCCTTTTTCATTCTTAATCATATTTTATTTTATTTTTACTAGTATTCATTCATAATTTCTGCATATTCACCTGCATTCTGCATTTTGCATTTAAAAAAAAAAATTTCGCACGCGACGCGACAGCGTCACCAGTGCATTGGGAAGAAAAGAAAAGTGAACAGAAAGTCACGCGAAACTGTGGCTGGAGGCGTGCCTCAGGCACAAATACGCCCACGCAACCGCATCGTTGACGAGTTCGTGTCGTTTGTGAAATAGCCTCCCCACGCGTCCGCGTCACCCACGCGAACGCGTGGCTCTGTAAAATCGATGTAAAGAGGTGTATGGCAGCAAGTTATGATGGAGTGGGGCTGGACTCGTGCTAGAAGCCTAAGCCCTCCTACGCGAATGCGTGCCCGACGCATTCATGTCGCTTTCAAAAAATGGCCATCCATGCGATCGCGTCAACCACGCAACCGCGTCACCCAAAAATTTGGCAAAAAAGAGTTTCGAACAGAAAGTTGCGCGAACGCGAGGCTGCACTCACGCCAATCGCACAAATCAGGCCACGCGATCGCGTGACCCACGCGATCGCGTGACCCACGCGTCCGCGTCACCTGACCTTATCACACACCACGCGATCGCGTCACCCACGCGTCCGCGTCGTCTGCGCCGCACAACTTATCCAAATCAGCGCCAATTATCTTATCTTTTCTTTTCTAATCCTAATTTCTTCTATCTTTCCTTCTTTCTTCTTTCTTTATTACCTTATCTCTTTCACTTCTCATTCTTTTTCACCTTCATTCTATTTTACTTAATTTATTTACATAGTTTCATTCATTACATTTTAATTTTGTGCATATTTTTACCTTCTTTTCTAAATTTATTACTTTTCTGTTGGTGTTGAATTTTCTTATTTAACTGTTGCATCTTCTCTTGAATTATTTTGGATGCTTAGTGACTTGTTTTATTCTGATTGGGTAATATTATTTAAATTAATGCCAATCTTTTATATCTGTATTACTTTTGCATTGACATGAATTTATATTATCACTCCTTCCCCATTGTTGCAAATTTTGCACCATTGGTATGCCATGTGCTTCTATTGTTTTCTCACGTACATGTTGAAGCTTCCATGTAAATGAGACCCTTATCAATTGGCATTAACCCACCCATACTTCATTTATTTTCTTATCTTTATTTCTGGGTTTCTTTTCTTCCCTTTTTCTTTCAGGATGGCCACCCAGAAGGGAACCGGAAGACGTTTACATGGGGAGACAGACAAGTCCATCTGCACATTCTCTGGAAGAAAATCATTAGTTGGAGAAACCCGTCCATTTGCACATCTTAGCATGCACCGAGGACGGTGCAATCTTTAAGTGTGGGGAGGTCGATAGTGATCTCCATGGGTTAGTTATTTTCTTCTCAACACCAATATTTTACTTTATTTGTTAGTTTATTGTTGCATTTACATGTTTGATTGCATATTTTCTTGATTTTGTGCATATTTTACTACTTGGTTGAAGTAATATTTTCTTTTTCAAGAAACTTTTTAGAGTATTTCACTAATTTAAATCAAAACTTTTTGTTGAACTTGTTTGAAGAAATATTATACTGGAACATGGTTTAACACACAAAACCAGTGAGATTTTGAACCTATTTGATTGGTTGCATTTTATCAACCAATATTTTATTTTTGTGTGTATTGTTCTCTCTAAAATTGTGATCTTTGTCTTGCTTAATTCTATATTTCCATTGTTTGATGTATGCATGCACTTATATGATTGAGGCCTTTGTTTCACTGAGCTTACATACCCATATGGCCTTAACCTTTCATTATTCTTTGCAAACCAATGTTGAGCCTATTATACCCCTTTGTTCTTTACTTTAGCGCATCATTAACTCTAAGCGGAAAACAATAATGTCTTTAATTTGAATCCTTGGTGAGCTTAGACTAGTGAGAGTGCTTATGAATTAAGTGTGGGGAAGTTGAATTTGGAAACATTTGGTTTGAGAATTGAGTATGTTAGAATTTTCTGAAAACGTGAAAGAAATGTTTAGGACATGATTCATGCATTCAATAATTTAATCATATGCATTGAGAAAAATAAAAGAAATATATATATATATATATAATGAAAAAGGAGAAAAAGAAAAGAAAAGAAAAAAAGAGCAAATAAGTAAAAGGGGACAAAATGCCCTAAAGTAAATGTTGAAAATAATGCATATGTACTGTACTTGAATTAGAATGCATGAATATGTGGAAAACATGGTTAATGGATAGTTAGATGTGGTATTATGATTACATAGATTGTCTAAAGATAGGTGGAAAGTTTAAGTTAATTAAGGATTCAGATTTTAGTCCACTTGACTTTCCTTTGCTTTAGTAAAAGTTAACTAAGTGGGATTAAAACTCAATTCTTATCACCATTGATAAGGATAACTAGGATAGGACTTCCAAATTTTCATACCTTGCCAAAAGTTTTCTTTATAATTATTAATTTATTTTTCCTGTCATTTAATTTACCTGTTCCTTACTTCAAAAACCCAAAATTCTACCTTTTCCATAACCAATAATAAATTATACCTCCCTGCAATTCCTTGAGAAGACGACCCGAGGTTTAAATACACAGTTATCAATTTTATTGGGTTTTGTTACTTGTGACAACCAAACTTTTGTACGAAAGGATTCTCTGTTGGTTTAGAAGCTATACTTACAACGCGATTATATTCTTGTGAATTTCTTTACCGATAGAAAATCCGATCGTCAGCTATCATTTAAATCTTTAACAAAATTGCAGGTGATGCATACGCATGGAGCACACGTACGCGTGGGGTGGCTTGTGCGCCAGGCACCCCTTCCGCACGTCTCCAGCGTAACTCTCTGTTCATTTTTGATAAAGGGCGAACCTCCATGCGACGCGTGCGCGTCATTGCCGCTTACGCATCGGAGGCACTTTTTTTATATAAAGTGCAAAATAAAGGTAAACATGCAGAACTGAAAATTAACACTGATATAAATAAAATAGAACTAATAAAAATAGAAGATCATACCATGGTGGGTTGCCTCCCACCTAGCACTTTTCTTTAACGTCCTTAAGTTGGACGGTCCACAAGCTCAGTCCTCTTCCTTTGCTGGATCCGCCAAGAGAAAGATCTCCAGCTCCTTATTTTTCTTCATCTTCTCACCATGATATAACTTCAAATGGTGGCCATTGACTTTGAAGAAGGTGGGGCTTGAAGGGTGACTCAAGTGGGAGACCCCATATGGCTCGGCCTTTTCCACCCTATAGGGTCTTTCCCACCTTGATCTCAACTTACTTGGCATAAGTCTCAACCTTGAGTTATAGAGGAGGACTAAATCTCCAGCTTTAAACTCTCTTCTTTTGATGTTCTTATCATGCACCGCCTTCACCTTCTCTTTATAAAGCTTTGAGTTCTCATACGCTTCTACTCGAAGGCACTCCAATTCCTGTAGTTGCAGCTTCCTTTCAATACTGGCTCCCCCCAATCCTAAGTTGCATTCCTTTACCACCCAGTAAGCTTTGTGTTCCACCTCCACTGGAAGATGATAAGCCTTTCCATAGACTAGGCAGAATGGACTCATTTCGATTGGTGTCTTGTAAGCTGTCCGATAAGCCCAAAGCGCATCTCCAAGCCTAGAGCTCCAGTCTCTTCTATGAGGCTTGACAATCTTCTCCAGTATGTGCTTGATCTCTCTGTTAGACACCTCGGCTTGCCCATTGGTTTGGGGTTGGTAAGCCGTCATCACCTTGTGAATAATGCCATGTTTCTTCAGCAAATCTGTTATTCTCCTGTTACAGAAATGAGAGCCTTGATCACTCACGATTGCTCGTGGTGATCCAAAGCGACAAACAATATTATTTCGAACAAAAGAAACAACAACATTAGCATCATCAGTACGGGTAAGAATTGCTTCCACCCATTTAGAAACATAGTCAACAGCTAACAAAATGTATAAGAAACCATTGGAGTTTGGAAATGGACCCATGAAGTCAATACCCCAAACATAAAAAATTTCACAAAATAGCATAAGTTGTTGGGGGCATCTCATCCCTCTTGGATATATTTCCAAACCTTTGGCATTGGGGGCAAGAGTCACAGAAAATAGTAGCATCCTTAAAAAGTGTGGGCCACCAAAATCCGCAGTCTAAAATTTTTCAAGCAGTTCTTTGAGGACTAAAGTGTCTACCACTCTAAGAAGAGTGACATGACTCTAAAATTCACTGGAATTCTGATTGTGGCACACACCTTCTAATTATTTGGTCAGCACCACATCTCCACAAATATGGGTCATCCCATATATAATACTTGGACTCGCTTTTAAGCTTGTCCTTTTAATGCTTAGAAAAATTAGGAGGAAATGTACGACTAACCAAATAATTAGCTATGGGTGTGATAAACCCCAATTTTGTGGTTTATATTATGTAGAATTTGGGGAGTTTTGTCAATATTTTCCACACTTATTCATAGAAATTGCATGGTTTTGTGTTCTCTTCCTAATTCTACTTCATGATGGAAAACATGCTTCTTTTGCCTTAAAAATGCCATATTTTGATCCTCTTCTGTTACCATTCGATGCCGTGATATGTTTGTTGCCTGATTTCAGAGTTTGTAGGGCAAGAATGACCTAAAAGAGAGAATGGAAACATGCACAAGTGGAAGGAACATGAAGAATTGGGCTTTAGAGAATCGGCTGCGACGCGCACGCGTAGCCCGTGCGCACGCGTGGGTTCAAGGAGCTAGGCATGGCGTGCGAGAGTGACGCATCCGCGTGGATTAGTGAATTCCCCATCAACGCGTACGCATGCTTCACGCGTACGCATGATTCATGAAACTCAGGCGACGCGTACACGTGAGAGCAGCACGTGACCTCATTAATGAAATCGTGGCTGGCGATTTCTGGGGCTTTGCAGGCCCAAATTCAGCTGGATTCTGCATGGAAAAGACCCAGGAACTCTAGGGGGAAAAGGGGGGAGGATCATTCATTACACACTTAGACATAATTTTGGCTAGTTTTTGGTTCTTGTTCTTCTAGAGAGAGAAACCCTTATTCCTCTCTAGATTTAGTTTGATTTTATATTCCCTTGTTGAATTTTGAATTAGATTTTGTTGATTTCTAGTTTTGATTACTTAATTTGAATTCTCTAGTATAGTCTTGTTGAGATCTTGTGTTAGATTTATGTTTTCTTGTTATTCACCATTTTCTATTCATTTATGAATTTTGTGGATCTTGAATTTCTAATGATACATTTATGTTTTCCATGACTAATAGTGTTGTTTGAGTGGCTTTCCATTGTTAATTTTTGGTGGGTATCTTTAATTTCTAATTTAATTACAATTTGATTATGTCTTTTGTTAATGCATGTTATGTGCTTGATGAAATGTTTCTTTTGATTATGGAGTAGTTTTCCTTACTCTTGGCCTAGGCTAAGGGAATTGGGTAAACTTGAGTCATTAGATATAATTGATTTGGTGATTTGAGAATCCTAGTGGTCAAGTTGATACCCATTGACACTAATCTACTACTAAGTTAATTGGTAGTTGGATTGGGACTTATGAGTTGAAATTGATCAAGCCACTTGACGTACCTCAAGCTTAGGAGTAGATATTACGTACTTAAAGCTCTTGGAGGTAGACTTAGTGAGTTTGGTTCCTCATAATTGTCAAGATATGGTTATTAGACAAGGATGGTGACCCCAATTCCTATGCCTAGCCAAAAGTCCCTTTTATTATTCATATTTGAAACCCAAAAATTTCAATTGCTTAATTCTAGTTATAGTCAATTGCTTAGTTCTAGAATAGAATTATATTAGATGTTCTTTTGTTAGTTTGAAATTGCTCATACCTTGCCTTAGTTACTTGATTTAGTTTCTTGCACTTTAAGATTTCTTGCATGTTAAGTCTAGTAGTTTAATTTCTTGATCATGACTCCCAACCCCGGAATTCTAACCAATGTTGATGCACATGTTTGCCCATTCCTTGTGAGATGACCCGAGGTTTGAATACTTCGGTTTACTTTTATTGGGTTTGAACTTTGTGTCAACCAATCTTTAAAATTTGATTCGAGGATTAATTGTCGGTTGAGAGCTATACTTGCAACGTGAATATTTTGTGAGATTCTTTACCGACTATAGTCCACCTATCAAATTTTTTGTGTCGTTGCTGGGGAATGGTTGCAACGTATGCCTTGACATTGGTTATGTGAATATGTGAATAATGTAGATAGTTTACTTGCTTTCAATACTTAGTTTGTAGTTTAGATTTCATTTATATATGTGCTATGACTCCCAAGTTTGATGACTCGGTCTCAACCGAACTCTAGCTTAGCCGAGCTTGACCTTGAGATTGAAAGAACTTTGTTACACACTCGGCAAGCTAGACGGCGGTTGGACTATATGGCTAGTATTTCGGCCTCTCTTGAGGAGCATACCGAATCACTAGACAGAACCGAGAGCGATTGGAGTCCACTACTTCCTATTCTTCTGTTGGCACCACTAATACATCTTTGCATCCTACAGGTGAACAATACATGGCGGAGCCGCGCTGAATCACCTTGCATGAACAAGGGGCTCTGGATATTATACTTCAACCTTTACAAGCAAGGTATCCCAATCTTGATCCGAACTTCGAGTTGAAGTATAGCTTGATAAATCTACTCCCCAAGTATCATGCGATTTTAGGTCAAGACCCCATCCGCCATCTAAGAGATTTTCAAGTTGCTTGTTCTACGACTCGAAGGCATGGGGCCGATGAGGTTACTATTATGGTTTTTTCCTTCCCCTTCTCTCTTGAGGGACAAGCAAAAACGTGATTCTATTCCCAACCGGATGAGATTGTGACCAATGGGGATTTCTTAAGGAGAGAGTTTCTAAACAAGTTCTTTCTGCCAGAGAAGACCGACTACATCTAGAAAGAAATCTCAGGTATAATGCAAAAGTACCAAGAGAGTTTGTATGAGTATTGGACTAGATTCAAGAGGCTATTAGAATCTTTTCCACACCATGGATTAGACACTCACTTGCTCATTAGTTATTTCACCAGAGGTCTTTGTGCGGAAGATAGAAGATTGCTCACCGCCGCTAGTGGTGGTTCCCTTTCCAAAAACAAGACGGCAGGAGATGCTTGGAGCTTGATAAATGATGTTGCCGAGGCTACACAACATGTAAGAGTAAGAAACAATCCCCTCAAGGGTGTGGTAGAAGCACCTCATTCTGAAACAAGCTTAACCAAGGTACTTGGGGATATGACTACTATCCTTACGGAGATGCACAAGGAACAAAAGGCATTCTATTCCATCCAAGCCATCCAAGCCCCACCTCAAGTTCCCCAACTTGAAGGTCCTCCTAAAATTTGTGGTTTGTGCTCTAGCACCACACATTACACCGATCAATGCCACCAAATTCAAGAGGAGTACACCCTTGTCGTAGCCAATGTGAATTATAATAATCATCCACCCTATCCCTCTCAAGGCCAAAACAACTACTCTCATGGCAATAACTCCAATCAAGGGTGAAGGGATAATGCACAAGGGAGCAATCAAAATCAAAGATGGAACAGCTCTTCTTCTCATTACAACATCAACCACCAATCTTCATCCCAATACCACCATAACAACAACAACCATCAAGCCAACCAAAATCACCACAACCAAGTATCCCATCAAAATCAAAACAACTACACCAAATACCAAGTACCACATCAAAGATAACAATCCAACCAATCCCCCTACTTTTCTACTAACCAAGTTGATGAACTTAGAGCTATTGTGGAAAAACATGAAGAGAACAACAAGGCTCAATTTAATGCCATGAGTGCTCAATTGAGCAATATCACCGAGATGATTTCAAAGTTGGCCTTATTCTCCTCCAACAACACCAAGCAACCCTCAAGCTCTTCTAACCTTCCATCCCAACCCCTTCCAAACCCAAAGGGCGGCCTCAATGCCATTAAACTATGGTCGGGGACTACATTGGAGGAAATACCTCCTAGAGTCATAGAAGACATTCATGAGGAGGAAGTGGTTGTTGAAGCTCCACATGAAGAACATGAGGTAGACACATGGCATGAGGAAGAAGAAGTGAGCCTTATGGAACCCAAGAGGAAGGCTATAGTGGATGAATACATTTCTATCCCATTTCCCTCCATGGTAAAGAAGACTAAGAAGACTCTGGAGTTTGATTTAAACAAGCTTCAAGTATTCAAGAAGGTTGAGGTAACCATCCCACTTCTTGATGCCATTCAACAAATTTCGAAGTATGCAAAATTTTTAAAAGACTTGTGCACACACAAGGATAGGATAGGTGAGTTGGAGACATTGTCATTGGGTAGTTCCATTTCTTCATTGATGAAGCCTATTCCGGAAAAGTGTGGTGACCCTGGATCATGTTTGGTGTCTTGTCGTATTGGTGGAGTTGCTTTTCATGACTGTATGTGTGATCTAGGGGCTTGCGTAAGCATCATGCCATTTTCTATCTTTGTGCAGTTGAATTTAGCTCCATTAAAGAGGTCGGCGGCCAAATTTGCCTTAGCCAACAAGAGTGTAATTACCGTAGTGGGAATAGTGGAAGATGTACTTATGGCGATCAAGGATTTGGTGTTTTCAGTTGATTTCTACATCCTTGAAATGCCTTCAACAGATAATAGAAGCTCTTCCTCTGTTTTGCTTTGTAGACCTTTCTTAAAGACCTATAAATTCAAATTGGATGCCTTTACCGGCACATACTCTTTTGAAGTAGGATACAAGACTATCAAGTTCAATTTGGAAGAAGCCATGAGACACCCACCCGAAGAGCATTCCGTTCTCTGATGTGATGTAATCGATGAGGTAGTAGCGAAGGTACGAAGAGAGGATCACAGCATGTTGTGCTACCCCATTGTTGAAGAAGCGGATGACCATGAGGGTGAACAAGAGAAAGTTGTTGAGAATGAACTCCATGAGCTTGATGAAAAGGAACCTCAACTTGAGGCAAAAAGTGAATTGAAGCCTCTTCCATCTCATTTAAAGTATGCATTCTTAGAGGACAACCAAAGGTTTTCGGTCATTATTGCTAGTGAGCTTTCTAGACAAGAAGAAGAGAAGCTCCTAGAGGTCCTAAGGAAGCACAAGAAAGCAATCGGTTGGAGCTTGGCCGACATTATGGGGATTGACCCTCGCATGTGTATGCATCGTATCTTTCTCCAAGAGGTAGCTCGGCCGGTTAGACAACCTCAAAGAAGGCTCAACCCCACTATCCTTGATGTGGTGAAAAAGGAGGTCACAAGGCTACTTGATGCGGGTATTATATATCCGATTTCTGACAGTGAATGGGTGAGCCCGGTCCAAGTCGTTCCAAAGAAATCATTAATCACTGCGGTTAAGAAGGATGACGGTGAAGTGGTTACTCAAAGAGTGCAAAATGCTTGGCGGGTATGCATTGATTATAGGAAGTTGAACGCCACAACAAGAAAGACCACTACCCTTTGCCTTTCATTGACCAGATGTTGGACTGACTTGCAGGTAATCTCATTATTGCTTTCTTGATGGTTTTACTGGTTACTTCCAAATTTACATTGCCCCTAAGGATCAGGAAAAGACCACATTTACTTGTCCCTTTGGCACCTTTGCTTACAAAAGGATGCCATTTGGGCTATGCAATGTACCCGCCACCTTTCAGCGGTGTATGACCAATGTCTTTTCCGATCTTATGGAGAGTTGTCTGGAAGTATTTTTAGATGACTTCAGTGTATATGGAACTTTATTTGATAGTTGTTTAGAGAACTTGGCCAAAGTCTTAGCTAGGTGTGTTGACACTAACCTTGTCCTAAATTTTAAAAAATGTCACTTCATGGTGAGACAAGGCATAGTGTTAGGACACGTAATCTTTGATGAGGGAATTTCTGTGGACCCGGCCAAGGTCGATGTCATTACCAGTTTACCTCACCCCTCATCTGTGAGGGAGGTCCGTTCCTTTTTGGGGTATGCAGGATTCTACAGGCGCTTTATCAAGAATTTTAGCAAGATCGCATTGCCATTGTCGCACCTACTCCAAAAGGACGTGGACTTTGAGTTTGATAGTGCTTGTGCGGGTGCATTTGAGAAGTTGAGGAGAGCTCTTACCATGGCACCAATTGTGAGGGACCCTGACTGGACGTAGCCGTTCGAGATCATGTGTGACGCATCAAATCATGTCGTAGGTGCCGCGCTTGCACAGCGCGATGGTAAACTCCCTTATATCATTGCTTATTCCTTAAAAACATTGGATGCGGCACAATCCAACAATACCACTACGGAGAAAGAGATCCTAGCTATTTTTCATACATTAGATAAATTCAGATCTTATTTGCTAGGGTCCAAAATAGTGGTATATATGGATCATGCAACTTTAAAGTAGTTGTTGACAAAGAATGAGTCGAAACCTAGGCTCATACGTTGGAGCTTGCCATTCATCCGAAATCCAACCCATTCTTGAAGCTTGCCATTCATCCGAGTGTGGTGGCCACTTTGGCACACAACGGACGGCTAAAAAGGTTTTAGATTGTGGATTCTGGTGGCCAACCTTATTCAAGGATGCTAACCAATTCTGTGTGTCGTGTCACCAATGTCAGAAGTCGGGAAATACATCCCAAAAGGATGAAATGCCTCAACAACCAATGTTATTGTTCTGTGAAATCTTTGATGTATGGGGCATAGACTTTATGGGGCCATTTCCTAACTCAAGTGGGTATCTATATATTTTGTTGGCGGTTGACTATGTCTCAAAATTGGTGGAAGCGATACCTACCCGCCTTGACGACGCTAATGCCGTGATTTCTTTCATTAGAAATAATATTGTGTGCCGCTATAGATTGCCACGAGCAATCGTGAGCGACCAAGGTTCTCACTTTTGCAACAGGAAAGTAGAGGCACTACTCAAGCGCTATGGGATATTGCACAAGGTTGCAACTGCTTATCACCCCCAAACCAATGGACAAGCAGAGGTGTCCAACCGGAAGATTAAGCAAATTTTGGAGAAAGTGGTGAATCCACAAAGGTAGGATTGGAGCTCTCGGTTGGGAGATGCACTATGGGCATATAGGACGGCCTATAAGACCCCGTTGGGGATGAGTCCCTTTCGAATTGTCTATGGTAAGGCATGCCACCTTCCAGTGGAGATTGAGTATAAGGCCTATTGGGCAGTTAAGCAGTGTAACATGGATTTCACCAAGGCGGGTATAGCCAGAAAATTGCAACTGAAGGAACTTGAGTGCCTTAGGTTAAAGGCCTATGAGAATGCAAGGATTTACAATGAGCAAACTAAGGCATTCCATTATCATCATATCCGCAAAAAGGATTTCAAAAAAGGTGACGACGTTCTCTTATACAACTCAAGACTCAGGCTTGGTTTGGTAAAGCTTTTCGAAGAGGTGCTTGTGCTTTTTAAAAGCTCAAGCTCCTCATTTTTTGTTTGGTAAATAAAAAAGATCATGTGCTTGTGCTTGCAGCTTTTAAAAGATCGGAGTACTTTTGAAAGCACCTAAGATAGAGCTTTTCAAAGTTGGCTTGTGCTTTTCAAAATTTAAAAGTCTAATATAACCTCATATGTTAACTAATTTTCAAATTTAATGCTTGCATTTATGTCTATTATAGTATTTTTAAATTTTAAAAGCTATTTTACCAAATGCAATTGTTGTTGCTTGTGATTATTAAAAGCAATTTTTAATTTGATTTACCAAACATAAATGCTACAACTTTTAAAAAGCCATCTTTTAAAAGTTAGCTTTTATAAGCTACTTTTGAAAAGTAAAAGCTTTACCAAACTAAGTTTCAGATTCATGCCCGGAAAGCTTCGTTCAAGGTGAAATGGTCTATTTAGGGTGAAGGAGGTAAAGCCCTATGGTGCGGTTGAACTATTCCACCCTCAAAGTGGCACAACATTCAAGGTGAATGGCCACCGGGTAAAGAAGTACCATGGCTACAAGTCGCCAAAGGAGTTAGAGGTGTTCCTGCTTACAGATGCACCAAAAGGAGGGGAAGCTTAAGCGCATGACCATCCAACTTAAGGACGTTAAAGAAAAGTGCTTGGTGGGAGACACCCCATGGTACGCGGAATCGTGATTACACTTTAATTATGTAAAGTTCATTGTTCTTTCTTTCTCTGGTAATGGCGCCAAAAACATGATGCCAAAACCATGGTTCACAACTCCGTGTAACTAACCAGCAAGTGCACTGGGTCGTCCAAGTAATACCTTACGTGAGTAAGGGTCGAATCCCACGGAGATTGTTGGTATGAAGCAAGCTATGGTCACCTTGCAAATCTCAGTCAAGCGGATATCAAACAGTAATGGGTTTTTGAAAATAAATAATAGAATAGGGATAGAGGTACTTATGTAAATCATTGGTGAGAATTTCAGATAAGCGAATGGAGATGCTTTTCGTTCCTCTGAACCTCTGCTTTCCTGCTATCTTCATCCAATCATTCTTACTCCTTTCCATGGCTGGCTTTATGCAAGGGCATCACCGTTGTCAGTGGCTACATCCCCTCCTCTCAGTGAAAATGATCAACGCACCCTGTCACGGCACGGCTATTCATCTGTCGGTTCTCGATCATGCTGGAATAGGATTCACCCTCCTTTTGCGTCTGTCACTAACGCCCAGCAATCGCGAGTTTGAAGCTCGTCACAGTCATTCAATCATTGAATCCTACTCGGAATACCACAGACAAGGTTTAGACTTTCCAGATTCTCTTGAATGCCGCCATCATTCTAGCTTACACCACGAAGATTCCGATTAAGAGATCTAAGAGATACTCATTTAATCTAATGTAGAACGGGAGTGGTTGTCAGGCACGCGTTCATAGGGAATGATGATGATTGTCACGTTCATCACATTCAGGTTGAAGTACGAATGAATATCTTAGAAGCGAAATAAGATGAATTGAATAGAAAACAGTAGTACTTTGCATTAATCTTTGAGGAACAGTAGAGCTCCACACCTTAATCTATGGAGTGTAGAAACTCTACCGTTTGAAAATACATAAGTGAAAGGTCCAGGCATGGCCGAGAGGCTAGCCCCAAAACGTGATCAATAGATCATAAGATAATCCAAAGATGAACAACGGATTAAAACTGAGACCAAAGATCAAAGATGGTCCAAAAGACCTCGAATACAATAGTAAAAGGTCCTATTTATAATAAACTAGCTACTAGGGTTTACATGAGTAAGTAATTGATGCATAAATCCACTTCCGGGGCCCACTTGGTGTGTGTTTGGGCTGAGCTTGAGTGTTGCACGTGTAGAGGTCTTTCTTGGAGTTGAACGCCAGCTTTTGTGCCAGTTTGGGCGTTCAGCTCTGGTTTTGGCTCCTTTTCTGGCGCTGGACGCTAGATTTGGGCAGAAAACTGGTGTTGAACTCCAGTTTACGTCGTCTATTCTTGGCCAAAGTATGGACTATTATACATTGCTGGAAAGCTCTGGATGTCTACTTTCTAACGCAATTGGAAGCGCGCCATTTCCAGTTCTGTAGCTTCAGAAAATCCACTTTGAGTGCAGGGAGGTCAGAATCCAACAGCATCAGCAGTCCTTCTTCAACCTCTGAATCTGATTTTTGCTCAAGTCCCTCAATTTCAGTCAGAAAATACCTGAAATCACAAAAAAACACACAAACTCATAGTAAAGTCCAGAAATGTGAATTTAACATAAAAACTAATGAAAACATCCCTAAAAGTAACTAGATCCTACTAAAAACATACTAAAAACAATGTCAAAAAGCGTATAAATTATCCGCTCATCACAACACCAAACTTAAATTGTTGCTTGTCCCCAAGCAACTGAAAATCAAATAGGATAAAAAGAAGAGAACATACTATAAATTCCAAACTATCAATGAAATATAGCTCCAATCAAATGAGCGGGACTTATAGCTTTTTGCCTCTTGAATAGTTTTGGCATCTCACTCTATCCATTGAGGTTCAGAATGATTGGCATCTATAGGAACTCAGAGTTCAGATAGTGTTATTGATTCTCCTAGTTCAGTATGATGATTCTTGAACACAGCTTCTTTATGAGTCTTGGCCGTGGCCCTAAGCACTTTGTTTTCCAGTATTACCACCGGATACATAAATGCCACAGACACATAATTGGGTGAACCTTTTCAGATTGTGACTCAGCTTTGCTAAAGTCCCCAATTAGAGGTGTCCAGGGTTCTTAAGCACACTCTTTTTTTTGCTTTGGACCTTGACTTTAACCGCTCAGTCTCAAGTTTTCACTTGACACCTTCACGCCACAAGCACATGGTTAGGGACAGCTTGGTTTAGCCGCTTAGACCAGAATTTTATTCCTTTAGGCCCTCCTATCCACTGATGCTCAAAGCCTTGGGATCCTTTTTATTTGCCCTTGCCTTTTGGTTTTAAGGGTTATTGGCTTTTTGCTCTTGCCTCTTGGTTTTAAGAGCTTTGGCTTTTTCTGCTTGCTTTTTCTTTTTCTTTCTATTATTTTTTTTTCGCCTATATTTTTTTTTCTGCAAGCCTTGTTCTTTGCTGCTTTTTCTTGCTTCAAGAATCATTTTTATGATTTTTCAAATTATCAAATAACATGTCTCCTAGTCATCATTCTTTCAAGAGCCAACATATTTAACATTCTTAAACAACAACTTCAAAAGACATATGCACTGTTCAAGCATTCATTCAGAAAACAAGAAGCATTGTCACCACATCAATATAATTAAACTAAGTTCAAGGATAAATTTGAAACTCATGTACTTCTTGTTCTTTTGAATTAAAACATTTTTCATTTAAGAGAGGTGATGGATTCATAGGACATTCATAACTTTAAGACAAAGTTACTAACTACTAATGATCATGTAATGAAGACACAAACATAGATAAGCACATAATATAGAAAACGAAAAACAGAAGAAATAAGAACAAGGAATGAATCCACCTTAGTGATGGTGGCGTTTCCTTCTTGAGGAACCAATGATGTCCTTGAGCTCTTCTATGTCTCTTCCTTGTCTTTGTTGCTCCTCCCTCATTGCTTTTTGATCTTCTCTTATTTCATGAAGCATGATGGAGTGCTCTTGATGTTCCACCCTTAGTTGTCCCATATTGGAACTCAATTCTCCTAGGGAGGTGTTGATTTGCTCCCAATAGTTTTGGGGATGAAAGTGCATTTGAGGCATCTCCGGGATCTCATGGTGATGAGCTTCATACGCCTCTTGAGCTCCATGAATGGGCTCTCTTGCTTGCTCCATCTTCTTCTTAGTGATGGGCTTGTCCTCTTTAATGAGGATATCTCCCTCTATGTCAATCCCAGCCGAATTGCATAGGTGGCAGATGAGGTGAGGAAAGGCTAACCTTGCCATAGTGGAGGACTTGTCAGCCACCTTGTAGAGTTCTTGAGGTATAATCTCATGAACTTCCACCTCTTCTCCAATCATGATGCTATGGATCATGATGGCCCGGTCTATAGTAACTTCAGACCGGTTGCTAGTGGGAATGATTGAGCATTGAATGAACTCCAACCATCCTCTAGCTACAGGCTTGAGGTCCAATCTTCTTAGTTGAACCGGCTTGCCTTTGGAGTCAATCTTCCATTGAGCTCCTTCTACACATATGTCCATAAGGACTTGGTCCAACCTTTGATCAAAGTTGACTCTCCTTGTGTAGGGGCGTGCGTTCTCTTCCATGTTTGGCAAGTTGAACGCCAACCTCACATTTTCCGGACTAAAATCTAAGTATTTCCCCCGAACCATTGTAACATAGTTCTTTGGATCAGGGTTCTTACTTTGATCATGGTTCTTGGTGATCCATGCATTGGCATAAAACTCTTGAACCATTAGGATGCCGACTTATTGGATGGGATTTGTTAGAACTTCCCAACCTCTTCTTTGAATTTCATGTCGGATCTCTGGATACTCATTTCTTTTGAGTTTGAAAGGGACCTCAGGGATCACCTTCTTCTTGGCCACAACATCATATAAGTGGTCTTGATGGGCTTTGGAGATGAACCTTTCCATCTCCCATGACTCGGATTTGGAAGCTTTTGTCTTCCCTTTCTCCTTTCTAGAGGATTCTCCGGTCTTAGGTGCCATCAATGGTAATGGAAAAACAAAAAGCTTATGCTTTTACCACACCAAACTTAAAGTTTTGCTCGCCCTCGAGCAATAAAAGAATGAATAGATGAAGAAGAAGAAGAAATGGAGGAGAGGGGGTGGGAAGTGTTTCGGCCAAGAAGGGTGTAGAGGGGTGTGTTGTGTGAATTTGATGAAGAATGGAGGGCTTTATATAGGGAAGGGATGGGGGAAAAGGTTTCGGCCATATGGGTGGGTTTGGGTGGGAAATTGGTTTTGAATTTTGAAGGTAGGTGGAGTTTATGAGGTGGGTTTATGGGGAAGAGTGGATGGATGTGAGTGGTGAAGAGGTGATGGGGGAGAGAGATTGTGGTGATTGGTGAAGGGTTTTTTGGGGAAGAGTGTTTATGGGGTTGTGTGAAAGAGAGTGGTGAGAAGAAGTGAGTGGAGGTAGGTGGGGATCCTGTGGGGTCTACAGATCCTGAGTGGATCCTGTGGGGTCCACAGATCCTGAGTGGATCCTGCGGGGTCCATAGATCCTGAGGTGTTCAAGGATTTACATCCCTGCACCCATTAGGCATGTAAAAATGCCTTTGCACCCAACTCTGGGCGTTCAGCACCAGGTTGGTGGCCATTTTGGGCGTTCAACGCCCATTTGTGTGCCATTTCTAGCGTTGAACGCCAGAACCATGCCTGTTCTGGCGTTCAGCGCCCAGAAGCTGCCCATTTTGGGCATTCAGCGCCAGAACCATGCTCTGTTCTGGCGCTGAACGCCAGACATATGCTCCTCTAGGGTGTGATTTTTCTTCTGCTGTTTTTGATTCCGTTTTCAATTTTTATATTTATTTTGTGACTCCACATGATCATGAACCTACAAAGACATATAACTACGAAAAATATAGTTAGATAAATAAAAATTGGGTTGCCTCCCAACAAGCGCTTCTTTAATGTCAATAGCTTGACAATGGGCTCTCATGGAGCCTCACAGATGTTCAGAGCATTGTTGAAACTCTCCAACACCAAACTTAGAGTTTGGATATGGGAGTTCAACACCAAACTTAGAGTTTGGTTGTGGCCTCCCAACACCAAACTTAGAGTTTGACTATGGGGGCTCTGGTTGACTCTGCTTTGAGAGAAGCTTTTTCTGCTTCCTCTCCATGGTTGCAGAGGGAGATCCTTGAGTTTTAAACACAAGGGAATCCTCATTCCATTGAATGACTATTTCACCTCTGTCAACATCAATCACAGCTCTTGCTGTGGCCAGGAAAGGTCTTCCTAGGATGATGGATTCACCCTCTTCCTTTCCAGTATCCAGGACTATGAAATCAGCAGGGATGTAAAGGCCTTCAACCTTTACTAACACGTTCTCTACTTGTCCATAAGCCTGTTTTCTTGAACTGTCTGCCATCTCTAATGAGATTTTAGCAGCTTGCACCCCATAGATTCCCAGTTTCTCTATTACAGAGAGGGGCATGAGGTTTATTCCTGAACCAAGGTCACATAGAGCCTTAAAGATCATGGTGCCTATGGTACAGGGTATTATGAACTTTCCAGGATCCTGTCTCTTCTGAGGCAATGTCAGTTGATCCAGATCACTTAGTTCATTAATGAACAAGGGAGGTTCAACTTCCCAAGTATCAATGCCAAATAATTTGGCATTCAGCTTCATGATTGCACCAAGAAACTTGGCAGTTTGCTCTTCAGTAACATCCTCATTCTCTTCAGAAGAGGAATACTCATCAGAGCTCATGAAGGGCATAAGGAGGTTCAATGGAATCTCTATGGTCTCTAGATGAGCCTCAGAGTCCTTTTGTTCCTCAGAGGGAAGCTCCTTATTGATCACTGGACGTCCCAGGAGGTCTTCCTCCTTGGGATTCACGTCCTCCACTCCCCTTGTAGGTTCGGCCATGGTGCTTATGTCAATGGCCTTGCACTCTCCTTTTGGGTTCTCTTCTGTATTGCTTGGGAGAGTGCTGGGAGGGATTTCAGTGATCCTTTTACTCAGCTGGCCCACTTGTGCTTCCAAATTTCTAATGGAAGATCTTATTTTATTCATGAAACTTACAGTAGCCTTAGACAGATCAGAGACTAAGTTTGCCAAATTGGAAGTATTTTGTTCAGAGTTCTTTGTCTGTTGCTGAGTGGATGATGGAAAAGGTTTATTATTGCTAAACCTGTTTCTTCCACCGTTATTAAAGCCTTGTTGAGGCTTTTGATCCTTCCATGAGAAATTTGGATGATTTTTCCATGATGAGTTATAGGTGTTTTCATAAGGTTCACCTAAATAATTTACCTCTGCTATTGCAGGGTTTTCAGGATCATAAGCTTCTTCTTCAGAAGATGCCTCTTGAGTACTGTTGGATGCAGCTTGCATTCCATGCAGACTCTGAGAGATCATATTGACTTTCTGAGTCAATATTTTATTCTGAGCCAATATGGCATTCAGAGTATCAACTTCAAGAACTCCCTTCTTCATAGGCGTCCCATTGTTCACAGGATTCCTTTCAGAAGTGTACATGAACTGGTTATTAGCAACCATGTCAATGAGTTCTTGAGCTTCTGCAGGCGTTTTCTTTAGGTGAATGGATCCACCTGCAGAAGTGTCCAGTGACATCTTTGATAGCTCAGATAAACCATCATAGAGTATATCCAGGATGGTCCATTCTGAAAGCATGTCAGAAGGACACTTTTTGGTCAACTATTTGTATCTTTCCCAAGCTTCATAGAGGGATTCACCTTCTTTCTGTCTGAAGGTTTGAACATAAGCTCTAAGCTTGCTCAGCTTTTGAGGAGGAAAGTACTTGGCTAAGAAAGCCGTGACCAGCTTATCCCAAGAGTTCAGGCTGTCTTTGGGTTGAGAATCCAACCATAATCTAGCTCTGTCTCTTACAGCAAAAAGGGAAAAGCATGAGCCTGTAGACTTCAGGATCTACTCCATTAGTCTTAACAGTATCACATATCTGCAAGAATTCAGTTAAGAACTGAAAAGGATCTTCAGATGGAAGTCCATGAAACTTGCAATTCTGCTGCATCAGAGAAACTAATTGAGGTTTCAGCTCAAAGTTGTTTGCTCCAATGGCAGGGATGGAGATGCTTCTTCCATGTAAATTGGAATTAGGTGTAGTAAAGTCACCAAGCATCTTTCTTACATTATTATTATTTTCGGCTGCCATCTCCTCTTCCTGTTCGAAAATTTCTGAAAGGTTATCTCTGGATTGTTGTATTTTATCTTCTCTTAGTTTCCTTTTCGGAGTCCTTTCAGGTTCTGGATCTGCTTCCACAAGAATGTTCTTATCCTTGCTCCTGCTCATATGACAAAGAAGAGGGCATAGAAAAATAATAATAATAGAAATCTTTTATACCATAGTATAGGGATTCCTTTGTGAGTGAAAGAAAAGAGGGAGATAAAGAATGTAATGGAATGGAAGAAACACAACTGTGAGGAGGGTAGAGATGTGAGATGAGATGTTAGTAGATGAATAAATAAATAGAATAAGATGAGAGAGGGAGAATTTTCGAAAAGTATTTTTGAAAAAGAGTTAGTGATTTTCGAAAATGGTTTTTGAAAAATGTTAGTATTTTTTGAAAATTTTTAAAATCAAAAATAAAAATAAGAATAATTAGTTAATTAAAAAGAAATTTTTGAAAAAGAGGGAAGATATTTTCGAAAATTAGAGAGAGAGAGTTAGTTAGGTAGTTTTGAAAAAGTTAAGAAACAAACAAAAAGTTAGTTAGTTAGTTGAAACAAATTTTGAAAAGAAAAGAAGTTAGGAGGTTAGAAAAGATATTTTGAAACCAACTTTTTGAAAAAGGTAAGATAAGAAGATATTTTAGAAATTAGTTTTTGAAAAAAATTTGATTTTTAAAATCACAATTAATGACTTGATTCATAAGAAATCACAAGATATGATTCTAGAACTCAAAGTTTGAATCTTTCTTAACATGCAAGTAACAAACTTGAAATTTTTGAATCAAAACATTAATTGTTATTGTTATTTTCGAAAATTTGGTATAAAAATAAGAAAAAGATTTTTGAAAAATATTTTTGGAATTTTCGAAAATAACTAAGAATTTTGAAAAAGATTTGATTTTTGAAAAAGATTTTGAAAAAGATAAGATTTTCAAATTGAAAATTTGATTTGACTCATGAGAAACAATTTGATTTTAAAATTTTTTGAAAAAGTCAATCCAAATTTTCGAATTTGATGAGAGAAAAAAGGGAAAGATATTTTTTTGTTTTTTGAATTTTTATTATGAGAGAGGAAAACAGGAAAAATGATGCAATGCATGAAAGTTATGGATCAAAACAATGAATGCATGCAAGAATGCTATGAATGTCAAGATGAACACCAAGAACACTTTGAATGTCAAGATGAACATCATAGACACAATTTTGAAAAATTTTTAATGCAAAGAAAACATGCAAGACACCAAACTTAGAATTCTTTAATGCTTACGCACTAAGAATTCAAGAATGCATATGAAAAACACCATACAACACAAAACAAAAAATCATCAAGATCAAACAAGAAGACTTACCAAGAACAACTTGAAGATCATGAAGAACACTATAAATGCATGAAATTTTTGAAAAATGCAAGATGCACATGCAAATGACACCAAACTTATGACATGACTCATGACTCAAACAAGAAACACAAAAAATGTTTTTGATTTTTATGATTTTATAATTTTTTTGGATTTTTTTTCGAAAATTATATGAAAAAGAAAAAATAAGGATTCCAAAATTTTTAACATGAATTCCAGGAATCTTGCATTCTTAGTCTAAAGCTTCAGTCCAGGAATTAGACATGGCTCACTAGCCAGCCAAGCTTTCAATGAAAGCTCCGGTCCAAAACACTAGACATGGCCAATGGCCAGCCAAGCTTCAGCAGGTGAATCAGGAACAGCAGCAGGTGGATTAGCAACAACTAGCTTGCTCTTGATAAAAAATTGTTGCCTCAGTCCAAATAAATTTAGACATGGCTTTACAGCCAGCCAGACTTCACATGCTTCAAGAAACACTAGAATTCATTCTTTAAAAAATTTGAATAAAATTTTTGAAAACATTTTTATATTATTTTTTTCGAAAACAAAGGAGAAAATTTTGAAATATTTTTGAAAAATTTTTTGAAAAGAAAACAAAAAGAAAATTACCTAATCTGAGCAACAAGATGAACCGTCAGTTGTCCAAACTCAAACAATCCCCGGCAACGGCGCCAAAAACTTGGTGTTGTTGCCGGATCAAACTTGACACTGATGTTACCGGACCAAAAGCTTGCCGAAAACTCAAACAATCCCCGGCAACGGCGCCAAAAACTTGGTACGCGGAATCGTGATTACACTTTAATTATGTAAAGTTCATTGCTCTTTCTTTCCCTGGTAATGGCGCCAAAAACATGATGCCAAAACCATGGTTCACAACTCCGTGTAACTAACCAGCAAGTGCACTGGGTCGTCCAAGTAATACCTTACGTGAGTAAGGGTCGAATCCCACGGAGATTGTTGGTATGAAGCAAGCTATGGTCACCTTGCAAATCTCAGTCAGGCGGATATCAAACAGTAATGGGTTTTCGAAAATAAATAATAGAATAGGGATAGAGGTACTTATGTAAATCATTGGTGAGAATTTCAGATAAGCGAATGGAGATGCTTTTCGTTCCTCTGAACCTCTGCTTTCCTGCTATCTTCATCCAATCAGTCTTACTCCTTTCCATGGCTGGCTTTATGCAAGGGCATCACCGTTGTCAATGGCTACATCCCCTCTTCTCAGTGAAAATGATCAACGCACCCTGTCACGGCACGGCTATTCATCTGTCGGTTCTCGATAATGCTGGAATAGGATTCACCCTCCTTTTGCGTCTGTCACTAACGCCCATCAATCGCGAGTTTGAAGCTCGTCACAGTCATTCAATCATTGAATCCTATTCGGAATACCACAGACAAGGTTTAGACTTTTCGGATTCTCTTGAATGCCGCCATCATTCTAGCTTACACCACGAAGATTCCGATTAAGAGATCTAAGAGATACTCATTCAATCTAATGTAGAACGGGAGTGGTTGTCAGGCACGCGTTCATAGGGAATGATGATGATTGTCACGTTCATCACATTCAGGTTGAAGTACGAATGAATATCTTAGATGCGAAATAAGATGAATTGAATAGAAAACAGTAGTACTTTGCATTAATCTTTGAGGAACAGCAGAGCTCCACACCTTAATCTATAGAGTGTAGAAACTCTACCGTTTGAAAATACATAAGTGAAAGGTCCAGGCATGGCCGAGAGGCCAGCCCCAAAACGTGATCAATAGATCATAAGATAATCCAAAGATGAACAATGGATTAGAACTGAGACCAAAGATCAAAGATGGTCCAAAAGACCTCTAATACAATAGTAAAAGGTCCTATTTATAATAAACTAGCTACTAGGGTTTACATGAGTAAGTAATTGATGCATAAATCCACTTTCGGGGCCCACTTGGTGTGTGTTTGGGCTGAGCTTGAGTGTTGCACGTGTAGAGGTCTTTCTTGGAGTTGAACGCCAGCTTTTGTGCCAGTTTGGGCGTTCAGCTCTGGTTTTGGCTCCTTTTCTGGCGCTGGACGCCAGATTTGGGCAGAAAACTGGCGTTGAACGCCAGTTTACGTCATCTATTCTTGGTCAAAGTATGGACTATTATATATTGCTGGAAAGCCCTGGATGTCTACTTTCCAACGAAATTGGAATCGCGCAATTTCGAGTTCTGTAGCTCCAGAAAATCCACTTTGAGTGCAGGGAGGTCAGAATCCAACAGCATCAGCAGTCCTTCTTCAACCTCTGAATCTGATTTTTGCTCAAGTCCCTCAATTTCAGTCAGAAAATACCTGAAATCACAGAAAAACACACAAACTCATAGTAAAGTCCAGAAATGTGAATTTAACATAAAAACTAATGAAAACATCCCTAAAAGTAACTAGATCCTACTAAAAACATACTAAAAACAATGTCAAAAAGCGTATAAATTATCCGCTCATCACCCCACCATGGTAAGATCTTCCTTATGTATACTTTCTTGCTCCTAGCTTTAGATTCTTATGAATTTTGCAATTTCTTGGTGTTGTTGAGTTTGCTTAGGTATGCTAGCTTTTGTTGATTTTGTTGAATTGTTATGATATTCATGTAGATTTCATTAATCTTGGTATGGATAAATTGATTAGGTTAGCGAAAATGCTTTATTTTGAGTAGCACATGAATTTGTGAGTGTTTTCTTGACTATCTAGCTTGAATACCTGCCAGGAATGTATTAAAAATACCTTTCTCTATGTTAAAAAAGGGGGGGGGTCCACACTTAAGCGTGCAGGACGCGTGTGCGTCGCTTGCGTTTTTGTAACTCTTGGTACATTTTCCCGAGAGTTGCGCGAGCAGCGCGCGACCATTGCGCGAAACGCGCGAATGCCTACCCACGCGTATGCGTGAGGCATGCTCACGTGTCGTCTTGCCTTCTTGCCCACCCACGCGTACGCTCATATGGCACGTACGCGTCGGCTACCTTACATGCCACCCCTAGTACATGACACCCGAGAGTTGCGCAAGCAGCGCGCGAGCACTGCGCAAAACGCACAGTTGTCTCCTTACCTGTCTACCAACCCCTGGGTAGGCGTGGGTGGCGCTCACGCGCCCCTCTTCTTTTCACGACCTATCCATGCATACGCGCATGGGGTGCGCACGCGTCATAGTTTTCCCTCTTCCACTCTCTTCTTCCTCTCTTCCTCCTTTCTTCTTCCTTTCCTCTTCACCACTTCCCTCCACCACCGTCACCGGCGGTGCCACCAACCGTCGACCACCACCTCTGGTGGGCCCCACATTCTCTCTCCTCTCTTTCTTCCATTTCTTTTCTCCTATCTCCACTTCACTACACCTTGCCCTTTCCCTCTATTCAAGGTTTTCTACTAATTCTTCTTTTCTCCTTTTTTTGCATTCTTCTTTCCTTAGTAGCATTCCACTATTTTCTTTTCCATTTTTTCTTAGTTACATTTTTATCAATGCATTCTTGTTTACTTGCTTTTTTTTCCATTTTCCATGGGCGTTGAGATTGAACTTATCTTTTGCTTTGATGGGTTATTTTGATATGTTTTGACTTCTTTGTGATATGTGGTGTTGGTGGATGATTGGTATTGTATTTTGGGGGTGCTACATTGCTCACTTTCCTCCACTTGCTTTTTGTGTGAGGGTTGCACACCAAGTGTTTGATGAAAGGCACCAATGAGTCCTTGTTTTAAATTTGACACTATGCTTTTACCTTGGTGCCCTTTCTCATTACACTTGCCCATCTTTATGTGTGTTGAGCCGATTGTTCCTCATATTTTCCATTCACATGCTCATTATTCGTGACTTGCTTCCTTGTGGCATATTGCATAACTATTAGTTCCACTTTCTCTAATTCCACCTTCCTTCATGTGAATGCCTCATTGTCATGGGGGTTGGATTGGGTGTGTGTGACTTTCTTGTGCTTGATCGCTTCTTACATATGCTACTCTGTGTTGTTATGGATGCTTGAGCCTATTCCTCTCATGCCTTTTACTTGTATGCTTATCTCACTCTTGCATCCCATGCTAGTGCATTGTCCCATGTTTCAATCATTGCCTTGCTTGCATGTTGCAGCTGTCATGTCTTCAAGACCCCTACTCTTTTGCGGAATTTATCTCACTTGCATGTTAAACTTCAAGTGTAGTCTCTTTGAGTTTAATGTCGTCTCTTTTCCTCTTCTTTTTCAGATGGCCATAAAAAAGGACAAGGAAAAGGCACCGAAGAAGCCACCTACCAAAAAGGTACCTCAAAGATCCACCGCCAAGGTGCACCATGCGCCCAAGGCTAAGCCTCTCCCCAATAAGGCACGAAGCATCATTAATATTGATGACCAAGAGAAGGACAACCCTGTGAGGGACCCCACTAGGTTTTCCAACCGCTATTGTGAGCTCATGTTCCCCATCATGATTACATGGAATTATCATTCTAAACTTCTTCTTACCCCTCCAGGTCATATAGTTCAGTTTGTCATACCTCGCATTGAGCGGCGAGGATGGGGATTTGTCATGCGAAGACCACAAGAAGCTAACCTCTCGTGGGTGGTGGAGTTCTACACCAATTACCACTCCCATTCTCTTCAGACTGTTTTTGTGCGCCGGAAGCAAGTCCCGGTTTTGGAGAAAGCTATTCAAGAAGTACTTAGAGTCTTACCCATGGCAGATGAGGTAGATGGTTACCAAGAGGTCCTCTGCCAGCGTGATGACTTTGATTTTATTTTTGATTGGGATGCTATCCGCCGAGTCATTGTCGAACCAGACACATTCTGGACCGGAGGGAGACTAAGGCCCCAACCTAAGGGAATTCTTGCGCGCTTTCTCACCATCGAGGCTCGAGCATGGACCCAGATCTTGTCTCATTACGTGTTTTCCAGCACTCATGAGACGTTGATCACCGCAGACCTAGCCTTGCTAGTTTGGTGCATACTCACGGAGCAGCCGGTCAACATTGCTTGCCTCATCCACCAAGCCATGGGTCGTGTTCATGCCAAGGGTAACCTACCTTTCCACTCCCTGGTGACAGAGTTAGTTGCTACTGCTGGTGTTCCCCGAGAGACTAAGGATCGAAAAGCAATGATTCCGATAGAGGGCGACGTCGTCTCGACCGAAAAATATCTCAAGCCTCCGGCGGAACTCGAAAACCTTGATATAGCTATCCCCTCGGATATCCCTACTACTTCTTCTACACCACAAGGATCTTCCCACCAACAGTTTGAGGATCTCCATAAGAAGATGGATAGATATGAACGGCGGAACCAACGCCGGTTTGCTTATATAAAGAAGCTTTTGAGTTTTGTGACCCCATCTATAGAGGAACCGGAGATCTTCACATCCACCTCGTACTTAAGTGAAGAGAGCATTCACGAACTGGATAGTGAAAGTTTCAAACCTGACTACCCCTTACACCTTGCTAGTAGCACGGAGGACTGTGCTAATTCTTAAGTGTGGGGAGGTCGTTCGACCGATCTCCATGGGTAATAATCTCCTCTTTTCAACATCTATGGACTTTAATTCTCTTTTGTTTTGTTAATTAGGACACCTTGCATGTTTAGTTAGTTTTTCTTGTTAGGACTACTTGGTTAGGGTGATGACCTCTTTTCCAAGAAACTGTGTTTTCAGGGCACCCTACCAATTTAAAAAATTTTTTTGCGATAAACTTGCTTGAAGAATGTATTTTGGAACATGGTTTTTGAGCTAAGAATACAAGCATGTGAGTTTTGAGCCTTATTGTGTGGTTACATCTTCTAACTACTTATTCCTATTCTTGTGTGCATTATTCTCTTTCTATGATTGCAATCCTTGCTTTGTCTGATTCTATATATCCATTATTTTATGTATGAATGCATTTACATGATTGAGGCCAACATTTTAATAGTCACTTTTCTCAAATATCCTTAACCCTTTTATCTACCATTGCTAACTAATTTTGAACCCATGATAAACCCTTTTGATTCTTAATTGAGCACATCAACACCCCTAAGTGAAAAACAATGAACGTCCCTGGATTTGGATCCTTGATTAGCTTAGGCAAGTGAGGGTGTGTGTCATTCAATTGGGAGGGTATACTTGGGAACTTGGGTAGATGTAAGGGTATGTCTTTGTATTTGTAATTGAAAATTTTGGGGATGGGGAACATACTCATGTATTGAATGATTGAACCATATGCATTGGCACTTTTGTACATGAAACCCCACAAAGGGGACAAGAAAAAAATAAATAAATAAAAAAATAGGGGAATGAAGGAAAAGAAATGTAAAGAAAAAGAAATAGAAAAATAAAAGAAACAAAAATATAGAAAAAAAAGCAATAATAAAAAAGGGGACAAGTTGCCCCATAACCAATGCATATGGAATGAGAATTAAAGAGAAATGCATGAGCATGTGGAAAGTGAATAAATGGGTAGTTGGGTTGTGTATTAGAATTGCATAGGTTGTTGTATGTGTTAGGTGAGAGCCTAGCCTAATCAAAGATGCATAAGCTCACTTGACCATACATGTATTCTTACCCTTACCCTAACCCCATTACAACCTATGAACAAGACCTCATGATACTTGTACGCATGCATTGAGTAATTGTTGATTGTTAGATGAAAGACAAATCTTAGAAAGCATGATTAGGGGAGGATTGAGTGACAAACCCTATACACTTGAGCGAATAGAGCGGATACACTTTCGGTGAGGGTTCGATGCTCAACTCCTTGTTCCTGGATTTCACAAGCGTTCGTCTCGCAAGCTACATGAACTTCATTTTGATGTTCGAATTGGTAGAATTCACGGACTACATGTCACTTTAGCCCTATATGCTCATATGTGTTCTTGGAGGATAGATTCACCCTTGACCAAGTAGATAGATACATTTACATTAGTTGCATGCATTCATTTAGGTAATTTGCACTTCGTTAACCTTTTTCTCCCATGGCCTTTGGTCTTTTTATTTTTAGCATGAGGACATGCTTGGTTTAAGTGTGGGGAGGTTTGATAAACCCTAATTTTATGGTTTATATTGTGTAGAATTTGGGGAGTTTTATCAATATTTTCCACACTTATTCATAGAAATTGCATGGTTTTGTGTTCTCTTCCTAATTCTGCTTCATGATGGAAAATATGCTTCTTTTGCCTTAAAAATTCCATGATATGTTTGTTGAGTGATTTCAGAGTTTGTAGGGGAGAGAAAGGAAGCATGCACAAGTGGAAAAAACATGAAGAATTGGGCTTTAGAGAATCGGCTGCGACGCGCACGCGTGGGTGCAAGGAGCTAGGCATGGCGCGCGAGAGTGACGCATCTGCGTGGATTGGCGAATTCTCCATCGACACGTACACATGCTTCACGCTTACACGTGATTCGCAAAACTCAGGCAACGCGTACGCGTAAGAGCATCACGTGACCTCATTAATGAAATCGTGGCTGGCGATTTCTGGGGCTCTGCATGCCCAAATTTAGCTAGATTCTGCATGGAAAAGACCCAGGAACTCTAAGGGAAAAGGGGGGGGGGGATCATTCATTACACACTTAGACATAGTTTTGGCTAGTTTTTAGTTCTTGTTCTTCTAGAGAGAGAAACCCTTATTCCTCTCTAGATCTAGTTTGATTTTATCTTCCCTTGTTGAATTCTGAATTGGGTTTTGTTGATTTCTAGTTTTGATTACTTAATTTGAATTCTCTAGTATAGTCTTGTTGAGATCTTGTATTAGATTTATGTTTTCTTGTTATTCACCATTTTCTATTCATTTATGAATTTTGTGGATCTTGAATTTCTAATGATACATTTATGTTTTCCATGACTAATAGTGTTGTTTGAGTGGCTTTCCATTGTTAATTTTTGGTGGGTATCTTTAATTTCTAATTTAATTACAATTTGATTATGTCTTTTGTTAATGCATGTTATGTGCTTGATGAAATGTTTCTTTTGATTATGGAGTAGTTTTCCTTACTCTTGGCCTAGGCTAAGGGAATTGGGTAAACTTGAGTCATTAGATATAATTGATTTGGTGATTTGAGAATCCTAGTGGTCAAGTTGATACCCATTGACACTAATCTACTACTAAGTTAATTGGTAGTTGGATTGGGACTTATGAGTTGAAATTGATCAAGCCACTTGACGTACCTCAAGCTTAGGAGTAGATATTACGTACTTAAAGCTCTTGGAGGTAGACTTAGTGAGTTTGGTTCCTCATAATTGTCAAGATATGGTTATTAGACAAGGATGGTGACCCCAATTCCTATGCCTAGCCAAGAGTCCCTTTTATTATTCATATTTGAAACCCAAAAATTTCAATTGCTTAATTCTAGTTATAGTCAATTACTTAGTTCTAGAATAGAATTATATTAGATGTTCTTTTGTTAGTTTGAAATTGCTCATACCTTTCCTTAGTTACTTGATTTAGTTTCTTGCACTTTAAGATTTCTTGCATGTTAAGTCTAGTAGTTTAATTTCTTGATCATGACTCCCAACCCCGGAATTCTAACCAATGTTGATGCACATGTTTGCCCATTCCTTGTGAGACGACCCGAGGTTTGAATACTTCGGTTTACTTTTATTGGGGTTGAACTTTGTGACAACCAATCTTTAAAATTTGATTTGAGGATTACTTGTCGGTTGAGAGCTATACTTGCAATGTGAATATTTTGTGAAATTCTTTACCGACGATAGTCCACTTATCAAATTTTTGGCGCCGTTGCCAGGGAATGGTTGCAACGTATACCTTGACATTGGTTATGTGAATATGTGAATAATGTAGATAGTTTACTTGCTTTCAATACTTAGTTTGTAGTTAAGATTTCTTTTATATATGTGCTATGACTCCTAAGTTTGTTGACTCGGTCTCAACCGAACTCTAGCTTAGCCGAGCTTGATCTTGAGATTGAAAGAACTTTGTTACACACTCGGCAAGCTAGACGGCGTTTGGACTATACGGCTAGTACTTCGGCCTCTCTTGAGGAGCATACCGAATCACTAAACGGAACCGAGAGCGACTTGGAGTCCGCTACTTCCGATTCTTCTGTTGGCACCACTAATACATCTTTGCATCCTACAGGTGAACAATACATGGCGGAGCCGCGCTGAATCACCTTGCATGAACAAGGGGCTCCAGATATTATACTTCAACCTTTGCAAGAAAGGTATCCCAATCTTTATCCAAACTTTGAGTTGAAGAATAGCTTGATAAATCTACTCCCCCAGTATCATGAGATTTCGGGTCAAGACCCCATCCGCCATCTAAGATATTTTCAAGTTGCTTGTTCTACGGCCCGAAGGCATGGGGCCGATGAGGTTGCTATTATGGTTTTTGCCTTCCCCTTCTCTCTTGAGGGACAAGCAAAAACGTGGTTCTATTTCCAACCGGATGAGATTGTGACCAATTGGGATTTCTTGAGGAGAGAGTTTCTAGACAAGTTCTTTCCGCCAGAGAAGACCGACTACATCCAGAAAGAAATCTCGGGTATAATACAAAAGGACCATGAGAGTTTGTATGAGTATTGGACTAGATTCAAGAGGCTATTGGAATCTTGTCCACACCATGGATTAGACACTCACTTGCTCATTAGTTATTTCACCAGAGGTCTTTGCGCGGAAGATAGAAGATTGCTCGCCGCCGCTAGTGGTGGTTCCCTTTCCAAAAACAAGACGGTGGGAGAAGCTTGGAGCTTGATAAATGATGTTGTCGAGGCTACACAACATGTAAGAGTAAGAAGCAATCCCCTCAAGGGTGTGGTAGAAGCACCTCCTTCTGAAACAAGCTTAACCAAGGTGCTTGGGTATATGACTTCTATCCTTACGGAGATGCACAAGGAACAAAAGGCATTCTATTCCATCCAAGCCATCCAAGCCCCACCCTAAGTTCTCCAACTTGAAGGTCCTCCTAGAATTTATGGTTTGTACTCTAGCACCACACATTACTCCGATCAATGCCACCAAATTCAAGAGGATTACACCCTTGCCGTAGCCAATGTGAATTATAATAATCGTCCACCCTATCCCTCTCAAGGCCAAAACAACTACTCGCATGGTAATAACTCCAATCAAGGGTGGAGGGACAATGCACAAGGGAGCAATCAAAAGCAAAGACGGAATAACTCTTTTTCTCACTACAACAACAACCACCAATCTTCATCCCAATACCACCATAACAACAACAACAACCGTCAAGCTAACTAAAATCACCACAACCAAGCATCCCACCAAAACCAAAACAACTACACCAAATACCAAGCACCACATTAAAGACAACAATCCAACCAATCCCCCTCCTCTTCTACCAACTAAGTTGTGAACTTAGAGCTATTGTGGAAAAACATGAAGAGAACAACAAGGCTCAATTTAATGCCATGAGTGCTCAATTGGGCAATATCACCGAGATGATTTCAAAGTTGGCCTTATCCTCCTCCAACAACACCAACCAACCCTCAAACTCTTCTAACCTTCCATCCCAACCCCTTCCAAACGCAAAGGGCGGCCTCAACGCCATTACACTACAGTCAGGTGATGACAAGTCATCTTAGCCTAGTTTTACTAGTCTTTTTCTTTATTTTTATTAAGTTTTATGCACTTTCTTGCATTGTAAGTAAGTAATTTGGAATAGAAATGCATGGTTTCCTTGAATCAATCAACCACCATTTAATTGATACTAAATCATGAGGTTCAAGCTAAATTTAATTGATTTTTATTGATTTATAAATCTTGTGAATTTGGTGATACTTTGATTGGTTGTTTTGATTACTTGTAGGTGAAGAAAAGAAGAAAATAAGAAAGCGTGGCCTAAGAAGCATGACCCAAGGAGGAGAAGAGTGTGGTAAAGAAAACAATAAAGCATGGCATAGGCATAGAGCTCTCTTCAGGAGCGGAGCACTCTCTCAAGGAAGCACAAACTATGAGCCAAGAAAGCAAGACATGATGCTACGCTCCCCTTGAGAGCAGAGCACACTTTTGAACCAAGAAACAAAGGAAAGAAGAATGATGCTCCGCTCCCCTTGAGAGCATTATCGGGCTTCACTCAAGAATAAATCCAAGGAAATAGTTTGCCAATGCTTACTCCAAGGATCGAACCCATGAGCAAGGGGGAGTGGGGAGCGCTACTCACAAGGGAAAATGAGCCACACTTGGCCAAAATGCCACCTCCAAGGATCGAACACAGCACCTTAAGGAAGCAAGGAGCAAGGCGCTACAAGAAACCAAGGAAATTTGCACCAAAAAGCTATCCCCAAAGTCTCGAACTTGGGACTTCTCCAAAGCAAAGGGATAGCTACGCTCTCCACAAGAGCAGAGCGCTACTCCTTGGTGCAACACGCACAACTTGACATGGCCAGGAGACTTGGAGCGCACAAGACACACACAAGCCACAATGCTCCGCTCCCCACAAGAGAGGAGCGCTATCCTGATTGCCCCAAAGCCTTGGCACGCAACAAAGGGATCCAGCACAAGCCTCAATGCTCCGCTCCCCACAAGAGCAGAGCATCCTCCTGGGAGTAACACTCTTAGGCTAAATCATGGACCAAAATTCAAATTAAATTCAAATCTTCACCAAATTAAAAAGTCCACCCAAATTCTTAAATCCAAGAATAGGAAAGTGTATAAATAGAAGCTAGTTTAATTTAGAGAAGGACTTTTTTACCTTTTTGCTTCTTTGAGAATTTTCATTTTAGAATTTTTAGAGTTTTTACTTTAAATTTGGATCTTGGAGAATTTGGGAATAGATTTGATCTCTCTTCTTCATTGTTCTTGCTTGAGCATTCTTTACTTCTTATCTTGGATCTTGGGTGAAGAATTGAAGAAATTCTGTTTCAATCTCACCTTGAAATCTCTTGTTAATCTTTCTGCAAAATTTTAGAAATTTTGATTTACATTTCAAATTCTGTTTACTGCTTTCACTCTTCTACTTCTTCTGCAACTTACTTTTCCATTTCTTTTGCAATTGTTCTTGTTGGATCAAGGAAGGATTTGAGATCTAGACTTGTTTTCTAGTCTCTTCCACTCCTGAGATCTTTAATTTCCCTTTTAATTTCTGCAATTGAGCTACATTCACTTTCTATTTTAATTCTTTAAGCATTTTTACTTTTCTGTTTGAGATCTACTCCACTTTAATTCATATTTTGCTTCTTTAATTGTCAGTATATTTCTGCTTGTTTAATTTCTGCAATCCCAGCTCCCAATTCCTCTTATAATTCCAGCAATTTACATTTCTTGCACTTTAAGATTCAGTCATTTATATTTCTTGCAATCTAAGCTTCTGCAATTTAAATTACTTGTTCTTTAAGATTCATTCCTTTTACTTCTTGTTTTCTTTAATTTACTGCAATTCTTCCCCCTCCCTTTACATTTCAAGCAATTTAGTTTCTGTCCATTACAAATCTCTCAAACCAATACTTGATTCGCTTGACTAAATCAACCACTAAACTAAAATTGCTCAATCCTTCAATTCCTGTGGGATCGACCTCACTCATGTGAGTTATTATTACTTGATGCGACCCGGTACACTTGCCGGTTAGTATTTGTGTGTTTGGAAATTCGTTTTTCCACAAAAACACCCATCAAGTTTTTGACGTCGTTGCCGGGGATTGATTAGATTGACAATGATTAAGTGAAGTGGAGATCTAGATCAAGCACTTTTTCTTTTCTGCTTCTTTAATTTTTTAGCTAACACACTAACTGTTTGAATTTTTGCTTAAGCTAACTAAAATTTCACTATAGCAATGGATTGAAGTGTTATTGTCTTTCTGGTTTTATGTGATTTTTATGCTTGGTTTGCATGTCAGGGACAAGGGGAGCTATACCCACCTTTTGTGAACATGACGAAAGAACCTTCAGGAGATTAAGAGAGCCGAAAGAGGGAAAAACATTGTTGGAGAAGAGGATTCAGAAGAAGAATTCCAAGATATGGAGGAACACTCAACAAACCCAACAAATCCACCAGGAGGAGCAGCCAATAACAACAATAATCTACCACAGAGAAGAGTTTTGGCTTCCTACACATTTGCAAATCCTAGACATTGTGGGAGTAGCATTCTTACCCCAAATGTTAATGCAAATAACTTCGAACTAAATCCACAACTCATCACCTTGGTTCAAAACAATTGTTCCTATGGAGGAGGACCACTGGAAGACCCAAACCAACACTTATCCACCTTTCTGAGGATTTGTGATACTGTCAAAACCAATGGTCTGCATCCTAACATCTACAAGCTGTTGTTATTTTCATTTTCTCTCAGAGACAAAGCTACTCAATGGTTGGAATCCTTTCCAAGAGACAGCATCAACAATTGGGATGATCTAGTGAGCAAGTTCCTTGCCAAGTTTTACCCACCTCAAAGGGTTATTAGATTGAAGACTGAAGTACAAACATTCACACAAATGGATGCTGAACCTTTGTATGAGGCATGGGAACGATACAAGGCTCTAATAAGGAAATTTCCTCCTGAAATGTTCAATGAGTGGGACAGATTACAGAATTTTTATGAAGGTTTGACATTGAAATCTCAAGAGGCTTTGGATCATTCAGCAGGAGGCTCTGTACAACTCATGAAAACTGCAGAGGAGGCCCAAAATCTCATTGACATGGTAGCTAACAACTAATATTTCTTTGCTCACCAAAGGCAACGCCAAGCATCACAGAGGAAAGGAGTGATGGAGTTGGAAGGAGTGGACTCAATCTTAGCTCAAAATAAAATGATGCAGCAGCAAATTCAACAACAATTTGAGCAAATGGCCAAAAAGATTGATAGCCTCCAAGTTACAGCAGTCAACACAAGCCAACCATCATCCACATGGGGAGCAAATGAAGAAACTCAAGAGGATCAACAGCAAGAACAAATCCAGTATATGCACAATCAAAATTCTGGGACAAATGAGGTTTATGGTGACACTTACAACCCTTCATGGAAGAACTATCCCAACCTCAGATGGGGAGACAATCACAATCAACCTCAACAACCATGGCAAAGGAACTCAAACCAAAATAGTTGGAAAAATACTAACCACAACAACCAGCAAACCAACAACCAAAACACATACAGAAAATCACAAAACACTTACCCCAACTCTAACCATCATCCATCCAATAACTAAGCCACTAACCAAAACACTTACCCTCAACCATCAACACCCCACAACCAACCAATCTCACAAGACTCTCAAAGGATCACCAACTTGGAGCTCTTAATGGATAAAATGATGAAGCACCAAGAGATGACAACAAGGAACCAGGAAGCCTCCATGAAGAATATGGAGAGACAGATCAGACAGCTTTCCAAGCAAATTGCTATTGAGAGACCTTTGAGCTCACTCCCAAGTGACACCATTCCTAATCCAAAGGAGGAATGCAAAGCTGTACAACTAAGGAGTGGAAAAATCTTGGTGAAAAATAAAGAAGCAACTAAGAAGCCAAAGGAAAATGATGAGAAACAGGTCGAAAAAGGGGAAGCCAATGATGAGGATGTGACAGCAAGCAAGTATGTTCCAGAGGAGCTCAAGGAAAAGGATAAGCAGCCACAAAATTCAAGAAAAGGGAAGAAAGCAATTGAAGAGCCAACTAAGGACCACAGGCAGGGAATTAACTTCACACCTCCATTGCCATATCCTCAGAGGTTCAACAAGGAGACTAAGGACCAACACTTTCCAAAATTTCTTGAAATCTTCAAGAAACTGGAGATCAACATACCTTTAGCTGATGCACTTGAGCAAATCCCCCTGTATGCCAAGTTTTTTAAGGAGCTTATTAACAAGAAGAGAAACTGGCAAGAAAATGAAACTATACTGCTCACTGAAGAATGCAGAGCATTAATCCAGAAGGGACTCCCTCCTAAACTTGAAGATCCTGGAAGTTTCTTTTTACCTTGTGCCATTGGCAGTATGACCATCAACAAGGCAATGTGTGACTTAGGGGCTAGTATCAATCTGATACCTTCCTTTCTAGTGAAAAAGCTATGCATAGAAGAAGTGAAACCAATACAGATGTCTTTAGAATTGGTGGACAAGTCAGTGATATGTCCCAGGGATGTGATTGAGAACCTTCTAGTAAAGGTAGACAAATTCATATTCCCTGCTGATTTTGTGGTCTTAGATTCAGATGAAGATGAAGGTGATTCCATCATACTGGGAAAACCATTCTTGGCCATTGCTAGGGCCATTATAGACGTAGAGAAAGGAGAGTTGGCCCTCAGAATGCATGATGAAAGCGTCACCCTGAATGTATTTCCGGAAACATAGCTCATTGATGAAACGAAGGAGTGCATGGAAATTGACAAAGAAGCTCACAGTGGAAGGAAGGAATTAGCAAGACGATCAGTAGTTACCTTCCAAAGCAAGAAATAGATAACACAGCAGGACAAAAAGAGAAAGAGATTGTGCAGAGTGATAAAGAAATTCAAGAAGAAATTGAAATATTAGCCACTAAGAAGAAAAGTCCCAAAGTGAAGCCCACATGCAAGGAGAAAGGATCAACAAAAAGAGGGAAGAAAAACAAGAACAAAACCAAAAAGGGTTGGAAGAATAAAAAGATTTCAACAGAGGGGTTCTCTAAGGGTGATGAAGTACAGTTGATCTATCAACAACTGGGAGCAAGCCAACAAGTTGATGACTACTATACTGTCAGCAAAATACTCTCACTAGATCATGCCGAAATTGAATCAAGGAACAAAGAAGAAGCTCACAGTCAGGGGGGATAAGCTGAGACACTACAGTCATCAACCACCATAAAACAGGGGCCCAATGTCAAGCTAATGACAATAAAAGAGCGCTCCATGGGAGGCAACCCATGATTTAAGATTCTTGCTCATTTTTTAATTCAATAAATTATGATCATCTTAGCATGATTTTGAATTTTATTAGACATACTTGACAGATGCATACACTATTTTGAAACACATGCCAGGCTTCTAAGTTTGGTGTGCTTGACAGCACACAAAAATCAGCTTTTCAAACATTCTCAGATCATATGCTTAGTCATTTAGACAAAGTATATGACCAAACATTAAGTTGGTGTTTGCATATGTACCAATCTCGAGAAGAATCAACTTTTGTTCAAAAAAAAATCAAAATCATGCATAGATGAATCATGCAATGTTTCATTTTAGGAATGTATGTTAGAAAATAAATTAGAACTTATGATGAAAGTATCAATTGTGATAAATGGCTGCATTTGACATTCATCCCTTAGTAAGAAACAAGTTTGGTGTTCACCAAACCTTGGTTCACTAAGTGAGGGACACAATTGATCTTTTATGACTAAAAAACATAATAAATAATATAAGCATTCACCACTTCATCACCGTGCTACAACTATGTCCTAAAGTTGACCATTTTGATTTAATTAGGAAAAAGGAGGTTGAGGTGAAGACAAGATGAAGATACGGCTATGACAAGCCAAGAGAGAAAGATCACATGTGCCTAGAGAGGTGTGCCTACCTTTGAAAGCAAAAATCTACATGCTAGTCACCTAGGAGGACGAACCTCATGCAACCAATGGGAAGAGAATCCTTGTCAACCCTCAAGAGAACATGCAAGCCGTTCATCTCATGAAGTTACTATGTTGTTCAACTCAATCTCCACCCTTCATAAGTCATGACCGAATCCCTCTTCAAGTATGGTCTTCTTCCAAAGCTTTAATGCCTTGCCTATAAATAGGTTGAGACATTTCTTGCATCACATATTTCTACAAATCTTTCTTACAATCATAAGTCCTTGTTTCACCTTGTGCAATCCTATACACGCCCCACTCCCTTCTCAACAGCAACATTTCTTTCTTCATTCTCATTACACAAAACCGTACCCCAACCAACCACAAATCCATCTTTGCCTTCTCCCTCTACTTAAATTCATGGCTTCATCAAGTTCAAAGAGAAGACAAGGGAAGGAACCAATGGTAACCGAGCCCCCATCCTATGATACAAGGAAGTTTAGATCTCAGTTTCATGAAAGAAAGTATCATAGATTCATGAAAGCAAAGCACATCATTCATGAGAGGGGTTTTGAGCTGAGGGACGGGGAATACCCCATCATGAGGCAGATCACTAGGGAAAGAAGATGGGATCTTCTATGCGATCCTCTCACCAAAATCAGTGCAGTCATGATCAGGGAATTTTATGCAAATGCGGTAAAAGAGAGTGAAGACAGTATCCCTTACAAAAGTTATGTTAGAGGAGTTGAAGTGGATTTCAGTCCAGCATCCATTACAAGGGCCTTGAAGTTGAGAACCATAACTTATGAAGAGCAGGGCTACGAGGCTAGACTGCAGGGAGAGAATGACCCTGATGAGATCTTACAGGGGATATGCTTGGAAGACACAGACTAGGAAAGAGATTCAAAAGGGATCCCAAGCCAATTGAAAAGAATAAATCTCATTCCTGAGGCCAAGGGGTGGTATGTGGTAGTGAGGAGATCAATACTCCCTACTGGAAACACCTCAGGGGTCACAATCAAGCGAGCACTCTTGACATACTGTATCTTACATGGGGGAGAAATCAACCTTGCACAACTCATAGCCGACAGTATTCAAGAGATAGCTGAGAGCACAAACAAATCAACTAGGCTCGGCCATCCAAGCACCATTCTAAGGCTATGCAACAAAGCTGGAGTGATTTTTGAAGATGAGGGCACAGAGAGAGTAAAAAAGGGGACAGGAATCACAAAGAGAAAAATGGAAGGAATCAATGAGGATGATGATTAAGAAGAAAGACCCCAAAGAAGAAGAAGATCAGAGGAAGGGGAAGAGCAAGCTCACGGTGCCATAGATATGAGTCAACTGTAAAGGGCTCTTGAGGAAATATCACAACAAAATGTGAGAGCACAAGAGCAATATTCAAGACACCAAGAGCAATATCTAGCGCACCAGGAGCAATATTTGCAAGACAGGGAGCAAAATAAAGCTTGGCAGCACAGAATGGAGGAAAGACTAGAGAGCTGACAGCAACAAATGATGGTCCAACAATAAGAGTTTCAAACCAAGATTCTTGAGGGGCAAAAAGAACAAACAACAAGACTTCAAGAGTCATATGACAAAATGTTCCTGACCCAAGCCAAATATGGGGAATTTACTCACAACCTGTATCAGTGGAAAAACATTCATCATACTATTGGAGAGATTAGACATGTGCAACAAATAGAGTCTGATGAAAATATGCAAGCAAGGTTAGAGTATTTGACCTACAATATGCTAGCACTAGATCCACAAATCAAACCATTTGAACAGTGCCAAGAATTTAGAGATCGACAGAAAGCAAGATCTCATCACTTCAGAGAGGTAACACATGAAAGATTGGAGGCAGTTGGGCTCTCAGGGCTATTAGATCCTGTCTGGGATAGAAGGTGCCCTAGTGAAGAAATTCAAGACTACTCCAAGCTCTGGAAGAGAAAGAAGAAGAAAGGAGAATCAAGCAATAACCAGGGATAGGACAACTAGAAGATGGTGAAGTTCTTTCATTTTCCTAAACTAAATAAGGAAGATGTATATCTAAAACATGATATACCTCCAATTGTTCTTTGTTTCGCACATGTTTTAGCTTAAAGAGTTATCTGCATAATAATTGTCATCCTTTATTAACTTGAGTATTTTGTTTTGTTTCCCTTGCTGATTGAATAAAAGAAAGAAGTTTGATTTAGAAAACTAATTGTTCAATGTTGCAAAAGTTATAATGAAAGTTAGTGGTGGTATGTGTTTGATTCAATTGCTATCTCACAAAATAATTGCTGCATAATGACATGTTACTTGAAGCTTAAGCTAGTTTGCTGCTATGATCCTTCAACTAATGAAAATCCCTTGAAAATAAACCAAAATAGAAAGAAAAAGAAATAGAAAAAAGCCAAAAAGTGGCAAAGAAACAAATAACAAGGCTAGACACCAATAGCTTGGACCCTAGGACATATGCCTGTGGTGTTTGTGTACTAGGATATGCTTGGACAAGTAAGTTCTAAGGAGTATTTCAAAACTTGGCCACTTAGATCAACTGATTTGGGATGGCCAACTGAAAGTCCACAATAAAGAGCAACCTAGCTACAAAACACTTAGTTATCCAAAGAGATGCTGGGCATCAATGAGCCTAGGAAGAAAAAAGGTGAGTCATGTGTCTGTGGTGAAGAAATATTGAGTATAATTAAGCCAAAGGCTACTGCAACATTTGCCACCAAGCCTTCAATGAGTAATAAGCTCTCTAAGCAAAAGAAAGAAGGAAAAAGCTAACAAGGGAAGTAAGCAGAAAGCAAGGCATTATAGCAGCAACCTTTGTGAACCCTTGAGGAAACATTGTTTGTTTAACAGCAAGTAATAAATGAGCTACTATTGATCTACATGAAACCCCATGAACTAAGTTCAACTATCTGCTTAATAAGGACATATATACTTCTCTATTTCATTTTATCTTCTCTTATGTTTAATTCTTGCTTGGGGACAAGCAAGTTTTAAGTTTGGTGTTGTGATGACAAGTCATCTAAGCCTAGTTTTACTAGTCTTTTTCTTTATTTTTATTAAGTTTTATGCACTTTCTTGCATTGTAAGTAAGTAATTTGGAATAGAAATGCATGGTTTCCTTGAATCAATCAACCACCATTTAATTGATACTAAATCATGAGGTTCAAGCTAAATTTGATTGATTTTTATTGATTTATAAACCTTGTGAATTTGGTGATACTTTGATTGGTTGTTTTGATTACTTGTAGGTGAAGAAAAGAAGAAAATAAGAAAGCGTGGCCTAAGAAGCGTGACCCAAGGAGGAGAAGAGTGTGGTAAAGAAAACAATAAAGCATGGCATAGGCATAGAGCTCTCTTCAAGAGCGGAGCACTCTCTCAAGGAAGCACAAACTATGAGCCAAGAAAGCAAGACATGATGCTACGCTCCCCTTGAGAGCGGAGCACACTTTTGAACTAAGAAACAAAGGAAAGAAGAATGATGCTCCGCTCCCCTTGAGAGCATTATCGGGCTTCACTCAAGAATAAATCCAAGGAAATAGTTTGCCAATGCTTACTCCAAGGATCGAACCCATGAGCAAGGGGGAGTGGGGAGCACTACTCACAAGGGAAAATGAGCCACACTTGGCCAAAATGCCACCTCCAAGGATTAAACACAGCACCTTAAGGAAGCAAGGAGCAAGGCGCTACAAGAAACCAAGAAAATTTGCACCAAAAAGCTATCCCCAAAGTCTCGAACTTGGGACTTATCCAAAGCAAAGGGAGAGCTACGCTCTCCACAAGAGCAGAGCGCTACTCCTTGGTGCAACACGCCCAACTTGACACGGCCAGGAGACTTGGAGCGTGCATCATGACACGGCCAGGAGACTTGGAGCACACAAGACACACACAAGCCACAATGCTCCGCTCCCCACAAGAGCGGAGCACTATCCTGATTGCCCCAAAGCCTTAGCACGCAACAAAGGGATCCATCACAAGCCTCAATGCTCCGCTCCCCACAAGAGCAGAGCATCCTCCTGGGAGCAACACTCTTGGGCTAAATAATGGACCAAAATTCAAATTAAATTCAAATCTTCACCAAATTAAAAAGCCCACCCAAATTCTTAAATCCAAGAATAGGAAAGTGTATAAATAGAAGCTAGTTTAATTTAGAGAAGGAATTTTTTACCTTTTTGCTTCTTTGAGAATTTTCATTTTAGAATTTTTAGAGTTTTTACTTTAAATTTGGATCTTGGAGAATTTGGGAGGAGAATTGATCTCTCTTCTTCATTGTTCTTGCTTGAGCATTCTTTACTTCTTATCTTAGATCTTGGGTGAAGAATTGAAGAAATTCTATTTCAATCTAACCTTGAGATCTCTTGTTAATCTTTCTGCAAAATTTTAGAAATTTTGATTTACATTTCAAATTCTGTTTACTGCTTTCACTCTTCTACTTCTTCTGCAACTTACTTTTCCATTTCTTTTACAATTGTTCTTGTTGGATCAAGGAATGATTTGAGATATAGACTTGTTTTCTAGTCTCTTCCACTCCTGAGATCTTTAATTTCCCTTTTAATTTCTGCAATTGAGCTACATTCACTTTCTGTTTTAATTTTTCAAGCATTTTTACTTTTCTGTTTGAGATCTACTCCACTTTAATTCATCTTTTGCTTCTTTAATTGTCAGTATATTTCTGCTTGTTTAATTTCTGCAATCCCAGCTCCCAATTCCTCTTATAATTCCCGCAATTTACATTTCTTGCATTTTAAGATTCAGTCATTTACATTTCTTGCAATCTAAGCTTCTGCAATTTAAATTACTTGTTCTTTAAGATTCATGCCTTTTACTTCCTGTTCTCTTTAATTTACTGCAATTCTTCCCTCTCCCTTTACATTTCAAGCAATTTAGTTTCTGTCCATTACAAACCTCTCAAACCAATACTTGATTCGCTTGACTAAATCAACCACTAAACTAAAATTGTTCAATCCTTCAATCCCTGTGGGATCGACCTCACTCATGTGAGTTATTATTACTTGATGCGACCCGGTACACTTGCCGGTTAGTATTTGTGTGTTTGGAAATTAATTTTTCCACAAAACACCCATCATCGGGGACTACATTGGAGAAAATACCTCCTAGAGTCATGGAAGACATTCATGAGGAGGAAGTGGTTCTTGAGGCTTCATGCCTTGGCAGAAATAGATAATCAACACCAACTGGTCAATCTTGTGATGGGAACATGAATCTAGGAGATTCCTGAAGTGTTTCCAATACTCGTAGAGAGTCTCTAATTCACCTTGGATGATGCAGGAAATTTCCTTCCTCAATCTATCTGTAACCTCTGCTGGAAAAAACTTGTCCAGGAATTCCCTTCTGAGCACGTCCCAATTAGTAACAACAGCTTTCAGTTGAGTGTAAAACCACTCCTTTGCCTTTCCCTCAATAGAAAATGGGAATGCATATAGCCAAACAGTAGCCTCATCCGCACCATGCCCCCTAGTAGTTGAGCAAGCTATTTGAAAATCTCTAAGGTGCTTGATAGGCTCTTAAGCAGGTAGGCCATGAAACTTAGGCAGTAGATTAATCAATATGGTCTTCAGTTCAAAATCCGTAGCCAAATTCGGATGACGCGCTTGATATGGTTGCAGTGTAAAGTTCGGAGCTCCTGCTTCCTAGAAAGTAATCCTTCTAGGCTCCGCTATAGTATCTGCACTTAAATCAACAGAAAAAGCATCAATAGAATCAGCAGAAGAGGGACTAGTTTCTCCCTCAAGTGACGCTTCAGACTCAACTTCAGATAAGACTGGTGAATTGGGCAAAACCCCTTCACCACCCTCAGAGGCTAACTGACGCTGAACTCACCTAATACGTGAAATAGTCTTTTCAATCTCAGGATTAAATGCAGCTAAGCTCGGATCTAGTAATGAACGCGTCATTCAATAAAAGAAACATAGAGCTCATGGTAATAAAATATACTAAAGATAAATGATAATAATTATTATAATAAATAGAAAACACACAAAGAAAATAGAAAAAAATGCAATTATATAAAAATAAAATTTTTTACATCAACCAATAATTTAGCACACTGTTGCAACTCCCCAGCAACGGTGCCAAAAATTGATGGGTAGAAAAATGCCGGTTAAAAATTTCTAATAAAAACAGCGTTGTCAGTACAGTCTTAACCGACGAATTTTCCATTATCAATTTAATTTGTGTCACAATTAAAATTAAATAACTGGGAGTAGAATTCCCAGGTCGTTTCCCAAAGAGTTGACACAAGGTGCAATTTATTGGTTAGGAATTTTCTGAGTAATTTTTGAGGTGGAGAACGGAAAAATAAATAGCAAGAAATTAAAGCAGCGAACAATAGCAAGAGATGTTATGTATTTGAAATAAGAGATCTTGGTTAGGAGAGATAATTGGAATTTCTATCCTTGTCTTTTTCCAAGTGTAATAGTAAAGGTTTATTGCTTCCACTCAGTTATCCTCTTGCAGTTACAAAGGAAGGTTAAATGGGTAGCACTAACTCTGATTCACAAGTCCTAGTCACTTTCTAGGGAAGGACTAGAGTCAGTGAAAATTGAGTTAGCCAGTGATTCTCAATTACATATTACACATGAGTATCACAACTCAAGGGTCTCTAATTAATCAACTCCTAAGCCAAGTTGGGAACTCTACTCCATTAGCATGAATGCCATTTTCACAGACATGTAAAAGGAGTAGATAGGAGACATGGTAATTAAAATAAATTAATAAAATCAAATTTGGCACTTGTTCATACCCTGGGTCGAGATGTCCGACCCAGGATGACTAGCGACAAAGCGAACGACCTCTTTAGGTCAAACCATCCGACCTCTTCCCAAAGAGCTCGGATAAATCGACAGGAAAGACCAAAGAGGGCCCAAAATCGAGGAACACGACCCAAATCCAAAGGCAGCCCAAGCCTACAGAGAGAAGGGCGGTTCCCTTGAAAATAAGCTGACCTCACCCAAAGATAAGATAAGATAAGATAAGATAACTAACTTATCTTATCTAAAAAGGTCACTCCACACCATTATAAATATACTGGAGCACCCAGGTACAACTCATACTCTGATTCTACAAAAAACATGCTTAATACCCTTGCTAACTTAAGTATCGGAGTCCCTTGCAGGTACCCCCCACCCTCCAGTGACGAAGGATCAGCAGCATAGCCAGTCCAACAAGTCGGATACAACAGCTCCGGCCGCCACTCACCAGCCGGACACGTCAGTACCGACCAACGCAGAAGATCTCGTCCGAGATCGACCTACAGTTTCAGCTAACCCTCGGAACATTGGCGCCGTTGTCGGGGACCTGGAAGTCATCCCATCACCATGGCGGACGACCATGACAACGACCATGATTCAGATCTAGAAGATAGAACACCGCACAAGAACGCGGACACTACACCAAAAGATACTCCTCAACCTAACAAAAACAATGATTCACCAAATGTGGGAGCCGTGGTGGCACTTCAAAGACCGCTTAAAGCAACTCGAAAAAGAGGTGGAACATCAATGAGAAGCTGAGAAAGACCTACGAAGAAAAGTTAGGCGACGCCGCGAGTTAGAGGACATGCTCCTAAAACTCGAAGCAGACCTCAAGACCAAGACTACTCGGTCAAGTCATGAAGGTGATTCCCGTAAAGACCAAGATCCATTCACCAAAGAAATCATGAGGGAAAAAACCCCAAAAGACTTCAAACTTCCCGACATGACTCTGTATGATGGCACTACAGATCCCAGCCATCATCTCAGCAACTTCAGAAGTAGAATGTACCTCACCGACGCCTCAGATGCAGTTCGCTGCAAAGCCTTTCCGACTATTTTAACAAAGATAGCGATTAGATGGTTTGACAATCTACCTCCTAGGTCCATCTCAAGCTTCGACGACTTAGCCAAGAAGTTGCTGGCCAGATTCTCTATCCAAAAAGATAAAGCTAAGCACGCCCCAAGTCTATTAGGAATCAAACAAGGGGATCGGGAAAGTCTTCGCAGCTACATGGAAGGATTCAACAAAACATGCTTGGACATACAAAGCCTACCAACGGAAGCCATCATTATGGGCCTCATCAATGGCTTGCGAGAGGGACCTTTTAGCCAATCTATATCGAAAAAACACCCCACATCTCTGAACGAAGTGCAAGAACAGGCAGAGAAGTACATCAACATGGAGGAAAACTCTCGACTAGGAGAGACCTCAAATTCCGGATTCACCTACCCCTCCCGGGATAAGGACAAAGAGTCCAAAAAGAAGGAGGATCGACATGGGGAGAAAATAAAAAAATACCACAATTACACCCCTCTTCGGGTGTCCCTTGTGGATGTTTACAGAGAAGTCTGCCATACTGAAAAAATACCCCCAGCTCGACCACTCAAAGGCAAAAAAGGTGGAGGAAATCGGTCTGAATATAGCGAATACCATAGAATCTGCAGGCATTCCACCAATGAATGTTTTGACTTAAAGAATGTCATAGAAAAACTAGTAAGAGAAGGAAAATTAGATCGGTACCTGGCCACTCGAGACGATGAGCAAAGAAAAAGAAGAAGGGATGAAGATGTCGGACGAACCGAACGATCACCTCGTACACCAGAAAGACACGTCCACATGATACACAACGGATTTGCGGGAGGAGGAATCTCCAAATCATCTCGCAAAAGATATCTTAAAGAAGTATATCATGTCGAGGGAAAGGAGGAAGCATCCGACATCCCCGCAATTACTTTCACCAAAGAAGACGCATCCGGTATTGTTCCGAGGGTTACCTAAAACTGTAGGTCGATCTCGGACGAGATTTTCTGTACTGGTCAGAGATGACGTGTCCGGCTGGTGGGTAACGGCCGGAGCTGTCGTGTCCGACTTGCGAGACTGGATGCACTGCTGATCCTTCGTCATCGGAGGGTGGGGGTACCTGCAAGAGACTCCGATGCTTAAGTTAGCTTGGGTATTAAACAGGTTTTTTGTAGAATCAGAGTATGAGTTATACCTGGGTACTCCAGTGTATTTATAATGGTGTGGAGTGACCTTTTTGGATAAGATAAGTTAGTTATCTTATCCTATCTTTGGGTGAGGTCAGCTTATCTTCAAGGGAACCGCCTTTATCTCTATAGGCTTGAACTGCCTTTAGATTTGGGTCGTGTTCCTCTATTTGGGCCCTTTACTGGGCTTTCCTGTCAATTTGGCCGACCTCTTTGAGAAGAGGTCGAATAGCCTGACCTGAAGAGGTCGGTCGCTTTGTTACTGAACATCCCGGGTCGGATAGCTCGACCCAGGGTGTGAACGGTGCCCCTGCTCGAGCTTGGTCTTTCTTTTTGTGGTCGAGTCCTAGTTTTTAAGACTTCGATCCTTCTCTGGTGAAGCCAAACTTGAGCATTTGTCGACTTCTTTCTTTGTAGAATCTTCCTTTTTTGAATGTGGAACGTTTTCTTCTGAAAGCGTGCGCTTTTTGTATCAGCGCTCTGTTCTTGGGAACGTGCGAGGGTTTGATACCTTCATTAATTATTTTTAATGCTCCGTTTCTCTTGCTTTTGAAATGGTTCCTTTGCTTCACATTCCTTGTTTCCTCGAAAGATTGTTCTTTTTTGTCATGCTGATAGCTTTTTGCTGATGAATTCTGTGAAAGATAACGATTATTTCTTCGTGTTATTTTGCTTATTCTGGGGGATTTTTATTTCTCTGGAAAAAGGTGGCATCTTTGATGACTTCTTCTTTGATATGATTTGCTATTTTGCTTGCTGATAAGCCAAGAAAGGATCAAATTTGGGAGGTAACTATTTCGGTTTTGTCTGATTTGTAGCTTTCTGGGATGATGCTTTCTTTTTCGCCTTAGAAAGGGTTTTCGCTCTGCGTTAGTTTTGTAGGTTTTCCTGAATCCTTGTTCCCTGACTGCCTCCAAAGGATGCCCCTGGACCTTCTGCGTGGGTCTTGGGGTTTTCCTTTTGTTATTTGTGCCGTCTGAATCATACTAGCCGAGTTATTTTGTCCTTCGCCCGAGATGTTTTTTAGTAATCCGATCTTCTTTTCTTGTTGTAGGATTAGTTGGCCTCATGTCTTCTCGCAAAAATATTGTTGAGACGTCTTCCCAAGTCCCTGAGGGCATGGCTGATTGGGTGGATTCTATCGTTCTTCTGTGTGTTTTGTTGGTTGACTCTGAATTCTGTCAGCAACTTAGGCAATTTCATAAGATCTGTGGTAATGTTGGTGATGAAAAGAACTATGAGCTTGTATCTCCAAGTTCTGAGGAGAGGGTCTGTTTTTCTACCTGAATTACTGGAGAGCGCCCTTTTTTCTATGCCTACGACTTCTTTTTTAGTCAAATAAATATCACTCTTCCTTTTACCGATTTTGAGACCAACCTGTTATGGTCCTGTAATGTTGCTCCGTCCCAACTTCACCCCAATTTCTGGGGTTTCATAAAAATCTTTCAATTGTTGTGTCATGGATTCGGTATTCCTACTTCGCAATCTCTTTTCTTTTATCTCTTTGTTTTGACAAAGCCTGAGGTAGTTAAGAAGAAAGCCGCTTGGGTTTCTTCTCGAGCTTCTCAGGGAAAAAAGGTTTTCTCCATGTTTGATGAATCTTTCCGTGACTTTAAAAATTACTTTTTTAAAGTCCGAGTTGTTGAAGGGGCTCGCCCCTTTTTTTTGGATGAAAATGACGAGCCCGCCTTTCCTTGGAATGGCAAAAGGATGTGAGGGTTTCTAGATATACATGGGAAATGTTAGATGAGGCTGAGCAAGCTTTCGTGACTGTTCTGGAAGAAAACTGGGGGCAGCCTCCCTATCTCGACACAAAGAAATTTTTAACCAACCCCTCTCTCCTCCGAACTGAGCTGGGTAGTGGTCAATTTTTTGATTGTCCTCTTTTGTCTGCTCCCGTATTTCTTGCAAGCTTTTTTTTTATTTGTGACTTGGTTCCTTACTGTTGTGTTTTGCTTGCAGAGATGATTAAAAATAATGAATCTATGAAGGCCTTCAAAAGGGCAAGGAAAGCTACTGTAGCCCAAAACATCTCGGCCAAAGCGGCTGGAGAGGGATCGTCCCAGGTTCAATCGAAGCCGGCCGTACCGAGCTCGCCGGGGTCGAGGAAAGTAATCTCTACTCCCCGGGTTCGTTTGGTTGATCCTCTGCAAGCTTCTATGGCTACTTCTGGTGCTCCTCCTCACAAAAAACAGAAGACAACTGAGCCTTTTAACCTTGACGCTCCTGATTTTGATGCAATTGAGTTTGTTGATCAGCAAATCGGTCCTTATGGCATCATCCCCACTGACGATGTATCTCTCCTTCGCCATTTAGACTTCATTACTCGGAGTAGTATTAAGATGGCACATATGGGAGCTGCTATGTACCGTACTGTCCAAGATCTTCCCCTTCATGCTACCAAGGCCTTTATGGAAGAGGCTAAGCGGGAGTTTGACAGAATGAAAGGTTTGAAGGAGGAGCTTCAAGTGAAGGTGGCCAAGCTAGAGAAGGAGTTGGAAGGCGAGAAGGTGAGTTCTGTTGCTTTGGCGGCTTCTGTGAGGTTGGCTGAAGACACGGCCTTGAGGCATAAGGACAGCTATGTCACATCCTACCGTGAGGTAATGCGTCTTAGGGAAGAGTTGGAGTCTGCCCGGGTTGATTATGCCAAACTCCAAGGTCACCTTGTGGGCAGCGTAAATGCTGCCTATGAGAACCTAAAGGATCAAGTTCGAGTTCGTGCTCCCGAGGTCAACCTTACTCTCTTCAGCTTGGACAATATCGTGAAGGATGGCAAGATCATCCCTGATGACCTTGATGACGACGACGTTGAACCTCTACCTGTGCCGGTTGCCAAAGCCACTGTTGTGCCGACTTCTTCAGCTCCTCCTGCTGGGGTTAATCATCCCGAACCAGAGCCTGATTGTCAGATATTAAATCGAGATGATGGATGCTGTGCCCCTCCAGACTCGTCCTCCTTCGCCCCATGTTGATGCATCTTCTGGGAAACCTCTGGATCCTCTTTAGTTATTCTCGGTATATTTGTGTATGGCCCTGTCTGTGGGATTTTGAACTATTTATTTTTTGTAAATGGTATTTTGCTGACTGTTGACACTCTCTTGGTTGCTTGTTTAGAAACTTTATTTTGAAAAACAAAGCAGTTTCCAGGCTTTCAAGGCTGATTTTGGTGGCCTCTGAAGCTTTGCCGTTATTATAGCTAGCAGTTTTTATATCATGTCTGTCTGCACTCGTCTTAGCATCTTTCTAGTATTTTGGGAGTGTTGGGACTTTGTCTGACCTCTTTGGGTTGGCTTGGTTCTTTTGCCTGATGTCATTTCCATCAATTCGTTTTGTTTGGACTTTGTTCAGGTCTTTTTTCTATGTATAATCGCCGAGGTCGCCGATTTCTTTATGTCGGTTTTGTCCGAGCTGTTTTGTTAATAATCCTCTTCTTTTTTTTTTGGACCCCTTTTTAGGTTTCTTTCAAGGATTATTTTTGTAGCTTTATGTTTTGGACCGGCTTCTTTGCATCGGGTCCTTTAAGTTATTTTGTAATCCTCTTTCTTGGACCTTGTTCAGGTCTCTTTCAGGGATTACTTTTATAACTTTTATGTTTTGGGCCGACTTCGTCATGTCGGGCCCTTCTAAGTTATTTTTGTAATCCTCTTTCTTGGACCTTGTTCAGGTCTCTTTTAGGGATTACTTTTATAACTTTTATGTTTTGGACCGACTTTGTCATGTCGGGCCCTTCTAAGTTATTTTTGTAATCCTCTTTCTTGGACCTTGTTCAGGTCTCTTTCAAGGATTACTTTTATAACTTTTATGTTTTAGGCCGACTTTGTCATGTCGAGCCCTTCTGAGTTAAAGTAATCCTCTTTTATAGGGCTGGCCAGACCTCTTTCCAGGGTTTACTTATAACTTGGTTTGACTTGGTCCGACTTCTTAATGTTGGCCAGTCTTTAAGTTATTATTTAGCAATCCATTAAGACCTCGTCAGGTCTTTTCTCCGGATCACTTTCGATAACTTCTTGCATTATTCTGTTTTCATCTTTGCCGATTTGTAGAAGGTGAGTTCAATCCTTGTTTAATCGACCTTGAGATGAATTTGGTTTTCCTCTCTGCTGGTCTTTATCGTGATCGTGCAGTGAATTCGATTTTCACTTTCTGCCAATCTGTTGCTTTATAATCGGACGATGAATGTTTCAGATTAATGCGGCTTGAGCATTTGTAGGATACCTCAACATATTTTATTTAAAAGAAAATACAAATATGTACATGTGGAGTTTTTATCCTTTTGAGTCGGACAATTTGTGGATCTCAACTTGGTGCCTCATTAAAAAACCTTTTCAGGAAAAAGAGTACACCCTATGCTGAGATCCCTTACCATTCCTAGCTATAGTACCTTCTTAGGTTGCAGGCGTGCCATGACCTGGGAAGCTCTCGCCCCACGAGTTCGGACAGTTGGTGCACGAATTGTAAATCACACTTTTCATAACTCGTACCACTAACCAGCAAGTGCACTGGGTCGTCCAAGTAATACCTTATGTGAGTAAGGGTCGAATCCTACGGAGATTGTTGGCTTGAAGCAATCTATTGTTATTTTGTAATTCTTAGTCAGGATATTGATTATGATTATCAGTTTGAATTGCGAGAAATAAAAGAGCATGAAATAAATACTTGTTATGCAGTAATGGAGAATATGTTGGAGTTTTGGAGATGCTTTGTCTTCTGAATCTCTGCTTTCCCCCTGACTTCTTCTTCACGCACGCAAGGTTCCTCATATGGCAAGCTGTGTGTTGGTGGATCACCGTTGTCAATGGCTACCATCTATCCTCTCAGTGAAAATGGTCCAGGTGCGCTGTCACCGTACGGCTAATCATCTGTCGGTTCTCACTCATGCTGGAATAGGATCCATTGATCCTTTTGCGTCTGTCACTATGCCCAACCCTTGTGAGTTTGAAGCTCGTCACAGTCATTCAATCCCTGAATCCTACTCGGAATACCACAGACAAGGTTTAGACATTTCGGATTCTCAAGAATTCTGCCAATGGATTCTAGCTTATACCACGAAGATTCTGATTAAGTAATCCAAGAGATACTCATTCAATTGAAGGTAGAACGGAAGTGGTTGTCAGGCACGCGTTCATAGATTGAGAATGGTGATGAGTGTCACGGATCATCACATTCATCATATTGAAGTGCGAATGAACATCTTAGATAGAAACAAGCGTGTTTGAATAGAAAACAGAAATAATTGCATTAATTCATCGAGACACAGCAGAGCTCCTCACCCCCAACAATGGAGTTTAGAGACTCATGCCGTCAAAGAGTACAAAGTTCAGATCTAAAATGTCATGAGGTACAAAATAAATCTCTAAAAGTTGTTTAAATACTAAACTAGTAACCTAGGTTTACAGGAAATGAGTAAACTAAGATAGATGGTGCAGAAATCTACTTCTGGGGCCCATTTGGTGTGTGCTGGGGCTGAGACTTAAGCTTTACACGTGTCTAGGCTATTTCTGGAGTCAAACGCCAGGTTGTAACCTATTTTTCGCATTTAACTCCAATTTGTAACCTGTTTCTGGCGTTTAACGCCAGACTACAACATGGAACTGGCGTTGAACGCCAATTTACGTCGTTTATCCTTGAGAAAAGTTTGGACTATTATATATTGCTGGAATTACCTGGATGTCTACTTTCCAAAGCAATTGAGATCGCGCCATTTGGATTTCTGTAGCTCCAGAAAATCCATTTCGAGTGCAAGGAGGTAAGAATCCAACAGCATCTGCAGTCCTTTATCAGCCTGAATCAGAGTTTTGCTCAGCTCCCTCAATTTTAGCCAGAAATTACCTGAAATCACAGAAAAACACACAAACTCATAGTAAAGTCTAGAAATGTTATTTTTATTTAAAAACTAATAAAAATATAATAAAAAGTGACTAAAACATATTAAAAACTACCTAAAAATAATGCCAAAAAGCGTATAAATTATCCTCTCATCACAACACCAAACTTAAATTGTTGCATGTCCCCAAGAAACTAAAAACAAAGTAGGATAAAAAGAAGAGAATATACAATGAATTCCAAAAACATCTATGAAGATCAGTCTTAGTTAGATGAGCGGGGCTATTATCTTTTTGCTTCTGAACAGTTTTGGCATCTCACTTTATCCTTTGAAGTTCAGAATGATTGGTATCTATAGGAACTCGAAATTTAGATAGTGTTATTGATTCTCCTAGTTCAGTATGTTGATTCTTGAACACAGCTACTTTATGAGTCTTGTCCGTGGCCCTAAGCACTCTGTTTTCCAGTATTACCACCGGATACGTACATGCCACAGACACATAACTGGGTGAACGTTTTCAAATTGTGACTCAGCTTTGCTAAAGTCCCCAATTAGAGGTGTCCAGGGTTCTTAAGCACACTCTGTTTTTGCTTTGGACCTCGACTTTAACCGCTCAGTCTCAAGTTTTCACTTGACACCTTCACGCCACAAGCACATGGTTAGGGACAGCTTGGTTTAGCCGCTTAGGCCAGGATTTTATTCCTTTAGGCCTTCCTATCCACTGATGCTCAAAGCCTTGGATCCTTTTTATTACTCTTGCCTTTTGGTTTTAAGGACTATTGGCTTTTTGCTCTTGCCTTTTAGTTTAAAGAGCTTTTGGCTTTTTCTGCTTGCTTTTTCTTTTTCTTGCTCCTTTTTTTTCGCATTTTTTTTCTGCAAGCTTTGTTCTTCACTGCTTTTTCTTGCTTCAAGAATCATTTTTATAATTTTTTAGATTATCAAATAACATTTCTCCTTTTTCATCATTCTTTCAAGAGCCAACAATTTTAACATTCATAAACAACAAATTCAAAAGACATATGCACTGTTCAAGCATTCATTCAGAAAACAGAAAGTATTGCCACCACATCAAAATAATTAAACTATTTTAAATTTCGAAATTCATGTACTTCTTTTTCTTTTTCAGAAAAAATTTTTCATTTAAGAAAGGTGATGGATTCATAGCACATTCATATCTTTAAGACATAGACACTTAGATACTAGTGATCATGTAATAAGACCCAAACATAAATAAACATAAAGCATAGTAAACAAAAAATAGAGAAATAAGAATAGGGAGATTAAGGAACGAGTCCACCTTAGTGAGGGTAGCGTCTTCTTCTTCTTGAAGAACCAATGGTGCTCTTGAGCTCCTCTATGTCTCTTCCTTGTCTTTGTTGCTCTTTCCTCATAGCTCTTTGATCTACAAACAAATGCTCTACCACTGAACTATGGACCCTTGAGATGAACCTCTTCATCTCTCATGACTCGGGGGTGGAAGCGGCTGCCTTCCTTTTCCTCTTTCTAGAGGTTTCTCCGGCCTTAGGTGCCATAAATGGTTATGGAAAAATAAAAATCAATACTTTACCATACCAAACTTAAAAGGTTTGCTCGTCCTCGAGCAAAAGAAGAAAGAAGTGGAGAATATGGAGGAGATGGAGGTGTGTGAATGGGTGGGTTTGGGAGGAAAATGGTTTGAATTTGAATGGTGAGGTAGGTGGGGATCCTGTGGGGTCAAGGACTTAACATCCCTGCTCCAATTAGGCGTGTAAAATGCCCTTGTTGTGCAATTCTGGCGTTTAACGCCAGACTGCTGCTTGTTTCTGGCGTTTAACACCAGGCAGATGCTTGTTTCTGGCGTTAAACGCCAGCTTGGTGCTTGTTTCTAGCGTTAAACGCCAGACAGATGCTTATTTCTGGCGTTTAAACGCCAGACTGCTCTCCTCCAGGGTGTGCTGTTTTCAATGCTGTTTTTCATTCTGTTTTTTATTTTTCAGTAGTTTTTGTAACTTCACATGATCATCAACCTAATAAATCACGAAATAACAAAAAGAAAATAAAATAGATATGATTAAATAACATTGGGTTGCCTCCCAACAAGCGCTTCTTTAATGTCAATAGCTTGACAGTGAGCTCTCATGGAGCCTCACAGATAATCAGAGCAAGGTTAGAATCTCCCAACACCAAACTTAGAGTTTGGTTGTGGCCTCCCAACACCAAACTTAGAGTTTGAACGTGGGGGTTTTGTTTGACTCTGTATTGAGAGAAGCTTTTCATGCTTCCTCTCCATGGTTACAGAAGGAGAACCTTGTGTCTTATAGTTTACAATGTCTGCAAACCACAGAGCCTCCTGAATAGCAAACAATTGCCCATCCGGAAAGGTTTCGGAGATCTCAGTAGGATGAAGGGATGCTCCTGCTACTGGTTCTATCCGGGACAGGTGATCAGCTACTTAATTCTCTGTCCCTTTTCTATCTCTTATTTCTATATCAAACTCTTGCAGAAGCAACACCCATCTTATGAGCCTAGGCTTTGAATCCTGCTTTGTGAGTAGATATTTAAGAGCAGCATGGTCAGTGTACACAATCACTTTTGATCCTACTAAGTATGATCTAAACTTGTCAATGGCATAAACCACTGCAAGCAGCTCTTTTTCTATGGTTGTGTAATTTTTCTGGGCATCATTTAAAACACGGCTAGCATAATAAATGACATGCAGAAGCTTGTTATGCCTCTGTCCCAATACTGCACCAATGGCATGGTCACTGGCATCACACATTAGTTCCAAAGGTAATGTCCAATCTGGTGCAGAAATAATTGGTGCTGTGACCAGCTTAGCTTTCAGGGTTTCAAACGCCTGAAGACACTCTGTGTCAAAGACAAATGGCATGTCAGCAGCTAGCAGATTGCTCAGAGGTTTTGTGAATTTTAAAAAATCCTTTATAAACCTCCTATAGAATTCTGCATGCCCCAGAAAGCTTCTGATTGCCTTAACATTGGTGGGTGGTGGTAATTTTTCAATTACCTCTACCTTAGCTTGATCCACCTCTATTCCCTTATTTGAAATTTTATGCCCAAGGACAATTCCTTCAATCAGCATAAAGTGACATTTTTCCCAATTTAGAACTAGGTTAGTCTCTTGGCATCTTTTCAGAACAAGTGCTAGATGGTTAAGACAGGAGCTAAATGAGTCTCCAAATACTGAGAAGTCATCTATGAAGACTTCCAGAAATTTTTCTACCATATCAGAGAAGATAGAGAGCATGCACCTCTGAAAGGTTGCAGGTGCATTGCACAGACCAAAAGGCATTCTTCTGTATGCAAATACTCCAGATGGACATGTGAATGCTATTTTCTCTTGGTCCTGAGGATCTACTGTAATTTGGTTGTAACCTGAATAGCTATCCAAAAAGCAGTAGTATTCATGACCTGCTAGTCTTTCTAGCATCTGGTCTATGAATGGTAAAGGGAAGTGATCCTTCCTGGTGGCTGTATTGAGCCTTCTGTAGTCAATACACATACGCCACCCTGTAACTGTTCTTGTAGGAACCAGTTCATTTTTTTCATTATGAACCACTGTCATACCTCCCTTCTTAGGGACAACATGGACAGGGCTCACCCAGGGGCTATCAGAAATAGGATAAATAATTCCAGCCTCTAGTAACTTAGTGACCTCTTTCTGCACCACCTCCTTCATAGCGGGATTTAGCCGCCTCTGTGGTTGAACCACTGGCTTAGCATCATCCTCCAATAGGATCTTGTGCATGCATCTGGCTGGGCTAATGCCCTTAAGATCACTTATGGACCACCCAAGAGCTGTCTTGTGTGTCCTTAGCACCTGAATTAGTGCTTTCTCTTCCTGTGGCTCTAAAGCAGAGCTTATGATTACAGAAAAAGTGTCACCTTCTCCCAGAAATGCATATTTCAGGGATGGTGGTAGTGGTTTGAGCTCGGGTTTAGGAGGTTTCTCCTCTTCCTGAGGAGTTTTCAGAGGTTCTTTTATTTCCTCTGGTTCCTCCAGATCAGGCTGAACATCTTTAAAAATGTCCTCTAACTCTGATTCGAGACTCTCAGTCATATTGACCTCTTCCACCAGGGAGTCAATAATATCAACGCTCAGGCAGTCTTCTGATGTGTCTGGATGTTGCATAACTTTGACAACATTCAACTTAAACTCATCCTCATTGACTCTCAGGGTTATCTCCCCTTTTTGGACGTCAATGAGGGTTCGTCCAGTTGCTAGGAATGGTCTTCCTAGAATGAGAGTTGTACTCTTGTGCTCCTCCATTTCCAGCACTACAAAGTCAGTAGGGAAGGCAAATGGCCCAACCTTGATGATCATGTCCTCAATTATACCTGATGGGTATTTAATGGAGCCATCAGCAAGTTGAAGACAGATCCGGGTTGGTTTGACTTCATCAGTTAAACCAAGCTTTCTGAAAGTGGATGCAGGTATTAGGTTGATGTTTGCCCCAAGATCACATAAAGCTGTCTTGGTGCAATCACCCTCTAATATGCATGGTATCATAAAGCTCCCGGGATCTTTAAGCTTTTCTGGGAAGCTTTTCAGAATGACTGCACTGCATTCTTCAGTGAGGAGAACTCTTTCAGTTTCTCTCCAATCCTTCTTATGACTCAAGATCTCTTTCATGAACTTGGCATAAGAAGGTATTTGCTCAAGTGCCTCTGCAAACGGAATCTTTATTTCAAGAGTCCTGAGATAGTCTGCAAAGCGGGCAAATTGCTTATCCTGCTCCTCCTGGCGGAGTTTTTGAGGATAAGGTATCTTGGCTTTGTATTCCTCAACCTTAGTTGCTGCAGGTTTATTTCCTACAGAGGTGGTTGGAGGAGCCTTTTTAGAAGGGTTGCTATCAGCACTTGTGTGTGTCTGATCCTTCACTGGCATTTGGATGCCAAGGTTAGAAGCTTGATTGGCATTGGACGCCAGCTTCTTACCTGTTCCTGGCGTTTGAACGCTAGAACTGAGCTTTCATTGGGCGTTTAACGCCAGCTCCTTGCCTGTTTCTGGCGTTTGAACGCCAGAATTGTTCCTCTCTGGTCTCTTACTATCCTCAGAGGGATTTTGGATGATATTTTGCTCATCCTCTGTCAGTTGTTCTTTCCTTGGCTTTCTGTTGCTCTGAAGTGAGGTATTTAATGTTTTTTCACTTCTTAATTGAACTTCCTGGCACTCTTCTGTTATCTGCTTTGATAACTGCTGTTTTGTCTGATTCAATTGTGCCCCCATATTTTTATTAGCATTTTTAGTGTCTTGTAGCATCTCCTTGAATTCTGCTAGCTGTTTTGTTAGAAAGCACAATTGTTGACTGATTTCAGCAACTTGTTCTGGAGGACCAAGTTCAGTAGACACTGCTTTGGCTTCTTCTTTTATGGAGGACCCATTACTTATGTAATGCTGGTTTCTAGCAACTATATCAATAAGCTCTTAAGCCTCTTCAATAGTTTTCCTCATGTGTATAGATCCACCGGCTGAGTGGTCTAGGGACATCTGAGCTCCTTCTATAAGCCCATAGTAGAAGATGTCTAATTGCACCCACTCTGAAAATATTTTAGAGGGGCATTTCCTTAGCATCCCTCTGTACCTCTCCCAGGAATTATAAAAGGATTCATCATCCTCTTGTTTAAAGCCTTGGATGTCCAGCCTTAGCTGTGTCATCCTTTTTGGAGGGAAATATTGATTCAGGAATTTGTCTGATAACTGTTTTCATGTCCTTATGCTTGCTGTGGGTTGGTTATTTAACCACCTTTTAGCTTGATCTTTTATAGCAAACGGAAATAGTAACAGTCTGTATACATCCTGATCTACCTCCTTGTCACGTACTGTGTCAGCAATTTGCAAGAATTGTGCCAGAAACTCAGTAGGTTCTTCCTGTGGAAGACCGGAATACTGGCAGTTTTGCTACACCATGACAATGAGCTGAGGATTTAGCTCAAAACTGCCTGCTTTGATGGAGGGTATACAGATACTACTCCCATATGCAGCAGTAGTGGGGTTAGCATATGACCCCAGAGTCCTTCTGGACTGTTCATTTCCACTTAGATCCATGACGGAAAAAGGGAGATGATGTGAATTGCAAATAAAATATTTTTTTTGAAAACCAAAATTAAAATAAAATAAAATAAAATAAATGAAAAATTGACTATAATTTCGAAAATTAGAAGAAAAAGAAATAAAAGAAAATTCAAAACTAAATTAATTAATTAAAAAGATTTGAAAAAAAATGTGGGTGAGGGTTTTCGAAAAAAATGAAGAGAGAGAAATTGGTTAGGAAGTTTTGAAAAAGATATGTCTTAAAATTAAAGATACTTGTAAGAAAATAAAATAAAATAAATAAATAAAAAAGAAAAGATATGAAAAAGATTTGATTTTAAGATTTGAGATTAGAAAAGATAAGATAAGCTAGGTAAGAGAAGATAAGAACTTTAAATTAAAAAGTTTTGAAATTTAAATTTTGAATTTTGAAATTTGAAATTTGAATTTTGAAATTTAAACTTTGAAATTTTAAATTTTGAATTTTGAATTTTTGGAAAAGTCAACAATATAAGATAAGGATTTGAAAAAGATTTAAATTTTGAAAAGATTTGATTTTTAAATTTGAAAATTAAATTTTGAATTTTAAATTTTGAAATTTAAATTTTGAAATTTGAATTTTGAAATTTGAAATAAGATAAGATAAGATTTTGAAAAAGATATGATTTTTTTTTGAAAAAGATTTGAATTTTGAAATTTTAAAACTAAGATAAGATAAAATAAAAAATTTTAAAATAAAATCTGAATTTTTAAAAGGAAAATTCAAAAAATCAATTAAAATAAAGGAAAAGGATATTTTTGAATTCAATGAGGAAAGAGAAAAACAATAAAAAGACACAAAACTTAAAATTTTTAGATCTAATGCTCCTTATTTTCGAAAATTTGGAGGAAAAACACCAAGGAACACCAAACATAAAAATTTTAAGATCAAAACACAAGCAAGACTCAAGAACACCTTGAAGATTCACAAGAACACGAAGAACGAAAATTCAAAGACTCAAAGGACTCAAGAACATAAAAAAAGAACACCAAACTTAAAATTTTAGAAAACCAAAAAATAAATTTAAATAAAAACTAATAGGGAAACACCAAACTTAAAACTTGACACAAGATTTAATCAAAGAAACATTATTTTTGAAAGGATTTTAGAAAGAAAGACTCAAAGGAGCAACTATTCACAAGAACATAGACACATTCAACAAATGCAAGGATTAAACAGAGAAAAACTTTTTTTTTTATATATATTTTGGATACTAATAATTCGAAAATTCATAAGAAAAACAAGAAAAATCACAAAACAGGAAAAACTAAAGATCAAATAAGAAAAATAGCAAGAAAAACTTGAAGATCAAGAAAGAACAATGAACACAAATTCGAAAATTTAAAGGAAAATAAAAACATGCAATTGACACCAAACTTAAAATATGAAACTAAACTCAAACAGAAAAACTCAATTACTAGTTTATAAAAATTTTTGAAAAATTAAAAAATAAATAAAATAAGGATTTAAAGAAAATTTCAACCAAAAACAATAATAGAAGACGCAATTTTAGTGACTCTAAACTAAAAAGATAAATTTTTCCTAATCTAAGAAACAAAATAAACCGTTAGTTGTCCAAACTCAAACAATCCCCGGCAACGGCGCGAAAAACTTGGTGCACGAATTGTAAATCACACTGTTCACAACTCGTACCACTAACCAGCAAGTGCACTGGGTCGTCCAAATAATACCTTACTTGAGTAAGGGTCGAATCCCACGGAGATTGTTGGCTTGAAGTAATCTATGGTTATTTTGTAATTCTTAGTCAGGATATCGATTATGATTATCAGTTTGAATTGCGAGAAATAAAAAAGCATGAAATAAATACTTTTTATGCAGTAATGGAGAATATGTTGGAGTTTTAGAGATGCTTTGTCTTCTGAATCTCTGCTTTCCTCCTGTCTTCTTCTTCACGCACGCAAGGTTCCTCCTATGGCAAGCTGTGTGTTGGTGGATCACCGTTGTCAATGGCTACCATCCGTCCTCTCAGTGAAAATGATCCAGGTGCGTTGTCACCGCACGGCTAATCATCTGTCGGTTCTCACTCATGCTGGAATAGGATCCATTGATCCTTTTGCGTCTGTCACTACGCCCAACCCTTGTGAGTTTGAAGCTCGTCACAGTCATTCAATCCCTGAATCCTACTCCGAATACCACAGACAAGGTTTAGACTTTTCGGATTCTCAAGAATGCTGCCAATGGATTCTAGCTTATACCACGAAGATTCTGATTAAAGAATCCATGAGATACTCATTCAATCGAAGGTAGAATGGGAGTGGTTGTCAGGTACACGTTCATAGATTGAGAATGGTGATGAGTGTCACGGATCATCACATTCATCATATTGAAGTGCGAATGAACATCTTAGATAGAAACAAGCGTGTTTGAATAGAAAACAAATTAATTGCATTAATTCATCGAGACACGACAGAGCTCCTCACCCCCAACAATGGAGTTTAGAGACTCATGCCATCAAAGAGTACAAAGTTCAGATCTAAAATGTCATGAGGTACAAAATAAATCTCTAAAAGTTGTTTAAATACTAAACTAGTAACCTAGGTTTACAGGAAATGAGTAAACTAAGATAGATGGTGCAGAAATCCACTTCTGGGGCCCACTTGGTGTGTGTTTGGGCTGAGACTTAAGCTTTACACGTGCCTAGGCTGTTTCTGGAGTCAAACGCCAGGTTGTAACCTGTTTTTGGTGTTTAACTCCAATTTGTAACCTGTTTCTGGCGTTTAACGCCAGACTGCAACATGGAACTGGCGTTGAACGCCAGTTTACGTCATTTATCCTTGATCAAAGTATAAACTCTTATATATTGCTTGAAAGCCCTGGATGTCTACTTTCTAACGCAATTGAGAACGTGCCATTTGGATTTCTGTAGCTCCAGAAAATCTATTTCGAGTGCAGGGAGGTCAGAATCCAACAGCATTTGCAGTCCTTTTTCAGCCTGAATCAGAGTTTTGCTCAGCTCCCTCAATTTTAGCCAGAAATTACCTGAAATCACCGAAAAACACACAAACTCATAGTAAAGTCCAGAAATGTGATTTTTATTTAAAAACTAATAAAAATATAATAAAAAGTGACTAAAACATATTAAAAACTACCTAAAAACAATGCCAAAAAGCGTATAAATTATCCGCTCATCAACAGTCTGTAGTAGCCCTTCCCAAGTACTTCTATGACTCGGTAGGGTCCTTTCCAGTTTGCTGCCAGCTTTCCTTCTCCGGATCGAGTTGTTCCGATATCATTTCGGATTAGGATGAGATCATTCTCAGCGAAACCTCTTGGCACTACCTTTTGGTTATATCTGGAAGCCATTCGACGTTTTAATGCTTCTTCCCTGATCCGAGCTCTTTCTTGGATTTCAGGAAGTAGGTCAAGCTCTTCCCTTTGAAGTTGGGAGTTGGCTTCTTCATTGTAATGAACCACTCTAGGCGACCCTTCCTCGATCTCTACTGGGATCATTGCCTCCGTTCCGTATGCTAATCGGAAGGGTGATTCCTTTGTGGTGGAATGTGGCATTGTTCGATATGCCCATAGGACTTGTGGGAGTTCTTCGGCTCAAGCTCCCTTTGCTTCTTGTAATCTCCGTTTTAGCCCAGCCAATATGACTTTGTTGGTAGCTTCAGCTTGTCCATTGGCTTGGGGATGTTCGACGGAAGTGAACTGGTGCTTTATGTTCAAGTCGGCTACTAATTTTCTGAAGCCTGCATTTGTGAATTGGGTGCCATTGTCTGTGGTGATGGAGTATGGGACCCCAAACCTTGTGACAATGTTCCTATATAGGAATTTTCGACTTCTTTGAGCAGTGGCGTTAGCTAGGGGTTCTGCCTCGATCCACTTTGTGAAATAGTCTACCCCTACTATGAGGAATTTAACTTGTCCCGATCCCTGAGGAAAGGGTCCGAGAAGGTCGAGTCCCCATTTTGCAAATGGCCAAGGTGAGGTTACGCTAATGAGCTCCTCTAGTGGGGCGATGTGAAAGTTGGCATGTTTTTGACATGGTGGACATGTCTTTACGAACTCTGTGGCCTCCTTTTGTAGAGTTGGCCAATAAAATCCTGCCCGAAGTACTTTTTTGGTGAGCGCTTGTGCTCCGAGATGATTGCCACAGATGCCACTGTGTATTTCTTCTAGAACTTTTCTCGTGTTGGAAGTCGGTACACATTTTAGCAATGGTATTGAAATTCCTCTTTTGTATAGAGTATTATTTATAATAGTGTAGTATTGTGCCTCTCGTTTTAACCTTTTTGCCTCCTTTTCGTCTGTAGGAAGTGTTTCTGTTTTGAGGTAGTTAAATATAGGAGTCATCCATCCTTGATCTAGACCTGTTATGGCTAGGACTTTTTTCTCTTCCGAGATTGACGGGTTCTGTAATATTTTCTGGATGAGGCTTCTATTGTTGCCTCCTGGCTTGGTGCTGGCTAATTTTGAGAGTGCGTCAGCTCGGGTATTTTGTTCACGGGGTATGTGGTGGATCTCATATTCCCGGAGTTGTCTGAGCTGTTCCCTGGTTTTACCCAGGTATTTTTTCAGAGTGCGGTCCTTGGCTTGGTAGCTCCTCGTTATTTGTGAAGTGATCACCTGGGAGTCGCTGAAGATAATGAGTTTTTGAGCTCCAACCTCTTTAGCTAGCTTCAAACCAGCTAGTAGTGCCTCATATTCAGCTTGGTTGTTTGAGGCAGGGAACCCGAACTTGAGAGAGAGTTCTATTTGGGTTCCCTGATTACTTTCAATTATCACACCCGCGCCACTTCTAGTTTTATTTGAGGAGCCGTCCACGTAGAGATTCCATTCTATGGGGATTTCCGGGGTGTCTGTAAATTCTGCAATGAAGTCAGCCAGGTATTGTGGTTTGATGGCCGTTCGAGCTTCGTATTGAAGGTCAAATTTAGACAACTCGACTGCCTATTGTAAGATTCTGCCTGCTAGATCTGTTTTCTGCAATATCCCTTTTTATGGGCTGGCTAGTCCGAACCTTAATGGTGTGAGCTTGGAAGTATGGACGAAGTCGTCGAGATGTTAGTATGAGAGCATAGGCAAATTTTTCTATTTTCTGGTAGTTCAGCTCGAATCCTTGTAATGCTTTACCGATGAAGTATACGGGTTGTTGCCCACTGTCGTCTTCTCGAACTAGTGCTGAGGCTACTGCCCGACTTCCTACCGCGAGGTATAATATGAGTGGTTCTGCTTCTCGTGGCCGAGATAGGATAGGTGGCTGTCCTAGGAATCTTTTGAAATCTTGGAAGGCTTGTTCGCACTCTGTTGTCCATTCAAACCTCTTTCCTTTCCTTAGAGTAGCATAGAAGGGAAGAGATCTTATCGCTGATCCCACTAGGAATCTGGACAAGGCTGCCAATCTCCCGTTGAGTTGTTGTACCTCTTTGACACAAGTTGGGCTCTTCATGTTGAGTATGGCCTGGCATTTATCCGGATTTGCCTCAATTCCTCTTTGTGTGAGCATAAAACCTAAGAACTTGCCAGCTTCTACTGCAAAGGTGCATTTTGCAGGATTGAGTCGCATGCCATGCTTCCATATAGTGTCAAACACTTGGACCAGGTCGGACAATAATGTCTCTTCACTTTGTGTCTTTATCAACATGTCGTCCACATAGACTTCTATGATTTTCCCGATATGACCCGAAAAGACTTTATTCATTAGCCTTTGATAAGTAGCTCCCGCATTTTTGAGACCAAAAGGCATCACAATGTAGCAGTAGTTTGCTTTTGGTGTTAAGAACGAGGTTTTTTCTTGATCGGGTGGATACATTGGGATTTGATTATATCCGGAATATGCATCCATAAACGAGAGGTATTTATATCCGGAGGAGGCATTTACCAGGGCGTCGATACTTGGGAGTGGATAAGGGTCTTTTGGGCAGGCTTTGTTCAGATCAGTATAGTCGGTACACATTCGCCACTTCCCGTTTAATTTTTTCACCAAGACGACGTTAGCTAACCATAGTGGGTATTTGACTTTTCTTATGAATTCTGCCTCCAGTAGAGCTTGTACCTGCTCTTCCACAGCTTGGGATCGTTCGGGTCCAAGCTTTTTACGCCTCTGTTGTACCGGCCGAGATCCAGGGTAGACTGCTAGCTTATGACACATTAACTCGGGGTCTATGCCTGGCATGTCCGCAGCCTTCCACGCAAAGAGGTCAGCGTTTTCTCGTAAGAACTGTACGAGTGATTCTTTTATGTCTCCTTTTAGAATCGTGCCAATGTTGGTTGTTTTGTCCGGGATGTCTCTGATCTGGACTTTCTCTACTTCACCTTCAGGTTGTGGACGGAGTTCTTCTCGCCTCTGAACTCCACCAAGTTTGATTGTGTGGAATTCTTCTCCTCTGCCTCTGAGGTTTAAACTTTCGTTGTAACAACGGCACGCCATCTTCTGATCTGCTTTTATCGTAGCTATCCCTTCTGCAGTTGGGAATTTCATGCATAGATGTGGAGTTGAGACTATTGCACCGAGTTGATTTGGTGTTGTCCGACCTATTAGGGCATTGTAGGCGGAACTCACGTCGACCACGATGTAGTCTATCTTGAGTGTTCTGGACTGGTTTCCTTTTCTGAAGGTTGTGTGTAATGGGACGTATCCCAGTGGTTGTACTGGAGTGTCTCCCAGTCCGAACAGGCTGTTTGGATATGCTCTAAGTTCTTTATCTTCCAAGCCGAGCTTGTCGAAGGCAGTTTTGAATAAGATATCGGCGGAGCTCCCTTGATCTATCAATGTGCGGTGGAGATTTGCATTTGCCAGTATAATGGTGATGACCATGAGATCGTCGTGTCCTGAGATGATACCGGATGCATCTTCTTTAGTAAACGTAATTGCAGGGATGTCGGGTGCTTCCTCCTTTCCTTCGACATGATATACTTCTTTGAGATATCTTTTGCGAGATGATTTGGAGATTCCTCCTCCTGCAAACCCACCGAGTATCATATGAACATATCTTTCTGGTGTACAAGGTGATCGCTCGGTTCGTCCTACCTCCTCGTCCCTTCTCCTTTTTCTTTGCTCATCGTCCCGAGTGGCCAGATACCGATCTAGTTTTCCTTCTCTCACTAATTTTTCTATGACATTTTTTAAGTCAAAGCATTCGTTGGTGGAGTGCCCACGGACTCGATGGTATTCACAATATTCATTCCGGTTTCCTCCCCCTCTTTTGCCTTTGAGTGGTCGAGCTGGGGGTATTTTTTCTGTATGGAAGACTTCTTTGTAAACATCCACAAGGGACACCCGAAGAGGGGTGTAATTATGATATTTTTTAATTTTTTTCCCTTGTCGATCTTCCTTCTTTTTTAATTTTGAGGTTTCTTCCATGTTGATGTATTTCTCCGCACGTTCTTGCACTTCGTCCAGAGATGTGGGGTACTTCTTTGATATAGATTGGCTAAAAGGTCCCTCTCGTAGGCCATTGATGAGGCCCATGATGGCGGCCTCTGTTGGCAGGCTTTGTATGTCTAGGCATGTGGTGCACGAAATTGTGATCTCAGGCAACGGTGCCAAAAACTCTCTACACACGTCTTAATAAATCGTTTTTCATTCACAACTTCGATACAACTAACTAGCAAGTACACTGGGTTGTCCAAGTAATAAACCTTACGTGAGTAAGGGTCGATCCCACGAAGATTGTTGGTAATTAAGCAAGCTATGGTCATCTTATAAATCTCAGTCAGGCGGATAATAATTGATTATGGAGTCTTCGAAAATAAATAATAAATAGACAGAAAATAAAGATAGAAATACTTATGTAATTCATTGGTGAGAATTTCAGATAAGCGTATAGAGATGCTTTCGTTCCTCTGAACTTCTGCTTTCCTGCTGTCTTCATCCAATCAGTCCTACTCCTTTCCATGGCTGGCTTTATGTAAGGACATTACCATTGTCAATCGCTACTTTTCATCCTCTCTGGAAAATGGTCCGATGCGCTGTCACTGTATGGCTAATCATCTGGAGGCATCACCGTGGTCAATGGCTGCATCCTATCCTCTTGTGAAAATGGTCCAAATGCTCTGTCACAGCACGGCTAATCATCTGAGGTTCTCGATCATACTGGAATAGGATTCACCCTACTTTTGCGTCTGTCACTACGCCCAGCACTCACGAGTTTGAAGTTCGTCACAGTCATTCAATTCCAGAGTCCTACTCGGAATACCACAGACAAGGTTTAGACTTTCCGGACTCTCATGAATGCCGCCATCAATCTAGCTTATACCACGAAGATTCTGATTAAGAGATCCAAGAGATACTCATTCAATCTAAGGTAGAACGGAAGTGGTTGTCAGGCACGCGTTCATAGGGAATGATGATGATTGTCACATTCATCACATTCATGTTGAAGTGCAAATGAATATCTTAGAAGCGGAATAAGTTGAATTGAATAGAAAAACAGTAGTACTTTGCATTAATTCATGAGGAACAACAGAGCTCGACACCCTAATCTATGGAGTGCAGAAACTTTACCATTTGAAAATACATAAGTGAAAGGTTCAGGCATGGCCGAGAGGCCAGCCCCCAAAACGTGATCACAGGATCAAAAATACAATCCAGGATGTCAAATACAATAGTAAAAAGTCCTATTTATACTAAACTAGTTACTAGGGTTTACAGAAGTAAGTAATTGATGCATAAATCCACTTCCGGGGCCCACTTGGTGTGTGCTTGGGCTGAGCTTGAAGTTTCCACGTGGAGAGGTCATTCTTGGAGTTGAACGCCAGTTTGTAACGTATTTCTGGCGTTCAACTCTGGCTTGTAACGTGTTTCTGGCGTTTAACTCCAGACTGCAGCATAGAACTTGCGTTCAACGCCCTTTTGCGTCGTTTAAACTTGGCCAAAGTATGGACTATTATATATTTCTGGAAAGCCCTGGATGTCTACTTTCCAACGCAATTGGAAGCGCGCTATTTTGAGTTCTGTAGCTCAAGAAAATTCATTTTGAGTGCAGGAAGGTCAGAATCCAACAGCATCAGCAGTCCTTCTTCAACCTCTGAATCTGATTTTTGCTCAAGTCCCTCAATTTTAGCCAGAAAATACCTGAAATCACAGAAAAACACACAAACTCATAGTAAAGTCCAGAAATGTGAATTTAACATAAAAACTAATGAAAACATCCCTAAAAGTAACTAGATTCTACTAAAAACATACTAAAAACAATGCCAAAAAGCGTATAAATTATCCGCTCATCACAACACCAAACTTAAATTGTTGCTTGTCCCCAAGCAGCTGAAAATCAAATAGGATAAAAAGAAGAGAATATACTATAAATTCCAAACTATCAATGAAACATAGCTTCAATCAGATGAGCGGGACTTGTAACTTTTTGCCTCTTGAATAGTTTTGGCATCTCACTTTATCCATTGAAGTTCAGAATGATTGGCATCTATAGGAAGTCAGAGTTCAGATAGTGTTATTGATTCTCCTAGTTCAGTATGTTGATTCTTGAACACAGCTACTTTATGAGTCTTGGCCGTGGCCCTAAGCAATTTGTTTTCCAGTATTACCACCGGATACATAAATGCCACAGACACATAACTGGGTGAACCTTTTCAGATTGTGACTCAGCTTTGCTAAAGTCCCCAATTAGAGGTGTCCAGGGTTCTTAAGCACACTCTTCTTTTGCTTTGGACCTTGACTTTAACCGCTCAGTCTCAAGTTTTCACTTGACACCTTCATGCCACAAGTACATGGTTAGGGACAGCTTGGTTTTGCCGCTTAGGCCAGGATTTTATTCCTTTAGGCCCTCCTATCCACTGATGCTCAAAGCCTTGGGATCCTTTTTATTACCCTTGCCTTTTGGTTTTAAGGGTTATTGGCTTTTTGCTCTTGCCTTTTGGTTTTAGGAGCTTTTGGCTTTTTCTGCTTGCTTTTTCTTTCTATTTTTTTTTGTTTTTTTTTTTCTGCAAGCTTTGTTCTTTGCTGCTTTTTCTTGCTTCAAGAATCATTTTTATGATTTTTCAGATTATCAAATAACATGTCTCCTTGTCATCATTCTTTCAAGAGCCAACATATTTAACATTCTTAAACAACAACTTCAAAAGACATATGCACTGTTCTGACATTCATTCAGAAAACAAGAAGCATTGTCACCACATCAATACAATTAAACTAAGTTCAAGGATAAATTCGAAACTCATGTACTTCTTGTTCTTTTGAATTAAAACAGTTTTCATTTAAGAGAGGTGATGGATTCATAGGACATTCATAACTTTAAGACAAAGTTACTAAAGACTAATGATCATGTAATAAGACACAAACATGAATAAGCACTTAACATAGGGAAAACGAAAAACAGAGAATGTAAGAACAAGGAATGAGTCCATCTTAGTGATGGTGGGGTTTCCTTCTTGAGGAACCAATGATGTCCTTGAGCTCTTCTATGCTTCTTCCTTGTCTTTGTTGCTCCTCCCTCATTGCTTTTTGATCTTCTCTAATTTCATGAAGGATGATGGAGTGCTCTTGATGTTCCACCCTTAATTGTCCCATGTTGGAACTTAATTCTCCTAGGGAGGTGTTGATTTGCTCCCAATAGTTTTGTGGAGGAAAATGCATTTGAGGCATCTCCGGGATCTCATGGTGATAAGATTCATGCGTCTCTTGAGATCCATGAATGGGCTCTCTTATTTGCTCCATCCTTTTCTTAGTGATGGGCTTCTCTTCCTCAATGGGAATGTCTCCTTCTATGTCAATCCCAGCTGAGTTGCATAGATGGCAAATGAGGTGGGGAAAAGCTAAGCTTGCCATAGTGGAGGACTTGTCAGCTACCTTGTAGAGTTCTTGAGGTATAATCTCATGAACCTCCACCTCTTCTCCAATCATGATGCTATGGATCATGATGGCCCGGTCTATAGTAACTTCAGACCAGTTGCTAGTGGGAATGATTGAGCGTTGAATGAACTCCAATCATCCTCTAGCTACAGGCTTAAGGTCCAGCCTTCTCAGTTGAACCGGTTTGCCTTTTGAGTCAATCTTCCATTGAGCTCCTTCCACACATATGTCCATGAGGACTTGGTCCAACCTTTGATCAAAGTTGACTCTCCTTGTGTAGGGGCGTGCATTCTCTTCCATCATTGGCAAGTTGAACACCAACCTTATATTTTCCGGACTAAAATCTAAGTAATTCTCCCGAACCATAGTAAGATAATTCTTTGGGTTCGGGTTCTTACTTTGATCATGGTTCCTAGTGATCCATGCATTAGCATAGAACTCTTGAACCATTAGAATTCCGACTTGTTGGATGGGGTTTGTTAGAAATTCCCAACCTCTTCTATGGATCTCATGTCGGATCTCCGGATACTCATTTCTCTTGAGTTTGAAAGGGACCTCAGGGATCACCTTCTTCTTGGCCACAACATCATAGAAGTGGTCTTGATGAGCTTTGGAGATGAATCTTTCCATCTCCTATGACTCGGAGGTGGAAGCTTTTGTCTTCCCTTTCCCTTTTCTAGAGGATTCTCCGGTCTTGGGTGCCATCAATGGTAATGGAAAAACAAAAAGCTTATATGTTTACCATACCAAACTTAGAATATTGCTCGCCCTCGAGCAAGAGAAGAAAGAATAGATGAAGAAGAAGAAGAAATGGAGGAGAGGGATAGAGAGATATGTTTTGGCCAAGAAGGGGAAGAGAGGGTTGTTTTGTGTGAAAATGAAGAAGAATGGAGGGCTTTATATAGGGAAGGGAGGGGGGGTAAGGTTCGGCCATAAGGGTGGGTGTTGGGTGGGAAATTGATTTTGAATTTTGAAGGTAGGTGGGGTTTATGAGGTAGGTTTATGGGGAAGAGTGGATGGATGTGAGTGGTGAAGTGGTGATAGGGAAGAGAGATTGAGGTGATTGGTTAAGAGTTTTGGGGAAAAGTGTTTATTGTGAAGAGAGGATGAACATTGAGAAGAGGGAAGAGAGTGAGTGGTGGTAGGTGGGGATCCTGTGGGTCCACAGATGCTGAGATGATCCTGTGGGGTCCACAGATCCTGAGGTGTCAAGGAATTACATCCCTGCACCAATTAGGCATGTAAAATGCCTTTGCATGCAATTCTGGCGTTTAAACGCCGAATTGATGCTTGAACGCCCAGATGCAGCATATTTCTGGCGTTGAACGCCATCCAGATGCTTGTTTCTGGCGTTCAGCGCCAGCTCTTCCTCAGTGTGCATTTCTGGCGTCTGAACGCCAGGATGCTGCTTGTTTCTGGCGTTCAACACCAGAAACATGCTCTGTTCTGGCGTTGAACGCCAGACAGATGCTCCTTACTGGCGTTTAAACGCCAGTGAGATCCTCCTCCAGGGTGTGATTTTTCTTCTGCTGTTTTTTATTCTGTTTTTAATTTTTTGATTTATTTTGTGACTCCACATGATCATGAACCTAATAAAACATGAAATAACAATAAAAATAAATTAGAATTAGATAAATAAAAATTGGGTTGCCTCCCAACAAGCGCTTCTTTAATGTCAATAGCTTGACAGTGGGCTCTCATGGAGCCTCACAGATGTTCAGAGCATTGTTGAGACTCCCCAACACCAAACTTAGAGTTTGGATATGGGAGTTCAACACCAAACTTAGAGTTTGGTTGTGGCCTCCCAACACCAAACTTAGAGTTTGACTGTGGGGGCTCTGGTTGACTCTGTTTTGAGAGAAGCTTACTATGCCTCTTTTCCATGTTTATAGAAGGATGTCCTTGAGTTTTAAACTCAAGGGAGTCCTCATTCAATTGAAGGACTAATTCGCCTCTGTCAACATCAATCACAGCTCTTGCTGTGGCTAGGAAGGGTCTTCCAAGGATGATGGATTCATCCTCATCCTTCCCAGTATCTAGGACTATGAAATCAGCAGGGATGTAAAGGCCTTCAACCTTTACTAACACGTCCTCTACTTGTCCATAAGCCTGTTTTCTTGAATTGTCTGCCATCTCTAATGAGATTTTAGCAGCTTGCACCCCAAAGATTCCCAGTTTCTTTATTACAGAGAGGGGCATGAGGTTTATCCCTGAACCAAGGTCACACAGAACCTTTTCAAAGATCATGGTGCCTATGGTACAAGGTATTAGGAACTTTCCAGGATCCTGTTTCTTCTGAGGCAATGTCAGTTGATCCAGATCACTTAGTTCATTGGTGAACAAGGGAGGTTCATCTTCCCAAGTCTCAATACCAAATAATTTGGCATTCAGCTTCATGATTGCACCAAGGTACTTGGTAACTTGCTCCTTAGTAACATCCTCATTCTCTTCAGAAGAGGAATACTCATCAGAGCTCATGAATGGCATAAGGAGGTTTAATGGAATCTCTATGGTCTCTAGTTGAGTCTCAGATTCCTTTGGTTCCGTAGAGGGAAACTCCTTATTGATCACTGGACGCCCCAGGAGGTCTTCCTCCTTGGGATTCACGTCCTCCCCTTCTTCCTTGGATTCGGCCATGATGGTCATTTCAATGGCCTTGCACTCTCCTTTTGGATTTTCTTCTATATTGCTTGGAAGAGTACTAGGAGGGATTTTAGTGACTCTTTTACTCAGCTGGCCCACTTGTGACTCCAAATTTCTAATGGAGGACCTTGTTTCATTCATGAAACTTACAGTGGCCTTAGATAGATCAGAGACTAAGTTTGCTAAATTAGAGGTATTTTATTCAGAGTTCTCTGTCTGTTGCTGAGTGGATGATGGAAAAGGTTTACTATTGTTAAACCTATTTCTTCCACCATTATTAAAGCCTTGTTGAGGCTTTTGTTGATCCTTCCATGAGAGATTTGGGTGATTTCTCCATGAGGGGTTATAGGTGTTTCCATATGGTTCACCCATGTAATTCACCTCTGCTATTGCAGGGTTCTCAGGATCATAAGCTTCTTCTTCAGAAACTGCCTCTTGAGTACTGTTGGATGCAGCTTGCATTCCATTCAGACTCTGAAAAATCATATTGACTTGCTGAATCAATATTTTATTCTGAGCCAATATGGCATTCAGAGTATCAATTTCAAGAACTCCCTTCTTCTGAGGCGTCCCATTACTCACAGGATTCCTCTCAGAAGTGTACATAAACTGGTTATTAGCAACCATGTCAATGAGTTCTTGAGCTTCTGCAGGAATTTTCTTTAGGTGAATGGATCCACTTGCAGAAGTATCCAATGACATTTTAGCTAATTTAGACAGACCATCATAGAATATATCCAGGATGGTCCATTCTGAAAGCATGTCAGAAGGACACTTTTTGGTCAGTTGCTTGTATCTCTCCCAAGCTTCATAGAGGGATTCACCTTCTTTCTGTCTGAAGGTTTGAACATTCACTCTAAGCTTGCTCAGCTTTTGAGGAGGAAAGAACTTGGCTAAGAAAGTCGTGACCAGCTTATCCCAAGAGTTCAGGCTATCTTTGGGTTGAGAGTCCAACCACACTCTAGCTCTGTCTCTTACAGCAAAAGGGAAAAGCATGAGCCTGTAGACTTCAGGATCTACTCCATTAGTCTTAACAGTATCACAGATCTGCAAAAATTCAGTTAAGAACTGAAAAGGATCTTCAGATGGAAGTCCATGGAACTTGCAGTTCTGCTGCATCAGAGAAACTAATTGAGGTTTTAGCTCAAAATTGTTTGCTCCAATGGTAGGGATGGAGATGCTTCTTCCATGTAATTGGAATTAGGTGCAGTAAAGTCACCAAGCATCCTCCTTGCATTATTATTATTTTCGGCTGCTATCTCCTCTTTTTGTTTGAAAATTTCTAAAAGGTGCTTGCTGGATTGTTGTAATTTAGCTTCTCTTAGTTTCCTCTTCAGAGTCCTTTCAGGTTCTGGATCTGCTTTAACAAGAATATTCTTGTCCTTGCTCCTGCTCATATGAAAAAGAGGGAACAGAAGAATAATAATAATAGGGATCCTTTTTGCCCAGGTATAGAGGTTCCCTTAGGTGAGTGGAAGAAAAGAAGAGTAGAAGAAAAGAAGAAGAGAAAATCTGAACTCAGAGAGAGAGAGGGGGTTCGGATTTTTGGTGAGTGAGGAAGAGATGTTAGTAAATAAATAAATAAATAGAAGGAGATGAGAGAGAGAGAGAGAGAATTTTCGAAAATTATTTTTGAAAAATGGTTAGTGATTTTTGAAAATTAAAAGAAGAAACAAATTAAAATTAAATTTTGAAAAAAATTAGTTAATTAAAAAGAATTTTTGAAAAAGAGGGAGATATTTTCGAAAATTAGAGAGAGAGAGAGAGTTAGTTAAGTAGTTTTGAAAAAGATAAGAAACAAACAAAAAGTTAGTTAGTTAGTTGAAACAAATTTTGAAAATCAATTTTTGAAAAGATAAGAAGATAAGAAGTTAGAAGGGATATTTTAAAATCAAATTTTTGAAAAAGATAAGATTTTTAAAAAGATATGATGGAAAAGATATGATTTTGAAAAAGATAAGATAGAAAGATATTTTTGAAAAGATATGATTGAAATTAGTTTTGAAAAAGATTTGATTTTTAAAATCACAATTAATGACTTGATTCACAAGAAATCACAAAATATGATTCTAGAACTTAAAGTTTGAATCTTTCTTAACAAGTAAGTAACAAACTTGAAATTTTTGAATCAAAACATTAATTGTTGATGATATTTTCGAAAATATGATGTAAAATTAAGAAAAAGACTTTTGAAAAATATTTTTGGAATTTTCGAAAATAGATAAGAAAATTGAAAAAGATTTGATTTTTGAAAAAGATTTTGAAAAAGATCAGATTTTTAAATTGAAAATTTGATTTGACTCATAACAAACAATTGGATTTTAAAAATTTTTGAAAAAGTCAAATCTAATTTTCGAATTTATGAGAAAAAAAAAGAGGAAGATATTTTTTTTATTTTTGAATTTTTTATGATGAGAGAGAAAAACATGAAAATGATGCAATGCATGAAAATTTTGGATCAAAACAATGAATGCATGCAAGAATGCTATGAATGTCAAGATGAACACCAAGAACACTTTGAAGATCATGATGAACATCAAGAACATATTTTTGAAAATTTTTATATGCAAAGAAAACATGCAAGACACCAAACTTAGAAATCTTTCATGTTCAGGCACTATGAATGAAAAAATGCACATGAAAAACAAGAAAAGACACAAAATAATAAAATATGAAGATCAATCAAGAAGGTTTATCAAGAACAACTTGAAGATCATGATGAATGCAACGCATGAATGCAATTTTCGAAAAATGCAAGATAAGTATGCAATTGACACCAAACTTAAAAATTGACTCAAGACTCAAACAAGAAACATGAAATATTTTTTTTTTATTTTTATGATTTTCTAATTTTTTTGGATTTTTCAAAAATTATTTGTGAAAAAGAAAAATAAGGATTCCAAAATTTTTAATATGAGTTCCAGGAATCTTGCACTCTTAGTCTAAAGCTCCAATCTGAGGGTTAGACATGGCTTAATAGCCAGTCAAGCTTTAGCATGTAAATCAAGTGGATCAGGAACAGCAGCAGGTGGATCAGCAACAACTAGCTTGCTCTTGATAATGTTGGGTTGGAAGCCCCAGTCTAAATGAATTTAGATATGGCTTTACAGCCAGTCAGGCTTCAACATGCTTCATAAAACACTAGAATTCATTCTTAAAAATTCTGAAGAACATAATAAAATTTTTGAAAAGAATTTTTATTTTTTTTTGAAAATAAAGGAGAAATTTTTTTTGAAGATTTTTGAAAAATTTTTGAAAATAAAACAAAAAGAAAATTACCTAATCTGAGCAACAAGATGAACTGTCAGTTGTCCAAACTCAAACAATCCCTGGCAACGGTGCCAAAAACTTAGTGTACGAAATTGTGATCTTAGGCAACGGCGCCAAAAACTCTGTATGCACGTCTTAATAAATTGTTTTTCATTCACAACATCGATACAACTAACCAGCAAGTGCACTGGGTCGTCCAAGTAATAAACCTTACGTGAGTAAGGGTCGATCCCACGGATATTGTTGGTATGAAGCAAGCTATGGTCATCTTGTAAATCTCAGTCAGGCGGATAATAATTGATTATGGAGTTTTCGAAAATAAATAATAAATAGACAGAAAATAAAGATAGAAATACTTATGTAATTCATTGGTGAGAATTTCAGATAAGTGTATAGAGATGCTTTCGTTCCTCTGAACTTCTGCTTTCCTGCTGTCTTCATCCAATCAGTCCTACTCCTTTCCATGGCTAGCTTTATGTAAGGACATTACCATTGTCAATGGCTACTTTTCATCCTCTCTGGAAAATGGTCCGATGCGCTGTCACTGCATGGCTAATCATCTGGAGGCATCACCGTGGTCAATGGTTGCATCCTATCCTCTTGTGAAAATGGTCCAAATGCTCTGTCACAGCACGGCTAATCATCTGAGGTTCTCGATCATACTGGAATAGGATTCACCCTCCTTTTGCGTCTGTCACTACGCCCAGCACTCGCGAGTTTGAAGTTTGTCACAGTCATTCAATCCCAGAGTCCTACTCGGAATACCACAGACAAAGTTTAGACTTTCCGGACTCTCATGAATGCCGCCATCAATCTAGCTTATACCACGAAGATTCTGATTAAGAGATCCAAGAGATACTCATTCAATCTAAGGTAGAACGAAAGTGGTTGTCAGGCACGCGTTCATAGGAAATGATGATGATTGTCACGTTCATCACATTCATGTTGAAGTGCAAATGAATATCTTAGAAGCGGAATAAGTTGAATTGAATAGAAAAACAGTAGTACTTTACATTAATTCATGAGGAACAGCAGAGCTCCACACCTTAATCTATGGAGTGCAGAAACTCTACCGTTTAAAAATACATAAGTGAAAGGTTCAGGCATGGCCGAGAGTCCAGCCCCCAAAACGTGATCACAGGATCAAAAATACAATCCAGGATGTCAAATACAATAGTAAAAAGTCCTATTTATACTAAACTAGTTACTAGGGTTTACAGAAGTAAGTAATTGATGCATAAATCCACTTCCAGGGCCCACTTGGTGTGTGCTTGGGCTGAGCTTGAAGTTTCCACGTGGAGAGGTCATTCTTGGAGTTGAACGCCAGTTTGTAACGTATTTCTGGCGTTCAACTCTGGCTTGTAACGTGTTTCTGGCGTTTAACTCCAGACTGCAGCGTAGAACTGGCGTTCAACGCCCTTTTGCATCATCTAAACTCGGCCAAAGTATGGACTATTATATATTGCTGGAAAGCTTGGATGTCTACTTTCCAACGCAATTGAAAGTGCGCCATTTTGAGTTCTATAGCTCCAGAAAATCCATTTTGAGTGCAGGGAGGTCAGAATCCAACAGCATCAGCAGTCCTTCTTCAACCTCTGAATCTGATTTTTGCTCAAGTCCCTCAATTTCAGCCAGAAAATACCTGAAATCACAGAAAAATACACAAACTCATAGTAAAGTCCAGAAATGTGAATTTAACATAAAAACTAATGAAAACATCCCTAAAAGTAACTAGATTCTACTAAAAACATACTAAAAATAATGCCAAAAAGCGTATAAATTATCCGCTCATCAGCATGTTTTGTTGAATCTTTCCATGTAGTTGCGGAGACTTTCTCGATCTCATTGCTTGATTCCTAATAGACTGGGGGCGTGCTTAGCCTTATCTTTTTGGATGGAGAATCTGGCCAGGAACGTTTTGGCTAAGTCGTCAAAGCTTGGGATGGACTTCGGAGGTAGGTTGTCGAACCATCTGATTGCTGTCTTTGTGAGAGTTGTTGGGAAAGCTTTGCAGCAAACTGCATCTGAGACGTCAGTGAGGTTCATTCTACTTCTGAAATTGCTGAGGTGATGGTTGGGATCTGTAGTGCCATCGTACAATGCCATGTCCAGAAGTTTGAAGTCCTTAGGGATTTTGGTCTTCATGATCTCCCTAGTGAATGGATCTTGATCTTTGCGTGAGTTGTCCTCAGGGGGGACCGAGTAGCTTTGGCTTTGAGATCGGCTTCGACTTTTAGAAGTTTATCTTCTAATTCTCGACGTTGCCTTACCTCCCTTTGTAGATCCTTCCCAACTTCTCGTTGATGCTGCGTTTCTTTTTCAAGTTGCTTTAAACGATCTTGAAGCGCTTCTATCACTCCCGGATTTGATGAGTTTTTGTCCCCGTTAGATTCTGGAGTATCTTTCAATGTAGTGTCCGCATTTTTGTGCGGTGTTCTATCCTCTAGATCTGAATCATGGTCGTTGTCATGGTCGTCCGCCATGGTAATGGGATGACTTCCAGGTTTCCCGGCAAAGGCACCAATGTTCCGAGGGTTACCTGAAACTGTAGGTCGATCTCGGACGAGATCTTCTGTACTGGTCGAAGATGACGTGTTTGGCTGGTGGGTAACGGCCGGAGCTGTCGTGTCCGACTTGCGGGACTGGATGCACTGCTGATCCTTCGTCACCGAAGGGTGGGGGTACCTGCAAGAGACTCCGATGCTTAAGTTAGCATGGGTATTAAATAGGTTTTTTGTAGAATCAGAGTATGAGTTATACCTGGGTGCTCCAGTGTATTTATAATGGTGTGGAGTGACCTTTTTGGATAAGATAAGTTAGTTATCTTATCCTATCTTTGGGTGAGGTCAGCTTATCTTCAAGGAAACCGCCTTTATCTCTATAGGCTTGAACTGCCTTTGGATTTGGGTCATGTTCCTCTATTTGGGCCCTTTACTGGGCTTTCCTGTCGATTTGGCCGACCTCTTTGAGAAGAGGTCGGATAGCCTGACCTGAAGAGGTCGGTCGCTTTGTTACTGAACATCCCGGGTTGGATAGCTCGACCCAGGGTGTGAACAGGTATCATCTCAGGACACGACGATCCCATGGTCATCACTATTATACTGGCAAACACAAATCTCCATCGCACACTGATAGACCAAGGAAGCTCCACCGACATCTTATTCAAAACCGCCTTCGACAAGCTTGGCCTGGAAGAAAAAGAACTCAGAGCATATCCGAACAGCCTGTTCAGACTGGGAGACACCCCAGTTCAACCACTTGGATATGTCTCACTACACACAACCTTCGGAAAAGGAAGCCAGTCAAGAACACTTAAGATAGACTACATCGTGGTCGACGTGAACTCGGCCTACAACGCCTTAATAGGTCGGACAACGTTGAATCAGCTCGAGGTAATAGTCTCGATGCCACATCTATGCATGAAATTCCCAACTACAAAAGGGATAGCTACAATAAAAGCAGACCAGAAGACGGCGCACCGCTGCTACAATGAAAGTCTAAACCTTAGAGACAGAGGAGAAGAGTTCCACACAATCGAACTCGGGGGAGTTCAGAGGCGGGAAGAACACCGCCCACAGCCCGAAGGTGAAGTAGAGAAAGTCCAGATCGGAGACATCCCAGACAAAACAACCAATATTGGTACAATCCTAAAGGGAGATATAAAAGAATCACTCGTACAGTTCCTTCGAAATAATGTCGACCTCTTTGCATGGAAGGCAGCAGACATGCTAGGCATAGACCCCAAATTAATGTGCCATAAGCTGGCGGTCTACTGGTGCACGAAATTGTGATCATCAACAATGGCGCCAAAGAATTAGAGCTCTCAAACGTGAATCACACTTTGTCACAATTCCGCACAACTAACCAGCAAGTGCACTGGGTCGTCCAAGTAATACCTTACGTGAGTAAGGGTCGATCCCACGGAGACTGTCGGCTTGAAGCAAGCTATGGTCATCTTGTAAATCTCAGTCAGGCGGATTCAAATGGTTATGGAGAATTGATAATTAAAAGATAAACATAAAATAAAGATAGAGATAGAGATAGAGATACTTATGTAATTCATTGGTAGGAATTTCAGATAAGCGTATGAAGATGCTTTGCTCCTCTTGAACCTCTGCTTTCCTATTGCCTTCTTCCAATCATTCATACTCCCTTCCATGGCAAGCTTTATGTTGGGCATCATCATTGTCAATGGCTACTTTCCGTCCTCTCAGTGAAAATGTTCCAAATGCGCTGTCACCGCACGGCTAAACATCTGTCGGTTCTCGATCATGTTGGAATAGGATCCATTGATCCTTTTGCGTCTGTCACACGCCCAACACTCGCGTGTTTGAAGCTCGTCACAATCATCCCTTCCCAGATCCTACTCGGAATACCACAGACAAGGTTTAGACTTTCCGGATCTCAGGAATGGCTGCCAATTGATTCTAGCCTATACCACGAAGGTTCTAATCTTAGATTAGAAACCCAAGAGATACGAATTCAAGCCATTGCTAGTAGAACAGAGGTGGTTGTCAGACACATGTTCATAGGTGAGAATGATAATGAGTGTCACGGATCATCACATTCATCAAGTTGAAGAACGAATGAATATCTTAGAGAAGAAGTAGGCGTGAATTGAATAGAAGAACAATAGTAATTGTATTAATTCATGAAGAACAGCAGAGCTCCACACCTTAATCTATGGTGTGTAGAAACTCCACCGTTGAAAATACATAAGTACAGGGTCTAGGCATGGCCGAATGGCCAACCTCCCCAAACATGAACATAAAGATCAAAAGGTATATGAAAGTCTCTGAAAAGTATGAAAATACAATAGCAAAAGATCCAATTTATAGAAAACTAGTAGCCTAGGGTTACAGAAATAGGTAATTAATGCAGAAATCTTCTTCCAGGCCCACTTGGTGTGTGCTTGGGCTGAGCATTGAAGCTTCCATGTGTAGATTCTTTTCTTGGAGTTAAACGCTAGCTTTTGTGCCAGTTTGGGCGTTTAACTCCAGCTTTTATGCCAGTTCTGGCGTTTTGACACCAGATTTTCTATGCTGACTTAGAACGCCGGTTTGGGCCATCAAATCTTGGGCAAAGTATGGACTATTATATATTTCTGGAAAGCCCAGGATGTCTACTCTCCAACGCAATTAAGAGCGCGCCAATTGAGCTTCTGTAGCTCCAAAAAATCTACTTCGAGTGCAGGGAGGTCAGAATCCAACAGCATCTGCAGTCCTTTTTCAGCCTCTGAATCAGATTTTTACTCAGGTCCCTCAATTTCAGCCAGAAAATACCTGAAATCACAGAAAAACACACAAACTCATAGTAAAGTCCAGAAAAGTGAATTTTAAATAAAAACTAATAAAAAATATAATAAAAACTAACTAAAATATACTAAAAACATACTAAAAATAATGCCAAAAAGCGTATAAATTATCCGCTCGTCACAACACCAAACTTAAATTGTTGCTTGTTCCCAAGCAACTAAAAATTAAATAGGATAAAAAGAATAGAATGTACAATGAATTCCAAAAGCATCTATGAGGATCAGTCTTAATTAGATGAGCGGGGCTTTTAGCTTTTTGCTTCTGAACAGTTTTGGCATCTCACTTTATCCTTTGAAGTTCAGAATGATTGGCTTCTATAGGAACTTAGAATCCAGATAGTGTTATTGATTCTCCTAGTTAAGCATGTTGATTCTTGAACACAGCTACTTTATGAGTCTTGGCCGTGACCCTAAGCATTTTGTTTTCCAGTATTACCACCGGATACATAAATGCCACAGACACATAACTGGGTGAACCTTTTCAGATTGTGACTCAGCTTTGCTAGAGTACCCAATTAGAGGTGTCCAGAGCTCTTAAGCACACTCTTTTTTGCTTTGGACCACGACTTTAACTGCTCAGTCTCAAGTTTTCACTTGACACCTTCACGCCACAAGCACATGGTTAGGGACAGCTTGGTTTAGCCGCTTAGGCCAGGATTTTATTCCTATGGGCCCTCCTATCCACTAATGCTCAAAGCCTTGGATCCCTTTTATTTTACCCTTGCCTTTTGGTTTAAAGGGCTATTGGCTTTTACTGCTTGCTTTTTCTTTCTTTTTCTCCTTTTTTTTGCAAGCTTTTCACTGCTTTTTCTTGCTTCAAGAATCAATTTTATGATTTTTCATATTATCAAATAACATTTCTCCTTTTCCCATCATTCTTTCAAGAGCCAACAATTTTAACATTCTTTAAACAACAAATTCAAAAATATGCACTGTTCAAGCATTCATTCAGAAAAACAATAGTATTACCACCACATCAAAATAATTAAACTATTTTAAAATTTGAAATTCATGTACTTCTTTTTCTTTTTCAATTAAAACACTCTTTATTTAAGAAAGGTGATGGATTCATAGGATATTCATAACTTTAAGGCATAGACACTAAGACACTAATGATCATGTAATAAAGACACAAACATAGATAAACATAAAGCATAAAAATTCGAAAAACAGAAAATAAAGAACAAAGAAATTAAAGAACGGATCCACCTTAGTGATGGCGGCTTGTTCTTCCTCTTGAAGATCTTATGGAGTGCTTGAGTTCCTCAATATCTCTTCCTTGCCTTTGTTGCTCCTCTCTCATGGTTCTTTGGTCTTCTCTAATTTCATGGAGGAGGATGGAATGCTCTTGGTGCTCTACCCTTAGTTATCCCATATTGGAACTTAATTCTCCTAGGGAGGTGTTGATTTGCTCCCAATAGTTTTGTGGAGAAAAATGCATCCCTTGAGGCATCTCAGGGATTTCATGATGAGGAATTTCCTCATGCTCTTGTCCATGAGTGGGATCTCTTGTTTGCTCCATCCTTTTCTTAGTGATGGGCTTGTCCTCATCAATGAGGATGTCTTCCTCTATGTCAATTCCAGCCGAATTGAAAAGGTGACAAATGAGATGAGGGAAGGCTAACCTTGCCAAAGTAGAGGACTTGTCCGCCACCTTGTAGAGTTCTTGGGATATAACCTCATGAACTTCTACTTCCTCTCTAATCATGATGCTATGAATCATGATAGCCCGGTCTATAGTAACTTCAGACCGGTTGCTAGTGGGAATAATTGAGCGTTGGATGAATTCCAACCATCCCCTAGCCACGGGCTTGAGGTCATGCCTTCTTAGTTGAACCGGCTTCCCTCTTGAATCTCTCTTCCATTGAGCGCCCTCTTCACAAATGTCTATGAGGACTTGGTCCAACCTTTGATCAAAGTTGACCCTTCTAGTGTAGGGGTGTGGATCTCCTTGCATCATGGGCAAGTTGAATGCCAACCTTACATTTTTCGAACTAAAAGTATTTCCCTCGGACCGTTGTAAGCCAATTCTTAGGGTCCGGGTTCACACTTTGATCGTGGTTCTTGGTGATCCATGCATTGGCATAGAACTCTTGAACCATTAAGATTTCAACTTGTTGAATGGGGTTGGTGAGAACTTCCCAACCTCTTCTTTGAATCTCATGTCGGATCTCCGGATATTCACCCTTTTTGAGTTTGAAAGGGACCTCGGGGATCACCTTCTTCTTGGCCACAACTTCATAGAAGTGGTCTTGATGCACCTTTGAGATGAATCTCTCCATCTCCCATGACTCGGAGGTGGAAGCTTTTGCTTTTCCTTTCCTCTTTCTAGAGGTTTCTCTGGCCTTTGGTGCCATAAATGGTTATGGAAAAATAAAAAGCAATGCTTTTACCACACCAAACTTAGAAGATTTGCTCGTCCTCGAGCAAAAGAAGAAAGAAGAGAGTATAAGAAGAAGAAATGGAGGAGATGGAGGTGGGTTGGTGTTTCGGCCAAGGAGGAGAAGTAGTGTTTATGTTGTGTGAAAATGAGAGAGTGAAGATGGGTTTATATAGGGGTGGAGAGAGGGTTAGGGTTCGGCTATATAGGGTGGGTTTGGGAGGGGAAGTGGTTTGAATTTGAATGGTGAGGTAGGTGGGGTTTTATGATGGATGGATGTGGATTGGTGAATGGGTGAAGAAGAGAGAGAGAGGTGGGGTAGGTGGGGATCCTGTGGGGTCCACAGATCCTGAGGTGTTAAGGATTTTTCATCCCTACACCAAGTGGCGTGCAAAACGCCCTTTTCTGCCAATCCTTGCGTTAAACGCCAGGTTGCTGCCCATTTCTGGTGTTTAACGCTAGCTTCTTGCCCTTTTCTGGCGTTAAACGCCAGCTCTGTGCCCCTTTCTGGCGTTAAATGCCCAGAATGGTGCCAGACTGGGCGTTTAACGTCCATTCTGCTACCCTTACTCGCGTTTAAACGCCAGTAAGTTTCTCCTCCATGGTGTTCTATTTTTAATAATGTTTTTCATTTTGTTTTTTCTTTTTCAGTTGTTTTTGTGACTTCACATGATTATCAACCTACAGAAAACATAAAATAATAATAGAAAATAGAAATTTAACATAGATAAGTAAAAATTGGGTTGCCTCCCAACAAGCGCTTCTTTAATGTCAATAGCTTGACAGTGGGCTCTCATGGAGCCTCACAGATTCTCAGAGCATGATGATGGCCTCCCAACACCAAACTTAGAGTTTGAATGTGGGGGCTCTGTTTGACTCTGCATTGAGAGAAGCTTTTCATGCTTCTTCTCCATGATTACAGAGGGAGATCCTTGAGCTTTAAACACAAGGGAGTCCTCATTCACTTGAAGGACCAATTCTCCTCTGTCAACATCAATCACAGCTTTTGCTGTGGCTAGGAAGGGTCTGCCAAGGATGATGGATTCATCCATACACTTTCCAGTCTCTAGGATTATGAAATCAGCAGGGATGTAATAGTCTTCAACCTTTACCAAGACATCCTCTACAAGTCCATAAGCTTGTTTCCTTGAATTGTCTGCCATCTCTAATGAGATTCTTACAGCTTGTACCTCAAAAATTCCCAGTTTCTCCATTGCAGAGAGAGGCATGAGGTTTATGCTTGACCCTAGGTCACACAAAGCCTTTTCAAAGGTCATGGTGCCTATGGTACAAGGTATTGAGAACTTTCCAAGATCTTGTCTCTTCAGAGGTAATCTCTGCCTAGTCAAGTCATCCAATTCTTTGATGAGCAATGGGGGTTCATCCTCCCAAGTCTCATTACCAAATAACGTGGTATTTAACTTCATGATTGCTCCAAGGTACTTGGCAACTTGTTCTTCAGTAACATCTTCATCCTCTTCAGAGGAAGAATACTCATCAGAGCTCATGAATGGTAGAAGTAGATTCAATAAAATCTCTATGGCCTCAGTGTGATCCCTAGATTCCCATGGTTCCTCATTAGGGAACTCCATGGAGGCCAGTGGACGTCCATTCAGGTCTTCTTCAGTGGCGATCACTGCCTCTTCCTCCTCTCCAGGTTCGGCCGTGTGAGTTATGGTGATGGCCTTGCACTCTCTTTTTGGATTCTCTTCTGTATTTCTTGGAAGAGCACTAGGAAGGAGTTCAGTGACTTTCTTGCTCAGCTGACCTATTTGTGCCTCCAAATTTCTAATGGAGGACCTTGTTTCAGTCATGAAACCTTGAGTGGTTTTAATTAGATCAGAGACTACAGTTGCTAATTCAGAGTGGCTCTGCTTAGAATTCTCTGTCTGTTGCTGAGAAGATGATGGAAAAGGTTTGCCATTGCTAAACCTATTTCTTCCACCATTATTGTTGTTGAAGCCTTGTTGAGGCCTCTGTTGATCCTTCCATGAGAGGTTTGGATGATTCCTCCATGAAGGATTCTAGGTGTTTCCATAGGGTTCTCCCATGTAATTCACCTCTTCCATTGCTGGGTTCTCAAGATCATAGGCTTCTTCTTCAGATGAAGCTTCTTTGGTACTGCCTGTTGCTGCTTGCATTCCAGACAGACTCTGAGAAATCATATTGACTTGTTGAGTCAATATTTTGTCCTGAGCCAATATGGCATTCAGAGTATCAATCTCAAGAACTCCTTTCTTCTGATTTGTCCCATTATTCACAGGATTCCTTTTAGAGGTGTACATGAATTGGTTATTTGCAACATTTTAATGAGTTCCTGAGCTTCTGCAGGCATCTTCTTCAGATGAAGAGATCCTCCAGTAGAGTTGTCCAATGACATTTTGGACAGTTCAGACAGACCATCATAGAAGATACCTATGATGCTCCATTCTGAAAGCATGTCAGAAGGACACCTTCTGATCAATTGCTTGTATCTTTTCCAAGCTTCTTAGAGGGATTCACCTTCCTTCTGTCTGAAGATTTGGACTTCCACTCTAAGCTTGCTCAATTTTTGAGGTGGAAAGAACTTTACCAAGAAGGCATTAACTAGCTTTTCCCAAGAGTTTAGGCTTTCTTTAGGTTGTGAATCCAACCAAGTTCTAGCTCTGTCTCTTATAGAAAAGGGAAAAAGCATAAGCTTGTAGACCTCGGGATCAACCCCATTGGTCTTGACAGTGTCACAGATTTGCAAGAATTCAGCTAAGAATTGATGAGGATCTTCCAATGGAAGTCCATGAAACTTACAAATCTGTTGCATCAGAGAAACTAATTGAGGCTTAAGTTCAAAGTTGTTTGCTCCAATGGCATGGATTGAGATGCTTCTCCCATAGAAGTCAGGAGTAGGTGCAGTAAAGTCACCAAGCACCTTCCTTGCATTGTTGGAATTGTTGTTGTTTTCGGCTGCCATGTCTTCTTCTTGTTTGAAAAGCTCTGTTAGGTCCTCTATAGAGAGTTGTACTTTAGCTTCTCTTAGCTTTCTCTTCAAGGTCCTTTCAGGTTCAGGATCAGCTTCAACAAGAATGCCCTTGTCCTTGCTCCTGCTCATATGAAAAGAGAGAAGAAGAAAATATGGAACCCTCTATGTCACAGTATAGAGATTCCTTGAGGTGTCAGAGGAAAAGAAGAATAGAAGGAGGAGGTAGAGAAGAGAGAATTCGAACTTATCAAGGGAGATAGAGTTCGAATTGCTCATTGAGGAGGGGTGTTAGTCCTTAAATAGAATGGTGTGAAAAGAGGGGAAGAATTTTTGAAAATAAATTAAAAAGATTTTGAAAAAAAATTAAAAGAAATTTGAAAATTTGATTGATGATTTTCGAAAACTAAGATTGGGAAAGAAATTAAATGATTTTTGAAAAAGATTTTGAAATTAGAAATCAAAGAAATATGATTGAAACTTAATTTTGAAAAAGATGTGATTAGAAGATATGATTCTAAAATTAAAATTTGATCCTTTCTTAATAGGCAAGTAACAACTTGAAATTTTTTGAATTAAATTACGAATTGTAGCAAGAATTTTTGAAAATAATAAATAAAAAATGGAAAGAAATTGATTTTGAAAGGATATGATTGAAAAGATATGATTTGAAAAAGATTTGATTTTGAAAAATTGTGAAAACTTGAAAAAGATTTGAATTAAAAACAAAATATTCCCTCTAGTGTCCTCCTGACGTTAAACGCCCAGAATGGCATCCATTCTGGCGTTTAACGCCCAAAATCCTACCTTTTTGGGCGTTTAACGCCCAGCCAGGCACCCTGGCTGGCGTTTAAATGCCAGTTTTCCTTCTCTACTGGACGTTTTGAACGCCCAGCTTTTTCTGTGTAATTCCTCTGCTGAATGTTCTGAATCTTCAATTCTCTGTGTTATTGACTTGAAAATACACAATTTTGAAATTTTTTTTTAATTTTTAATGATGAGAAACAACAAAAATGCAACTAAGATCAAATAAACAATGCATGCAAGACACCAAACTTAGAAGTTTGTATACTAAGGACTATAACAATTTGAAAATGCATGTAAGAAACAACAAAAGACACAAAACAAGAGAATTCAAAGATTAGAGCAAGGAAATCATCAAGAATAACTTGAAGATCAATGAAGAACATAATGCATGTATTCGAAAAATGCAAGAAGAATAAAGACATGCAATTGACACCAAACTTAAAAATTGATACTAGACTCAAACAAGATACATAAAATATTTTTGATTTTTATGGTTTTATAATTTTTTTTGTGATTTTTCGAAAATTGAGTGGAAAAGAAAATAAAGGGATTCAAAATTCTTAATAAGAGTTCCAGGAATCATTGCAATGCTAGTCTAAGACTCCGATCCAGGAATTAGACATGGCTTACTAGCCAGCCAAGCTTTCAATGAAAGCTCCGGTCCAAAACACTAGACATGGCCAATGGCCAGCCAAGCTTTAGCAGATCATTGCTCACAACAGCAAAATTGATAGAAATCAACAAGCTCTTGTGATGATAAGTTGAAACCTCGGTCCAATAAGATTAGACATGGCTTCACAGCCAGCCAGACTTCAACAGATCATCATGAAACTCTAGAATTCATTCTTAAAAACTCTAAAGAACAAAATAGAAATTTTTTTTTGTATTTAAAAAAAAAATTTTCGAAAATAAAAAGTAAAATTACCTAATCTAAGCAACAAGATGAACCGTCAGTTGTCCAAACTCGAACAATCCCCGGCAACGGAGCCAACAACTTGGTGTTGTTTCCGGACCAAACTTGGCACTGTTGTTGCCGGAAACAAATGCGAAATTGTTGTTTGTTCCCTCCCCGGCAACGGCGCCAAAAACTTGGTGCACGAAATTATGATCATCAACAATGGCGCCAAAGACTTGGAGCTCTCAAACATGAATCACACTTTGTCACAATTTCGCACAACTAACCAGCAAGTACACTGGGTCGTCCAAGTAATACCTTACGTGAGTAAGGGTCGATCCCATGGAGACTGTCGGCTTGAAGCAAGCTATGGTCATCTTGTAAATCTCAGTCAGGCGGATTCAAATGGTTATGGAGAATTGATAATTAAAAGATAAACATAAAATAAAGATAGAGATAGAGATAGAGATACTTATGTAATTCATTGGTAGGAATTTCAGATAAGCGTATGAAGATGCTTTGTTCCTCTTGAACCTCTGCTTTCCTATTGCCTTCTTCCAATCATTCATACTCCCTTCCATGGCAAGCTTTATATTGGGCATCACTGTTGTCAATGGCTACTTCCCGTCCTCTCAGTGAAAATGTTCCAAATGCGCTGTCACTGCACGGCTAATCATCTGTCGGTTCTCGATCATGTTGGAATAGGATCCATTGATCCTTTTGCGTCTGTCACACGCCCAACACTCGTGAGTTTGAAGCTCGTCACAGTCATCCCTTCCCAGATCCTACTCGGAATACCACAGACAAGGTTTAGACTTTTCGAATCTCAGGAATGGCCGCCAATTGATTCTAGCCTATACCACGAAGGTTCCAATCTTAGATTAGAAACCCAAGAGATACGCATTCAAGCCATTGCTAGTAGAACAGAGGTGGTTGTCAGGCACATGTTCATAGGTAAGAATGATGATGAGTGTCATGGATCATCACATTCATCAGGTTGAAGAACGAATGAATATCTTAGAGAAGAAGTAGGCGTGAATTGAATAGAAGAACAATAGTAATTGTATTAATTCATGAAGAACAGCAGAGCTCCACACCTTAATCTATGGTGTGTAGAAACTCCACCGTTGAAAATACATAAGTACAGGGTCTAGGCATGGCCGAATGGCCAGCCTCCCCAAACATGAACATAAAGATCAAAAGGTATATGAAAGTCTCTGAAAAGTATGAAAATACAATAGCAAAAGGTCCAATTTATAGAAAACTAGTAGCCTAGGGTTACAGAAATAGGTAATTAATGCAGAAATCTTCTTCCGGGCCCACTTGGTGTGTGCTTGGGCTGAGAATTGAAGCTTCCATGTGTAGAGGCTTTTCTTGGAGTTAAACGCCAGCTTTTGTGCCAGTTTGGGCGTTTAACTCCAGCTTTTATGCCAGTTCTGGCGTTTTGACGCCAGATTTTCTATGCTGACTTGGAATGCGAGTTTGGGCTATCAAATCTTGGGCAAAGTATAGACTATTATATATTGCTGGAAAGCCCAGGATGTCTACTTTCCAACGCAATTAAGAGCGTACCAATTGGGCTTCTGTAGCTCTAGAAAATTTACTTTGAGTACAGGGAGGTCAGAATCCAACAGCATCTGCACTCCTTTTTCAGCCTCTAAATTAGATTTTTGCTCAGGTCCCTCAATTTCAGCCAGAAAATACCTTAAATCACAGAAAAACACACAAACTCATAGTAAAGTCTAGAAAAGTGAATTTTAAATAAAAATTAATAAAAAATATAATAAAAACTAACTAAAATATACTAAAAACATACTAAAAACAATGCCAAAAAGCGTATAAATTATCCGCTCATCATCTACCCAGGATCTCGGCCAGTACAACAGAGATGAAGAAAGCTTAGACCAGAACGATCTCAAGCTATGGAAGAGTAGGTACAAGCTCTACTGGAGGCAGGATTCATAAGAGAAGTCAAGTACCCACTATGGTTAGCTAATGTCGTCTTGGTGAAAAAATCAAATGGGAAATGGCGAATGTGCACCGACTACACGGATCTCAACAAAGCCTGCCCAAAAGATCCTTACCCACTCCCAAGTATCAACACTCTAGTAGATGCCTCCTCTGGATACAAATACCTCTCGTTTATGGACGCATATTCGGGATACAATCAAATCCCGATGTACCCACCCGACCAAGAAAAAACTTCGTTCCTAACCCCAAAAGCAAACTACTACTACATCGTCATGCCTTTTGGACTTAAAAATGCAGGGGCTACTTACCAGAGATTAATGAATAAAATTTTCGCGGATCACATTGGAAAAATCATGGAAGTCTATGTGGACGACATGTTAATAAAGACACAAAGTGAAGAGACATTACTGTCCGACCTCGCCCAAGTATTCGACACCATAAGAAGGCATGGCATGCGACTTAACCCTGCAAAATGCACCTTCGCAGTAGAAGCTGGCAAATTCCTAGGTTTTATGCTCACGCAAAGAGGAATCGAGGCAAATCCGAATAAATGCCAGGCCATACTCGATATGAAGAGCCCGACTTGCATCAAAGAGGTACAACAGCTTAATGGAAGACTGGCAGCCTTGTCCAGATTTCTAGCGGGATCAGCGATAAGATCTCTCCCCTTCTATGCTACTCTAAGGAAAGAAAAGAGGTTCGAATGGACAACGGAGTGCGAACAGGCCTTCCAAGATTTCAAAAGATTCCTAGGACAACCACCTATCTTATCTCGGCCACAAGAAGGAGAACCACTTATATTATACCTCGCAGTAGGAAGTCGGACAGTAGCCGCAGCATTAGTCCGAGAAGACGACAGTGGGCAACAACCCGTATACTTCATCAGCAAAGCACTACAAGGATCCAAGCTGAACTACCAAAAAATAGAAAAATTCGCTTATGCCCTCATCTTAACATCTCGACGACTTCACCCATATTTCCAAGCCCACAGCATCAGGGTTTGGACCAACCAGCCAATAAAAGGTATTCTGCAGAAAATAGATTTAGCAGGAAGAATCTTACAATGGGCTGTCGAGTTGTCTGAATTCGACCTTCAATACAAAGCTCGGATAGCCATCAAATCCCAATATTTGGCCGACTTCGTTGCAGAATTTACAGACACCCCGGAAGCCCCTACAAAATGGGATCTCTATGTAGATGGCTCCTCAAACAAAAATAAAAGCAGCGCGGGCATGATAATTGAAAGCGATCAGGGAATCCAAATCGAACTTTCCCTCAAATTCGGGTTCCCTGTCTCAAACAACCAAGCTGAGTATGAGGCACTACTAGCTGGTTTGAAGCTGGCTAACGAGGTTGGAGCTCAAAAACTCATCATCTACAGTGACTCACAGGTAGTCACTTCACAAATAGTAGGGAGCTACCAAGCCAAGGACTCCACCATGAAAAATTACTTGGACAGAACCAAGGAACAACTCGAATAAGTCGGGGAATATGAGGTTCGCCACATACCCTGCGAACAGAACACCCGAGCTGATGCACTCTCAAAGCTAGCCAGTACCAAACCAGGGGGCAACAATAGAAGCCTCATCCAGGAAACGCTGCAGAATCTGTCAATCTCGGAAGAGGAAAAAGTCCTAGCCATAACAGGTCTGGATCAAGGATGGATGACTCCCATAATTAACTACCTCAAAACAGAAACACTTCCTACAGATGAAAAGGAGGCAAAGAGGTTAAAACGGGAAGCACAATACTATACTATCATAAATAATACTCTATACAAAAGAGGGATTTCTATACCATTGTTAAAATGTGTACCGACTTCTAACACAAAAGAAGTTCTAGAAGAGATACACTGTGGCATCTGTGGCAATCACCTCGGAGCGCAAGAACTTACCAAAAAGGTACTCCAGGCAGGGTTCTATTGGCCAACTCTACAAAAAGAAGCCACGAAATTCGTAAAGACATGTCCATCATGTCAGAAACATGCTAACTTTCACATCGCCCCGCCAGAGGAACTCATTAGCGTGACCCCACCAGCAACACCACCTCTTTCCCCCCTCCCTTCCCCTACCCCCATCACCCTCTCTTCCCCCCTACCCCGAACACCCGCACCGCCGTGCCCACCACAGCCAGCCGCCGTGCCCAGCACCGGACGCCACCATCATCACCAACTCCAGCCACCTTTCTGCCTATTCTCATTATTCGGCCTTCCAGGTTCCGCAACATGCAATCCCTTTTATCCGTTCATAGTTTATTCTTATTTTTCCATTTATGTTCATGTTTAGGCTAGTTAGATATGCATGTTGTAGTGGATTTTAGGTTGTTAGGTAGCCTAGGATGTGGTTAGTGGATTTAGGTCTGTTTACTTGTACTGTTCATGTTTCTCTTTTATCAAATCTGCTGTTGCTGTGATCTTGTTCATATGCTGTATTTCTTGTATATTACTGCTCTTTACACTAAATTTTCATGTTTATATTCATTATATGTAACTGCAGCTTAATTTTTTAATTCATATGAACTGTTTGATTGCTGTTTATTTTCCGGGAATATCCAATTTTAGCCGGAATGCTGCCCAAATTTTTATAAATCTTTTTTACTTTCATTCATGTTTTGATTTTGGAATCTTGAAATCTATTTTCCTCTGCTTTAACCAAACCATTCATGAATGCCAGGGCATGCATTCTTATCCTCTTTGATTTCCTGGTTCCTAAACTGCAATTTTGATGTTTGATTCCTATTTTTGCTTTCTTTATCTCTATTTGAATCATCATCAAACTGTTTTACTTGTTTGAATATGAGTTACCTATAGCTTCTACCTGTGATTACTTGTTACTTGGACTATTTTCATTATGCCTCTTACTTTAACCCATTTTTCACTAACTCACTAATTTTAACTCTAACCAACCTAACCTTTTCAAAACTTCTTTTTTTGATTTTCTTTCACTTTCTTTTAACATTCTAACCAAGGCGTGATGTTAATTTTTCTATTTAACTTGCATTCAATTACATTTTGGATTGTGATTTCTTCTTTTTAGACTTTTCACTCCTATACAATCCTAAATGCACATTTTACTTAACTCATATTCATTATCCTATTGCTCATTTGCCACTTTGTGTTTTCTTTGATTATTTGCCTATTTTCTTTCCTATTTTTATTATATCCTAGTTTTCTGTTTTTCAGGATGTCAGATTCCCAGAGAAAGGGAAAAGGCAAGGCCACTACTGGCAAAAGGAAAAGAGGAGAAGCCTCCGTGTCTATCATCGACCTCATGCATGATGCCTCCTTGCGGGAGAAAGCCTTTACCCCGCAGGAGAAGGCCGACCAGCTACTTCCCGCCAATGACTCAGTAAAGTTTGCAAACCGATACTGTGAGCTGAAGTATCCGGTGTTTGCAAACTCCAGGAACCTATACCTGGAGCGGACTTTGAAGATCCCAGAAGAACTCCAGCAATACACCTCTGATCAGATCAAACAAAGAGGCTGGTTCTTTTTGGAGAGACCTCTAACTGAGGTTAATGCATCTTGGGTTAGGGAATTCTACTGCAACTACTTCAAAACTTCCCTAGATGCAGTGAACCTCAGAGGAAAGCAGATTCTGGTTACTGAGGAGGCAATAGAAGAGGTTCTGAAACTTCTGCCTAAGACTGATCAGATAGATGGCTATCAGAAAGCTGAGGAGGATATGCGCTTTATGCATTTTGACTGGGATGCAGTCAAGGCGAGGATCACCCTTGACCCGTCAGTTCCTTGGATCATGGGTCAGAACACCACCATGCCCAAGGGGATCAAGCAGATTTACCTGAACGATGAGGCTCGGCTATGGCATCAGATATTCAGCAACTACATTATGCCGAGTACTCACGAGACTGAGATACCAGCCGCTATGATCACCCTCCTTTGGTGTGTGATGGAGAGCAAGGACCTGTACTTGCCACGCTTTATCCGGCACTATATGGCCAGGGTCTACGTCTGAGGCACTCTTCCCTTTCCCTATCTGGTTACACAGCTGGGCCGTCGAGCTGACGTACCATGGGAGGATGCTGATGAGAGGCCACCTACTGCGGAATGCAAGAAAATTATCCCGCACAGCAGGAACTTCCTGGCCTTGGGCTACAGACCTCCATTCCTGACTGCCACTGCTGATGATACAGCTACACCATCTGCCGGTCCCTCTTCCTCCACTGCTGCACCACCTACCCCTGCCACCACCACTGCACCTCCACCTGCTACAGAGCCTGTCTATCATCTGGTGCACCGCTTGTTTCGACGACTTGACCAGATGGAGCGTCGCAACAAGCGACGCTATGAGCACCTAAAGCTGATGATACGATCTGGCGACATCTCCTCCGAGCCTGACACACCATCCGAGGCATCTGAGGAGGAGGCGGATGCGCCCGAGGCAGAGACCCATCCCCAGGGAGAGGCAGAGTAGGCAGACACCCAGCAGGCAGCACCCCAGCAGATCCAGGCTGCAGATCCTGAGATTCCCATTCGGACAGCCCCTCCTCTCCAACAGCCGGACATTCAGCCAGCCACCACAGAGACCCCAGCTACCATCCCTTCCAGTGATGACACCCCTTCACACCCGGCTTGAGTGAGCATCGGGGACGATGCTACATTTTAAGTGTGGGGAGGTCGCCAAATCTACCGTATTATTTTGGTGAACCACTACAGACTCTTTTTCTTTTATTTTGGATATTTTTCTGTATTTTTCTCTTTATTTTTATTTTTATTTTCTGAGTACTTATACATTGCTACTTTCATGTATTTTTACTCTATTTCTGCATTTTGCATTTTTAGTTCATATTTTAGCCACTTAGTTTAGTTGCAATTCTAACTTATTAGTTATAGAAATTGTGGATTAATTAGTATAGTTTACCCTTTTTAGCATAAGATAGCTTAGTTTAAATTGGAAAATATAAAAAGGGAAGTAAACTAGAGACTTTAATAGAATCAAAACAACCCACACCTTGTATATATAGCATTACATGTTAGTTAACAACACTTCATCATGGAGAAACACTAGAACTTTAAAGCCATTCAATATAAGTTTTACATTGAGAATAATGATAATTTTTAACTAAACATGCATGACATACATAAGTGATAAATGATTTTTGAGCTAGAGAACACATAGCCTGTAAGTTTTGAGCTTAATTGTATGGTTACATTCAAACCATAATTTTTTATTCCTGTGTGTTCTGCCCTTCTTTTATATTCTGGTATTCTTTACTTTGTTTTAATCTATATGTCCGATTATAGAATGTAGATATATACCAAGAGAGTGATTGAGGCCATTATTTGATTTTAGCTCACTTATCCCAAAATAGCCTACCTTTTACATCACCCTTGTTAGCCCCCTTGAGCCTTTAAATCCCCTTTTATTCTATTAGCCACACTACTAGCCTTAAGCAGAAAAACAAAATAAAATCCCAAGTTGAATCCTTGGTTAGCTTAAGATAGAAAATTATGAATAGTTTAAAATGTGGGAAACCTATTGGGAACATGGATGATAAAAACAAAAGGTAGAAAAGTTGAAAGGAATAAAATAACTCAAATTAAGAAATTTTGGGAAGCATACTCATGAGAAATCAAAGTGATTAAATTACCATGTGCATTAAAAAAAAGTTATTTTTCAGTATTTAATAAAGGGGATACAAAAGAATTCCCCAAATGCAAAATAAAAGCAATGTACATGGGATAAAAATAAAAATTGAAACATGAGCATGTAACATCAAGTGGGAAAATATGGGAAAATAGGTAAAGAAGTTTTGTTTTACTAAGTATGTATGTTAGGTGAGATCTTAGTCTAATTAAGGATTCACTTATTAGCTCACTTAGCCTTATACATATATCCTTACCTTTACCTTGGCCCCATTACAACCTTAATTAAAGACCTCATGATTTTTGGTATGAATGTATTCTATAATTGTTGATTGGTTAGATGAAGAACAAAGTTATAGAAAGGAAGAATAAAAAAGAGGAATAGAGTGATTAACCCAATAAACACTGAGTGACTACAGAGTAAACACAAATCCAGTGAGGGTTCAATAGCTCATTAACATTTATCTCTGTTTGAATTATCTAATTGTCTTGCAAGTTCATAAAATGCTTTTTCTCCCATCTCAATTGTAAAAGTGCTTATTGATTATCTAAGGCTTGGCTATATATACATATATGACTCATTGAGAATGTGAATTAATTTAACTACCTGTAAGCTTTATATATGAGTGAATAAATTAGAATTGCATGATGCATTTAGGTAGTTGCATTTAGATTAGATTGCATTGCATGACATTCCATCACTTTAACCTTACTTATTACCTTCGATTTAGCATGAGGACATGCTATTGTTTAAGTGTGGGGAGGTTGATAAACCCATATTTTATGATATATTTTGTGCTTAGTTTGAGTGATCTATTCAATTCTTCACCCACTTATTCATGTTAATTACATGGTTTTACTTTCCCTTCCTTATTATGTGATGTATGTGAAAAATATGTTTCCTATGCTTTTAAATTAATTATTTTAATCACCTTTAATTCCATTCGATGCCGTGATTAGTGTGTTGAGTAATTTTCAGATCTTCTAAGGTAGGAATGACTTAAAGGATGGAAAGAAAACATACAAAAATGGAAGGAAAGCACAAAACGGAGCTTCTGAAGAAACTGGCATCCACGCGATCGCATGGGCGACGCGGACGCATGCCAAGCGCAAAGAAGCAGCGACGCGGCCGCATGACTGACGCGACCGCGCGCCTTAAGCAGAACGCACATGACGCGGTCGCATGACTGACGCGACCGTGTGACAAGAAAAGCTCCGAATGACGCGACCGCGTGACCCACGCGGACGCGTGACAGAGGCCACGCACCAGAAATTGCAAAAAATACTTCCAGCGATTTCTGAAGCCCTTTTTGGCCCAATCCAAGTCCAGAAGGCATAGACCAGAGGTTATAAAGTGTGGGAACGCATCCATTCAGGGAGAGCTCGCCAATTTAGTTATTTCCTATGTTTTAGATCTAGTTTTGAGAGAGGTTCTCTCCTCTCTCTCTCGTAGGATTTAGGACTTCTCTTAGTTTTAGGAGTAACTCTCAATCCCAGGTTCTTTATTTTTATTTGTTTTTCCAATTTAGTTTATGAACTCTTCATGTTAGATTATGATTTCCTTTATTAATGCTATTTGAGGTATTTCAATTCATGATTGCTTTCTTTAATTTATGTTATTGTTGCTTTACATCTGAAGGCATTTTTATTCCAGCAAATTTACTTTTTCCTCTTTTGGTCTTGGTTAAGAAAGGAGTAACTCAGGAGTTATCTTATCTCAACATAATTGATAACTGTTATCTTTGCTAATTGAACTGAGCTTCAATAATCCCAACCTTTTCTTAGGAAATAATTAGGATTCGAAGATCAAACTAATTAGTCCCTTGACTTTCCTTTATTTTAGTAAAGGTTGACCAAGTGGAATTAAGATTCGACTTTCATTGTTATTGATAAGGATAACTAAGTCTGGACTTCCAATTTCTCATACCTTGCCCAAAAGTTTGCTTTACAGTATTTATTTATTTTTAATTGCCATTTAAATTATTTGTCATATTTGTTCCTCATTCTTGAAACCCCGAATTTATAATTTCCATAACCAATAATAAGAACATACTTCCCTGCAGTTTCTTGAGAAGACGACCCGAGGTTTGAATACTTCGATTAATAATTTATTTAGAGGTTTGTTACTTGTGACAACCAAAACGTTTGTACGAAGGGATTTCTATCGGTTTAGAGACTATATCTACAACGCGAATGTTTTTATGAAATTCTTTACTGGAAAAAATCTTGTTCGTCACTGCTCCTTCAGATTCTCATAAGCAGCATTTACGCTGCCCACAAGGTGACCCTGGAGTTCGGCATAATCAGCCCGGGCAGACTCTAACTCCTCCCTAAGAAGTATCACTTCCCTATAGGTCGTGACGTAGCTATTCCTGTGCCTCAATGCCGTGTCTTCAGCCAACCTCGCAGAAGCCGCCAAGGCACCAGAACTAGCCTTTTCGCCCTCCAACTCCTTCTCCAGCTTGGTCACCTTCACCTGGAGCTCCTCCTTCAAACCCTTCATTCTGTCGAACTCCTGCTTAGCCTCCTCCATAAAGGCCTTGGTAGTATGAAGGGGAAGATCTTGGGCAGTTCGGTACATGGCATCTCCTATATGTGCCATCTTGATGCTGCTCTGGGTAATAAAGTCCAAATGGCAAAGGAGAGAGACATCGTCAGTAGGGATGGTACCATAAGGACCAATCTGCTGATCGACAAACTCAACCGCGTCAAAGTCAGGAACATCAAAGTTAAAAGGCTCAGTTGTCTTTTGTTTTTTGTTTGGAGGAGCGCCAGAGGTAGCAACAGAAGCTTGTGGAGGATCAACCAAATGAACCCGGGGAGTAGGAATTACCCTCCTCGCCCCCGGAGAGCTCGGTACGGCCGGCTTCAACTGAACCTGAGACGATCCCTCCCCGGCCACCTTGGCCGAGACGTCTTGAGCTGCAGTAGCCTTCCTTGCCCTTTTAAAGGCCTTCATGGACTTATTATTTTTTATCATCTCTGCAAACAAACATCACAGCGAGAAACCAAGTTATGAATCAGAAAAGATCTTATAAGAGATAAACTCGACAAAATAAGCAAAAAACAAAAGAGAAATCGACCACTACCCAGCTCAGCTCGGAGGAGAGAGGGATTTCCAAGGAATTTCTTTGTATCAAGATGGGAAGGCTGCCCCCAATTTTCTTCCAGCACAGTCACAAAGGCTTGTTCAGCCTCATCCAACATCTCCCAAGTGTACTTAGACACCATTACATTCTTTTTCCATTCCAAAGGAAAGGCGGGCTCATCATTCTCATCCAGAAAAAAGGGCCGAGCTCCTTCAATAGCTCGGACCCTGAAAAAGTAATTTTTGAAATCGCGAAAAGATTCATCAAACATGGAGAAAACCTTCTTCCCTTGGGAAGCTCGGAAAGAAACCCAGGCGGCCTTCTTCTTAATCACCCCGGGCTTTGTCAAAACAAAAAGATAAAAGAAGAGGGATTGTGAAGTGGGGATATCCAGTTCATGACACAGCAACTGAAAATTTTTTATAAAACCCCAGGAGTTGGGGTGAAGTTGGGATGGAGCTACATTACACGACCACAAGAGGTTGGTCTCAAAAGGAGTAAAAGGAAGAGTAACATTCATCTGACTAAAAAAGAAGTCGTACGCATAGAAAAAGGGGCACTCTCCAACAAATCAGGTAGAAAAACAAACCCTTTCCTCAGAATTGGGAGACACAAGCTCATAGTTCTTTTCATCACTACCACTACTACAAATCCTATGAAACTGCCGAAGCTGCTGACAAAACTCGGAGTCAACCAATGAAATACACAGAAGAACCACAGAATCTACCCAATTAGCCATGCCCTCAGGGACTTGGGAGGAGGTCTCAACAACATTTTTGCGAGAAGACATGAGGTCAACTAGTCTTACAGCAAAAAGAGAAAACAAATTACTAACCAAAATATCTCGGGCAAAGCCAAAATCAACTCATAGCAGAGCATGACTTAAAGCAAACAAACAAGAAAAAAGAAAACCCCAAGACATAGTCCAGGGGCATCCTTTGGAGGCAATGACAGAGTAAGGACTCAGAAAAATCTACAAGACTAACATCCCAGCAAAACTCCCAGCAAAGAAAACTCCTTTTCCAAAAAGCAACATTCCGAGAAGAAAGAAGATAAAACAAAGTCACCAACGGAGCAATAAAATAGCAGTTCAATCAAGAAGCAAACAAAACGCACCAAGCAGAGGATGTTGAAGACGCAACCTTTTTCAAAAGAATCAAACAAAGCTATTTACCTCAGAAAGTTACAACATCAAATAAAGAGGCAACAAAACGTGAAAAACCCAAAAACCCTCAAGCACCGGTAGAAATACCAGAAACACGCATCACAGCAACGATTGAACATCACGACGAAGAAAGGTTCCAACTTTCAAGCATGCAAAAACCGAAGACAAAGCGACGAAAAAAGTAAAAAAGAGGCGGAAAACCAACCTGAAAAAGCAGAAAAGTTTCAAAGAAGTTGAAAATGGAAGATGGAATCCGGAGTCGCCCTTTCACAGCAAGGAAAGCACTAACAATCGCCAAGCAAACGTCACATGGAGAAGCGTAAAAACTGCAAACTTCAGGCAAAAACAGAAAGAGAGAAAGAAAAGGGAAGTTACAGAGAAGAGAAACCGTTTTTCTGAGTGTGAAATTCAAAATAGAGAGGCTAAGAGAAACAGGGCAATTAAAAACCAATTAATGAGGGTATTAAAATCTCACACATTCCCAAGGCAAAGAGCGCTAATGCAAAAGCGCGCGCTTTTAAGAAGAGAAAAGGAAAACGTTCCATATTCAAAAAGGAAATCTCCGCAAAGATGAAGTTGACAAAATGCTCGAGTTCGGCTTCACCAGAAAAGGATCGAAGTCCTAAAACTAAGACTTGACCTCAAAAGAAAGACCGAGCTCGAGCAGGGGCACTGTTCATACCCTGGGTTGAAATGTTCGACCCGGGATGACTAGCAACAAAGCAACCGACCTCTTTAGGTCAAACCATCCGACCTCTTCCCAAAGAGCTCAGACAAATCGATAGGAAAGACCAAAGAGGGCCCAAAATCGAGGAACACGACCCAAATCCAAAGGCAGCCCAAGCCTACAGAGAGAAGGGCGGTTCCCTTGAAGATAAGCTGACCTCACCCAAAGATAAGATAAGATAAGATAAGATAACTAACTTATCTTATCTAAAAAGGTCACTCCACACCATTATAAATACATTGGAGCACCCAGGTACAACTCATACTCTGATTCTACAAAAAACCTGCTTAATATCCTTGCTAACTTAAGCATCGGAGTCCCTTGCAGGTACCCCCACCCTCCGGTGACGAAGGATCAGCAGCATAGCCAGTCCAACAAGTCGGATACAACAGCTCCGACTGCCACTCACCAGCCAGACACGTCAGTACCGACCAACGCAGAAGATCTCGTCCGAGATCGACCTACAGTTTCAGGTAACCCTCGGAACAGCACTGATAATTCATTAAAAGAAATTAAACAAGTAATAAAATTAAATATAAAAATAATTCATTGCATTAATAGAGTTCAAAATAACAATATCCAAATATGAACACAGGGCAACTAAGTAGAAAAGAGTAATTGAGTTATTAGAAAAGCAAACTATAGAGATGACGACTTCAATCTTAGGTAGTAGCAGCTCTCTCAAATCCAATCCAAAGCAAAACTAAAAATGATAAGAACCCTAGGAGAAGTAGTATTTTTCTCTCTAGAATTCAAACTAAAAACTAAAACTAAGTGAAAAATGAAAGTCTCTTCAGTCTCAGCTTGCCTCCTTCTCTAGTCTGTGTTTTTGGGCTGAAAAATGGGTTCAAATCAGCCCAGAAATCGCCCCCAGCGAGTTATGATAAGTGCAGCACGTGACGCTCTGTCACGTGTCTGCGTCGGCCACACGTATACGTCAGTCACGCGTACGCGTCGCTGTATGATGTGCCAATTCACGCGCACGCGTTAGCCATGCGTGCGCGTCGCTCCTCGCTTCTCAGCTCCTTAGTTTCTTGTGTTCCTTCCACTTTAACATGTTTTCTCTTCATCCTTTAAGCCATTCATACCCTGTAAACCTGAAAACACTTCACAAACACATTACGGCATGGTAATAAAGGAGGATTAAAAATTGACAATTTAAAGGCCTAGGAAGCAAGTTTTCAATCATAACACAATTAGGAAGGAAATGAAAAACATGCGATTTCAATGAATAAGTGTGAGATTAATTGTCACAAACCCATTCAATTTAGTCCAAAATATATCATAAAATAGTGGTGCATCAAGCTTCGCCGCCAACCAGTCGAAACGCCTCGTATTGAGGCGCTCATTGCGGCAGACCTCCTGTAATAGCTCCTGGACCAACGCATAAATAGGCCGGATGGGAGGTGTAGGTGCAGATGATGGCGGTGGTCTAGATGATGATGCTGGCTCAGATGTCTTCCTCTTCTTTGTGCTCTTGTTTGCCAACCCCTCCCACTTCCCAAATGGCAAAAGTCTGTGGCCACTCGGGACTTGGAAGATGCAATCATCTGGTCTCCTCTCCACTCCGGCTGCTGTGGCCAATCTCATCACTACAAGAAAGAAGGGATTTAGCCACAGGAAAAATCGTGGCTAAACTCCAAGATAACGGTAGCAACCATGTATTGACCACGAAAAATTATTTGTGGCTAATCAGGGATTACATTTTCAATTTACCACGATTTTAGAGTTATTAGCCACACTTTTAAACATCGTGGAGACCTTCGAACAACCATGATTTGTATACCATTGCCCACGCATAATGCCGTGGCTAAATAAAAATAATCAAGTTGAAAAGTATAATTCTACCACACTTCATCCGTAGCTAATTTGTGCAAGCCGGATTTTTTGGCCACTTTTTTTTCATGGCTAATGTTGCGTTATTTAATCATGCTATTTTCATAGCTAACTTGCACTGTTTTTCATATACCATTCGTGGCTAATTTGCTATGTTTTTTTGTAACTAACTTTTTTTATCGTTTTATAATATGTAGCCTTTGTTTTAGTTTGGCTGTGACTAATTGAACAGTTTTATTAAATTAAAATTATATTTATGTATATAACATTAATAACAAAAAATTAAACTTTTAAATATATAATATTTAACATTTTTCAACAAATAATAATAATAATAATAATAATAATAATAATAATAATAATAATAATAATAATACGACAAGTAGACTTGTAATACAATAAGAAATAAGAAAAATTCTAACATAAATAAGAAAAATTCTAACATCTTCTAGAGTAAATATATTTACAATTTCAACTATTATTTATTAAATACACTAACTAAATGTCTGGCAACTGAGATATATTGCTGGAGACTCCACTGGTTTCTTCATATTCGTCTGGTTTTTTCTCTAATGTTTCAACCTGTTTCTCTAACTTTATCACATGCTACTGAGATATGTTGCTGGAGACTCCATTGGTTGTAAATCCAAAAATACGTTTAGACTTGCCAAAAGCTACCGGACATACAGCACTACTAAAACCTCGCACATGCCCTACATTTTCAGCACCAAAGACCTTTCCAATTGCATCATTCGGATGAGTTAACACTTTCGAAGGAACTCCTTCAGCAGTAGCACGTTCTTGTTCTTCAGGCAAATGCTCTAATATTTGCTCCTACATAAGAAAAAAATTAGATTAGTATATACAAGGTTTTAATTGATAAAATTAAATTACACCATTAACCTAAAACAAATAATATAATACACTTACCGTGAAATTGTACCCACCATTTACATAATTTCCATTCTTCTTCACCAGAGTTGACAGAATAACTTCACTCCGACATACAGGTCTTCCTAAGATTTTTTATATCATAATACAGTTGCATTGTCAATACTTATTTTAGAATAACTACAAATATAATAGTAAAAAAAGTTAAAATACCATTTCACTTGCTCTTCTGGCATTGCTTTTACTACCACCAGTATGTGATACTTGAAACTTCTCTCGATTTTTTCTATTTTGCAAGCATTGTTTTTAAAATTTATAAATATAAAAAATAAAGGTAATATTGTTATAAAAATAACAAGAATAAAATATAATAGTAATAAAACAAAAAATTAATATAACAGTACTACTAAAAGAAAAACTAAGTTATTACCTTTGTCTTAGGATTCGTGTAGTGATGCACAAAAGCTGTCCATTCAATGGGAGGTATATTTGAATCAATCTTAGTTGTTAGAATTTTTTTTTCCTTTATTTTATTAGGATAAAAGTAAATATTCCATAATGAATATTTGTAGGCTTTCCATCGATCACCCAATGTTCTTAGTGCCCATTTAATACCAGCAGCATAATCAAACTCAAAATTTTCCTTCAAAATATTTATACACAATGTTAAAATTCATATTGAAAATATTATCATTAAATAATAGTATTTTTTTCATAGTTATTACATCACAAAATTCAATCAAGGAGTTGAGAGTTTCAAACATCCAAAATCAAACAGACAAAAAAGACATGAATATTTAATCACACATATTTAGTGGACGTTAATCATGACAATAACTATACAAGCAAATAGAACATGAATATATAATCACACATATCTAGTGGTATTCATCTATCATGATAATATCCTCAATTGCAGTATCTTATACACTAATACATCCACTCCAACTCTTTTTTAAAAAAATAAAGAGACACCTGTTAAGATTTCTAAAATAGCTTATTCATCCCTTTACTTATTTTTCTCAAAGCACTATTTTCTAACATGATTTATAACAATCACTCAAATTAGAGCATATAACATTTTAAGTAAAAAATAAAAAATAAAAAACAGACCTAATAAGTGAAGAAACAAGCAAATTCTACAGAAATTGGGCAAAAAAAAATATTTTTTTCTGAGAGAATAATAGATACAAAAGACATTGCATGTACATCTATAATTTCAACTATATAATATGAGAAAACAACTATAAATAGATATAGTATCACATATAAGTAGTATACCAACCACTTAGAGCTATAATGAGCAATTTAATACAACAGAAAAAATTTTAAAATGTCTTGAGTATATATACTTACTTCAATGTAGTTCCACTGCTTTTTTGTGTTGTCTTCAAGCATCTGATCCTATCTTTGAATTGAAATTGGACACAGCATTGCTCTACGGGCCATTAAACCAAGAAACCGTACCAATAAATTCGCACCATTAACTTTTTCATCCTTTTTTAAATGCCAAACTTAAATGGTCGTCATTTTGCGAGTTGTGATTTCTCTCGTAAAAAGTGTTTACAACCGAATGCAAAATTGAATAAAAGAAATAAACCAAATATTAGAACTCAAAAAATCACGTTGAAATTGAAAATTGCATATACCTTTGACATTCACAACTAAAGGGTCATTATGGTGATGTTTGGTAGGTGCAGTTGGTTGATCTGTTATCATTGTATCATGCTCATTCGTTATGTCTATAACCAAAGATCTAGCATCATCTTGGTTGAGACTTATTTCATCTAAACCCTCTGTAAATTCTTCATTGTTGTTGATATTTTGTGATTGTCGTAGTTTTGCTAGAAGGGCTCTCTTGAACTGTTACATTTTTTATTCATGAGAAAATCTGCCAAAAAAAACTAACGAATAACACCAAAATGAAGAAAAAAAAGTCAGTATTTTGGGTTTGGAAAATTTTGTATCATATGATAGGTCTCATAAAACGTGGTTAAAGAAAGTGCTTTCAGGTGCTATAGAGATTAAGAGTCAAAATACAACGTGAACAGGAGTTATGGAAGTTATGTTGGACTTTTTCCATGGTTACTTTAACTTTTCGTCAAAAGGTACATTAAAAGTTGAGCGCACTTTAAAAATTTAAATCTTGAAGATTCAGTCTGGTCATTGTTGTTTAGGTCATCTTTTTACTTTTTTATTTTTTTAATTTTAAAAATATTTTTCTTTATTCTACTTTTTATTATGTACTAAATATACTTTATATTAATTTATTTCTAATACAATAGTTATTTATTTATTTTTTTAACGGTCAAATACGATTAAAAATTTAAATTTAAATTTTAAGTCTGTATTATTTTTATCTTTAATTTTTGTTATAATAATAATAAATAACCAAAAAACTATTTTAATAAATATACTACCCTCACAATTCCTCACTTCATGTGGGTGATGATTTAAACAATGCACTATCATTTAATTATTTTCTTATTATGCATGAAATAATATAGTAAGAGTTATACATTAAGTCAGTTTTTTAAATATTTTTACTTGAAAAATTTAATGTTTAATAAATTTTAATTACTAAATCAATTATTAAAATTTAATTTTGTTAGACAAATTAATTATCACATAAAATTGTTATTAAAAAGTTTACAAATTAGTTTCTGTTGTTACTTAATAAAATTAAGAACTTTTATATAAGTGAGTAATTACTCATTAATTTATTAGTATTAATTTTCTTATAAGTAAGACTGATAACTTAATTCATATATGAATTCATATGATGAATAATCTTGGATTTCAAATAAAACTAGTTCAGTAATTTTATTGAATTTTAAGGGTTATATTCCATGCAGGAAGTATTCTACACTGCCAACTGATGGTGGACTTGCTCAATCGATGGCCATGAACATGAACATTATTGCATTGTCAACTATAAACAAACAATGAACTTCCCAGACAACAATAGATAGAATAATTAAGTATAAGCTCTGTTCAGTGTCCAGTGTATAAATAAGAAGCCATACTATTGAAATTTTGAAAATTCTTAACAAGATGCAGATAATTTCATTTAAATACCTGACGGGAGTAATGTTTAGCATCCCTTTTCATGGCGGCCATTATCACTTCTCTTTTGCAGTTCTTCTTGAAATTAGAATGGTAGAATATAATTGCAAGCGTCGACTAAAACGAACGAAGACAACCAAATATCAAAAAGTACTACTATTGCATTAATCATTATCGAAATTAAATGAAAAGAAAGTAGAAAATAATTCACTAAAAGGGAAGAAAATTTTGATGAATTTGACATAATTTGTGTATCATTTAAGTGCTGTATTGGGCTAGCCAATCACATTTATTAGTGCTTGTATTCTTTTCAATTAAAGATTATCTACTACATATTATAATATAACTTTACCTACAGTTTAAGGAAGCTTGTTTTCATTGTCCATCCTACTAGACTCAGCTCCTTCTAAAGAAACAGCTCATGCCCAAGTATGGTTCACACTTCATAAGGATAACATATTAACATCAATACTTTAACAAGTGCCCACACAATAGGAGCTTCTGAAGATATAGTATAGCTCTTTCAGTAGTACAATTAGTACACCATAAAATGATCTATATCTATTATGTGAATAGTATCATACTTTTTCTTTAATTTACAAATAAATGGAAATGACAATTTATTCACACTAAGTCCTTGTCTAAAAAAAGAAAAAAAAACCTGTAGAGCATAACAATAATGGCTTACCACAAACTGCTGAAACTATTGAAAAAACAATGTGAACTACGGCAACAATTTGCAGCCAAAAGAACAAGTAAAGTGCATGATACTAATATGAACCTAAAAGCAAAGGTTGTTTCCACTTTCCAGAAATGACCATATGTCAATATCGAAAGTAAGTCATCAAATATGCAATCTAATTTTCAGCCAATTTCATTTTCAATATAACCATCACACACCAAATAGCAATCAAAGACATGCAAACAAATCCAAACAAGCACTCACAAAACCTATAATCTCTAACTATAGTAGTAGAACTAACAAATATACATAAAATGGTTACAATAGTCAAAAGATGCGAGTGACTTTGGATAAACAATATTCAATTTCAAAGAAGGAATACTAACTAATTGGCAACGAGTTTAAGCTATTTGAGCAATGCATATATACCTCAAAAAATTGCCCTGGAATCAGAGCAAACCATTTGAGCATATAAATAAGTAAGAAACTAACTAATGAATGAACTCAAAAGGCAAAACCTAACCTTGCGTTTCAATGATTTTCCTGACTCTAACTTGGACAGTAAAACACGAACATAAAAATTGTTATTTATTAACTTATATTAATATTCAATGATAAATAAAAAATACGAGTGAGGTGATTCACTGGATATTCATTTTTCATGGCTTCAAATAAAGAAGTGGAGAAAATGGCTTGATATTGCAGGATTGAAGTGTGGACTGATGAGTAGGGTTTATACCGGTTCGGAATTCCATAAATAATTACGTTGTTAGTATAGCCCAAACCGATAATCAATCTTCAAATCAAATTTCGAAGGAATTGGTTGTCACAAGTTCAACCCCAATAAAAGTAACCGAAGTATTCAAACATCGGATCGTCTCACAAGGAATGGGCAAACATGTGCATCAACATTGGTTAGAATTCCGGGGTTGTAAGTCCTGAGCAAGAAATTAAACTAAGAATCCTAACAAGCAAGTAATCTTGAAGTGCAAGAAACTAATTCAAATAACTAGAGCAAGATGTGAGAAATTCCAAACTAATAAGATAACATCCAATATAATTCTACTCTAAAACTAAACAAATAACTATGACTAAGACAAAGCAGTTAGGATTTTTAGGTTTTCAAATATGAATGATAAAGCAATTCTTGGCTAGACATGGGAATTGGAGTCACTATCCTTGTCTAATAACCATATCTTGATAATTATGAAGAACCAAACTCATTAAGTCTACTTCTATACTTGAAGTATGTTAAATGGTTTAGTCAACATCAACCCATAAGGTCCAACCTAGCTACTAATTGACTTAGTAGTAGGCTAGTGTCAATGGTTATCAAATTGACCACTAAGGGTTCCCAAATCATCAAATCCATTAGACCCAATGACTCAAATTTTACCCAATTCCCTTAGCCTAGGCCAAGAGTAAAGAGAACTACTCCATAATCAAAGGAAACATTTCATCAAACACATGGTAAGCATTACTAAAAGACATATTCAAAGTGCAATTAAATTGAAATTAACAAGTACCCACTAACAATTATCAACATACAATCACTCAAACAACACAATTAACCATGAAAATCATCAATGTAACATTAGCCATTCAAGATTAACAAGATTCATGAAATGGGTATAAAATGACAATTGACAAGAAAACGTAAATCTAACACAAGATCTAAACAAAATTATGCTAAGGAATTCAAATTAAGCAATCAAAGCTAGTAATTAATAAGATCCAATTCAGAATTCAACAAGGGAAGATCAAATCAAACTAGATCTAGAGAGGAACAAGGGTTTCTCTCTCTAGAAGAACAAAAAACCAAAACTAGCTAAAAATTATGTCTAAGTGTGAATGAATGATCCCCCCTCATCTTTCCCCCTAGCATCCTTGGGTCTTTTCCATGCAGAACCAACTTGAATTTGGGCCTCTTGAGCCTCAGAAATCGCCAGGCACGATTTCCTTTAATAAGGTCACGTGCAGCTTATCGCGCGTACGCGCCATGCGTGCGTGCGCGCCGATTGCTTTTGTAATCCACACGTGCGCGCCGGTGTGGATTTCTCTAATCCACGTGGATGCATCGATCCTTACGCGCCACTTCCAGCTGTCCACATCCACGCATGCGCGTGAGGTGCACGTGCGCGCCCCATGCTGGAATTCCCAAAATCCAAATCTTCATGTTTCTTTCTCTTGTGCATGCTTTCTTTCTCTCTTATAGGCCATTCTTGCCCTATAAATTCTGAAATCACTCAACAAATACGTCACGGCATTAAATGGTAATAGAAGAGGATCAAAATATAGCAATTTTAAGGCAAAAGAAGCATGTTTTTCATCATGGAGCAATATTAGGAAGAGAACACAAAACCATGTAATTCTTGTGAATAAGTGTGAAAAATATTGACAAAACCCCCCAAATTCTACACAATATAAACACAAAATTGGGGTTTCTCATGGACCATGGAGCACTGAAGAAGTCGAAGAAGAAGAAGTAGAAAACAAGTCCCTGAATAGTTTTGTTATTTCAACAATTCAACCAAATTAATTACGTAAAATCTGAAAGAAATTTTTGTCATGCCTGAGAGATCCATGCAGGCCTTCAAGGACGATGGCGCCTTCAAGGAAGAGATGCCTGAGGACCGAGGATGTGGTGAGGTGAGAGACTTGTGAGGAAGAGCTGAACGGTGGAGAGTTGTCAACTCGCCTGAGATAGATAGAGCACAGTACCATGGCGGAGCAAAACAGAGGTTTCAGAATGGTGGAGTTGAGAAGAGTTTTCAAAACAAGACGAGAAGAATAATACAGCATATCAGACTAGAGCAGAAAGCGATGCAAGCAATAGAATACGGTACGAGCTCAAGCAGTGATGACCACGACGACGAGGCGAGCAGAGAGGAATGCAAAACACACGTCAATGTCGTTAAATGTGAAAATTGAGTTACGGTTGGGGTTATGATGACATGTCATCATGTCATATTTTTCTATGCTTTTTCATACAAGAAATTTATAATTAGTGCTTAAATATTGCATTCTTTTGTGTTTAAATGGTATATTTCCTTAATCTTTTGATTTTATAAATTTTGTAGGAAATAAGTAGAAAAAGAAGCAAAAAAGCACAAAATAAACTAAAAAGAAGAAAAGAGGAATTTTGGGCACACTTTGGAGCCATAGGCCACGCTTTTAAAAGTGTGGCTCATGACCATGAATGCAAGAAACAAAGGCCAGCGCTCATTAAAGGGGAGCGCTAAGTTAAAAGAGTTAACTTTTTCGGGTTTTGTTTTTAGCCTTGTGACAGCATGACCATGCCTCCTTCAAAGGGCCATAACTTGGGCTACAGATGTCCAATTGATGTGCTTCCAGTTGCGTTGGAAAGCTGACATTCAGATATTTCCAACGATATATAATAATTTATATTTGTCATGAAATTGAAGCACAAGTGAAAGGCATCTTTAAGGCACAAAAATTAACCAAAAATGGGACAGCCAAGGCTCGAAGAGGGAACCAGGGTAGCGCCCAAGGGAACAAGGCAAAGGCATAGCGCTCAGTTAACTTAGTTAACTTTATCATGCCTCATTCAAAAGAAAATACAAGGAAGTTGCTAGCACATGAAGCCAGCAAGGTTCGAATTGGGAACCTTGCACAAGCATAGAGAGGGCGCTCCGTTTTGTTACTTAACTGAGCGCTTCTTGCAAAGAAATTGGCCACATTGAAATGGCTTTACCAAGGCTCGAAATGGGAAACAAACTCAAGCAGTGTAGTGCTACGTTATATTTTCTAACTGAGCGCTAAGGAAATTGGCACAAAGGGTGAACCAAAGCAAAGCTGGTGAGCGCTCAGTTCACTAACCAAACTGAGCGCTCCACTGGAGCTGCACCAACACACCATGCCACTTAAACCAAGCCATCTGAATCCACTCTTCTTCAAATCCAAACAAGCAAAGCCCATTATCATCACTCAAAGGCACAAGAGATAGTTAGATTAGGAATTTCATTTAATTGGAATTTATTTTCAATTCCAATTTCATTTTCATTTTTTGAAAGCCTATAAAAAGGCATCTATTTCATTTCATGAGGAGGCTGGCTCCATTAGAGAGCAGTATGAGTAGGAGTAGAATAGAGAGCTCTCTTTTAATTTTCCTTGTTGAATTTGAAGAATTGAAAATCATATCTGAGTTTTGTTTTCTGTTTCATTTTCTCTCCTTTGCACTTTCTCTTCTGTTTTGATCGAGAGAGAAATTGAGCTCTTGGCTTTCTTTCTATTTTTGCTATTCCATGGAATATTGTTGATTTCTCTTAAGGATTTTAGAATTGATCTAAGTCTTCTTGCTGCTTTTAATTCTTCTACACTTCTACATTTCTGTTTTGGTACTGAATTGATCTGAGATCTCTCTAGTTTACTACACTTCACTTTTTTTTCAGTTCTATTTTAATTCCCAGCACCCAATTCCTTTTACTTTTCATGTAATTTAATTCTTCTGCAATTGTTCTAAGTTCTGCTTACTGCTTCTTTTAAATTTTCTGCACCCAATCCCTTTTACATTTGATGCAATTTATATTTCTTGTCATTTAAGATTCTGTCAATTTACATTTCTTGCTCTTTAAGCTTCTGTCCATTTTACTTTTTGCATCTTACAATTCATTGCTCTTTACATTCTGTTGCTTCAATTTCACTTTAATTTACTTCAATGTTAGCTTGACTAGACTAATCACTCACTAAAGTTCCTTGATCCATCAATTACTGTGTGATCGACCTCACTCTAAGTGAGTTATTACTACTTGATGCGACCCGGTACACTTGCCGGTGAGTTTTAGGTGTTGGAATTCTGATTTCAACCCATCAAGTTTTTGGCGCCGTTGCCGGGGAATTGATATAGATCAACAATGATTAAGTGGGTGAGAAGTCTAGATCAAGCATTTTCTTTGTTTTTGTTCTCTGTTTTAAGTTGATAGCAAGGTGTTTGAGTTATTGCCTCACTAAGAAATTCCTTCCCTGTGACATGAATTTCAATTTTCAATGGTGTTGTGTTTTACAAAATGTAAATATATTTCAACTCATCTTGTGATCAAACAAATTTTATGGGATATTACCCACCATCACCAATCTCTAATGGTGGTTGGGAATATCACCAAGAGATCACAATTTCTGAGCACTCCAATCAATGGAGATATGCTTCAGAACCACAAGATGAGCAAGAGAATCATATGGGATACCAACCACCACCACAAAATGATTCATGTCATTATTCTAATGGTGGTGGGGAGTATCACTAAGGAATGAAAGAGCATGAACATCTCCCAGAGCCACAAAGTAACTCATACTGTGATGACAGTTACACAGACCGTGGCTGGAAAGAGAATTTCAATGATTCACATTCCACTTATCAAGAGCCATCTTCACTTGAATGTACCTTCAATTCACTTATGCAAAACTGTGCAACCTCACCTCCTAGTTCTTCATTTGAAAATTCTTCATCACTGGACTTTGTCTCCACACAAAATCCTTGCCAAAACTCACAAACCACACCAACTTCCTTGAACCAAAGACTCTCAAAGCTTGAGTCCATGTTCAAAAGATATGAGGAGAAGACAAAGAAATTCTGGAAAGAACAAGAGAACTCCCTCAAAAACATGGAAGTGCTGGTAGACCAATTGTTGAATGCAAGGAAGGAGGAAATAGAAAAAAAAGAACACAAGGTCCCTGTGTCAAGTGAAATTGCAAAGAAGGAAGAGGTGGTGGAAATATTTGAACCTAAAACTGCACTTGAGATAACAAGAGAACATGAAAACTCACAACCTCCTCAAACTCCCCTAGACCAAAAAGTCTCAACAATTGAATCTGTGATTAAAAGATATGAAGAGGAGATGAAGAAATGTTGGGAAAATCAACAAACCTCCTCCATGAAAGAGTTATTAAGTCAAATGTTGAGTGCAAGGGAGAAAGTGGAAGAGCAAGAAAGTGAGGGAGACAATCAAGAAAATTTACACTCAAGTGAGGCAGAGAAGTATATGAAGGAAGAGCTCATTGAGCCACCAATTCAAAAGGCTCTGGATGAAGATGAAATTCCAATAAACACACAGCAACCAAGTTTTGAATTCAAAGGAGTGAAGGCAACTAACAAGAGCACCAATCATACCCCTGATCCAGCAAGCAAGCTCAATCAAGCCATGTACAAAAGGAAGCTTGCTGAGATGAGACCAAGAAAGGGGACAATAGCTGAAACTTCTCCCCCCTTGAGGTCATTCCTCTTAACAAACTAGAAGAAGAGGAAGAAAGTGAAGAATATGTCAACCGTAGGTAACATTTCTTTCATCTGCTTGGTTTATTTTCTCTCTTTGCTTTGTTTAAATTTCAATAAATTGGCATATGGTTACATTCTAAGTTTGGTGTTGCCTTGCAACAAATTATTTTTAATCTTTTTGGATGATTGCATCATGTCAAAAATGAAAGTGTCACACTAAGATTCTAAGTTTTGTGTGCCACTTATTTTCTATGCAATTTATTCAAGCAATATTCCTTGGCTGCATAATCATAATGCCTCTGCAGTTTTATTTTTCTCTTTTGATTTGACACTTTTTCATTCTACTTACTTTAGTCATTTTTCTGTTTTTAAATGCTTTCATTCAGTTTGCTGCTTAACTGTTTTTATTAATACCTCACCAAGAAATCCTTATTCATGACAGATGCTTCACTTGGTGATTGTAGTTAACAAATAACAGTTTCCTTTGCTTAGTCTTAGTTCAAATAAAATGGACATGTGACTGCATTCTAAGTTTGGTATTGCTATGCAACAAAATTTGCTTCCAATCCTTACTGGATAATTGCATCAATTTCAAGTGAAAGTGTCACACTAAGTTTGGTGTGCTACTTATTCTTTATGCAATGTATCATGCACACCTTCTTATGTTTGCAATCACAATGTTTCTGTTTCTCTGTGCCTTGATGGTTATTTTTAACTTGCTTGCTTAAACACATATGCTACTGACATCTTCTTGTGTAAGACATTCATGATCCATTTTAGACCCCACCACCATTGTTCTAATTGTTGCTTAAGGATGAGCAAGCATTCTAAGTGTGGTATGGAAAGGAGGAGAATGGGAGGAAAATGACAATAATATAGAAGATGAATTACAAGGTTGTAAAGTTCTTTTTCCTCTCATTTGTTTCCAGCACTTTAAATTGCATGATTGTCTTTATGTTCTCTGTATGCATGTGTGGTATAAATAAGCATAGCTTGAATTTTGATTTGTAACATCTTGCTGTGGCATTATGACTACCAACTTGAATTCTGTGAGTTCAAAAGCAGTAAAGCATCATGATCATAAACAAACAAGGAATTAAAGAAGAATTTAGCATGAGCATACAAGTAATTGGAAGGCTAGTATGATTAATTGTTGCTCAATTGCGTTGGATTTTATTTAATTGAAGTTTTCATCTAGGACATTTTGTGAAATCTTTTGAAACCATGAAAACCTTGAAGAAGAAATTGCAAATAAAGAAAAGCAAAAGGGAAAGAATGAGAAAGCTGAAGGCTCTGAGTACCAATGACAATTCCATTTTTAAGTACTTGTGGTGTTTATGTATCAAGCAAAAAAGCTTGAAAACAAAACACTTAGAAGTCAAAGTTAGGCTCAAAGTGTAAAAAGCACTCCCTCAAAGCTCAAGGCTCTGAGCATCAATGATTAGAGAGTAAAGAAAAGAAACAAATGAGCTTAATGAAGTCCTCTAATTAAATGCTTGTGGTGCTTATGTATCAAGTGGTAATACTTGAAAACAAAGCAATTAGAGTCGTAGCTTTGTTATCAACTCATGGGGCAAAGCACCCAAAAGGAGAAGCTAATAAGAAAAGCAAAAGCTTGTTTCAAGGAAGAAATATAAGAAAAAGATTTCATAAATTGAGCTAGATAGAAGAATCAATCATTTACATTTCTTTTGTGATTGAAGCATGCATAGAAAACTAGCTAACCATGAACATTGAGTTGCTATTCTTCTTATCTTGGATTGTCAATCTTTATTGCATGATTCTTTTCTTGCTTGGGGACAATCAAGGTTTAAGTTTGGTGTTGTGATGACATGTCATCATGTCATGTTTTTCTATGCTTTTTCATACAAGAAATTTATAGTTAGTGCTTAAATATTGCATTCTTTTGTGTTTAAATGGTATATTTCCTTAATCTTTTGATTTTATAAATTTTGTAGGAAATAAGTGGAAAAAGAAGCAAAAAAGCACAAAATAAGCTAAAAAGAAGAAAAGAGGAATTTTGGGCATACTTTGGAGCCTAAAAGCATGGCCCATGACCATGAATGCAAGAAACAAAGGTCGGCGCTCATTAAAGGGGAGCGCTAAGTTAAAAGAGTTAACTTTTTCGGGTTTTGTTTTTAGCCTAGTGACAGCATGACCATGCCTCCTTCAAAGGGCCATAAGTTGAGCTACAGATGTCCAATTGATGTGCTTCTAGTTGCGCTGGAAAGCTGACATTCAGAGCTTTCCAACGATATATAACCATCTATATTTGGCATGAAATTGAAGCACAAGTGAAAGGCATCTTTAAGGCACAAAAATCAACCAAAAATGGGGCAGCCAAGGCTCGAAGAGGGAACCAGGGTAGCGCCCAAGGGAACAAGGCAAAGGCATAGCGCTCAGTTAACTTAGTTAACTTTATCATGCCTCATTCAAAAGAAAATACAAGGAAATTGCTAGCACATGAAGCCAACAAGGTTTGAACTGGGAACCTTGCACAAGCATAGAGAGGGCGCTCCGTTTTGTTACTTAACTTAGTGTTTCTTGCAAAGAAATTGGCCACATTGAAATGGCTTTACCAAGGCTCGAAATGGGAAACAAATGCAAGCAGTGTAGCGCTATATTACATTTTCTAACTGAGCGCTAAGGAAATTGGCACAAAGGGTGAACCAAAGCAAAGCTGGTGAGCGCTCAGTTCACTAACCAAACTGAGTGCTCCACTGGAGCTGCACCAACACACCATGCCACTTAAACCAAGCCATCCGGATCTACTCTTCTTCAAATCTAAAGCAAGTAAAGCCCATTATCATCACTCAAAGGCACAAGAGATAGTTAGATTAGAAATTTCATTTAATTGGAATTTGTTTTCAGTTCCAATTTTATTTTCATTTTTTGATAGCCTATAAAAATGCATCTGTTTCATTTCATGAGGAGGCTGGCTCCATTAGAGAGTAGTAGGAGTAGGAGTAGAATAGAGAGCTCTCATTTAATTTTCCTTGTTGAATTTGAAGAATTGAAAATCAGATCTGAGTTTTGTTTCTATTTCATTTTCTCTCCTTTGCACTTTCTCTTCTGTTTTGATCGAGAGAGCAATTGAGCTCTTGGCTTTCTTTCTATTTTTGCTATTCCATGAAAATTGTTGATTTATCTTAAGAATTTCAGAATTGATCTAAGTCTTCTTGCTGCGTTTAATTTTTCTACACTTCTATATTTCTGTTTTGGTACTGAATTGATTTGAGAGCTCTCTAGTTTACTGCACTTCACTTTTTTTCAGTTCTGTTTTAATTCCCAGCACCCAATTCCTTTTACTTTTCATGCAATTTAATTCTTCTACAATCGTTCTAAATTCTACTTACTGCTTCCTTTAAATTTCCTGCACCCAATCCCCTTTACATTTGATGCAATTTACATTCTTGTCATTTAAGATTCTGTCAATTTACATTTCTTGCTCTTTAAGCTTCTGTCTATTTTACTTTCTGTAATTTACAATTCATTGCTCTTTACATTCTGTTGCTTCAATTTTACTTTAATTTACTTCAATGTTAGCTTGACTAGACTAATCAGTCACTAAAGTTGCTTGATACATCAATCTCAGTGGGATCGACCTCACTCTAAGTGAGTTATTACTACTTAATGCGACCCGGTACACTTTTCGGTGAATTTTAGGTGTTGGAATCCCGATTTCAACCCATCAGGTTAGAGTTATGATTTTGATTCTGAAATGGTTCGAGCTTTGTTTCTAAGTAATAGTAGCTAGGAAGGTGATGAATGAATTACTTCTTGATACCTTATGTATTTTGTGCTTCTTTTCTTGTTTTTGTTTGAGTTCAAGATGAAAAGAGTAATTTAAAAAAAATTGGAAGAAAAATTAAGATTTTAGTGAAAAAAAATTAGGTAACACTTAGAATGGGAAGTTTTTTAAACCTTTAAAAGCAACTATTATAAAAAGTAATTATCCTTTTATCTTTATCTTTAGTTTTTGCATTATTTTTTACCTTATTATATTTCTCATAAGTTTAGTCAAAAGCAATAATTAAACATTTAAGGTTATCTTATAGCATTAGAGATTTTAATATTATATCATAATATATTGCTCACTATCACTATATATGAACGTTAAATGTATAGTCAACATCAAAGCTAATAGTTGTTAAATAATAAAATTAAATTATATCTAATATTATTATAAAAACATTTATGTCTATCTAAATTCTTTAAGACCTCGAGAATCTCTAGAGTAATAAATTATCTAGAATGCATCAATATTGTCTAACTCATCTATTTCATCATCACCATCCCAGTCATTATCGTCATTTTTGTCAACATGAATTTCATCCTGCTCTGCTTCATAAACCTCGTCCCTCGTTAATTGAAACTCTTTAAAATTCTCTACGTCTTGCTCACAAAATGGTATGTCCTCCACCAAAGATTCATCTAGTTCTTCCTCATTTAAATCTCCCATATCATATAAATATTTGGGTTTCATATGATAAACAGAACACCAACCTTCATCAATTGGATCATCAACATAGTAAACCATTCTTGCATCTGTTGGAAGAATAAATGGCTCATCTGTTTCATTATCACCAATGTGTATCAAGTTAGAAAAATTTACACATGTGATCCCAAATTGATCTATTTTGATTCCCTTATTAAGTGTGGTATCAACCCAAATATATTTGAACAGCACAACCCTCAGCTTGCCAATGTAGTCTAACTCTATCATATCTACCATTTTACCATAGTATGTATTGCCGCTGGCTACTATAATAGGGTTCCTGCTATTTGAAACACTATTAGTAATAGCAGACATAACCACGCCAGTATTTTGTGTTTTAAGTCCTTGATCTTTCTTCTTTATACGAAACCTAAACCCATGAACGTTATACTCCTCAAACCTCTTCACAACATTATTAGGCCCTTCTGCAAGCCACTTGATTTCGGAAGTGATATCTGGATCATCGTTTTTTGCAACCTACATGTGTTAATAGATTAGAATTCCAAAATGTGATCCTAAATATATTTAGGAACAAACAAGTTTTATAAAATGTAAATGACTCACATAATCCTTAAACCACTCATGGAATTTGGCATGGATGTAGTCTTCAATGAGTTTAGTTGCATTTTTTCTACCACGGTATATTCTGGCAATCTCACATCTACACTTTCTGATAAAGTAGACTAAGGTTATGTAATAGTTATAGAAAATAATTGAAATCTAAGTTAGAAATAACAACATAACTCACTCGTGGAACTTGTCCACCACTGAATAATTTGTCAAGACATAACGATGGGCTTGCAATTTTTTAGTTGGTGTTAACGAACAAATCTTGTTAGCTCCACGATATATTTCTAAGGTTGAAAAAATCTTAGATAAGACAGTAGAGCAGAAAGTTAGACATTCCTCTATTATGTAACCTTCAGCTATGCACCCTTCCGGTGTAGCCTTATTACGGACATAAGATTTTAAATGTCCCAGGGCCCTAATAACAAGAAGAGAAAATTAGTTATCCATAAAAAATATACAGAACAAATAGATTCAAATAAAACATATTAGAGTGCCAAAATTTACCTGTCAACATGATACATCCATCTTGTAACACCCTAATATTCAAATCCTTATGCTCGAGTCATAAGTCAATGATATTACGGTGGTACGACTCTCAGGTGGATTTTTAATATATAAATATAGGTAATTTCGAAAAGAGTATTAATCGAGAAGCCTGAAAAGAGTAGAAATAAAATCGCGAAGACGTATCACTCACGTTTCGACAACAAAAGATAAACCGTGAAGCCGAAAACGATATACGGACAAGGCGTAGAGGAGATTAAGAGATAGATAACAGATAGATATATATAACATAAGTAAATAGCCACTAGTCGCGACCCGCGAAGTTTAGGCCGGCTAGGGTACAGTATGAAAGTAGATGACAATAGTATATCCTAATCTCTCCCAAAGGAAACATAAGAGCCTCTATAGGCAAGTTCTAAAAGAGTTCAATACATAATATAATCTTTTCAAAACATAGGTGGAGAGATTATAATCAAACACAAAGTAGAGGAAATAAAGATCTTCGCCGTCTCTCAGACGACCCACAACTCACTTCTGAGCACCTGGACATGTATCTGAAAAACAAGAGATATATACGGAATGAGAACCCCGGGCCCATGGGTTCCCAGTACGGTAAAAGTGCCAAATAAATACAATGCACTGCAATAAAAACTCACCAAGCATCCTAAACTCCTTTTCACCAAGTATCCAGCCTAGATTCTCACTAATCTATAAATAGGCATCTGTCGTAAGGGAATACTAAATCTAGATCACATCTCATATGACTCCAAACTCGCTGACTCTCCCACGAATCAGATTTCAGAATCATAAACAAAGCCATCATCAGTCGTGCTGTCTCAGCAATTCTATATCAATATATCATGCCCTCCCTGGAACTAGTGAAACCACATCACTGCGTCTACCCAGGGAGCTCAAATCATCTCAACTAATGATCACCATCATCATGCAATCGCATCATCAATTCATCTCATCAAGAACAGCCCTCAACCTCCACCGACACCAACATGAGGGGCCTCTCAGTTGTACAAACACAAGCAATACAGGCAAGTAATACACAATTAGGGTACAAGTAGAACAAGTAGCACATAATCAGGTAACTTAGCATATATAATGTAGAAATCCAAAACAAATAGGCAAACCCAAACAATTCAAACATATGCAAATGATGAATGCCTGCCCTATGGCTGATGATATCATCTGTCGGTTATCAAGCCAACCCGACATGTCCGGTAGCTAACCCGGGCACAGTCTCTCTGTTGCGTATTAATATCATTAGAGGGAATATGTGCCCTGTCGCCATTAGAGGGTATCTGCGCCCTGTCGCCATTAGAGGGTATCTGCGCCCTGTCGCCATTAGAGGGTATCGGTGCCCTGTCACCCTTACAACCAGAGAGAAAACACAAGCATGCTTACATTCAACATTTTTCATCATTATTCATTTATCATATTCGTTAATTTATCATATATGCCTTTATACTCAACCATAATCCATAATGGCTTTGCCGTAACTAGGCAATAACTCAGCCATCCGGCTCACAGTTCAATCCAGAACTAGCCAATTTATCAACATGGCTCCGCCGTATCCGGCAAGAACTCAGCCATCCGGCTCATGGTCCAATCAAGAACCAACCATTTATCAATAAATATAGCCCTTCGGCTCATGGCATATACGGTACTTCCACCGCCATCCTCCATATCTCATATAATCATATCTGATCATCATTGATCATAACCTTTTCCCTTGCTTCACTCGCAAGTTACCACATCCCCTAGCTCCTTCCTCATTGCTAGGCATACCATAATGATTTGATACATAAGGGGTGAGATCGGAGGCTTAAAAGTATGAGGTTTGGCTTTAAAAACTCAAAAATCAACTTTGGCATGAAAACAGGGCCACGCATACGCGCACTCAACGCGCACGCGTGGATGGCCAAAAACTCATCGACGCGCAAGCGTCATACGCGCGAACGCGCGGGTTGAAAAATATCCAAACGGCGCGCAAGCGTCAGCCACGCGTACGCGTGGGTGCTCTTGCGCCCAGGCACAAAACTGGCACGACCCTGGCACAACTCTCTGGAAAATAGCTGGGCATTTGGTACAGCGCATCGACGCGCCCGCGCACACCACACGCACGCGTGGATGGTGCTTTCTGGAAGAACGGCGCGCACGCGCCAGGTGCGCCTACGCGCGTAGGGTCGTTCTGCTAAAAATTTTCTAAGTTAAAAGCTGCAGAATTTACAGATTCAACCCCCAATCTTCCGACGGACATAACTCTCTCATTTTAAATCATTTTTCACCCGTCCTTCGAACGGCATGGACATCCCGGATCCAATTTCATTTCTAAACAGATTTGGCAGAAAACAGAGATCCGTAGTCCAGGTTATGTCCCGTCAAAGTATGCCCCAAAACCATGTTTCCATACAAAACCACAAAGTGCCATTTTCAAAACAAGCCATTTTCAACGCTTTTCAAAATCAATCAAAACATGCCAATTTCAGCCTTTTCTTTGAAATCAATCAAAATATACCAAAATCAACATCAAGCCTCCTCAACTCGCACGTTGACACTTTCTCAAACTCAAACACATTTACATATCATATACTCTTTCTCATGCCAAATTTTAACAACACTATTTCCAATCAACCATCATTATACATAATCAATATCGTACTCACTATCACGTGGCTTCACCCACAAATCAACCTTAATCATTCCTCAAGCATATATCACGACAAACATATCTCTAATGCATCATCATACCATCAAGGCATCAATAATCATAATCACATATATGACCATATAATATATCTCAACCAAAACCAAACATACCTCATCTATATAATTGCACCCAAATTTACCAAATCCCACACCTTAACTCCTCAAACCTTATTATTCAATAACCAACCCAATCATTCATATATTCATTATCTGAAATTCATCCAATCACTTGTGTCATCATACAATGCACACCTCAACTTACCTTTCTCACCTTTTTTCGTCCTCCGACCCAAAATCCACGGCCTCCGGCCCAATATCATAATTTAAATGCATAAACCACAAATCAATACTCATTACCCAGTACATCAAATTCTCAATACACCAAGCATACAAGGCCACACAATTCTCAACCCAAATCATTAATTCACATTACATACCAACTATGCATATTAGCACCAACCATTTACACAATCCAAACTTAATCCTAGGGGCATCTAGCCTAGGAATTCTCATCACAACACACGGTACTTAAATGAAACTTAAACCGTACCTCTTGTAGCCAAACCAATTGAGCCTCTTCTTTGGAAGTCTTCACCAACCTTAGCTCCAAGCCTCACCAAAGCTCCTCAAGCAATACCAATCTCCCAATTGTGCACCAACATCACCAAATACACTAACATAACCAATATCACATACATACATCAACCTAGGGCTCATAAAAATGACAAGTCACAAGGGTTTGAGCACTTCTTACCTCAGGCCATATGAAGTAGGGATAGAACCCACTTAGAATTCATGTTGGAGTATCCCTAAACACCCAAAATCACAAGATTCCAACACTAATTACCCAAAAACGTGTAACAGTGGGGAATTTCGAAAACTGGGCAGAGATGAATGGAAGACTCACCACAAAACTTAGATATAATTGTAGAGGATGAGAAGAGCGACGCGTGGCCGTAAACGGCTCGTCAATCGGAGCTCCGTAGCTCAAGTTATGGTGGTTTGAAGATCAAAGAGAGTTAAGTTTTCTCTCTTCTCTTCTCTCTTCCCAATTTCAGCGCCCAACACCCCTTCTTTAGGGCAAAATGAGCTGAAATGCTCATAACTAATGTTTATATATGTTGGGTCTTGGGCTCACTTAGGCCCGGTTCACTTATTTTTGCCCATTGGCCCAATTTTGGGCCAAAACCTTTAAGATTAGCGCTCTAAATTGCACTTTAAATATTTCTACCTTCCCTAATTATAGTTCCTCATTTATTAATATTATTTACCCATAATCAATTTCCTCAGCTGTAGTACCAGACAGATCTCAGCCGGTACTGCCGGTCAAAATTCCACTACGCGCTTTTACGCAGAAAACTATGTTTTCCGACTCGGAAAAATTCACTGAATCCAAATATCATATTTGAATTATCAAATTCCAATTGCCAAATCTTCCAACCATATTCGCTCTTATTTAACTTATTATTTAATTAATTTCGGTTAGACCGGGTATTACACATCTACACTGTACTGGACCTACAGTCATTGCTTCCTCTATGAGATGAATAACTAGATGAGCCATAATAGTGAAAAATACTGGAGGAAATATCATTTCCATGTGACAGAGCATCCAAGCAATACGTTGTCGTAGTCTATATAAATTCTCAAGTGATAGTGATTTGCCTGAGACTTCTCTAAAATAGTTGCACAGCTCGATAAGCACAGATGTAAACTCCTTAAGCAAAGATCTTCTAAGAGAAATTGGTAAAATATGTTCCAGAATAATGTGTGAATCATGACTCTTTAGACCGAATACCTTTCTTTTTTAATATCGACACATCTAGAAATAGTTGAAGAGTAACCATCTGAAAAAGAGATACTCTTTAGAACACTCAGAAAAATATCCTTGTCAGAATTTGTCATTCTAAAGCACGACGCAAGGTACTTGGAAGAATTAGGATATGGATGGAGTTGTTCTCTAATTCCCATCAACTGCAAGTCCTTACGACCTTGCAAGTTGTCTTTAGTCCTTTGTTTGTCATCAAGTACAGTAAAAAGCACATTATCACAAATATTTTTCTCTATGTGCATCATGTCAAGACAATGACGAATAAGATTATCCTTCCAATATGGTAAATCTCAGAAAATACTCCTCTTTTTCTATTGTAGTGGGTTGTTGCCATCATTGAGTGCATCCTGAGGTCTTTTTCGACTACTTTCAATTTGAGACAAAATCCTTCTACCTGATAATGTCAGAGGTGGGCCTCTTAGTTCTGTATGGCCATCAAAAGAGTGTTTATTGTGCCTATACTCATGGTCATCGGGTAACCACCGACGATGTCCCATAAAGCAATACTTCATGCCAAACTTCAACCTTCTGGAGATTGTATCAAAGTTACATGATGGACAAGTAAAACTTGTATGTGTATTCCACCCAGACATATTATCAACACCTATAAAATCACTAATAGTCCAAAATAATACAGCACGCATATAAAACATGGTACCATCAACAGAATCGTAGACATCAACACCTCTCTATAATTCGTTCAACTTACAAATAAGTGGTTGCAGAAAAATATCAATATTATTTCCAGGCATCTTTGGACCAGGAATGATCATAGACATTATAAGAGAAGTTTGCTTTATACAATACTATGGAAGATAGTTGTATATATATAGCATCACTGGCCATATTAAAATGTTTGAACTGAGAGTCCCGTATGGATTGAAGCCATCGGTTGCTAAAGCGAGCCTCATGTTACGAGGATCTTTAGCAAATTCTGGATGTAACAAATCAAAATCCTTCCATGCCTTGCTATCTCTAGGATGCTTTAACTTTCCATCTGAGTTAGGAAACTCCGAATGCCAGTGCATTAGTCTTGCTGTCTTAGAGGACATGTATAATTTTTCTAACCTAGGAGTAAGAGGAAGGTATCTCAACACCTTTGCTGGTACCCTTTTTTTATCTTGACTTATTCCCACAACTTCCGTATTGTTACTGATGTTCTCTTCTACTTTATATCGAGATGCATTACAGACCACACATTTATTTTTTTTTCCTCATTGTCTTTTCCAAAAAGAGCATACAGTTATTTGGACATGCATCAATTTTCCCGTATCCCAAACCTAACAATTTAATCATTTTTTGGCTTCATAAAATGAAGTGGGCAGGTTAACATTGAGAAAATCATTGTTGAGAAGGTCGATTGTCATGGAGAATGTCCTATCAGCAGCACTACACAACACCTTGATATGATACAACTCAATAACAAATGATAACTTGCTATATTTTGCACACCCAGGATATAATTTACGATTCCCATCCTTTAGAAACTCTTTAATTCTCCTTGAATCCTCATTAGTGTCATTTACCGGCGGCATTGGAATGGAATCAGTTCTCAAAGCAAAGGGCTCATCATCATCACCTTCATAGTTGTAGTCATCTATACCAAAAATATCAGTCAACATATCATGTAATGGAGGTTTTTTAACAGGCTCGGTATGATCGTGACCCAATAGTTATTCTTCCGATTGGATTATAGTTTCTCCATGCATATGCTAAGAAGTATACTTTTTTTGAAATCCTTTTTGAAGTAAATGAGTTAATACTTCAACTCTCATTCCCATATCGTTAAACCCATATTTGATGCATGGACATATAATTTTTTCATTTATGGCAGTTCTAGCAAAGGCAAAGTCTAAAAACCCTTCAACCCCGCATTTATACTCTGTTGATGTAATTGATTTATGAATCCAACTCTTTTTAATCATAATTGGATGACTCTGTTTAAATAATAATGTACCAAAACATAAGTGTATGAAAGGTATAACAATGAATGATACAACAAATCATCATATCATGTATTAGTTCCTAATTAATATACACAACAAATTATAGAAATGAAGTGAAATAAAGTGTAAACAGAGATGTTAGTGAACCAACCTAAATGGATCGTCAAATTAATGTTTCTCACTAATCAGCTGTAGAGTAAGTATAATTGTATTGTAGAGTCTCACAATCTGCATCACAAAAATAAATGAACCTTGTCCTTAATAATCAATTATGCATAATAAATTTAAAAATTATTAAGGTAGAAAATCATAAAACAAATGAGTTTATATAATGTTTAAGTAAAAATATACAAAAGAACTCCATATAAAAAGGAATAAGTGATGGTAAATGATATGATATTTTTAATATGGTGCATAACTTACTTAAAAAAAAGGCAAATAGATATTGTTTAATAAATTTTAAACAATTTAAACATTGTTTAATATAATATGTTATATATGTTTTTTTTTAAAAATATATTGTATACGTGGTGCGTGGCAGAAGTTAGACTAATTAAGAGAATTTTAATAAGAGAACAGCGTTGCAAGTATAGCTCTTAACCAGCTAAAATCTGCCTCACCAATTTAAAAAGGGTTGTCACAAAAATTAGAATTAAAAATACTGGGAGTTTGAGTCCCAGGTCGTCTCCCAACGAGTTGCAGGAAAGAGTGCTAATTTATTAATTAGAAATTTTCCAGAAGATTTGAGTTGGATAATGAGTAATTAAAGTAATTGTAAATTAAGGCAATAAAAATAAACTAAGAATAATTATCGATATTCTAAATAAAAAGCCTTGACTGGGGGAATTGATTAATTGGAAGTTCTATCCTTGTTGGGATCTCTTAAATGTAGTATTAAAAAGACTGTTGTTTTTACTTAGTTAACCCTTACTAAATAAAGGAAAGTCAAGTGATTAAGCTAACCCTTATTCGCAAATCATAGTCCTCTCCCTTAGGAAGGTCTAGCGTTAGTAAATACAAAACTAGCCAACAACGTTCAATTTAACCGACACTTAAGCCTTCCAACTCAAGTGTCTCCTCTTAATCAATCCCATGTCAAGTAGAAAAACTACTCCATTGACATGGATATAATACTCATAAAAATATAAGAAGACATAATAAATTAATTAAAATAAAATAGAGAATTAATAATTAATTAAAAGTAAAGGTAACTCTATATATTAATAAATTCAAAATGCAACATACTTATCTGAATAGGGTCAATGAATAACTGAAAGAGTAAAGGAATAAGGAAACAAACTAAAGTAGTAACTTCAACGGAGGTGATGACTCTTCAACATCCAAAATCCAAAGCAAAAGCATAAACTATCAATGTAAAGCGAATCTAGATTCAGATCTAAAACTAAAAGTAATCCTAATATCAATGTATCTCAATGTGTATGGATGCCTCTTGAGTCTCTTCATGTTCCCTGGCTTTAATCTGTGTTTCTGGGCTAAAAATTGGGTTAAAATGCGGCCCGAATTCATCCCCAGCGTATTCTGTTATTTCTGCAGATCGCGCAGGTCACACGTACACGTCGTCCACGCGTTCGCGTCATTCAGCTATTTTCCTTGTTACGCATTCGCGTCGTCCATGCGTTCACGTCATTTGTGCAGACTCTAATCCACGCGTTCGCATCAGGCACGCGCTCACGTCACTACGATTTTCTTCATTCTGTGCGTTCGCGTGAGGCACGCGCTCGCGTCAGTGTTCGCTGGTCATCTCCTTAGTTTCTTGTGTTCCTTCTATTTTTGCAAGGTTCTTCTCCATTCTCTAAGCCATTCCTGCCCTATGAAGCCTGAAATACTTAACACACAAATCACGGCATCGAATGGTATAAAGGAGAATTAAAATATACTAATTAAAGGTTTCTAGGAAGCAAGTTTTCAATCATAAACAATACTAGGAAGGAATTATAAAATCATGCAATTCATATGAATAAGTAGGTAATGGCTTGATAAAAACCACTCAATTAAATACAATATAAATCATAAAATAGTGGTTTATCAACCTCTCCATACTTAAACATTAGCATGTCCTCATGCTTAGCTTAAGGGGATAAAGTAAATAAGTAGGGAAATGTAAGACTCATGCAATGCAATACAACTTATATATATGAATGCAACTATATGATTCTTGTCTACTTGGTTAAAAGTAAATAAGTTCTTCAAGACAAACATAAATCAAATTTCACTAATTCAAATTATATAGTAAAAACAGGTAAAATTGTAAGAAGACAGCTTCACGAAAGCAGGGAACATAGAATTAAGCATTGAACCCTCACTGATGGTGTATATGCACTCTAGTCTCTCAAGTGTATAGGGTAATCACTCTACTCTTCTCTAATCATGCTTTCTAAACTTTGTTCTTCACCTAACCAATCAACAATATTTAATGTCCCAACGCAAACATCATGAGGTCTTTTTAAAGGTTGTAATGGGGCCAAGGTAAGGATAAGGGTATATATATATATGGCTAAGTGAGCTATAAATTGAATCTTTGACTAACCTAAGCTCTCATCTAATATACATACACTCTATATAACTCTAGAATCATGCCTAGCTACCCAAAATTTTCACTTTTGTATTACATACTCATGTATCAACTTTTCTTTTAACTTTTATCACATATGCATTGACCTTGGAGCTTATCTTTACTTAAAATTGGGGTAATTTTGTCCCCTTATTTATTTATTTATGTACTGAATATTTTTGGATTTTTTTTCAGCAAAGAAATAAACATATCATTATTAATGCACATAGATTTTCAATTTCTCTAGTTTCACATGAGTAGGTACCCAAATTCCCATTATTTTATCATGACACATTCCCTTATTAACCCTTGTTCCCGCAATCTTTCCATACTCAATTGACACATAATTTCTATCTTAAGCTAACCAAAGATTCAATTTAAGGTGTTTAATTATTTTTCCGCTTAAGGTTAGTAATGTGGTAAAATATAGAACAAATGGGATTTAAAAGGCTCAAAGTGGCTAACAAAGGTGATTGAAAGGGTAGGCTTATTTGGGATAAGTGAGCTAAACAAGTAATGGCCTCAATCATATGCATGCATATAACACATTAAATATTGGACATATAGGATGGAACAAAATAAAGATTACAATCATAGAGAAGTAAACACACAAGAACAATATTTATGTTTAAATAATGTAACCATATAAATAAGCTCAAAATCTCACAGGTCGTGTGTTCTTAGCTTTTTAACTATGTTCCAAATATAACTTCTAACAATTTTAACACAAAAAAAAAAATTTTATTTAAACTAGTGAAATTTTTCAAAAATAGGGTTTTAAAAGAAACTTATTATTTTTTTCAATCAAGTAGAACATGCATGCAATTAACCTATTACTATGCAATTTATCATATCCTAAACAAAAGAAAAACTAACTAAATATCCTATTTTATTGGTGTTTTAAGGAAAAGAAACTACCTCCAGAAGTCAGGTACTGACCGACCTCCCCACACTTAAAGCTTTGCACCGTCCTTGGTGCCATCTGTCAGGAACAAAGAGGGGCTGGTAGCAGCATCTCCATCATCGGGACCGTCATGGCTCCCTGTGCTTGTAAATGAAGTGGAGTCTGGGGTGTCTGGGTCTTCTTTAGGTGGGTGGTTACCAACAAGTAGCTCCTTGAGGTATGTAAATCTGCGCTTGTTACGGCACTCTCTTTGCTTTCCTTTCCGGTCAAGCCGGTCTAGCCTCTCAAGTATCTGATGGAGCAGTTGGTTTGTTGAAGGTGCTTGTGATATGGAAGAAGAAGGAATATCTTCTGCTGGTTCTGTGCTCTGGTTGATAGTGGCTGCTGGAGGTCTGATACACTTCCCGTTAGGGACGTATTGATCATCTCGTAGAATCATGGCCTTGGTGTCCCCAGCTCTATAGGAGACTTCGGCTGCTGAGACTAGATCTGAAACCAAGGCGGGGTAAGGTAAGTTGTCCGCAATTTGTACGTGTCCCATAGCATGCCGAATATGTCTTGGTAAATTGAGGTGCTGGTCTGTAAGGATACACCAGAGTAAAACAGCCATGTCCGCAGTGAAGGAGGACTCGTGAGTGCTCGGAAAGACGTAATGGGACATGATCTGTGCCCATACTCGAGCCTCCAAGGTGAGTGCTGAAGCCAAGATTCCCTTAGGTCGGGATCGATGGTATCCGTAGATCCATATGCTGCCAGGTTGTGCGATAACTCTGAGAACGGCGTCCCAGTTAAATTGGTATGTCTGGCGCTTGAGTGAGGCTTTTTGAAATGCGTCCAATCCTTCTGGAGCAGAAGGAAGATCTAAAGCTCACTGAATGGCTTCTTCTGTTATGGGGACTTGCTTCTGACGGATGTAGACAGACTGCATGGTTGGCATGTGAAAATTGGAGTAGAATTCGACTACCCATGAAAGATTAACCTGCCATGGCTGTCTCCGTAGGAATCTCCATTGTCTTTGCTTAATGCGGGGCTCAACAATTTCAGCAATGTTGGTTGGGAGGATAAGAAGATACTCATTGTTATAATTCCTTTCAGCCAGGATGGGGAACATCTGCTCACAGAAGCGGTTAGTGAACCGCGCAGTCTCCTTTGCTGGAAAAGCTTTCTCTTTTTCATCGACCTTGATGATCCTCTTTTTCATCCCCGGCAATGGCGCCATTTTTCACGATCGGATTTCTACTAGTAAAGAATTTTATAAAAGTAATCACGTTGTAAGTATAGTTTCTAAACCAACAGAGAATCCTTTCATACAAAAGATTGGTTGTCACAAGTAACAAAACCCAATAAAATTTATAACCGAAGTATTTAAACCTCGGGTCGTCTTCTCAAGGAATTGCAGGGAAGTATGATTTATTATTGGTTATGGAAAAGGGTATATTTTTGGGTTTTTTGAAATAAGGAACAAGTAATTTAAATGACAAGAAAAATAAATTAATAATTATAAAAATCTCTTGCAAGGTATAAGAACTGGAAATCCTATCCTAGTTATCCTTATCAGGTGTGATGAGAATTGGATTTTGCTCCCACTTAGTTAACCCTTACTAAATAAAGGAAAGTCAAGTGGACTAATTAACTTGATCCTCAAGTCCTAGTCAACTCCTGTGGAAAGACTAGCTTTAGAGCGATCCAAATCAATCAGCAATTCCCAATTTTCAATCAACTGCTGAGTTTGACAACTCAAGTGTTACCAATTACTTAACCAAAGCCAAAAGGGAAAATAAATCATAAATATAATAAAACAATCATAAATTTGAAATACCTCAAATTGCATTTAAACATAAATTCAAATCTAACATAGAAAGCTCATAAACCAATTTGGAAAGATAAATAACAATTAAAGTAATAGAATGAATAAAAGTAGAAAACAAATTAAAGGAACATTGAACCTGTAATTGAGGAGAAGTAGCCTAAACATAATAGAAATCATAAATCCTAATCCTAATCCTAAATCCTAAGAAAGAGGAGAGAGCCTCTCTCTCTAAAAGCTACATCTAAAAACCTAAAATTGTGTATTATGAATATTGTTTCTTGTTGTATTCATGAATGGATTGATTCCCCCACTTTATAGCCTCTAATCTGTGTTTTCTGGGCCACAAAATGGGTCAAAAACAGCCCAAAAATCGCTGGGGGCGAAATCTGCCACGCTGGTTTTTTGTCACTGCGTTGCGTCTGCGTGGAGCACGCGTTCGTGTCACCTAGCTCTACGGCCACTATAGAAAATTATATATAATTTTGAAGCCCCGGATGTTATCTTTTCAACGCAACTAGAACCGCCTCATTTGGACCTCTGTAGCTCAAGTTATGACCGTTTGAGTGCGAAGAGGTCAGGGCTGACAGCTTTGCAGTTCCTTCAATTTCTTGTATTCCTTCCACTTTTGCATGCTTCCTTTCCATCCTCCAAGCCATTCCTGCCCTGTAATCTCTGAAAACACTTAACATACATATCAAGGCATCGAATGGTAATAAGAGAGGATTAAACATAGCAAATTTAAAGCCCAAAGAAGCATGTTTTCAATCATAGCACAAAATCCGGAAGGAAAAAGTAAAACCATGCAAATAGTATGAATAAGTGGGTAAAGAGTTGATAAAAACCACTCAATTGAGCACAAAATCAAACATATATTTCTCATGCAATACATCGACCTTGATGATCCTCTTGATTCGGTTAGTTATTTCCTTCTCAACACCAATGTTTAAAGGTTTCTAGGAAGCAAGTTTTCAACCATAAACAATACTAGGAAGGAATTATAAAATTATGCAATTCATATGAATAAGTAGGTAATGGCTTGATAAAAACCACTCAATTAAACACAATATAAATCATAAAATAGTGGTTTATTAAACTCCCCACACTTAAACATTAGCATGTCCTCATGCTAAGCTCAAGAGAAGCTATAAGAGTGAAGAGGAATGGTCGAATGTATGAAATGCAACCTATCTGTATGAATGTAGCTATATGCAAAATGCTTTTACCTACTTGGTTAAAAGTAATCAAATCTTTTAAGAACAAATATGAACTGGATTTCACTAATTCAAATCACAAAAATGAAGTATAAATAGACTTGCAAGAAGAAGATAGCTCATGAAAGCCGGGAACAAGGAATCGAGCATCGAACCCTCACTGGGAGTGTATGCACTCTAATCGCTCAGGTGTTTAAGGTTCGACTCTCTCAATTCTCTACTAACCTTGCTTTCTATGGCTTGCTTTTCTTCTACCAATCAACAAAAATTTAATGCATAAATACACATATCAAGAGGTCTTTTAAGGGTTGTAATGGGGTTAGGGACAAGGTAGGATTGTATTTGGCCGAGTGGACTAAAATCTGAATCCTTAATTAACTTGAACTTTTCACCTAACTTAGACAATCCATGTAATCATAATACCACATCTAACTATCCATTAACCATGTTTTCCACATATTCATGCATTCTAATTTCAAGTACAACTCATATGCATTGCTTTCACCATTTACTTTGGGACATTTTGTCCCCTTTTATTTATTTGCTCTTTTTTCTTTTCTTTTTCTCTTTTTCTTTCTCTTTTTTTTTTAGAATTTTTCTTTCTTTTTCTTTTCTCAAGGCATATGATTAAGGTATTGAATGCATGAACATATTCTCAACATTCTTTCATATTTTCAGAAAATTCTAACATACTTAATTCTCAAACCAAATGTTTTCAAACCCAATTTCCCCACACTTAATTCATGAGCACTCTCACTAGTCTAAGCTAACCAAGGATTCAAATTAAGGACATTATTTTTTTTCGCTTAGAGTTAATGATGTGCTAAAGTAAAGAATAAAAGGGGTAAAATAGGCTCAAAATTGGTTTGCAAAGGATAATGAAAGGGTAAGGCCATATGGGTGTGTAAGCTTAGTGAAACGAAGGCCTCAATCATATAAGTGCATGTATACATCAAACAATGGAAATATAGAAGCAAGCAAGACAAAGATCACAATTTTAGAGAGAACAACACACACCAAAAAAAATAAAATATTGGTTGATAAGATGCAACCAATTAAGTAGGCTCAAAATCTCACTGGTTTTGTGTGTTCGAGCTCTAAACCATGTTCCAAAATAAAATTTTTTCAAACAAGTTTTTCAAAAAGTTTAATTCAAATTAGTGAAATGCTATAAAAAGTTTCTTAAAAAAGAAAATATTACTTCAACCAAGTGGTAAAATATGCGCAAAAATCAAACAAACATGCAAATGCAACAACTCATTTAACAAAGAAAATTTAAACATTGGTGTTGAGAAGGAAATAACTAACCCATGGAGATCGGTATCGACCTCCCCACACTTAAAGATTGCACCTTCCTCGGTGCATGCTGAGATGTACAAGTGGACGGGTGGCTCCGCAGCTAGTGCTCTTTTTTGTTCCTTTCCTTGCCAGTTGTTTGGGAGTAGCTTTCTCTTTACCCTTCTTGGTGGCCATCCTGAAAAGGGAAAAAGAAAGTAACATGTAAAGCTAAGGGTTCGAGCAAGGAAGAGAAGGGTACAAGTGATAATCAATGCACGGTAAAGAAGGATGTCGTTCACATATGGTCGCAAATCCATGTGAAAAGTTCATCAATAGAAATATAGCAAGTGCATGTGAGGGCAAATGAATGCAAGATGTTTATTGGCATGCCGGCAAAGGCATGAGTAGCATAGATCAAGCATTCAATGTCCAAGTTAGATTACCAACCCTTTCAAACTAACAATCTGTTTGTATTGACAATTATATTTAATTAATAAAATATAAAAGGAGTTTTGTGAAAAACAGGCATTAGAGTAGTAGAATAGAATAGTTTAAAATAATGTGCAATGCCATACGGACTTTTTCACAAACACATAGCATGCATGATAAAGATGTTATGGAAGGTATTAAATTGAACATGCAAGCAACCCTTTAAGAAGTAATATTAATTGTCAAACAATTCCTTAATAACTCAAGCAAAATATAGAAGAAGATAATTACTCAATTAAATTTCGAACACCAATTAAAGGAAAAAAAAAGAAAAGAAAGAAAAAGAAAAAGAAAATATAGATAATGAAAGTAAAAAGAAAAAGAAGAAGAAAACATTAATAAAAATAATAAATGGAAAAGTAAAAATAAAGAGAGAAAGAAAAGAACCTTGATAATGTATGTGAAAAATAGGAAGTATAAAATGAGAAAGAATAAAGAAGGAGGAGGGTAGAAGAAAGAAATAAAAAGGGAAAAGAAAAATTAGGATTTGGGGAAGAAAAGATATGATATTTGGCTGATCTGGATAAGCTGTGCGCCGCATGTGACGCGGACGTGTGAGTCACACGGTCGCGTGGTGTGCGATATTTTTCAGGCGACGCAGATGCATGGTCTGATTTGTGCTTTTGGCGCGAGTGGAGCCGTGCGTTCGCGCAACTCTCTGTTTTAAATGCAATTTGCCAAAATTTAGGGTGACGTATTCGCATCAGTGACGCGATCGCGTGAATAGACATATTTTGAAAACGACGCGGATGTGTAGGACACGCGTTCGCGTGATAGGGCTTGTACTTCCAGCATCATTCCAGCCCAGCTCCATCATAACTTGCTGCCATACACCTCTTGTACGTCGATTTTTAGGGGCATGCGTTCACGTGGGTGACGCGGACGCGTGGGGAGGCTAATTTTCAAAATGACGTGGACGTGTCAGCGACGCGGTCGCGTGGGCATGTTTGTGCCTAAGGCACGCCTCCAGCCACGCTTTCGCGTGACTTTCTGTTCAATTCTCTTTGCTTCCCAACGCAACGATGACGCGGACGCATCAGCAACGCTTACGCTTCGCGTGCGTTATTTTATTTTTTATTTTTTTATATGCAGAATGCAAATGCAAATGTAGGCTACATGCAGCTATATGCAGAGATTATGAGAAGAGTCATTATCAAAAACAAAAATAGAATAAAGTAAACTAAATTGAACGATCATACCATGGTGGGTTGTCTCCCACCTTGCACTTTGCTTTTTTACGTCCTTAAGTTGGACGCTTTTCAGACTCATTCTGCTTCTGTTGGTGGGTCTTTCAAGAGGAAGACCTCTATTTCTTTTTGGTCCTTAATCTTTTCTCCATGGTAAAGCTTTAGGCGATGTCCATTGACCTTGATGAATTTCGAGCTAGAAGGATGACGCAGGTGAAAAACTCCGTATGGCTCTGCCTTCTCTACTCTATATGGACCTTCCCATCTTGATCTCAGTTTACCTGGCATAAGCCTCAGTCTGGAGTTATAAAGAAGAACTAACTCTCTTGGTCTGAATTCTCTCCTTTTTATGTGCTTGTCATGGACAACCTTCATCTTTTCCTTGTAACGCCTGGAGTTGTCATATGCTTCTAGGTGAAGATTCTTCGACTCTGCTAGTTGCAGCTTTCTTTCAGCACCAGCTTCCTCAAAATTCATGTTGCACTCCCTTACAGCCCAGAAAGCCTTGTGTTCCACCTCTACTGGAAGGTGGCAAGCCTTTCCGTATACCAAATGGAAGGGGCTCATCCCAATGGGTGTCTTGTACGCTGTTCTATATGCCCAGAGTGCATCTTGTAGCCTGGCACTCCAATCCTTCCTATGAGGTTTTACTATCTTTTCCAGAATACGCTTTATCTCTCTGTTAGAGACTTATGCTTGCCCATTGTTCTGGGGATGGTAAGCTGTTGCTACTTTGTGAACTATCCCATGCTTCTTCAGTAATCCTGTTAGTCTCCTGTTACAAAAGTAAGTGTCTTGATCGCTTATGATTGCTCGTGGTGATTCAAAGCGGCAAATAATATGGTTTCTAACAAAGGAAACAACAGTGTTAGCATCATCAGTATGGGTAGGAATTGCTTCCACCCATTTAGAAACATAATCTACAGCTAACAGTATATAAAAGTAACCATTAGAATTTGGAAATGGACCCATGAAGTCAATGCCCCAAACATCAAAAATTTCACAGAAAAGCATAATCTATTGAGGCATCTCATCCCTCTTGGATATATTACCAAACCTTTGGCAAGGGGAACAAGATTTACAAAATTCAGCAGCATCTTTAAAAAGAGTGGGCCACCAGAATCCACAGTCTAGAATTTTTCTAGCTATTCTTTGAGGGCCAAAATGTCCTCCACTCTCAGATGAGTGGCAAGCCTCTAAAATGGACTGGAATTCTGATTGAGGTACACACCGTCTAATTACCTGGTCATCACCACACCTCCATAAATATGGGTCATCCCATATATAATAATTGGACTCGCTTTTCAGCTTGTCTCTTTGATGCTTAGTGAAATTTGGAGGAAAAGTGTGGCTAACTAGATAATTAGCTACAGGTGCATACCAAGAAACTACTTTGGATACTGTATGTAAGCTATCGAATGGGAAAGTATCATTTATAGGAGTGGAGTCATCCTTAATGTGCTCAAGGCGACTGATGAGAGAGCTTTTGCGTGGTCTAGAAATTTGCGGATAAATCCTCGTTGCAAGTATAGTTTCTAAACCTTCAAAAGTCCTTTCATACAAACGTTTTGGTTGCCACAAGTAACAAACCCCTTTAAAATTGATAACTGAAGTATTTAAACCTTGGGTCGTCTTCTCAAGGAATTACAGGGAGGTATGTTCTTATTATTGGTTATGAGCTTGTAAATTGGGGTTCTGGAGTTTGGGCAATGGGCACATGTATATTTTCAAAGTAATAAAAATAAATAAATAACTGTAAAATAAATTCTTGGCAAGGTATGAGAACTGGAAGTCTTATCCTGGTTATCCTTATCAATTATAATGAGAATTGGATTTTTCTCCCACTTTGTTAATCTCTAACTATGAAGGTAAGTTAAGTGGATGAATTAATTTTTATTCCTCAGGTCCTAGTCTTTCCTTGGGAAAGGCTAGAGTTATTGGAACTTGAATTAATGAAATGAAGAAATCCAATTTTCAATCAACAATGAGTTTGATAACTCAAGTGTCTCTAATGACTCAACCAAAGCCAAAAGGGAAAAAATTCTACTTGAATGAAAATAATTTGGATAAACAAAGAGCATTAATAAATTAAAGAGAGCAATCATAAGTCTGAAATACCTCAAATTATATTAATAAAAGCAATCCAATCTAACATGAAAGATTTATGAATCAAATGGGCAACATAAGTAATTAACAAATAAAAGTATTAGAGTATCTAAAAGTAGAAGAGAAATATAAATTGAAGAACATTGAACCTGGGATTGAGAGTCACTCCTAAAACTAAGAGAAATCCTAAATCCTAATCCTAAGAGAGAGGAGAGAACCTCTCTCTCTAAAAACTACATCTAAATCTATGAAAAGTGAATTATGAAAGCTTGATTATGAATGGATGCAATCTCTCTACTTTATAGCCTCTAATCTGTGTTTTCTAGGCTGAGAACTGGGTCAGAAACAGCCCAAAATTCGCTGGTTGCGAATTCAAACACGCTGATTTTCGTCACTGTAACGCGGCCGCATTGAGCACGCGGTCGCGTCACCTAGCATCAGGAAAAATATGGCATATTATATATCAAATCGAAGCCCCAGACGTTAGCTTTCCAATGCAACTAGAACCGCATCATTTGGACCTCTGTAGCTAATGTTATAGCCGTTTGAGTGCGAAGAGGTCAGGCTAGACAGCTTAGCAATTTCTCCAACTTCTTGTATTCCTTCCACTTTTGCATGCTTCCTTTCCATCCTCTGAGTCATTCCTGTCCTGTAATCTCTGAAATCACTTAACACACATATCAAGGCATCTAATGGTAATAAGAGAGGATTAATAATAAGCAAATATAAGATCAAAGAAGCATGTTTTCAATCATAGCACATAATTAGGAAGGCAAATGTAAAACCATGCAAATAGTATGAATAAGTGGGTAAAGAGTTGATAAAATCCATTCAATTGAGCACAAGATAAACCATAAAATAGTGGTTTATCAGCGACTCAAGTGGTCTGCCACTAAATTCTAGTTACCACTCCTATCCTTAATTTCTAAATCAAATTCTTGCAGCAGCAGTATCCAACGTATTAGCCTTGGTTCGGACTCCTTTTTAGCTAATAAATATTTTAGAGCTGCATGGTCTGAGTACACTACTACCTTAGTACCAAGTAAATAGGCTCGGAATTCATCTAAAGCAAAAACAATAGCAAGAAGCTCTTTTTCAGTAGTAGTGTAATTAGATTGAGCAGCATCTAAAGTCTTAGACGCATAAGCAATTACAAAAGGATCCTTACCTTCGCGCTGAGCCAGCGCCACTCCTACTGCATGGTTGGAAGCATCACACATAATTTCAAATGGCTGGCTCCAGTATGGTCCTCTCACAATTGGAGCTTGAGTCAGGGCAATCTTCAGCTTATCAAACACTTGCATGCAATCCTCACTGAACTCGAACTCTATATCTTTCTGCAGCAATCTGGATAAAGGCAATGCTACCTTACTGAAGTCCTTAATGAATCTCCTGTAAAAACCTGCATGGCCAAGGAACGAACGGACTTCCCTCACGGAGGAGAGGTAAGGTAAACTAGAAATGACATCTACCTTTGCTGGATCTACAAAAATGCCAGTATTAGACACAACATGTCCTAGTACAATTTCTTGTTTTACCATAAAGTGACATTTCTCAAAATTCAACACAAGGTTTGTACTAACACACCTGTCTAATACTCTAGATAAACTATCCAATCAAAGGCTAAATGAATCACCATATACGCTAAAATCATCCATAAAAATTTTCATACAGTTCTCAATAAGATCTAAAAAGATACTCATCATGCATCTTTGGAAAGTAGCAGGTGCATTACACAAGCCAAAAGGCATTCTTTTATAAGCATACGTTCCAAAGGGACATGTAAAAGTGGTCTTCTCCTGATCTTCAGGAGCTATATGAATTTGAAAATATCCTGTATAACCATCTAAAAAGCAATAATGGGATTTACTTGACAGACGATCAAGCATCTGATCAATGAATGGCAAGGGGTAATGATCCTTGCGAGTGGCTTGGTTGAGACGCCTATAGTCAATGCAAACTCTCCATGATGCCTACTATATCCGCTTGTGCTCACAAACTTGAGGACTGATGCCTACTATATCCGCCAAGCTCCATCCAATTGCTTTCTTATGTTTTCTAAGTACACTGAGCAGTTGCTCTTCTTATTGAGAAGTAAGTTCCCTTGCAATGATAATTGAAAATTTCTGATTATCCTCAAGGTAAGCATACTTGAGGTGTGGAGGAAGGGGCTTTAATTCTGGTTTAGGCTCTTGGCTAGGCTCTGGATCATTCGGGGCTAGTGATAATGGCAAAGTGTCTTCATTGTGTTCAGAAGGTATCCCCACACTTGGACCTTGCTCCATATGCTTCTCTTCTATTTCTTCTTGGTGAACTTCAGCTACAGTTTCATCAATGATGTCGCACTGGAAGATAGAATGATCTTCTGGAGGGTGCTTCATAGCTTCATTTAAACTGAAACTCATTGTTCTGCCATCTATCTCAAAGGAGTAAGTTCCTGAGAATGCATCCAGCTTGAACTTTGAAGTCTATAGGAATGGTCTTCCAAGCAGGATTGATGATGGTCTTCCTGAGTCATTAGGGGGCATTTCCAGATATAGAAGTCAATGGGAAATGTGAGCCCCTTAATGCTCACTAATACATCTTTAGCAATTCCAACTACTGTAATAATGCTTTTATCTGCTAACACAAAACGAGCTGCCGACCTTTTTAAGGGAGGGAGCCTCAAAGTATCATATATAGACAATGGCATTATACTAACACACGCTCCTAAATCACACATGCACTCAGAAAATATTACACCTCCAATGGTACAGTTAACCATGCATGGACTTGGATCACTACATTTTTCAGGTATACCTCCCATTAAAGCAGATATAGAACTACCTAAAGGAATAGTTTCTAATTCATTAATTTTATCTTTATGTATGCACAAATCTTTTAGAAACTTTACATATTTAGGTACCTGCTGAATGACATCAAAAAGGGGAACAGTTACCTCAACCTTTTTGAAAATTTCTACCATTTTGGGATCAAGTTCCATATGCTTTCTAGGCTTCCTTGCAAGTTGTGGAAATGGGATAGGAATGGCGTCCTGTACAGCTTCAGCTTCCTTTGCTTCTCCGTTCCTTGGTTGAACTGCTTCTTCTTCAACTATGTCTTCCTCTTCAGCATCTTCCACTTCCACCACATCCTCTACGGGGACGTGTTCTGGTAGGCTTGGCTCCTCATGGTTCCTCTCTTGCAGTGTGGTTCCGGACCTCAAAGTAATGGCGTTGATGCCACCCTTGGGGTTAGGTAAGGGTTGAGAAGAAATTTTACTGGAGCTTAAAGGTTGGTTAATGGGATTAGGTAATGAATCTATCCTGGAGGCGAGAGCTTGTAAAGTGGCATTCAGACCATTTAAAGTAGAGTTTAGCTGTGTCTGCATATCTTGTTGTCCTTGTGCAAGAGAACGAAGCATCTCGTTATTTGATGAGGAATTAGGATAGGTGATCTGGGGAACTTGTTGTTGGTTATGCTGGGGTCCTTGAGATTGTCGTAGGTGAGGTGCTCTGTAAGGTTGATTCTGATTCTGCTGCCTGTTGTTGTTATTCCACCTCTGGTTTCCATTGTTATCTCTGCCTCCTCTGTTATAGCTGTCCCTCCAGCCATCCTTGGTTATGGTTTCCACCTTGGTTGTAATTGCCGCCTTGTTGATTGTATCCTTGATTTGGGCAGTCATAGAAGTTATGAGTAGCTACCACAGTGTTGTCTTCTTGTTGGAGCTGCGGACATTCATCAGTATAATGACTATAATCAGCACAGATTCTGCATACTCTTTGGGGAACTAACTGTTGGCTCTGTTGTGATGGGTGAGGCTGAGCTTGTTGTTGTTGGTTCAACTGCATTTGCTTAAGTAGGTTGGTCATTTCACATATACTCTGTGTAAGAGCAGTGGTCTCAATGCTAGAGGAAACCTCTGCAACAGCTTTTGAGTGGCTGTGCCTGTGCCTGTGATTCCTAGTGGACTCAGCTAAATCGCTGATCAGTTGCCATGCTTCATCTGCGGTCTTGTACTTTTTCATAGAACCATTACTAGCACCATCCAGTGTAGTTTTATCCTGAGGCTTCATGCCTTGTGTGAAGTAGCTGATCAACACTAGTCTGTCAATCATGTGATGGGGGCATGCGTCTATAAGGTTCTTAAAGTGCTCCCAGTACTCATAAAGAGTCTCTGATTCTCCTTGAACAATGCAGGAGATCTCTTTCCTCAGTCTATCTGTGACTTCAGCTGGAAAGTATTTTTTCAAAAATTCTCTCCTGAGCGTATCCCAGTTGGTAACAGTTGCTTCAGGTTGGGAGTAGTACCACTCCCTTGCCTTTCCCTCAAGAGAAAACGGGAAGGCGGTTAACAGAATAGAAGTTTCATCTGCACCATGATGCCTAACAGTAGAACAGGCTGTCTGAAAACCCCTTAGGTGCTTGATAGGCTCCTGAGCAGGTAAGCCATGAAACTTGGGCATCAAGTTGATTAGTGCAATTTTTAGTTCAAAATCTGCAGCCAGAGTTGGATGATGCACTTGATAAGGCTGCAGTGTAAAATCTGGGGCTCCTGCCTCCTGGAGAGTAATCCTCCTAGGTTCTGCCATTCTATCTGCACGAGAATTAACTGAATTAGTAGTAAAGGAGCTTGTTTCGCTCTCAGATGGCGGTTCAGATTCGCCCTTAGATGAGACTGGCGAATTGATAACAATCACTTCACCACCCTCAGAGGCTATCCTACGCCGAGCTCGCCTAATACGTGAAAGAGTTCTTTCAATTTCAGGATCAAATGTAGCTAAGCTCGGATAAGGCAGTGAACGCGTCATTTAATGAAAGAAACATATAGCACATGGTAATAAAATAAAAAAATAAAATATACAAATAAAATAAAAATATGTACACTAATTAATAATCTAGCACACTATTGCAACTCCCCGGCAACGGCACCATTTTGACGATCGGGTTTCTGCCAGTAGAGAATTTTATAAAAATAATCGCGTTGTAAGTATAGTTTCTAAACCAACAGAGAATTCTTTCGTACAAAAACTTTGGTTGTCACTAAAGCAAATCCAATAAAATTTATAACTGAAGTATTCAAACCTCGGGTTGTCTCTCAAGAAATTGCAGGGAAGTATGATTTATTATTGGTTATGTAAAAAGAGATATTTTTGGGTTTTTGAAATAAGGAACAAGTAAATTTAAATGACAAGAAAAATAAATTAATAATTATAAAGAAAACTCTTGGCAAGGTATGAGAACCGGAAATCCCATCTTAGTTATCCTTATCAGGTGTGATGAGAATTGGATTTTACTCCCACTTAGTTAACCCTTACTAAATAAAGGAAAGTCAAGTGGACCAATCAATTTGATCCTCAAGTCCTAGTCAACTCCTGTGGAAAGACTAGCTTTAGAGCGATCCAAATCAATCAGCAATCCCAATTTTCAATCAACTCAGGTGTTACCAATTACTTAACCAAAACCAAAAGGAGAAAAATCTAAATTATTTATATGATAAATAGAATAAAACAATCTTAATTCTGAAATACCTCAAATTATATTAAATAGAACATTCAGATCTTAACATGGAAAAGTTCATAAGCCAATTTGGAAAGATAAATAACAATTAAAGTAATAGAATAAATAAAAGTAGAAAATAAATTAAAGGAACATTGAACCTGTGATTGAAGAGAAGTATCCTAATCATAATAGAAATCCTAAATCCTAATCCTAATTCCTAAGAGAGAGGAGAGAACCTCTCTCTCTCTAAAACTACATCTAAAACCAAAATTGTAAATATGAAAGTTGTATCAATTCCTCCTCTTTTGATTTTCCTATTCTCTGGCTTATATTCTGTGTTTCTGGGCTTGGATTTGGGTCGAAAAGGGGTCCAGAAATCGCTGGGGGCGTTTTCTGCAATTTCTGCACGTGGCGTCTGTCACGCGTACGCGTCATTTGCATTCTGCTCAAGGCACGCGTCCGCGTCGTCCACACGTACGCGTCGCTGCCATTTTGCGCTAGGCACGCGTTCGCGTCGTCCACGCGTGCGCGTCGCTGCCATTTTCTTCAAAACTCCATTTTTGTGCTTTTTTTCCATTTTTGTATGTTTCCTTTCTGTCTTCTAAGCCATTCCTATCCTGTAATCTCTGAAATCACTTAACACACATATCAAGGCATCGAATGGTAATAAGAGAGGATTAAACATAGTAAAATTTAAGAGAAGCATGTTTTCAATCATAGCACAAAATCAAGAAGGAAATTATAAAACCATGCATTTTGTATGGATAAGTGTATGAAAAATTGATAAAATCCACTCAATTGAGCACAAAATAAACCGTAAAATAGTGGTTTATCAATACGTTATATATGAAAGAAAAAGTAAAGCAATATAGACACCATAAAATTCACTTAAAGTGATAGCCTGATTTATTTAGAAGTAAATCCAATTATTTTTATTAGACAATGATGTTGTATAAGGACATTTGAGGTTGCGAAAAAGTCTAACAAGTACTTATAATGAATATACAGAGATACCACATTAGTTTCACAATGGAGGGTTATGGCCCCGAAACTTTTCATAAAAATACTAATAATTTATGTAAGTTGGCTTAATTTTGTTACTCTCATATAAAATACGTTGTTTGTTGAAGGCCGATGTTAGCTTCTTTAAACACTATAAAATCATCTAGTATATAACAAGAAAACTAATAACAAAAAAACAAACAAAATCAAATCTAAGAAGATTCGGTAACTTTTTTATTCGACTTAGGTATTTTTTATTTAAATAATTTAGTGTTATTTTATATTTTAATCTTTATTTAATATTAAATAAGTATTGATATTATTATATTTTTATAAGTTGATAGAAGAATTTGCAAGAAAAATCCTTTTCTTTATGTTTTTTGGTTATTTACATTGAAAAAAAATTGTTAAAAGACTTAATTCTGATTCTGAAGATTTTAAAACTCTCAGAAACTGAGTACCATTAAATAGTACTTTATAATTTTTATTTGTAGATATTTATTTTTTTTATGATATTAGTAATAAAAAAATAAATTTTATTTATAAATTTCATTTTAATATAAAAAATTTTATCATGATTTTTATGTTAAAATTTTTACCCCTTAAAAAATTTTCAGTCAAGTTCGGGCTACTATGAGTACGGTAATATATATCCGAGAATACAAGTATGGTACCTATTTGAGAGTAGTGATGCAAAAGGAACAAAATATCAAATATCAGAAAATAGAGAAAAGGCTACACATTTTATTTATCTTGAATAATTTCACCTTCAATGTCCTACAATAGAGAAAAGGCTATACATGAGTCCAAAAATACATTAAGTATAGTTAAATCATATAAAGTAAGGTATAATTTTGTTAAATAATTTACCTTTGTCTCTGGTCTCGATAATCTCGGTCGCACTCTTAATTTTTCTTTATAACAGTAGCAAGATAGCAAACTAATATTAATGAAATCCAATATATTCTTCTATTGAAATGTGAATGAACAAATAACAAGAATATACAAATGAATGAGAAGTATCAGTTCTTATATAATGTTGATATGATGCATATTTATAGGAATTAGTTAAGCAAAGAGTTAGCTATATGACTAGGTAACGAATGATTTGAATTATCTTCATCTATATTATCTGTTGGTCATTCTTTTATTCTTCTCTGTTACCGTTATCCTTTTTTTTTTAACAAATTTTAAATTTAAAATCTTAAAATTCTCAAATTGAATGTTCTTAAATATTGATATTTAATTTAATTAAATACATATTTAATTATTAATTAGAATAAAACTTAAATATAATGTGTATATTATTTTTAAGCTGCCGAATTTTACTTGTTTTATAATAAATATTAAATTGATATATTGACTCAAAATTCATTCATGAGGAGGACAACTCAAGTGATGTGCTTAACTCGGATGAGAGATTATGCAGCTTGTCTTTTCTTTATTCATTCCTTCCTTTTATTTTGTGTGTCTGTTTGTCTAATATTGTATTATTAATTTTATTTCAATTAGCGTCTTTAAATAGCAACAATCATACTAACGTGTTTCAGAGGCACAGGCACATTAGTTTATAGACAGTCTAGAGGACGAGGATGCTATTTTTAAAAGAATTGTATTAACTCTTAGAATGGAAGACTTGCTTTTCAGAGGAGTCATAACAACCAATTATTAGTAGACAAACATGTTCAGTCAAAAATAAAAAATATCATTAAACCAAAATACTAAGCTTAGATAAAACTGGAAAATAAAAGAGTTACAGTTATGTTCAACAAAAGTACATCAAATATAGTATTCTCCTGGACACCATATTTCACAAAATCGCCGAGCTTTGTCACGCGCAATAGGATCCAAATCATCTATAAGATATGGCTTTTTATTCAAATCAAAGTCTTTTACAACAGCTTGGATTATTAGCAATTCAGTTTTAGAACGAACGTACCCTCTCTTTCGAAAAAACTTTGCAATAAGTTGTTCAACGATAGTGAATTGCTTTCGACATGCCTAGTGGAACTCACATGCTGGCTTATTTGTAATACTCATCTACAAAGACAAATGTAATGATTAAAATTCAATTAACAGTGCTATTTATAGTGTTTGGAAAATAAATTCTTTTTTAAAATTACCTTCAAATCTATTAGTATCACATCAGTATCCCAATTAAAATCTTTCGTAAAGTATGGAAAACTGAACCTTACCAGATTCCACATGCTCAAACGAATCATAATCCAGGTAACATTTAAAGGATTATCTTCAATTAAATAACAAAACGCAAAAAGAATGGTAAACGTAGCAAACCTTAAGAGTAGAATTCATAATAGTTGATGAAGCACTATCGTAGGATGCACGATAGAAGGGTGATTTTTCAGAGATATTCGTGTGAGAATTGAGAGCTACTAGCTAGGAATGGATATTGATCTTATTACGCCAAACGTCAGAGGCAACATCGAGTGCGTGTTGCAACGACGAGAAAAGAGAAGCAGAAGCCATCTCCTTAGCGAATTTGATGCTTCCACAGCATTCGAAAAACTCACTTTCTTCCACAGCAATCCAATTTGAAGATTTGCAACAAGATTGTGAGACTTGAGGCAATGATGTATCACCATGCTCAGATAGAATTGCCATCTTGGATCACCTAAATATTAAGAAGTGCATTATGAATAAAAAAACAAAAGTAGGTATAGAAAGTTTCTGCATCAATATTTTTTATTAGTATTTTTAATGTATTTGAACATTAAAAATTGAATCTGCAAATTAAAGGTTGTCCATTATTTTTTCTTATATGTAATAATTCAAGTTTTAAATACTATGCAGCTTTTATCACTTTAATTAGAATTTGACATTATTTTCAAATAAAATTAGAATCAACAGCAAGCATGCACTATAAATCTTCAACAAATTCAGAAAGACCATCATAAATGTATGAAAATAATGTACGTAATAGATAAACTAATACTATTTTCACAAATACATGAAGGAAAAGATATCGTAACATATCATATTCTTCTTTTCATTAATGTAGCATCACCAAAGAACCACATGTTGAAAGGAAAGATTTAAGGAACAATTAACCAAAAGCTTGATGGTGATAAAAGTATTGAAAGATTATAGATGAAAATTCAGCATGAGTTATGTACAACAAGGCTCCAAACACATGCATCAAGAGCACAAGAAATAGCAGGTTCTTCCCAACAACCTATCTACTAAGAGGAGAAAGCACTCAACAACCTAATAACAACAAATGAAGGAAATCTATTTCATAACTCAGGAACAAACATTACAAAGATGACAAGAAGAAGTATAAGAAAAAAATTTGAGTATAATCCTTGCAGAAATTGTATTTACAAAAATATAAAAAAAACATGATACTCACAGGAATTGAAAGAGGATAAGAAAAGAAAATAATCTGAAAAAAAGATTTTCCCAATTCTCTAGCGGTGTGATTTTGTGCTGCACCAAATTAATTAGAGGGAACAGTTAAAATCTTTTTGACCAAATTAGAGGGAAAATATTTAAGTAAAAAATGGGAAAAATGGTGGGAACCATACCAGAAATATTCATCGCGTGCAACTTTGCTCGGGGAAATCAGAATAGAGAAATCCGAGAATCTGAAAGCCGAATACAATTCTTGCCATGAAGAAATGAGTTTGTCACAAATCTCTGCCCAATTTGTGCAACAACTTTGCATCAGTAACATTATTGTGTGGCTAAAGGCAGTGCCTTTTGGAAGCCCAGCCACTAAGAAGATCACACACATCTCCCTAATGCAATGCATGTCCTAAACTCAGCGTCGGTGAAGAAACCCAAACTCAAGGAGTTATCGAGCTTCTCAACCTCTCATCAGATTCGTCCCTAATTTCAGCATCACCAAAGGATCGGAGAAGAAAGAATGAGATTGCCAGGAGATTATTGTAGCGGCAGATTCACACGAGGTAGGGACAAGGAAGAAATGAGATGGCAGAAAAGAGAAAATGGGGATCTGAGATTCAAGCAACAAAAAGAATTCAAAGAAAGGGATCAAAGCTAAGCAGAGGGAGAAGGGCTCTCAATAGCTTCGATTTGGGTATTTGTTAGAGCTTTCTCTTCATTTTACGTTTTAAATTTTATCTATCAAATATATTTTAAAGTATTTTATTTTAAAATGATATTCATTTATTCTCATTTAATGATTAAATCTGATTAAAAATTTTAATTTCAATTTTGAGCTTGTAAAACATAATTAAGATTGTAAACAAAAATTTAAAATAAAATAAAAATAGTTAATCATGTAAAACAAAATGTGACCTAATAAAATGAAGGATATTATGAATAGAGAGTTGATTCATTAAAATAAAATAATATAATAAATAATTAGTACTAAATATTAATTAATTGATATTGTATTTGACAAATTTAATTTATCTTTACATAATAATATATGAAAATATATAGTAAAACTAATATTTATCTAAAATAATAATTGTGAAATAAATAATTAATGGTAAATTAAATAATAGTATAAATAAAAAATTTAATTTTTAATTTCACAAAATAATTTTTAAAAAAAAATTATACATATAATAAGAGTACAGTACTCACAAATATATGTAGTGAGTAGGCAAAGGATTCGACGGTCTCAGAACGTTTGGACTATTAAATGATCCCATAACAAAACATGTTTTTTAAGTTTTTTAATAATGGTTAAATAGTCCTTATTTAATTTTAATTATAAATTAGTCCTTTATATATTATTTAATTATAAAATCTATTTTTTATTTTATAAATTATTTTTTTTATCATTCATCTATCATGTTTATTGAGAATCAAAAACTAAAACAATAATAAATTAGATCTTCCATTAATGGTAATAAATATTTTACAATCTTAATCGATTATAATTTTATCATTGATCCAATTACATACGTATTGGGTTGGAAAAATTGTTTTTGTTAAAAATTCAATCGATTGGATGCACAAACCAATCGATTGAGGCTTCCCAAACTTCAATCGATTGGAATTGATACACAATCGATTGAATTTTGCAAGGCATGTGACATTTTTCTTATTCAATCGATTGGTCATATTACCCAATCGATTGAAATCATCAAAGTAATCTGGTTTTAGTTAATTCAATCGATTGGTTCTGTTACCCCTCAATAAATTATTATTTTCGAAAACCCCATTTTTAACTTTAATTTCCCAAATACGAGTTTTTTTTATGCAAAGCAAGTTCGCCGCACTATAATTTTTATAGAGTTTGCCTAACCCCGACGAATTTCACTTCAAGTTCTAAAAAAAATGGCTAACTCAAGTTCTTGAAGTACATAGGAGTACACAACAATATTGGAAAAATAATAGGTTTTTTTTTTTAATTTATAATAAGAAAAAATCCTGGTTAAATATGTCTTATTCTTGTGTATCTGCGTATTTCTGGAAACGATGATAATTGTTGCCATTAACGTTGAAAAAGCCATGCTTGTTATCGGTATATTTTTGTGTACTCCTATGTACTCTTGTAGACGATGATAATGGCTTAAAAATTTGAGTTTTGTTGGTTTTAAAAAATTCGAGTGAAATTCGCCGGGGTTAGACAAACTCTATAAAAATTTTAGAGTTCGGTAGGTCAAACGAACTCTATAAAAAGATATAGAGTGCGGCTAACTCGCCCTAAATAAAAAAAAATCGTATTTGAAAAATTAAGTTTAAAAATAGAATTTTGGAAAATGATATTTTTTAAATGATAAGTGTTACGGTAGGTAACCGGAGATTAATGGGCTGGATGGCGTTGGTTGGCCCAATCGTTTGGGGGAGGAAGCCTTTGAGAGGGTCTGCGCCTTGAAGGCCTCCGTCCGACTTGTGAGTATGGGTGAATGGGGGGTGGTACCTGCAAGGACACTCCGATGCCTAAGTCAGCAAGAGTGTTAGCAGGTTTAGAGAGTATTGGGACTTAGAGATACCTGAAGGGTGTTAGTGTATTTATAGTGGTGATCCAATAACCACCGTTGGAGTAGTGCCACTTTTCTAGGGTGTTAACCGTCCCTTTATCTTAGGAAAGTTAAGATATGACTCGTGGAAGTGGTTAGAGAGATTCTAGGGGCAGTTGCTCATTCAAATGAGTGCTTATCTGCTAGCTAACCCTCGTTCCCGACTTCTTTAGAGTAAGTCGAGATGAGTACCGACTTCGTAGTGGCTGATCTGGTGAAAGGTGAGGTCAACCCTTTGGGTTGGGCCTTTTTACTTGGACCCTGGGCCTTAATCGTTGGGCCAGGATATGAACAGTGCCCCTACTCGAGCCCAATTTCTCTTTAAGATTTGGGTTCGAGTATACTACTCGGGGTTGTGACCGACGTTATGTTTCGAAACCGACGTGACTTTTGTGACCTTTTGGTTCTGACAGTTACGTCTAATCAAGCGTCGTGTCCGTTAGGGATGTGCGTAAGGATTGATGGTCTTGGTAACGGTGCATTTTCATTAATGACTGCCCCGTTTTTACCATTGTGCCCCTAACGTACTTATAAATACTTTCCCTCTCTTTCATTGTTTCGTTTCTGCGATTTTCAAATTTCCCTTTCATTCGTTCGTGCTGTATTTTTGCATTTTCGAAGGCTTTCGTTTTCTCCAACCCTCATTTTCGGATAAAGGTTAGTTCTTTTTGTAACATGCTTTTCTATTTGCATGCCTTCATTTTGTAGATAGGTTGGTTTGTATACTTCAGTTCCGTATTTCCTCCTTTAGAGACCGTGTTTTTTATTTTCCTTTTCTTTTTTCCTTGTAGGTTTTTTGCTACCTTTTTAAGAAAAAGAAATGGCTTCCGTAGATATCCTTTCTCAATGGGTTGATGTCACGGTCCTAGGGGAGGAACCCTCAGTCGATACTGAGTTTATCACCAACCTTCACACTCACCACAGAATTTGTACTTCTGAGGATGACGAGCCGAAGTATGAATTGCTAGTCCCGGGTCCTGAAGACCGGGTTTGCTTTGGGAGGGTCAATGAGGCGGCCCCTCATTTTTTCTTTATGTATGAGTGTATGATCACCCGTTTGGGTGTTTTTCTTCCTTTTTCAAACTTTGAGATATCTGTTTTGCATCACTGCCGAGTTGCCCCTACCCAACTTCACCCCAACTCTTGGGGTTTTTTGAAAATTTATCAATTTATTAGCCAAGCTTTGGAGTTCCCGACTTCTTTGAAGATTTTTTTCTATCTCTTCCATATGACCAAACCCTTCAGTGGGCTAAACAATAAGCAACAATGGGTGTCTTTCCGAGCCATACAGGGTCGGAGAGTTTTTACCCTTTTTGACGAATCCTTCCATGACTTTAAAAATTATTTTTTCAAAGTTCAAGCCGTAGAGGGTCACCATCCCTTTTTTCTGGATGATAATTCTTCTCCCCGATTTCCTTTATACTGGCTGGAGGCCTCCCCCTGCGAGAAATATGGTCTGGATGACCTGGATGAGGTAGAAGCAGCCATTGTGGGGTTCCTCCGAGAAGTGTGGGGGAGGGCCCCATACTTGGACACAAAAAAGTTTCTCCAGGGGTCTCCGACCTTTGTCCAGGCACAGCTAGGTAGCTTTTATTTGTTTGTTAGATTTTCGACTTGTCTGACTGACCTTTCCGACTTGTCTGATCTATCTGTTATTGTCTTTTCAGAGGTGGCAAAGGCAAACACTCAGGAGTCTTACCAAAGGGTCCAGGAGGCTAAAGCAAGGTCTCGCGCCAGGACTGGTAGCGCCAGGGCGGTTATCTCTCCTCCTCCTCCTCCTCGGAACGTTGGGACTCCCTCTCAGCCCATCGTGATTTCTTCTTCAACTTTCTCTCAGCCGCCCCCTCTGCCCGACCTTCTCCTGAGCCAGAGAATAAGAAGCGCAAGACCTTAGAGTCTGGCTCTTCTGGTGAGGTGAAGGCGGATGCTCTTGCATTCGTCCGAAAGAACATCTACCCCAAGCTCGTATAAGCATGGATGATGTGTCTGTTCGTCACCACCTTACCACTCTGGTTGAAGAGAGTCTCAAGGTGGCGGGGGTTTGTGGCAAACTCTTGGATATTTTTGAGAAGGCTCCTCTCAGCTCTTTAGGGATGACCTCGAGGGTCGAGGAGCTGGAAGGAAGGCTTCGTATATATCAAGAGCATGAGAGGGAGTTGAAGGAGGAAGTCGCCAACCTGAAGGAGGAGAGAGATAATCTTCGGGAGAAGGGGAGGAAGTTGCAAGCCCAATGCAACATGGAGGTGGACTTGAGGAAAACAGCGCAGGGCAGCTATCAAAAGTTATTTGAAGATCTTGTGGCTGTGAAGAATGATCTGCTGAATTCTCGGAAGGCCTATGCCGAGTTGGAGGACTCTATCGCTGATGGCGCCGAGGAGGCTTGGAGGGTCTTTAAGGAGCAGGTCGGAGTCATTGCTCCTGACTTGGACCTTTCTCCTTTAGATCCCGACAAAGTCGTCATCGACGGTGCCATTGTGGATCCTCCTACCCCTGTGATTGTTTCCGAGTCAGAATTGAAGACTCGAGGGCAGAAGATCATAGAGTCCCCTCCTCGTCCTAAGGACGCTCCGAGCTCTTCTACTGTTCCTCCGACTTCCTCTCCTATGGATGCCTCTCTTCCTGGTCCTGGCGGCGTTCTTCCTGACTCTGGTGGTGGTGATCCGTCTACTCTTCTTCCTAAAAAGTAATTTGTTGGCTATTTTGGGGCCCGGCCTGTGGGTCCCCCCTTTTTTAAACTTCTTTATTTGTGTTGGTGGTGATGTTTTGAACAATTTGCTTTTGGCCTTATAAGGCCGTAAACAAAATATTTAAAATACCCTTTTTAAATAAGGGTTTAAGTTAAAAATAAGTACCCTTTTTGGATGAGGGTTTAAGTTACTTTATGCGTGCATGCTTTTCTGATTTTTCGAATTCCCCTTGATCTTTTCTGGAAAACCTTTTCTTTGGCTTGTCTGTCTTTTTGAACCTTTTAGTTTCAAGGATCTTTAGAACAGCCTTTTAATTTTTCTTGGGTTTTTTCCTATCTCTTTCGTTATTCCTAGTACTCAATTTTGTCTTATTGAGTTTTTATGACTTAGGTTATTTTTGCGATTCGTTTTCTGTTTCTACTCGGTCTTTTCGTTCTGACTTGTGAGTCAGAACGTTTCCGAGTTTCTTACGATCACCTTTTATAACCTCTTTAGACCGACTTGTACCTCGTCGTTTTATCCTGATGACCATCTAGGTCGGTTCATGGAATTTTCACGTTTTGTCGAGCTTAAGTCGGTGCGTTTCGTAGAAAGAGAAAACAACAAAGGAATTTAAGAGATATTTGTAAGATAAAAAGATCTTTATTAATTGGGGAGGTACTTTATTGCTACTAAGGATTTTTGACAGTCTATTTCCCTTAGCCTCTACTATGATGCCTCGTTAAAAACCCTTCTCCAGAAAAAACCCTTTGGTTTTGGGAAAAAATCATGAAGTTGGGAAAAGAGTACATCAGGGAGTAGAGTTCGCTTTTAGCTATAGTACCTTTTCATATTACAAGCATGCCACGACCTTGGTAACTCGGTGCCGTCCAAGTTGGTTACTTTATAATAGCCCTTTCCTAAGACCTCATTGATTTTGTATGGTCCTTTCCAGTTTGCAGCGAGCTTTCCTTCTCCTGATTTGTTGACTCCAATGTCGTTTCTGATCAAGACTAAGTCACTTGGGGTGAATGCTCTTCGAATGACTTTTTTGTTGTATCTTGTAGTCATCCTTTGTTTCAACGCTGCTTCTCTTATCTCTGCTTCTTTTCGGACCTCGGGAAGCAAGTCGAGCTCCTCTTTATGCCCCTGTATATTTCCGATCTCGTCATGGAGAATCACTCTTGGGCTTTGTTCATTGACTTCTATTGGGATCATGGCTTCTACGCCATAGACTAGTCGGAAGGGTGTTTCTCCAGTGGCGGATTGGGGGGTTGTCCTGTAAGCCCATAGCACTTGTGGGAGCTCTTCGGCCCAGGCTCCTTTTGCATCTTGTAATCTTTTCTTTAGCCCTGCCAGTATGACTTTGTTGGCTGCCTCGGCTTGCCCGTTGGCTTGCGGGTGTTCCACCGAGCTGAACTGGTGTTTGATCTTCATACTGGCTACTAGGCTTCTAAAGGTAGAGTCGGTGAATTGGGTTCCATTATCTGTAGTAATGGAATGAGGTATCCCATATCTCTTGATGATATTTTTGTAGAGGAACCTCCGACTTCTTTGTGCGGTGATGGTGGCCAGTGGTTCTGCTTCTATCCACTTTGTGAAATAATCTATTCCCACAATCAGGTATCTGACTTGTCCTGGCGCCTGGGGAAAAGGTCCTAACAAATCCATTCCCCATTTTGCAAAAGGCCATGGAGAAGTGATACTGATGAGCTCCTCCGGGGGAGCCACATGGAAATTTGCATGCATCTGGCATGGTTGACACTTTTTCACAAATTCTGTGGCATCTTTTTGCAAGGTCGGCCAGTAGAATCCAGCTCGGATCACTTTCCTGGCTAGTGACTTTGCTCCGAGATGATTTCTGCAGATCCCACTGTGGACTTCTTCCAACACTTCGGTGGTTTGAGGTCGGTACACACTTTAATAATGGTGTTGATATCCCCCTTCTGTAGAGGATATTTCTCACCAGAGTGTAATGTTATGCTTCCCTTCGGATCTTCTTAGCCTCTTTCTCCTCCTTGGGGAGGATGTCGAATTTCATGTATTCGACCAAGGGGTTCATCCAACCGAGGTTTAATCCGACTATCTCAAGGACCTCTTGTTTGTCTTCTACTTTTACCACGGAGGGTTTCTGGAGAGTTTCTTGGATCAGGCTTCTGTTATTCCCTCCTGGCTTGGTACTTGCCAACTTGGATAGGGCATCTGCTCTGCTATTTAGATCCCGAGTTATGTATTTGACCTCGGTTTCTGCAAAGCGCCCAAGATGTTCCAGAGTTTTTTCCAAGTACCTTTTCATATTTGTGTCCTTCGCCTGATACTCTCCACTTATCTGGGAGGTTACTACTTGCGAATCGCTGTATATCATCACTTTTGTAGCACCGACTTCTTCCGCCAGCTTCAATCTAGCAATCAAGGCTTCATACTCTGCCTGATTATTTGAAGCTGAGAATTCAAATTTGAGGAAAACCTCTATTTGGGTCCCTCTTTCGTCCACCAATATTATGCCTGCACTGCTCCCTGTTTTGTTTGAGGAGCCATCTACATAGAGTTCCCATGTAGTTGGTCTTTCCTCTTGTTCTCCCGCGTATTCCGCAATAAAGTCGGTGAGGCACTGGGCTTTAATCGCCGTCCGAGTTTCATACTTCAAGTCGAACTCGGAGAGTTCTATTGCCCACTGAACCATTCTCCCTGCAACATCCGTCTTTTGGAGGATTTGCTTCATAGGTTGGTTCGTGCGAACTCTTATTGTGTGAGCTTGAAAGTAAGGTCGTAGCCTTCGTGAGGCTACTACTAAGGAGTAGGCGAACTTCTCTAGTTTGTGGTACCTTAGCTCAGGGCCTTGTAGAACTTTACTGATGAAATATACTGGGTGCTGTCCGACCTCATCTTCTCTTATCAGGGCCGACGAGACGGCCTTGTCTGCTACAGATAAGTATAGGACGAGGTCTTCCCCAGCTATGGGTCGGGTTAGAATAGGAGGTTGGCTCAAGAATCTTTTGAACTCTTGGAACGCCTCCTCGCATTCCGGAGTCCATTCGAATTGACATCCCTTTCTCAATAAGGCGAACAGTGGAAGGGATTTTAGTGCTGATCCTGCCAAGAATCTGGAGAGGGCTGCAAGTCGGCCGTTCAGCTGCTGGACCTCTCTTAAACAGGTCGGGCTTTTCATCTCCAGGATAGCTCTACACTTGTCGGGATTAGCTTCAATCCCTCTTTGTGTTAGCATAAACCCTAGGAATTTTCCTGCCTCTACTGCAAAGGCACACTTTGAGGGATTTAGTCTCATCCCGTGTAACCTTATGGTGTCGAAGACTTGTGAGAGGTCTGCCAAGAGATTGACTTCTTTCTTGGTCTTTACCAGCATGTCGTCGACGTACACTTCCATTAAGCCTCCAAGGTGAGAGGCAAACACCTTATTCATCAGCCTCTGGTATGTGGCCCCTGCATTCTTTAATCCAAACGGCATGACCACGTAGCAAAAATTAGCTCTGGGCGTGATGAATGATGTTTTTTCCTGGTCTGGCTCATGCATCGGGATTTGGTTATACCCCGAGTAGGCGTCCATGAATGACAAGTATTGATACCCTGAGCTGGAGTCTACCAAGGTGTCAATACTTGGCAGTGGATAGGGGTCCTTGGGACAGGCCTTATTTAAGTCGGTATAGTCGACACACATTCTCCATTTACCATTTTGTTTTTTGACTAGCACTACATTGGCTAACCATGTTGGATACTTGACTTCTCTGATGAAGCCGGCTTCTAGGAGCGCTTGTACTTGCTCTTCTACTATTAGGGCTCGTTCTGGGCCGAGCTTGCGTCTTCTTTGTTGTACAGGTCGGGACCCCGGGTAAATCGAGAGCTTATGAGACATGAGCTCGGGGTCTATCCCAGGCATGTCGGAGGCTTTCCAGGCGAAGAGATCGGAGTTATCTTTTAGGAGCTTAGTCAACCCTTGTTTTAGGGTTTCCCCTAGGTTGGCCCCTATGTGAGTATTTTTTCCCTCCTCTTCGCCGACCTGTATCGCCTCTGTTCTTCCTCCCGGTTGTGGACGCAGCTCCTCTTTGGCCCTTGTGCCTCCGAGCTCTACTGTGTGAACTTCTCTGCCTTTTCCTCTCAGGTTTAGGCTTTCATTGTAGCATTTCCTTGCCAATTTCTGATCTCCCCTTACTGTTGTTATCCCCGCTAAGGTCGGGAATTTCATACAAAGGTGAGGAGTGGATACCACCGCTCCGAGTCGATTAAGGGTAGCTCTGCCAATTAAAGCATTATATGCTGACCCTACATCGATGACTATGAAGTCTATGCTCAGAGTTTTTGATTTTTCCCCTTTTCCAAAGGTGGTGTGGAGGGGCAAAAATCCTAGTGGCTTTATTGGCGTGTCGCCTAGTCCGTATAAGGTGTCGGGGTAGGCTCTTAATTCTTTCTCATCCAACCCTAGTTTGTCGAAAGCGGGCTTAAAAAGAATGTCCGCTGAGCTTCCTTGGTCTACTAGGGTTCTGTGGAGATGAGCATTTGCTAGGATCATAGTTATTACCACTGGATCATCGTGTCCAGGGATTATTCCTTGCCCATCTTCTTTTGTGAATGAAATAGTTGGGAGGTCGGATGACTCTCCTCCGACCTGGTAGACTCTCTTGAGGTGTCTTTTGCGAGAGGATTTGGTGAGTCCCCCTTCTGCGAACCCCCCTGAGATCATATGGATATGTCTCTCCGGAGTCTGCGGTGGTGGGTCTCTTCTATCCACATCATCTCGCTTTCTCTTCCCATGGCCGTCCGACCTTTCTATGAGATATCTGTCAAGCCGACCTTCTCTAGCCAGCTTTTCTATCACATTTTTGAGGTCGTAACAGTCATTTGTGGAGTGACCATATATTTTATGGTACTCACAGTAGTCGCTACGGCTCCCCCTTTTTTATTTTTAATGGGTCTGGGGGTGGCAGCCTTTCGGTGTTACAAATCTCTCTGTATACATCCACTATAGAAACTTTCAGAGGAGTATAAGAGTGATATTTTCTTGGTCTATTGAGACCGAGTTCTTCCTTCTTCTTGGTTTCCCTCTCCCTTTCTTTTGTTGGGGGAGGGTGCCCAGGTCGCCAACTCAGGTCTCTTAACTTAGCATTTTCCTCCATGTTGATGTACTTTTCAGCTCTTTCCTGCACATCACTTAGAGAGATGGGGTGTCTTTTGGATATGGACTGTGAGAAGGGACCTTCTCTGAGCTCATTAACTAACCCCATTATGACTGCCTCGGTGGGCAGGTCTTGAATCTCTAAACATGCTTTGTTGAACCTTTCCATATAGGCTCGTAAGGATTCTCCGACCTCCTGTTTTATTCCCAGGAGGCTTGGTGCATGTTTTACTTTGTCTTTCTGGATAGAGAACCTCATCAAGAATTTCCTTGAGAGGTCTTCAAAACTGGTAACCGACCTCGGGGGGAGGCTGTCGAACCACTTCATCGCTGCTTTTGACAAGGTTGTCGGAAAAGCTTTGCATCGCGTAGCATCAGAAGCGTCAGCCAGATACATCCGACTTTTAAAGTTGCTCAGATGATGCTTTGGATCAGTGGTTCCGTCGTAGAGGTCCATATCGGGGCTTCTAAAGTTTCTCGGAACTTTTGCCCTCATTATGTCCTCACTAAAAGGATCTTCCCCTCCTAGGGGCGACTCTTCTCTACTATCACGGGAGTTCCGACCTTTGAGGGAGGATTCTAGTTTTAAGAGTTTTTCCTCTAACTCTTTTCGTCGATCCATCTCCTCTCTTAGGTGCTTTTCTATCTCCATTTGTCGCTCCCGTTCCTGTTCTAGTTGTTCCAAACGACTTTGGTGGACATGGACTAATCCCATAAGCTCAGTTGCATGGGACTATCCGTCCTTCTCTGACTCACGGCCTTCTGAGGAATTCACCTTCGGGGTTTTGACTCCGGAGGTTCCTTCTTTGTGTTGATCGTTGGTTTCCTGATGGAGGGTTAGGTCCGCGTCATTATTTCCGGTATCCATATTCTCTTGTTCAGAATCTGTTTCCACATGACCCTCCTCGGGGGATCTGTCCGCCATCACTTGTTGATCTCTCGGGTCCCCGGCAACGGCGCCAATGTTACGGTAGGTAACCGGAGATTAATGGGCTGGATGGCGTTGGTTGGCCCAATCGTTTGGGGGAGGAAGCCTTTGAGAGGGTCTGCGCCTTGAAGGCTTCCGTCCGACTTGTGAGTATGGATGAATGGGGGGTGGTACCTGCAAGGACACTCCGATGCCTAAGTCAGCAAGAGTGTTAGCAGGTCTAAAGAGTATTGGGACTTAGAGATACCTGAAGGGTGTCAGTGTATTTATAGTGGTGATCCAATAACCACCGTTGGAGTAGTGCCACTTTTCTAGGGTGTTAACCGTCCTTTTATCTTAGGGAAGTTAAGATATGACTCGTGGAAGTGGTTAGAGAGATTCTAGGGGCAGTTGCTCATTCAAATGAGTGCTTATCTGCCAGCTAACCCTCGTTCCCGACTTCTTTAGAGCAAGTCGAGATGAGCACCGACTTCGTAGTGGCTGATCTGGTGAAAGGTGAGGTCAACCCTTTGGGTTGGGCCTTTTTACTTGGACCCTGGGCCTTAATCGTTGGGCCAGGATATGAACAATAAGTAAAAATGATTTTAGTGTTATAGGAAATGTACTGGAATTTTTTCATTGGTAATTTTTGAAGATGTCAGGTATATTTACGGACATTGAGATGGATGAATAATACTACGAGGACAATGACATTAACCAACAAGAAGAGCTAATATGTGACCAAGATATGATGGATAAATAATATGAATCTGAACAAGATTTTGGAGATGAATTTATTGAGGGAATAACAGAACCAATTGATTGAATTAACTAAAACAGATTGCTTTGATGATTTCAATCTATTGGTAATATGACCAATCGATTGAATAAGAAAAACCCCGCATGCCTTGCAAAATTCAATCGATTGAAGTTTGGGAAGACTGGATTTCAATCGATTGGGTAGTATAAGCAATCGATTGAATTTTAAAAAACCAACATTTTAGTCATTGTTCAATTGATTGGGTAATATAACCAATCGATTGATTTTTGCGAAAACTATGCTGCCTTACAATTTCCAATCGATTGTTTTGTGATAACTTGTAATCTAATCGATTGAGTTATGGAAACCTGAAATTCAATCAATTGTTTTGATAATCCAATCGATTGATTTTCAATAAAACACGATTTCACAGCCCTGGACGAACGTCACGGATCAAATATAAACTTTTAATCGATTGGAATGGCCAAAAAATTTATTACGATCAATGGAAGATCTAATTCGTTATTGTTTTTTATTTTGATTGTTAATAAACATAATAGATGAATAATAAAATAATAATTTATAAAATAAAAAATATTTTTTATAATTAAATAAAATATATAGGGTTAATTTGTAATTAAAATTAGAAAAGGACTATTTAGCAGTTGTTAAAAAAACTTAAAAAACATGTTTTGTTATGGGACCATATAATGGTCCAAATGTTTTGGGACTATCGAATCCAGTGCCTAGTGAGTACCAAACTATGTAAATAAAAGACTACTTTTTTTTTACTTATCCTCAATTCTTTTAAGTTGCCAATGAGTTATAGTTCAAATGGCATAGTCTCCTCATACTCATCTAAGAGATTGCGTGTTCGAGTCTCCCTATCTTTGGTTAATCAGATAGTCCAAAGAATCACATCGACTTTGACTCGGATGTGGGTGGCGTGGGTGTTAGGCAACAGATAATCAGCCACTATCTGCTGTCATATCCTCGCCTCGGGAGTGAGATGAGAACATGCAATGCTAATGGGGGCGGCTTTTTCCCCCTTACTGTACTCCTACTGGGCCTCAGGACGGCCAATCTTCTTCAGCACTGTATCCAATGGAATCTTCCCCTTGATCACATCCGCCTTTATCTTCGGATAGGCGTCTCGGCTAGGTAGAATGTGAGGGAGCTGTAGGAGGGCTTCAAAAGCCTGAGTGAAGGTATCTAACTGTCGTCCTCTAAGAAACACTGTCTCTGCGTCTCCACTCAAAAGATTTTCATAAAATTCCCGCACAATGGACTCATCAATCTCCATCGGATCTTGCTCAATGAAGGTCCACTGGTAATAGGCAATCCGGTCATGAATAATGCTTGCATACTGTTCCGAGGCATCCAGTTTCCTCTCCCAATGAATGGCCCTTGTCATAAGCTTTCCATATTGAATTTTGGCCTTTTCATTGGCGAAAGTGTCCAGCTTATCACTTGGAAGATCGCCGGCAGGAACCGATGATGAAGCCGGCTCCTTGTCTTTACGGCACATCCTAAAAAAGAATGAACAGAGTATAACTCAGAATAAAAAAGTAAATGGCACAAAAAGGCAAGAGAGGAAGTAATTACAATGTAAACTTGGAGCTAATAAAAGTAGATAACACTTAATTGAGTAAAACATCATAAAAGTGTGTTATGTTAAAGAAGCAACAATGTGTTTCTCGAGTAAGTAGCCAAGGTTGCAAGTAAAAGCATGGATAATAATTAAAGCACAAACAACTTAGGCTAATACAATTAAAGTGAATTGAATTATGAAAATCTTGTATATTGAAATTGTGTAAGTGAAGGTACAAGATTGATATAAAATATCCCAACAACAATAACCAAGTCAAGAATAAAGAAGCCTACTTATTCATTCTCAACAACAAGGAAATAATCACATAGACAAAGTTCTTGTTGCAAAAGCATCAAACTTGATAAAAATCAAGTCAAGTCGCTCAAAAACATGCAAGGCATTAAAGAACAAGTAACTTAGTATATGATTATGTGTAATTGAAAACTAAGACGAACAAGCAATTTCACTCAATTCACTAATTGAAAATCAATATGCACTTGTCAACATTGCACCAAATAAGTGACCAAAATTGAATTTGTAAACCAAATTGGTGCAATCAACTCAAATTAACAACCAAGTGCATTATAGAAATTCAACCACGGATAGCATCAAAATCACCTAAAATTGCACAATTCTTGATTAGAATGCCTAATAACTAATAAGAACAAAATCTAAGACATATGGTGGCCAAAACATATGAATTAAAAAAAATCATTTAGGCATTAACTGGAACACTTGGCATGCAAAAGCATGTAGTAAGTGAATTTAGGCTCATTCCAAGCAATCAGCACCCAGAAAAATCAGCAACAACCAATTGCAATCTATATAACAGTAAATAACTAACTAATCTAACCTAACCTATTTACTGAATTCAGATTTAAAATTGGAACAAGGAACAGGGAACAGGGAAGAAAAAACTGGAACCTGAGTTGATGAGTGATGAAAGATGGAGGGTGAAGGATGTAAGTGGGGTCGCAGCTTGCTCTGCCGGACTCACGGCGGAAGCATGGCGCTGGAACAGAAGCAGAAAAGGCGAGCTACCTGGCTAGGAACAGAGCTCGAAGAAGCGATAATGGAGAAAGAGAGAAGAAGAAAGAAAGAAAAGGAGAAGGAAGGAGGGCGACGGAGACGGTGGTCGCCGGCAGTCGCGGCGGTGGCTGATGACGCCGGACAGAGGTGGCTGGAAGGTTGTGTGGTGGTTTGTGGTTTTGGGGAAGGGTTGTGAAAGACGAAGAAGAGAAGAGAAGGATAGGGTGAAACGTGCGTTAGGCTCTATTTTAAAATGGTGAATGCTACGGTGCTTATCACTTTGTATCTAAATTACTAAAAAAGGTAAATAAATAGTATTTAATAATTTTACATGATTTATTTTTTACTTTAAAGGAAAAGTTAGACAATTTAGGCACCATAACAAAGGCACCATAGAACTCACCTTTCAAAATACACGCTCGGTATACATTCTGTGCATACGCACCAGCATGTGCACACTAAGGCAAAAATTGAAGGTTGTTCGCACGTACAGAGGTATGTGCGTACGCGCAAAGCTCTTTTTTTTAGCTCACGTACGCGAGCTATATACACGCGACGAGTACTCTTTTCCTGGGGCTATTGCGTATGCGAACATGGACTGCGCACACATTTTGGGCCAATTTAGGCATGTGTGCGTACGCATAATAAGGCGTGCGTACGCACGGATCAATGAGGCCAGGCAAAGTGTGCGTACGCACCCCTGTGTATACGCATAGAACACTATTTGCACAAAATTTTAAGGACTTTGAGAGTACCAAACAGGACATTTAACATAGTATTTCAACTCCAGAACTTATTCTACCCAAAAAATATACAATTGAAATTAAAATTCAAACAAACCAAAGCACAAAACAAGCCAAAAAATCCAACTAAACAAAGCTAACTATGAGAAACAAAAATAATGAATAAAAATTAAAAGAAGAGAAAAGTTGGAAGAATGTTACCATGGTGGAGTGTCTCCCACCTAGCACTTTTATTTAAAGTCCTTAAGTTGGACATTTTGGAGGAGACTCTTGTCAAGGTGGCTTATACTTCCATTCCTCCTTGAATATCCACCCATGTTTTCATTTTACTTGTCCTCCGAGATCCCAAATAAAGCACATACAACTCTCAAGAAGCTTCGAGCAAGTGGTTTGGACCCAAGAGTGGTGATTGTTGAAGTGAATTTTGGGGTCCCAAACCTTGTGGTTGCACCCATCTTCTTGTTGATTATCATAGTTCCATCTGGGTGATATAGCCTCGGAATCCTCACTCAAGCACCCAAACATCCTCCTAAACCTACACAATTGAGATCCACGCCAATCCTTGCATTTAAACCTTGAGCTGTTAACCATAATGAACCTTGATTTACAATGGCAACCACTAAGCATCTCCTTTTCGCTCTTAAATCCACAAAGAGCTCTAAGTTGACCATCTGTTTCAAGCAAACCATATTCAAGTGGGAAAGTAAAGCTTAGGGATAAGAGATTTACCCACTTGAATGAAAGAATGGATGGTGATGGCTTGGGGAGAGGTGTTTCTAATGATCTTGCAAGCTACACTTCCCTATGCTCTTCTTGATTTACCTCCACCTCTTGGTAGCTTTCTTCCAATCAAGTCTCTTCTTGATTATTTACCAAGGGCCTTGGAAGTTGTGCACCTTCTTCTTTGACCTCTATTTCATGTTCAATGGGAGAGGATTTAACAAAATCATCGAGGTGATTAGTTAGTGTAAATAGAAACTCGTCGATGATTGAATCCATTTCTTGGTCAACCTCTCCAAATCCTTCAACCATGATATGCTTTGGAGGTTGTGCACTAGCCTCCTCAAGATCAATTTCGAGCTTCTCGGAAGGAGGCTCTATAACTTTCGGTTACCATGGACTTTCAACATCTCCTAAGTCTTCAACCACTTTTTTCTCTTCAACAATTTTGGCTTCCTCCACTTGTTCTAATACAAAATCCCACTCCTTGTTCTCCATCGGAGTTTTTAACCTCTCTTTTATACTCAGCTCTTCATTTGATTCTCCACATGTGACCATGGGAGTGCTTTGAGTGTCTAAGTGTTGGGAGACTAAATTAGTTACTACCCCTTGGAGAATAGTATAAATCTCCCTTTGCTCTTGGAGAATTAAAATGAGAGTGTCATCCATTGGTGTTTGGGGGTGGATAGGAAGGTTCATTGTTTGGAAGAAATGGTTCATAATAGGAAGGTGGTTCATCTTGGTGAGAATATAGGGATGGTGTATATAGAGGTGGTGGTTCTTGGGAGTATTGATGTTGGAATTGGGGTGGTTCTATGTATGGTTCATATGGTCCATATGGTTGTTGGTATGGTGGATGATGAGCAGATATTTTATACGCTTTTTGGCATCATTTTCATATAGTTTTTAGTATGTTTTGTTTAGTTTTTATTAAGTTTTTATAGGCTTTTGTGTTAAAATCATATTTTTGGATTCTACTTTACGTTTTTGTGTTTTTGTACAATTTCAGGTATTTTCTGGCTGAAATTGAGGAGCTGGAGCAAAAGTCTGATTCAGAGACACAGAAAGCACTGCAGATGCTGTCCGGATATGACTTTCTTGCACTCATAAGAGCTTTTCTGGAGTTACAGAAGTCCAAATGGAGCATTCTCAATGGATATGGAAAGCTGACTTCCAGAGCTTTCCAGAAATGTATAATAGTTTATACTTTGCTTCAGATTAATAGGCCCAAAACTGGCGTCCAACGCCAGCTTCTTACCCCCTTCCAGGCGTCCAATGCCCAAAGAGCAGAGACCAGCGTCCAAACACCCAGAGAGGACCCCCTAGCCAGCGTTCAATGCCTTAGAGGCCTCATAGCATGTGGATCTCATCAAAGCTCAGCCCAAACACTCACCAAGTGGGTCCCAGAAGTGAATTTTAGCACTAAAAAAACTGTTTTACCCTTACTAGTCATTAGTTTAGTATTTAAAGTAGAAGATCACTCTTTGTTAAGGATCTTCAGCCACTTTACACCATATTTTTGTTTACCACATTGTATTTCCTTTCAGTATGAGTTTCTAAACCTCCTAGGTTGAGGGGAGGAGCCCTGCTGAGTCCTATGAATTAATAAAAGTTTTACTGTTTCTCTTCAATCCGTGTTTGATCAATTCTAAGATGTATATTCATTTTTCAACATGGTGAATAGGATCATCCGTGACAATCAGCTCTGTTCATCATATTAAGACAGCGTGCCTGACAAACACCCGTGTCTATTTGGGTTCGTGTGAATATGTGGCTGGAAAGCGCGAACCGCTAGCTTGATTATACATCTCTCAGACGGCTAATCCATGACTTCGTTGGGGACTTCTCGAGATACCAGTTCAGTCGATTTTCGGGGAGATTAGGGTCTCTGTGGTAGAGGCTAGAACCTAAAGAAGTAGCATTCTCTGATCCGGAAGATTCGACATTGTCTGTGACGTTTTGAGTCGGATCGCCAAGAGAATGAACTGCTAGAGCTTCACCCTCGTTCAGATTGGATGACCACGGCCAATGGCGTTCGACCTGAAGCAGAGAAGATTGATGACCACGGCCAATGACGTTGATCACATACAGTCTGCCATGGAAGAAGTCATTCACAAGCAAAGAGACAGTAATACCAGATTTAATTCAGAAAGGCAAAGCAACTCAAATCCTTAACCATATTCCTATTCATGTTCACATTCCAATTTACAAAGTACTTTATTAGATTTAATTTCCCTTGCCTCAATCCAACAAACTTCTGATTTTTCCTGACTAAGACCTCCAAGATAACCATAGCTTGCTTCAAACCACAATCCTCGTAGGATCGACCCTGACTCGCTCAGGTATTACTTGGACGACCCAGTGCACTTGCTGGTACAGCTATACGAAAGTGTGGGATTCGTGCACCAAGCTTTTGGTGTCGTTGCCAGGAATTGTTCGAGTTTGGACAACTGACGGATTATCTTGTTTCTTAGATCAGGTAATTTTTTTATTTTATTTGAGTCTTTTTGTTTTTGTTTTCTTTTTCTTATTTTCGAAAAAATTAAAACTTTTTCAAAAATATTTTTCTTTTCTTTGTTTAATCTTTGTTCTTGGTTTGAGTCTTACTTGTTTCTTGTTTTCATTTCCAAAATTTTTATTTTCGAGAATCCTTAACTTTATTAATCATTTTTTTGTTTGAGTCTTTTGTTCTTGTTCTTATTTTGTTTTTTGAAAATTTTGTGTCTTTCTTTCAAAAAATTTTTAAAAATAGTTTCTTTGGTTAATTCTTGTGTTAAATCTTTAAGTTTGGTGCCTTCTTGTGTGTTTTCTTTAATTTTTCAAAAATTTTGTTCTTGGTTTTCAAAAATTTTAAGTTTGGTATCTTTTACATGTTCTTGTGTTCTTTGAATTTTTTTAGTCTTGTTCTTGGTGTTCTTCTTAATCTTCAAAGTGTTCTTATTTTTCTGTGTTTTGATCTTAAAATTTTCAAGTTTGGTGTTTCTTTGTATTTTTCTTGTTGATTTTCGCACACAAGGTCCATTTTGATCTAAAAATTTTAAGTTTGGTGCCTTTGTGTGTTTTTTTCTCTCTCCTCATTAAATTCAAAAATAAAAAATATCTTTTCTATTTTTATTTTTTATTAAATTTTCAAAATCATAAATAAAAATTCAGATTTTAATTTCAAAATTTTTATCTTATCTTAGTTTTAAAAATCAAAATTCAAATCTTTTCAAAATCAAATCTTTTCAAAAATCTTATCTTTTTCAAAATCTTATCTTATCTTTTTATCTTTCTTCAAAATTCAAAAATCTTATCTTATCTTATTTCAATTTCAAATTTTAAAATTCAATTTTCAAAATTTAAATTTCAAATTTCAAAATTAAACCTTTTTATAAATCAAATCTTTTTCAAATCTTTATCTTATCTTGTTGAGTTTTTCAATATTTAAAATTTAATTTTCAAATTTCAAAATTTAAAATCAAATCTTTTCTAATCTTCTATCTTATCTTATTTTCAAATCTTTCTTAATTAATTACTTATTTCTCTCTCTTCTTTTTCAAAACTTCCTAACTAATTCTTCTCTCTCCTAATTTTTGAAAATTCTCTTCTTCTCCTCTCATTTTTCGAATTTAATAATTAAATTTTCAATTCCTTTTAATTAATTAACCTTAATTTTTGAATTTAATAAATAAATAAAATAAAATCAGAAAAATATTTTAATTCTTGTTTATCTTTTCTACTTCTATTTCTTCTTCTACTCCTTCTATCTTCATCCTCCCTTCTCTTCTTCTACCTTTCTTCATCATGAACCCAAATGGGAATGAAGAGTTCAAAAGAACTCTAGAGTCCTATACAAACCCCACTGCTGACTTCTATAGAAGAAGTATTAGCATACCTCACATTAGAGCAAGTAGCTTTGAACTAAACCCTCAACTTATTATCTTAGTAAAGCAAAACTGCAAGTACTCTAGACTTCCACAAGAAGAACCTACTGAGTTTCTGGCAGATTTCTTAAAGATTGCTCATATAGTACACAATGAGGGAATAGACCAAGATGTCTACAGACTATTGCTCTTTCCTTTTGCTGTAAAGGATCAAGCAAAGAGGTGGTTAGATAACCAGCCCAGATCTAGCTTAAAAACTTGAAAACAGTTGGTAGACAAGTTTTTAAATCAATACTTCCCTCCAAGGAAGATGACCCAGCTGCGGCTGGACATCCAAGGCTTCAAACAAGGAGATAATGAATCCCTTTATGATGCCTGGGAGAGGTATAGAAGGATGCTAAGAAAATGTCCCACTGAAATATTTTTAGAATGGGTACAGTTAGACATCTTCTACTATAGACTTTCAGGCATGGCTAGAATGTCTCTGGACCACTCTGCTGGTGGTTCCATACACATGAGAAAGACCATTAAAGAGGCTCAAGAGCTTATTGAGACAATTGCCATTAATCAGCATATGTACTCATCTGCTGAGACTACTATGAAAGAAGAGGTTAAGGTAATATCTGCTGAACCTAACCCTCCAGAACAGGATGGCCCAGGACTCAGCATTTACACACCCTTGCACAGCAATTGCTTGAATTGCAAAAGGCTTTACAAGAAACTGATGAGAGGACTTTTGTGTAGTTTATAATTCACAATAATTTCTCGTTGCAAGTATAGTTCCTAAAACAACATTAATCCTTTCATACAAAAATTTTGTTTTTCACTAAAACAAACCCCTAAATTTATAAACCGAAGTATTGAACCTCGAGTCGTTCTCCCTAGGAATTGCAATAAAGTGTTATTGTTATTGGTTATGAGTTATGTTTGGGGTTTTTGAGATATTGGACACGAAATGTAAATGGTAATGAAAATAAACTAACAACTAGAAAAGCTCTTGACAAGGAATGAGAACTAGAAGTCCTATCCTAGTTATCCTCCTCAATTGTGACCACAATTATCCATTACTACCACTTAGTTAACCTCTAACAATGGAGGAAAGTCAAGTGGATAAATCAACTTGATTCCACAAGTCCTAGCCAACTCCCAAGGGAAAGACTAGCTATAGTGGTATCCAAATCAATTAGCAACTTCTAATTATCAATCAACAAAGGAATTAGATAACTCAAGCGTCACTAATTACTCCACCTAGGCCAAGAGGAACAAAATCTACACTAAAATCCAACCAAGCATTTTATCAAACACTTGGAAGGCATAAAAGGAAAGCAAAGTAAATTGATAACAAAATAAAATCTAACAACAATAGAATGTAAGAAATCAACAACAACAATCAAAGGAAACACAATTATTATGAATTACCTCATATTGAATTGAAAGAAAATAGAAGGAACAAGAGTAGATCTACAACAAAGTATAGAAGCAACATAAAGGAAATTACAACAAAAGAATAGAGGAATCATGAATGTAACAACATAGAATTGAGAGGTAGAAGAAGAAGAAAGCATGAATTGAAACCTAGATCTAGATTATTGAACTAAACTTAATCCTAATTCTAATCCTAGAGAGAAGTGAGAGCTTCTCTCTCTAAAACTAACTTTCTCTCCAAAAATTAAACTAAACTAATCTAATGTGTGTAAGTATGTTAATTCCCCTTCAATCCTTGGCTTAAATAGCATTAGAAATGAGTTGGATTGGGCTCACAAGGCTTTAGAATTCGCTGGCCACGTATTGCTTTAAGTGGATCATATGGCAGCAACGACGTGTGCGCGTATAGTGCATGTACACATCACCATACGTGTAGCCACCATGACAAATATTATATCTTTTCGAAGCCCCAGATGTTAGCTTTCCAACACAACTAGAACCGCATCATTTGGACTTTTGTAGCTCAAGTTATGGTCGTTTAAGTGCGAAGAGATCGGCTTGACAGCTTTTGCGATTCCTTTATTTCTTCATGAGTTCTCCATTTTTACATGCTTTTCCTTCATTCCCTTGATCCAATCTTTGCCTCCTAAATCTGAAATTACTTGACACACATATCAAGACATCTAATGGAATCAAAGGTAAATCAAGATTAAACAATTAAGGACCTAAAAATCATGTTTTCACTCTTAAGCACAATTAAAGGAGAATTTACAAAACCATGCTATTCATTGGATAAATGGGAGAAAGGTTGACAAATCCCTCTAAATTCAACACAAGATAAACCCTAAATATGGGATTTATCAACCTCCCCACACTTAAACCAAGCATGTCCTCATGCTTAAACCAAGAGAAAGCTAAGGATATCAACATTTATTCAATGGGATCTAACTAAATGCACCATACTTATATGCAACTATCCATATGAATGCAACTAAATGCAAAATGATTCTACCTACTTGGTTAAAAATAAATCAATCCTCCAAGACATACATGCACAAGTAGGGCTAAGGTCCTATGACGACTCATGAATCCTACCAATTTAAATATCAAAATGAAGTTCAAGTAGACTTGCAAGAAGAAAGCTCATGAAATCTTGGAATCAAGGAATTGAGCATCGAACCCTCACCGGAAGTGTTTGCACTCTAGTCGCTCAAGTGTGTAGGGTCGATTCTCTTAATTCTCCCCTAATCATGCTTTCTAAGATTTGTTTTTCTTCTAACAATCAACATTTATTCAATGCATGCATACAAGTATCATGAGGTCTTTTCATAGGTTGTAATGGGGCTAAGGTCAAGGTAGGATGCATATTTGGTTAAGTGAGTTTGAAATTTGAATCTTTGATAAGCTTAGACTTTCCACCTAACCTATGACATCCTATACAATTTCAAAGCTAAACTAACTACCCATTTTTTTTCTCACTTTTTCACATACTCATGTACTCCTTTTCATTTCACAACACTTATGCATTGACCCTTATTGAGCTTTGCTTTGGGGCATTTTGTCCCCTTTTATTTCTTTCTTTTTCTTTGTTTCTTTTTTTTTCTATTTTTTTCTTTTCTTTTCCATATTGTTTTTTTCTTTTCCTTTTTCTCATTTTTCTTTCTATATACAAGATCATCAATGCATAAGGTTTTACATTCATTACACATGAGCATGTACCCAATTCCCAATATTTACAACAAAAATACAAAACTACCCTTTTATTCACCCAATGTCCCAAGATTTCCCACACTTAAATGACACACACACACTAGCCTAAGCTAATCAAAGATCCAAATTAAGGACATTTATTGTTTTCCGCTTTAAGGCTTGTAATGTGCTAAATTAAGAACAAGTGGGTTAATCATAGGCTCAAATTGGCTAACAATAGAAGATAAAAGGTAGGCTATTTGGGTAAGTGAGCTAAATGAAATGATGGCCTCAATCATATAAATGCATGAATACACAAAATAATGGACATAAAGAATCAAACAAATCAAAGATTACAATCATAGAAAGAGAATAATGCACACAAGAAGGGAAAATAAGTGGTTATAAGATGTAACCACGCCATTAGGCTTAAATCTCACAAGCTTGTGTTCTTAGCTCAAAAACCATGTTCCAAAATAAATTCTTTCAAGCAAGTTCAACAAAAATTTTTCAAAATTGGTAGGTTTCCCTAAAAATAATTTCTTGGAAAAGAAATCATCACCCTAACCAAGTAGTCCTAATAGAAAAGAAGTGGTAAAAATACGTACAAATTCTAACTAACATGCAACCTATCATGTAATGCAATAACTATCTAACGAAGAAAATAAAAAAAATTTGGTGTTGAAAAGGAAATTGTTACCCATGAAGATCGGTCGAACGACTTCCCCACACTTGAAGATTGCACCGTCCTCGGTGCATGCAAAGAAGAGCAAGGTGGATGGGTTGCTACAATTGATGAGCTTCTTCAAAAGGTTGTGCGGATGACTTGTTCGTTGCCCCATTTAGAATCTTTTCCTTTTCCTCCTTTCTTGGTGGCCAACCTAAAGGAAGAGAAAAAGAAAGAAAATTAAGCCTCTAACAAAGATATCAAAGAAAAGAGAACATAGGCGGGGGCTAATGCCAAATAAGGGTAAGGTCTCACTACATGGTAGCTACAACATGTGAGTGAGAAAATAATATAGGCAAAGGGCATATGAACTAACACTTGATGCAAGAGTAAAGTCAAAGCATGAAGAGCATAGTGAGCATCAAGTTCAAATAAGAAAAAGTGGGTAATGAAAGACAAAATTAGGTCATATCGATGCACAAAGACACAAGAGTCATACAAGATTAAGCATTGATTTAAAAGTTTCATCACCTAACAATATCAAACAAGTCAAGAGGCACCAAAATAATGCAAGAAAGTCTCAACGATTGAGTATAAGAATGCAACACCATTATTAAAATGAGAAACTTAGAAAATAAAATGAAAACAAACTATAGAAACAAGATTAAAATGCAAAGAATAAAAGTATGCAAATGCAATAGACAAAAGAAAATGGAAGAAAAGAAAAAAAAAATTTCAGCATTTTATTTATTTAATTATTTATTTATTTTTTTTATTAATTTTTTTTTCAAGAGAGGAAGAAGAAAGGTAGAAAGAAAGAAGAAGAAAAGAAAAAAGAAGAAGAAAGGAGAAAGGAGGAAAAAAAACAGGATGCAGATCCACGCGTACGCGCGCATGGCGCACGCGCGTCGATGGTTTTTTTTTTTTTTTCGAGAGTGACGCGTATGCGTCATGTACGCATACGCGTCAGTGGTTTTGTGCCAAAGGCAAAATGCGCGTGCAGCGTTCGCACAACTCTCGGATTTTGACTTGGGGGTGGAATTTCTCAATCCACGCGTACGCGCGCATGACGCGTGCGCGCGGATTGGCAAAAATGCTTAATGCACGCGTACGCACGCAGTGCGCGTACGCGTGCATGTGGCTCTTTTTTTTTAGAAGCATAGAAATAGAATTTGACACTCTCCTAACCTATAAACACTCTAAAGCAACCAAAATTCAAATTTAACAAAAATCTTTAAGTTTTTGAAAAAATTTTCAAAGTCAAAATAAACACAACTTGCACTTCAAGTAACCTATTTTAACAACAATCTAAACTAATCAAAACACACTATAACAACCTATCAATCAAAACAGAATGTATAAGAGTATGGGGTGTCTCCCACCTAGCACTTTTATTTATTGTCCTTAAGTTGGACTTATGGGGAGCTTCTTATCAAGGAGGCTTGTGCTTGAAGCTATCTTTGAACATCCACCAATGCTTGAATCTCCAATAAGCTCCATTCTTCAAAGTTAATATCTTCAAGCTTTGATGGAGTTCTTCACAAACCATGAGCTCCCAAATTTGATTTTCCTTGTGCGAACCGGGATCCCACACTTTGTTTTGACACCCGTCCTTGAGTTGGTCATCAATATTCCATCCGGGTGGCATGACCTTAGAATTCTCATAGAAGGTTCCAAACAACTTCCTAAACCTATGCAATTTAGTTCCACACCAACCACTGCTCTTGAATTTTGAGCTTGCAACCATCATGAGCTTAGAATGACGTTTCCAACTACTACACAACTCTCGTCTACTTTTAACTCCACAAAGAGCTCTAAGTTGACCATCATTTTCAATTAAACCATATTCAGGTGAGAAAGTAAAGCTTAGGGATAAGAATTTTACCCACTTGAATGTTGTGTATGATGGTAACTTGGGGAGGGAGACCTCCCCACACTTAGACAATGCGAGGTCTACTTCTTTAGGCTCTTCTTTAGTTATTTCCACCTCTTCGCAAGCTTCTTCAATTTCAACCTTTTCCCTTTTGTCACTTGGCTTGGTGTTGTCTTCAAGAACTTCGATTTCTTGCCCAATGGGAGGTGATTCAATTTTGGATAGGAATTCATTGATGAATGAATCCATCTCTTGATCAACCTCTTCATATTCTTCAATTTCGATATACACCATGCCAACTTTTTCCTTTTGGTGGCTCTCTTCTAATTCACTCTCTTCTTCATTGCTCACCAAGGGTATGGGAGGTTGTGCACATTCATCTATAATTTCAACTTCATGTCCAATGGGAGAGGATTCCATTGTAGAGAGAAATTCATCCATGATTGAATCCATCTCTTGATAAGCCTCTTCCAAGTCTCCAACTATGATATGCCTTGGAGGTTGCACACCCTCATCAACATCAATATCAAGCTTCTTGGAAGAATGCTCCATGATGCTACATGCCCTTGGACTTTTGGTGCACGAAAATTACTTCACACTATGTAATTCCGCACAACTAACCAGCAAGTGCACTGGGTCGTCCAAGTAATACCTTACGTGAGTAAGGGTCGATCCCATGGAGATTGTTGGCTTGAAGCAAGCTATGGTTATCTTGCAACTCTTAGTCAGGATATTAATTAGTGGCTATCAATTGACTTGCAAATGAATAAGAGAGCATGAATTAAAGGTTACTTGTTATGCAGTAAATGAGAATATGTTGGAGTTTCGGAGATGCTTTACCTTTTGAATCTCTGCTCTCTCTCTATCTTCTTCTTCACGCACGCACGTCCCTCCTATGGCAAGCTGTGTGTTGGAGGATCACCGTTGTCAATGGCTACCATCCTTCCTTTCAGTGAAAATGGTCCAGGTGCGCTGTCACCGCACGGCTAATCATCTGTAGGTTCTCGATCATACCGGAATAGGATTCGCTATCCTTTTGCGTCTGTCACTACGCCCAGCACTCGCGAGTTTGAAGCTCGTCATAGTCATCCAATCCCAGAATCCTACTAGGAATACCACAGACAAGGTTTAGACTTTCCGGATTCTCAAGGATGCTGCCAATGGATTCTAGCTTATACCACGGAGATTCCGATTAAGGAATCTAAGAGATACTCATTCAATCTAATGCAGAACGGAGGTGGTTGTCAGGCACACGTTCATAGGTTGAGAATGGTGATGAGTGTCACGGATCATCACATTCATCATAATAAGGCGCAAATGAATATCTTAGATAGGAACAAACATGATTGAATGGAAAACAGAAATATTGGCATTAACTCATCGAGGCACAGCAGAGCTCCTCACCCCCAACAATGGAGTTTAGAGACTCATGCCGTCAAAAGGTACAAAGTTTAGATCTGAAATGTCATGAGATACAAAATAAATCTCTAAAAGTTGTTTAAATACTAAACTAGTAACCTAGGTTTACAGAAAATGAGTAAACTATGATAGATAGTGCAGAAATCCACTTCTGGGGCCCACTTGGTGTGTGCTGGGGCTGAGACTAAAGCTTCTCACGTGCATAAGGCTATTTTGGGCGTTCAACACCAGCTCTGGATCCAATTCTGGCGTTGAACTCCAACTCCTAACTTGTTTCTGGCACTGGACGCCAGACAGCAGCATGGAACTGGCATTGAGCGCCAGTTTACATCGTCTATCCTTGAGCAAAGTATGGACTATTATATATTGATGGAAAGCCCTGGATGTCTACTTTATAACGCAATTAAAAGCGCGCCATTTGAAGTTCTGTGGCTCCAGAAAATCCACTTTGAGTGCAGGGAGGTTAGAATCCAACAGCATCAGCAGTCCTTTTTCAGCCTAAATCAGATTTTTGCTCAGCTCCTTCAATTTCAGCCAGAAAATACCTGAAATTACAGAAAAAATACACAAACTCATAGTAAAGTCCAGAAATATGAATTTTGCCTAGAAACTAATGAGAATAAACTAAAAACTAACTAAAATATACTAAAATCTATAAGAAATTAACCCCAAAAAGCGTATAAAATACCCGCTTATCACAACACCAAACTTAAACGGTTGCTTGTCCTCAAGCAACTAGATAAATAAAATAGAATACAAATGAGTCAAGAAACAATAATATCTCAGAGTTTTTGAGTGAAGCTCAGATTCTAATTAGATGAGCGGGGCTAGTAGCTTTTTGCTTCCGAACAGTTTTGGCACCTCGCTTTATCCATTGAAGCTCAGAGTGATTGGCATCTATAGGAACTTAGAATTTAGATAGTGTTATTGATTCTCCTTTTTCAGTATGATGATTCTTGAACACAGCTACTTTATGAGTCTTGGCTGTGGCCCTAAGCACTTTGTTTTCCAGTATTACCACCGGATACATAAATGCCACAGACACATAATTGGGTGAACCTTTTCAGATTGTGACTCAGCTTTGCTGAAGTCCCCAATTAGAGGTATCCAAAGTTCTTAAGCACACTCTTCTTTTTGCTTTGGATCTTGACTTTAACCGCTCAGTCTCAAGTTTTCACTTGACACCTTCACGCCACAAGCACATGGTTAGGGACAGCTTGGTTCAGCCGCTTAGACCAGGCTTTTATTCCTTTAGGCCCTCCTATCCACTGATGCTCAAAGCCTTGGATCCTTTTTATTACCCTTGCCTTTTGGTTTTAAGGGCTATTGGCTTTTTCTGCTTGCTCTTCTTCTTCTTTTTTTTTTCTGCAAGCTTTTGTTCTTTGCTGCTTTTTCTTGCTTCAAGAATCATTTTTATGATTTTTTCAGATTATCAATAACATGTCTCATGTTCATCATTCTTTCAAGAGCCAACATATTTAACAGTCTTAAACATCAAATTCAAAAGACATATGAACTGTTCAAGCATTCATTCAGAAGACAGAAAGCATTGCCACCACATGTAAATAATTAGAATGTTCTTATTAAAAACTCGAAAATTATTGCCTCTTATTCTAAAGAAATTCTTCTATTTTATTCATGTTTGATGATGATGAGAAAATTAAATTATAGCTTAATTGGAGATAAAATAAAAAATATAGATATTAATTACTACTATATGACTCCTAAGGTAAAACTAGAATAAGAACAGTTATCACAGAGTTAAGGCTAAGATTGGAATTTAACAACCTTTGTTCTGGGGAGTGGATGTTCCTCTAATTTGTGGGGTGCTTGGTCCTTCAAGAGATAATTTCTGGCGCTTCAATTCCCTTAAGTCGCGCCCTTGCTCCTCCTGTTCTTTAATCAAATAGCAAAGAATGCTACTTTGTTCCTTCTGTTCTTTTATTATTTGTTCCATAGCTTCTTGCATCTTGGTAACTGATGTTTCAAGATACTCCCAGTATTCAGATTGAGGGATTTCTGGGAGAAATTCCTGTGTTTTCTTCTTGATGGGGTCATCCTGTGCTTGTTGTTTTTCCATTGATGCTTTGGTGATTGGTCGCTCAATTGAGATATACTCAGTTATTCCCATCCTTACTCCAGCATCCTTGCAGAGCATAGAAATCAAGCTTGGATAAGCCAGCCTGGCATCTTTGGAATTTTTATTTGCAATTTTGTAAAATTCAGTTGAAATCAGTTGATGAACTTCCATTTCTTTTCCCATCATGATGCAATGGATCATCACTGCTCTTCTAATAGTGACTTCAGAACGGTTGCTAGTGGGCAGCAGAGAATGCCCAATGAAATCCAGCCATCCTCTGGCGACTGGTTTGAGATCTTCTCTTTTGAGTTGATTAGGAACACCCTTCGTGCTGGTGGTCCACCTGGCTCCAGGGATGCATATGTCCTCTAGAATCTTATCCAGGCCCTTGTCTGTTCTCATCATTCTCCTATTGAAGGAGTCTGGATCATCTTTCAGCTGAGGTAGCTTTAAGATCTCCCTGATCTTGTCAGGGTGGGTATGAACAATCTTTCCTCTGACCACGGTCTGATAGTCACAGATAGCAGATCCAGATAGTCTTTGCCTGTCTGTATGCCACATATTAGCATAGAACTCCTGGAACATATTCCTTCCTACTTTCGTTTCAGGATTGGCTAGGATCTCCCAGTTCCTGATTCGAATTTGCTCATGGATCTCCGGATATTCGTCTTCTTTCAGATCGAATCTGACTTCCGGGATCACTGATCTTAGACCCAATATTTTGTAATAATGGTCTGAATGTTCTTTAGTTAAGAACTTCCCTTGATTCCAAAGTGGTTTTGGAACACTCCCTTTCTTGCCTCTTGGGGTGGGTTGTTTTCCTTTAGGAGCCATGATCTTAGTGATCACGGATGAGCACACCAAACTTAGAGGTTTGCTTGTCCTCAAGCAAAAAGAAAAGAAAGGAAAGGGAGAGAAGGAGAGCTAGGTGCAATGGTGGATGGGAGGGGAGGGAGGCCGAACCCATATTTAAAGGGAGAGGGGGGTGGGTTTTCGAAAAATAGGAAAAAAGCTAAGATAGAAGATATGATTTTTAGAAAAAATATGATAAGAAAAGATATGATTTAAAATTGGAAAGATATGAAAGATATCTGAAGAAGATAGATTTGGGATTTTGAAAAAGATACTATGGATATTTGAAAAAGATATTGCTTAGTTGAAAAGATTTTTGAATGAAAAGAGAGATTTATTTTGAAAATTTTGAAAAAGAGTTAGTTGGATTGAAAAAAAAAGGATTTGTGCTTATGGATTAAGATACATTTAATATATATTTTTTTTAAAGAAGGGTTTTTAGAAATTAGGGATTTTAGAAATCAGGGTTCTTAACATGTTTATGCAAGAAATCATGAATTGGAACATGAAAATTGGGATTAAAATGAAAAATATGAAAAAAAAAAAAACAAATTTACCTCCTCCCCACCATCCTGGTGTTTGAACGCCCAAACGCTGCATGTTTTGGGCGTTCAACGCCCAAATGCTGCTTCTCCTGGGCGTTCAACGCCCAGCTGCTGCTTATTTCTGGCGTTGAACGCCAGGAAGTCCTTTGTTACTGGGCGGTTTTCTGAACGCCCAGAACGCTGTAAATCTGGCGTTAAACGCCCAGAAAGAGCTTCTTTCTGGCGTTCAACGCCCAGTGGATGCTTCTGTTGGGCGTTGAACGCCCAAAACAGACTTTTACTAGCGTTTTCTTGTCAGTGAGCTCTTTTTTCTCTGTTTTGCGTGTAGAATCCTTCTGTAACCCTGTGAACTTATACAATTGACTCTTTACCTTAGGATCAATGAACTTTATATAAACAAATAAAATCAAGAATAGGGCAAAATGCTTAGAGGAAGTGATGCCCCATGGCTGGGTTGCCTCCCAGCAAGCGCTTCTTTATTGTCTTTAGCTGAACCTTGTTGAGCTTTTAATCTAGCTTCAGCCTTGAGCACTCTTGCTCAACATTGCCTTCAAGATAGTGCTTGATTCTCTGTCCATTAACAATGAACTTCTTATCAGAATCAATATCTTGAAGCTCCACATAACCATATGGTGATACACTTGTAATCACATATGGTCCCCTCCACCGGGACTTCAGTTTCCCGGGGAATAGCCTGAGCCTAGAGTTAAACAACAGAACCTTTTGTCCTGGTTCAAAGATTCTAGATGACAGCTTTCTGTCATGCCATTTTTTTATTTTTCTTTATAAAGCTTGGCATTTTCGAAAGCAGTGCATCTGAATTCCTCTAGTTCATTTAGCTGGAGCAATCTTTTTTTTCCAGCTAATTTGGCATCAAAGTTTAGGAATCTGGTTGCCTAGTAGGCTTTATGTTCCAGTTCCACGGGCAGGTGACATGCCTTACCATACACAAGTTGGTATGGAGAGGTCCCTATAGGAGTCTTGAATGCTGTTCTGTATGCCCACAGAGCATCATCCAAGCTTCTTGCCCAATCCTTTCTACGGGTACTTACAGTCCGTTCTAGGATTCTTTTTAGCTCTCTGTTAGAGACTTCAGCTTTTCCATTAGTCTGTGGATGATATGGAGTCGCCACCTTGTGGCGAATCCCATACCGGACCATGGCAGAGTAAAGCTGTTTGTTGCAGAAGCGAGTGCCCCCATCACTGATTAGTACTCTAGGGACCCCAAACCTGCTGAAGATATATTTCTGGAGGAACTTCAGCACTGTTTTAGTATCATTGGTGGGTGTGGCAACGGCCTCTACCCATTTTGATACGTAGTCAACGGCCACCAGAATATAAGTGTTTGAGTATGATGGTGGAAAAGGTCCCATGAAGTCAATTCCCCATACGTCAAACAACTCAATCTCCAAGATTCCTTGTTGAGGTATGGCGTAACCATGAGGCAGATTACCAGCTCTTTGGCAACTGTCACAGTTACGTACGAACTCTCGAGAATCTTTATAGAGTGTGGGCCAATAGAAGCCACATTGGAGGACCTTGGTGGCTGTTCGCTCACCTCCGAAATGGCCTCCATATTGTGATCCATGGCAATGCCATAGAATCCTCTGTGCTTCTTCTCTAGGCACACATCTCCGGATTATTCCATCTGCACATCTCTTAAAGAGATAGGGTTCATCCCACAAGTAGTACTTTGTATCAGTAACTAATTTTTTCTTTTGTTGCCTGTTGTACTCTTTGGGTATGAACCTTGCAGCTTTATAGTTTGCAATGCCTGCAAACCATGGTGTTTCCTGAATGGCAAATAAATTCTCATCCGGAAAAGTCTCAGAGATCTCAGGAGAGGGGAGGGACGTCCCTTCTACTGGCTCTATCTGGGACAGATGATCAGCCACTTGGTTCTCTGTCCCTTTTCTGTCTCTTATTTCTATATCAAACTCTTGCAGAAGCAACACCCATCTTATGAGCCTGGGTTTTGAATCCTGCTTTGTGAGTAGATATTTGAGAGCAGCATGGTCAGTATACACAATCACCTTTGATCCTACCAAGTATGATCTAAACTTGTCAATGGCATAAACCACTGCAAGTAATTCTTTTTCTGTGGTTGTGTAATTTTTCTGGGCATCATTTAAAATGCGGCTGGCATAGTAAATGACGTGCAGAAGCTTGTCATGCCTCTGCCCTAGCACTGCACCAATGGCGTGATCAATGGCATCACACATTAGCTCAAATGGTAATGTCCAGTCTGGTGCAGAAATAACTGGTGCTGTGACCAGCTTGGCTTTCAGCGTTTCAAACACCTGCAGACACTCTGTGTCAAACACAAATGGCATGTCAGCAGCTAGCAGATTGCTTAGAGGTTTTGCAATTTTTGAAAAATCCTTTATAAACCTCCTATAGAATCCTGCATGCCCCAGAAAGCTTCTGATTGCCTTAACATTGGCAGGGGGTGGTAATTTTTCAATTACCTCTATTTTTACTTGATCCACCTCTATTCCCTTGTTTGAAATTTTATGCCCAAGGACAATCCCTTCAGTCACCATAAAGTGACATTTTTCCCAGTTTAAAACCAGGTTGGTCTCTTGGCATCTTTTCAAAACTAGTTTCAGGTGATCAAGACAGGAGCTGAATGAGTCTCCATATACTGAGAAGTCATCCATGAAGACTTCCAGAAATTTTTCCACCATATCAGAGAAAATAGAGAGCATGCATCTCTGGAAGGTTGTAGGCGCATTACACAGTCCAAATGGCATCCTTCTATAAGCAAACACTCCAGATGGACATGTGAATGCTGTTTTCTCTTGATCCTGGGGATCTACTGCAATCTGGTTATAGCCTGAGTAGCCATCCAAAAAGCATTAATAATCATGACCTGCCAGTCTTTCTAGCATCTGGTCTATGAATGGTAAAGGAAAATGATCCTTTCTGGTGGTTGTATTGAGCCTTCTGTAGTCAATACACATGCGCCACCCTGTAACTGTTCTTGTAGGAACCAGTTCATTCTTTTCATTATGAACCACTGTCATACCTCCCTTTTTGGGGACAACTTGGACAGGACTCACCCAGGGGCTGTCAGAAATAGGATAAATAATCCCCGCCTCCAGTAATTTGGTGACCTCTTTCTGCACCACTTTCTTCATGGCTAGATTTAGCCGCCTCTGTGGTTGAACCACTAGTTTAGCATTATCCTCCAATAAGATTTTGTGCATGCATCTGGCTGGACTTATGCCCTTAAGGTCACCTATGGACCACCCAAGAGCTGTCTTGTGTGTCCTTAGCACTTGAATAAGTGCTTCCTCTTCCTGTGGATTTAAAGCAGAGCTTATGATCACTGGAAAAGTGTCACCTTCTCCCATAATGCATATTTCAGGGATGGTGGTAATGGTTTGAGCTCGGGTTTAGGAGGTTTTTCCTCTTCCAGAGGAAATTTTAGAGGCTCTTTCATTTCCTCTAAATCCTCAAAATCAGACTGAACATCTTTAAAGATGTCTTCCAACTCTGATTCGAGACTCTCAGTCATGTTGATCTCTTCTACCAAAGAGTCAATAAGATCAACTTTCATGCAGTCTTTTGATGTGTCTGGATGCTGCATGGCTTTGACAGCATTCAACTTAAACTCATCCTCATTGACTCTCAGGATTATTTCCCCTGTTGGACATCAATAAGGGTTCGTCCAGTTGCTAGGAAGGGTCTTCCTAGAATGAGAGTAGCACTCTTGTGCTCCTCCATTTCCAGCACTACAAAGTCAGTGGGAAAGGCGAATGGCCCAACTCTGACAATCATGTCTTCAATCACGCCTGATGGGTATTTAATGGAGCCATTAGCAAGTTGGAGACATATCCGGGTTGGTTTAACTTCTTCAATTAAACCAAGCTTTCTGATAGTGGATGCAGGTATTAGGTTGATGCTTGCCCTAAGATCACATAAAGCTGTCTTGGTGCAATTACCTTCTAATGTGCATGGTATCAGAAAACTCCCAGGGTCTTTAAGCTTTTCAGGAAAGCTTTTCAGAATGACTGCACTGCATTCTTCAGTGAGGAGAACTCTTTCAGTTTCTCTCTAATCCTTCTTATGACTCAAGATCTCCTTCATGAACTTGGCATAAGAAGGTATTTGCTCAAGTGCCTCTGCAAATGGAATCTTTATTTCAAGAGTCCTGAGATAATCTGCAAAGCGAGCAAATTGCTTATCCTGCTCCTCTTGGCGGAGTTTTTGAGGATAAGGTATCTTGCCTTTATATTCCTCAACCTTGGTTGCTGTAAGTTTATTTCCTGCAGAAGTGGTTGAGGAAGCCTTTTTAGATGGGTTGTCATCAGCACTTGTGTGTGTCTGATCCCTCACTGGCAATTGAATGCCATAGCTAGGAGCTGGAGTGGCGTTAGACGCCAGCTTCCCAGTTCTTCCTGGCGTCTGAACGCCAGAACTGTGCTCCTTTTGGGCGTTCAACGCCAGATCCTTGCTTGTTTCTGGCGTTGAACGCCAGTCCTGAGCATGGTCTGGGCGTTCAGCGCCAGCCTTCCACCAAATTTCTGGAGTTTTAGTGCCAGAATTATTTTTCCCTGGGCTCTTACTGTCCTCTGGTGGATTTTGGATGGGTTGCTCATTTCTTGGCTTCTTGCTGCCTTGAGGTGGGGTATTTAATATTTTTCCACTTCTTAATTGGACTGCTTGGCATTCTTCTGTTATTTGTCTTGACAGCTGCTGCTTTGTTTGCTTCAATTGTTCTTCCATGTTTATATTAGCCATCCTTGTCTCTTGTAGTTTATCCTTGAATTCAGCTAACTGCTTTGTTAGAAAATCTAATTGTTGATTGAATTCAGCAGCTTGCTCTGCAGGACTGAGTTCAGCAGTTACTGTTTTAGCCTCTTCTTTCATGGAAGGGTCACTGCTTAAGTACAGATGTTGATTTCTAGCAACTGTATCAATGAGCTCTTGAGCTTCTTCAATTGTCTTTCTCATGTGGATAGATCCACCAGCTGAGCAATCTAAAGAGATCTAAGCTCTTTCTGTAAGCCCATAATAGAAGATGTCTAACTGAACCCACTCTGAAAATATTTCAGAGGGGCATTTTCTTAGCATCTCTCTGTATCTCTCCCAGGCATCATAAAGAGATTCATTATCTCCTTGTTTAAAGCCTTGGATGTTCAGCCTTAGCTGTGTCATCCGTTTTGGAGGGAAGTATTGATTCAGGAATTTTTCTGTCAGCTGTTTCCATGTCCTTATGCTAGCCTTAGGTTGGTTACTTAACCACCTCTTGGCTTGGTCTTTTACAGCAAATGGAAACAGTAATAATCTGTAGACATCCTGATCTACTTCCTTATCATGTACTGTGTCAGCAATTTGTAAAAACTGTGCCAGAAACTCTGTAGGTTCTTCTTGTGGAAGACCGGAATACTGGCAGCTTTGTTGCACCATGATAATGAGCTGAGGATTCAGCTCAAAGCTACTGACTCCAATGGAGGGTATGCAGATACTACTCCCATATGAAGCAGTAGAGGGGTTAGCATATGACCCCAGAGTCCTCCTGGACTGTTCATTTCCACTTAGATCCATGATGGAGAAAGGGAGATGATGTAAAATAAAAAATGTAAATTTTTTTATTTATTTAATTATTTCGAAAATAAATTAAAATAAAATAATAAAAAAATAGGTGAAGATTTTCGAAAAAAATGAGGAGAGAGAAAGTGGTCAGGAAGTTTTGAAAAATATATGAATTGAAAAAGATTTTAAATTTTGAAAAAAAAATCTGAATTTTAAAAATAATTTTTGAAAATTTATTTTAAAAATAGAGAGAAAAGATATTTTTGAATTTAAGGAGGAGGGAGAGAAACAATAAGATAGCCCAAGATTTAAAATTTTTAGATCTAATGCTCCTTGTTTTCGAAAATTCTGGAGGAAAAACACCAAAGAACACCAAACTTAAAAATTTTAAGATCAAGACGCAAGGAGAACTCAAGAACACTTTGAAGACTCACAAGAACACAAGAACATGAAGAAAGAACACCAAACTTAAAATTTTTAGAAAACCAAACTAAAATTTTCGAAAAACAAAAAAAATCAACAAGAAAACACCAAACTTAAAGTTTGGCACAAGATTTATTCAAAGAAAAATTATTTTTGAAAAAGATTTTGAAAATAAGATAGTCAATTACTAAAAACATAAGTACCATGCTCTAACTAATTGAGCTATAAATTTAAAATGTTTTAACAAGGTATAAATAATAAAAGACTCTAAACTAAAAAGACAATTTTTTTTCCTAATCTAAGCAACAAAATAAACCGTCAGTTGTCCAAACTCAAACAATCCCCGGCAACGGCGCCAAAAACTTGGTGCACGAAAATTACTTCACACTATGTAATTCCGCACAACTAACCAGCAAGTGCACTGGGTCGTCCAAGTAATACCTTACGTGAGTAAGGGTCAATCCCACGGAGACTGTTGGCTTGAAGCAAGCTATGGTTATCTTGCAACTCTTAGTCAGGATATTAATTAGTGGCTATCAATTGACTTGCAAATGAATAAGAGAGCATGAATTAAAGGTTACTTGTTATGCAGTAAATGAGAATATGTTAAAGTTTTGGAGATGCTTTTCCTTTTGAATCTCTGCTTTCTCTCTATCTTCTTTTTCACGCACGCATGTCCTTCCTATGGCAAGCTGTGTGTTGGAGGATCACCGTTGTCAATGGCTACCATCCTTCCTTTCAGTGAAAATGGTCCAGGTGCGCTGTCACCGCACGGCTAATCATCTGTAGGTTCTCGATCATACCGGAATAGGATTCGCTATCCTTTTGCGTCTGTCACTACGCCCAGCACTCGCGAGTTTGAAGCTCGTCACAGTCATCCAATCCCAGAATCCTACTAGAAATACCACAGACAAGGTTTAGACTTTCCGAATTCTCAAGGATGCTGCCAATGGATTCTAGCTTATACCATGGAGATTCCGATTAAGGAATCTAAGAGATACTCATTCAATCTAATGTAGAACGGAGGTGGTTGTCAGGCACACGTTCATAGGTTGAGAATGGTGATGAGTGTCATGGATTATCACATTCATCATAATAAGGCGCAAATGAATATCTTAGATAGGAACAAACATGATTGAATGGAAAACAGAAATACTGGCATTAACTCATCGAGGCACAGCAGAGCTCCTCACCCCCAACAATGGAGTTTAGAGACTCATGCCATCAAAAGGTACAAAGTTTAGATCTGAAATGTCATGAGATACAAAATAAATCTCTAAAAGTTGTTTAAATACTAAACTAGTAACCTAGGATTACAGAAAATGAGTAAACTATGATAGATAGTGCAGAAATCCACTTCTGGGGCCCACTTGGTATGTGCTAGGACTGAGACTAAAGCTTCTCACGTGCATAAGGCTGTTTTGGGCGTTCAACGCCAGCTCTGGATCCAATTCTGGCGTTGAACTCCAACTCCTAACTTGTTTCTGGCGCTGGACGCCAGACAGCAGCATGGAACTGGCGTTGAACGCCAATTTACGTCGTCTATCCTTGAGCAAAGTATGGACTATTATATATTGCTGGAAAGCCCTGGATGTCTACTTTCCAACGCAATTGGAAGTGCACCATTTGGAGTTCTGGGGCTCCAGAAAATTCACTTTGAGTGCAGGGAGGTCAAAATCCAACAGCATCAGCAGTCCTTTTTCAGCCTAAATCAGATTTTTGCTCAGCTCCTTCAATTTCAGCCAGAAAATACCTGAAATTATAGAAAAATACACAAATTCATAGTAAAGTCCAGAAATATGAATTTTGCCTAGAAACTAATGAGAATAAACTAAAAACTAACTAAAATATACTAAATTCTATATGAAATTAACCCCAAAAAGCGTATAAAATACCCGCTCATCAACTTTCAACATCTCCTAAATCTTCAACCACTTCTTCCTTTTCTTCAATGATCATAGGCTCCTCCAATTGTTCTAACACAAAGTGGCATCCCTCATCACCCACCGGGATTTCCAATCTCTCCTTCATGCTATGCTCTTCAATTGATTTTTCACATGTAGCTATGGAAGCACCTTGAGTGTTCAAGCATTGGTAGGCTAAAGTATGCACTACCTTGGTCAAGTTAGTAATAAACTCTAGGGTGTTTCTTTGCATATCCGCTTGGCCTTGAAGTATCAAGGTGAGAGAATCATCTATTGGGGCTTGGAGTTGATAAGAGGGTTCATTATTTTGGAGAGAGGGTTCATAGTAGGAAGGTGGTTCTTCTTGGTAAGGGTATGGAGATGGTGTGCATCGAGGTGGTTCTTGGTAGTAGTCATGATATGATTGTGGTGGTTCCAAAGGTTCTTGCTCATAATGGTCATAAGAATATGGTATGGGTGATTGGTCATGTGATGGATATGGATCATAAGAAGGTGTTTGGTAATGAGAGGCTTGTGAGAATGGTTGAGGTTCATGTTGAGGATAAGAATCATAGGTATATAATGGTGGTAGTTGATTATCATAAAAAGTTTTACCATAACCATTGAATTGACATGTATTAGGATGGTGGTTATACCTATAAGTATCCCAAGGTGGTTGCCAATAAGAGTGATCAATTCCTTGAGGCTCCTCCCATCTTGAAGTGTTCCATCCTTGGTACATGTTATCATTGAAGTTCACATTTCCTACAACATAATGAGAACCAAGCTCATAGCCAAAGTGAGAATTCATAGTGGAAGAACAAAATAAAACTAACAAAAACTAGTAAACAAGCAAAAGACAAGTTATTCACACTATTCACATATATACAATAACCAATAACATAACACCATTGTAACTCCTCGGCAACGGCGCCATTTTGATGAGAGGACTTTTGTGTGGTTTAGAATTCACAATAATTTCTCGTTGCAAGTATAGTTCCTAAATTAACATTAATCCTTTCATACAAAAATTTTGTTTGTCACTAAAACAAACCCCTAAATTTATAAATCGAAGAATTGAACCTCAGGTCGTTCTCCCTAGAAATTGCAATAAAGTGTTCTTGTTATTGGTTATGAGTTATGTTTGGGGTTTTTGAGATATTGGACACGAAATGTAAATGGTAATGAAAATAAACTAACTAGAAAAGCTCTTGACAAGGAATGAGAACTAGAAGTCCTATCCTAGTTATCCTCCTCAATTGTGACCACAATTATCCATTGCTACCACTTAGTTAACCTCTAACCATGGAGGAAAGTCAAGTGGATGAATCAACTTGATTGCACAAGTCCTAGCCAACTCCCAAGGGAAAGACTAGCTTTAGTGGTATCCAAATCAATTAGCAACTTCTAATTATCAATAAACAAAGGAATTAGATAACTCAAGCGTCACTAATTACTCCACCTAGGCCAAGAGGAACAAAATCTACACTAAAATCCAACCAAGCATTTTATCAAACACTTGGAAGGCATAAAAGGAAAGCAAAGTAAATTGATAACAAAATAAAATCTAACAACAATAGAATGTAAGAAATCAACAACAACAATCAAAGGAAACACAATTATTATGAATTACCTCATATTGAATTGAAAGAAAATGGAAGGAACAAGAGTAGATCTACAACAAAGTATAAAAGCAACATAAAGGAAATTACAACAAAAGAATAGAGGAATCATGAATGTAACAACATAAAATTGAGAGGTAGAAGAAGAAGAAAGCATGAATTGAAACCTAGATCTAGATTATTGAACTAAACCTAATCCTAATTCTAATCCTAGAGAGAAGTGAGAGCTTCTCTCTCTAAAACTAACTTTTCTTCCAAAAATTAAACTAAACTAATCTAATGTGTGTAAGTATGTTAATTCCCCTTCAATCCTTGGCTTAAATAGCATCAGATTGGGCCCACAAGGCTTTAGAATTCGCTGGCCACGTATTGCTTTAAGTGGATCATATGGCAGCAATGACACGTGTGCGTACATTGTGCATACGCATCACCATACGTGTAGCAACTATGGCAAATCTTATATTATTTCAAAGCCCCGGATGTTAGATTTCCAACGCAACTAAAACTGCATCATTTGGACCTATGTAGCTCAAGTTATGGTCGTTTAAGTGAGAAGAGGTCGGCTTGACAACTTTTGCAATTCCTTCATTTCTTCATGAGTTCTCCATTTTTACATGTTTTTCCTTCATTCCCTTGATCCAATCTTTGCCTCCTAAATCTGAAATCACTTAACACACATATCAAGGCATCTAATGGAATCAAAGGTAAATCAAGATTAAACAATTAAGGACCTAAAAAGCATGTTTTCACTCTTAAGCACAATTAAAGGAGAATTTACAAAACCATGCTATTTCATTGGATAAATGGGAGAAAGGTTGACAAATCCCTCTAAATTTAGCACAAGATAAACCCTAAATATGGGGTTTATCAACCTCCCCACACTTAAACCAAGCATGTCCTCATGCTTAAACCAAGAGAAAGCTAAGGATATCAACATTTATTCAATGAGATCTAACTAAATGCACCCTACCTATATGCTAAGTTACCATACCCTTACCGACTTCAAAAAGCAGAAAAAGATAGACAATTTGCCAAATTCTTAGAAGCTTTTAAGCTGGAGATCAAAATCGCCTTTGTAGAGGCTCTTGAACAAATGCCTTCATATGCTAAGTTCATAAAGGAAATACTGAACAACAAGAAGGATTGGAGAGAAGTAGAGACAGTAGCTCTTACTAAAGAGTGCAATTCAGTCATTCAGAGGAACCTTCCTCAGAAACTGCAGAGACACTCTAACACTTTTCTCAGAGACACAGAAGTGAATCCTAGAGAGGAATGTTTGGCCCTCATTAGTACCAAGGAGGCTGAGCCTCATATGGTACACATTGTTGAGGAACTAAATGAAGAAGAGATTCAAGAAGAGGCTGGAAGCACATTGTTGTACGCCCCTCTTATGGGAGGAATGCCTGAGCTACCACACCCTCACAAGACCAAAAAGGAGACCAAGGACGAGCACTGCTCAGAGTCCTTGGAAGGCTCTAAGAAGTTGCACATTAATATTCCTCTTATTGAGTTGTTTGAGGAGGTGCATTCCTATAGGGCCCTCACAGAAAGCCTGATGCTCTCTGAAAAAGAAACCTTAAAAGAAGGTGAGTCAGTAGTCTTCACCAAAGAGACCGAACCTCAGGAGTCTGCTACTGAGGGACTGAAGATAATCACAGACCAGAAGGATCCTGAGACTGCCATTGAGCATGAGCCTACAAAAGAGAGGAACCTCAAGTTGATTCTTCTCAGGGCATGCAAGAGGAGCTTGTGATTACCACAGAGCTCGCCCTTGTAAAGGTGAAAGAGTCTCAAGAGCTGCCTTTCCTAGGCATGCAGAAAGACCCGGCAGATGAGCAGTTGGCTCATTTCCCAACAGCCCTTAAGGAGCTGCAAGTCAATATCTCTGTTGCAAAGGTATTGGGAAAAAGAACCCCCTATACGGCCTGTCTAAAAGACATTCCTTTTGAAAAGAAGGACCTAAGGGGAGATGAAATAGAGGTACTTACTGAGAAGTACAACATTCTAATTCAGAATGAGCTGCCAAAGAAGATGCTAGATCCACAGAGCTTTTAGATCCTATGGATTACTGGAAAGATCATTTTTAACAAATCCCTGTATGATCTTGGCTTAAGTTTAAATCTGATACCTTCCACTGAGGCAGAGGCCAAATCTGGAGAGAATGGGAAGGCATTGAATGCTAGTGAGGAAGCCCTCACTAGGCGTTCAACGCCCATCTTGGCAGCAGAGCTGGCGTTGAACGCCAGCCAGGGAGCACTGGCTGGGCGTTCAACACCCAAACAGACAGGAAGTCTGATGCTGAACGCCAGTGAAGAACCCCTCACTGGGCGTTCAACGCCTAACCAAATAGGAAAGCTGGCATTGAACGCCAGCCAGGATACCCCTGCTGGGTGTTCAACGCCCAAAAGGATAGAAGAACTGGCGTTTAACGCCAGTAAGAGTGCACAGCGAGGGCGTTCAACGCCCAAAGAGCTATCAGAGCTGGCGTTGAACGCCAGTAAAGACACACCCCCTGAGTGCTTAATACCCACTCAACAAACCCCTATCCAAGAACTAAAGGAAGCCAAGGCTCATATAGAGACCATAGAGGTCCCTTTGCATGAACTTCTGCAATGCATGAGTTCTAATGAACACTCATCCTCTGATGAGGATAAAGACACTAGAGAAAAGCAAGTTGCTCGGTACCTAGGAGCTCTCATGAAGCTGAATGCCAAGCTATTTGGTACAAAGCCTTTGGAGGAAGAACCTCTATTGCTTTCCAAAAAACTCAATGCTTTGGTTCAGCAAAAGCTACCTCAGAAGCTTCTAGATCCTGGACGCTTCCTGATTCCTTACACCATAGGCACCATGACCTTTGAGAAGGCTCTGTGTGACATAGGGTCAAGTATAAACCTCGTGCCACTCTCTGTAATGGAGAAGCTGGGAATCCAAGAGGCACAAGAAACAAGGATTACCTTGAATAAGGACTGGATGGTGTTCAAGGTTCTTGACCCTCCATTACCCCCTGACAAGGGAGGCACTTGAATAAAAGATTCAGCATCCAAGCTTCCTCCCTTGGATGAAACCAATTCAATCCCTCCTAAGACCAAACGTAAGTTTGGTGTTGGATGTACACTATCCGCAAAGGAAGAAGGCCCCAAAAGGAAGATACCTAAGGGCTGGAAAAATAAAATCATCCCTGTTGAAGGCTTTTCACCATGGAAAATGGTAATGTTCACTTACCTCATCATGGTATTCACCATGGAAGAGGGAAATGATACTAAAGAACACCAGCATATTGCGAAAAGCCCAACCCTGCCTCATTCAGTGAAAAAGATCCTGTCTCTTGAGCGTCTTACGCTAATCCATGAGAGCACAGGAAGGAAGCTCCCAGTAAGGATAAAGGATTTATTCCTCTATGACTATTTTCCTCCTTGAAAGGAGTTGTCTGTCAAGCTAATGATATTAAAGAAGCACTTGTTGGGAGGCAACCCAACCTTAATTAATTATTTTTATTTTCCTAATTTTATTTTTCTTTAAGTTATTTTTTTAGGTTCATGATCATGTGCAGCAGTCAGAACAGAGACAGAAATATTCAGCAGTGAAAACAGAACACTCTGGATGGAGTGTTGCTGGAGTTGAACGCCAGCCATGGTGTAGCAGCTGGGAGTTCAACGCCCATATGGAGGGCAGGGAATTCAATTGCCCTGGCCTCTCAGGACCAGTAGGTCTCATAGAATCCCCACCTACACCACCCTTTTCTATTTTATTCTTCCCTATTGTTCATATTTGCTCGAGTACGAGCAAAACTCTTAAGTTTGGTGTTGCAAAAATCGTTGCTTTTTGACTTCTACCACTCCTAAAGGGCTATGAGGGAAGAACAACAAAGGCAAAGGAGTGACGTTGAAGAGATCAAGCATCGCATTGGATCCTCAAGAAGGGGCACTAGCCGCTACTATTAAAGGTGGATTCGTTCTCTTTATCTCCCTTTCCTGTTAGTTTTTTTCTATTTTCTATTATGTTATATTGTCTGTTCTCTTGTTCTTGTTGCATGATCATTTGCATTGATGTCTTAAAATTGTAAAATATTCCATATATCTCTCTCCTTGCTTAAAAAAACTTTAATTGAAAAGAATTGAGAGATACATGAATTTCAAGTTTAAAATAAGAATAGTTTAATTATTTTGATGTGGTGGTATTGCTTTTGTTTTCTGAATGCATGAATAAACAGTGCATATTTGAAGTTGTAATTTTAGAATGTTGCCTCTTGAAAGAATGATGAAAAAGGAAAAGTATTATTGGTAATATGAAAAATCCAAAAAATTGATTCTTGAAGCAAGGAAAAGCAGCAAAAAGAAAAAGAAAAAGCATGTTGCAAAAGAAAAAAAGTAATAATGCATGCGAAAGAAAAATATAAATAAAAAGTAGAAAAAGCCAATAGCTCTGTAAACCAAAAGGCAAGAGCAAAAAGCCAGTAACCCTTTAAACCAAAAGGTAAGGGTAAAATGATCCAAGGCTTTGAGCACTAATGGATAGGAGGGCCTACAGGAAACAAAATCCTGGCCTAAACGGCTCAACTAAGCTGTCCCTAACCATGTGCTTGTGGCGTGAAGGTGTCAAGTGAAAAGCTTGAGATTGAGCGGTTAAAGTCGTGATCCAAAGCAAAAAGAGTGTGCTTAAGAACTCTGGACACCTCTATCTAGAGATTCTAGCAAAGCTGAATCACAATTCGAAAGGGTTCACCCAGTTAAAGTGTCTGTGGCATTTATGTATCCGGTGATAATACTAGAAAACAAAGTGCTTAGGGTCACAGCCAAGAATCTGAAAGCTGTGTTCAAGAATAAAAAAGAACCGAACTAGGAGAGTCAATAATATCATCTGGATTCTAAGTTCCTAAAGAGACTAACACTTCTCAATTTCAATGGATAGTTAGATGCCAAAACTATTCAGAAGCAAAAAGCTACTAAGTCCCGCTCATCTAATTAAAACTGAGCTTCATTAGAAACTCTGAGATTTATTGTATGTTAATCTTCTTTTTATCCTACTGTATTTTTAGTTGCTTGGAGACAAGCAACAGTTTAAGTTTGGTGTTGTGATGAGCGGATATTTTATACGCTTTTTGGCATCATTTTCATATAGTTTTTAGTATGCTTTGTTTAGTTTTTATTAAGTTTTTATATGTTTTTATGTTAACTTCACATTTTTTTATTCTACTTTGAGTTTGTGTGTTTTTGTGCAATTTCAGGTATTTTCTGGCTGAAATTGAGGAGCTGGAGCAAAAGTCTGATTCAGAGACACAGAAAGCACTACAGATGCTGTCCGGATCTGACCTCCTTGCACTCGAAAGAGCTTTTCTGGAGTTACAGAAATCTAAATGGAGTGTTCTTGACGGCTATGGAAAGATGACTTCTAGAAATTTCCAACAATGTATAATAGTCCATACTTTTCTTCAGATTAAAAGGCCCAAAACTGGCGTCCAACGCCAGCCTCCTGCCCCCTTCCAGGCATCTAGCGCTCAAAGAGCAGAAACCAGCGTCCAAACACCCAGAGAGGACCCCCTAGCCAGTGTTCAACGTCCTAGAAGCCACATAGCACGTGGATCTCATCAAAGCTCAGCCCAAACACTCACCAAGTGGGCCCCAGAAGTGGATTTTAGCACTAAAAAGACTATTCTACCCTTATTAGTCATTAGTTTAGTATTTAAAGTAGAAGATCACTCTTTATTAAGGATCTTCAGCCACTTTACACCATATTTTCATTTATCACATTGTATTTCCTTTTAGTATGAGTTTCTAAACCTCCTAGGTTGAGGGGAGGAGCCCTGCTGAGTCCTATGAATTAATAAAAGTATTACTGTTTCTCTTCAATCCGTGTTTGATCAATTCTAAGATGTATATTTGTTGTTCAACATGGTGAATAGGATGATCCGTGACAATTAGCACTGTTCATCATACTAAGACAGTGTGCATGACAAACACCTGTGTCTACTTGGGTAAGTGTGAATACGTGGCTGGAAAGCGTGAACCGCCAGCTTGATTATACATCTCTCAGACGGCTAATCCACGACTTCGTTGGGGACTTCTCGAGACACCAGTTCAGCCAATTTTTGGGGAGATTAGGGTCTCTGTGGTAGAGGTAAGAACCCAAAGAAGCAGCATTCTCTAATCCGGAAGATTCGACCTTGTCTGTGGCATTTTGAGTAGGATCGCCAAGAGAATGAACTGTTAGAGCTTCACCCTCGTTCAGATTGGATAACCACAAGGAGGTCCACCATAACCATTGGATTGGTATGCATCATAGAATGGATCATTCTCGTAGTATGCCGGAGGAGGTTATTGCCATGAAGGTTGTCCATAAGCTTGAGGCTCCTCCCACCTTTGATTGTCCCATCCTTGATGCATATCCTCATTGAAATTTTTATTTCCTATAACATAGTTAGAACCAAACTCATAGCCAAATGGGTGAGAATTCATAGTAGGGATAGAAAAAAAACAAACACTAATAAGAAATAATGAAAACAAAATCCTAAAACTAGCAAAAACTAGCAAACAAACTAAAAATCAAGCTATTCACAATATTGACATATATACAATAACCAATAACAAGCGTGTAACACCCTCACTATCAGATTGTCACACTTCCGGCTGCGCGAATCTGATAGTAAGAAGTATTACGATGACTTCATATACTTAATAATAAAATAGGAGCCTTTGATTCGAAATCGTATCACTGTTCTTTTTGAAAAGCGGAAAAAGAATACTTTTTAAATAAAACAAAACAAGCATATACATGTACAAAACTTCTTACTCAAGTAACTTATACATATTATATACATACAAATCATACAACTCCTATCCCTCTTACATAATATAATATTGATGGTGAGGGGTAAATAAATAAAAACTAAACAGCATTATCGACTAACCGAAACGCAATACAACCCTTCGTGAGATTTTTCATCCGTCTCCTGAAAAGATAAAGCTGTAGGGGGTGAAAACCTAACCACACGGTCTCACCACAGAGTTTCAGAATTGTCATAATAAGATATTTAAAGAGATCTATTTTTAAGCTCAGTGATTATTGTTCGTCCTTTGAATCTTTTAAAAACTAACGACTAGTTATCCAAAAACCTTTTTCGAAAATCAATACTTAAATATCCAGAAATCCAAAACTTTTCTTTTCTTATAAGAAAATCTTATATAGAAACCAACCACACAAATTAATCAGCACAATCATTAATTCAGCACCAAAGCTCATTCTCAAAAGTAGCACACCAGGACAAACACAGGCAAAACAGACAAGGAAAGCACATGTTTAAGTAGCAGTTACAGCAAATAGTTCAGGTAGCAGTTAATAACAGTTTAACAATTAGGCAAACCAAAACAAATTCAAACCCAAGCAAAGCATACAAATGCGTATGATGCATGCCTGTCCTATGGCTAATGAGCTCATCTGTCGGTTATACAGCCAACCCGATAAGTCCGATTTGCTAAACCCTTGGACTGTCCCCCGACGTGCATCCCCATGAGTCTATGCATAGCTTTTTCTCATATATATATCAAATCGCTCAATGGGGGTACCATTCCCAGGAATTTATAAGTGCCCGGTCACCCTTACGTCGTAGGGTCAACAGAGTATCGAGTGTCAACCTGGAGCAAGTGGTGGCAAGCCACTGCGTCTACCCAGGGAAAGTCGTATCTCAGATAATTCAAATTCAAAAGTCATATTAATAATTCATTCAACATTCATCAATATCTAAGCCATTCTCAATATCATCATCATTCGTCAATCAATATCTCATTTCCAAATTCATTCAAAAATCATATTTCAAAGTCAATCCTCATCATCCTTCTTTCCATTCCATTCATCAACAATCCCGATCCAAAACATAATTCTTTCTTTTCTAAATAAATAAATCTTAAAACATATAATGTTTAAAACCAAATCTTTTTAAATAATTACTTCAAACGAAATTTCCAATTTTATAAAATTTCGGCAGCATCTCCTCTAAAACTCGAACTCTGCCACCCTTTTCGGGTCCCATCCAAACATTCCTCAAACCCTTTCTCAACCATTTTCAAATCTCAATCATTTTCCAAAATTCAAACAGTTCTAATATCAAATTATTTTCAAATCCAACCATTTTCAATAAAAAATCTTTTTCAAAATTAAACTAGCTCAAATATTAAATCATTTATAAAATCAAACTAATTCAAAATTAAACTGCTTCCAAAATTAATTCATTTTCATATCTCAAATAATTTCCAAAGTCGTTTCATTTACATTCTCAAATTAACTTCAAAACCAAGAAAAACCACTTTTCAAACTAATTTCTTTTCAACAATCACACACCACTCAAGCAATCAAGAAATCAGTCATTCAGTCCAGCAAACAACCACATTCATAAGACAATCATAATTACAGAGATATGTTTCTCACATTAATATCTGTTTATAACAACTCTATAAGATGAAATAAATTTTAAGAAAACCCTACCTCAATTATTCGCAATCCGCATAATTAAACACGTTGAATCCCTTTTTCCCTCGGCTCATCACAGCGGCAGCCACAACCGCAGTTCCAAAACACTTTTGCAGCAACCATAGCCACTCTAATCGTAACAAGAAATAACCAAAACTCAATCAAATAGCAAATAGCATCGCAAAACCTCAGCCACATAACAGAACAGCGACTAAAAGAGTTTCGAAGCAAGAACGACTTACTGTACCAGCAAGGAACTAAAGTGCAGCGCAGCCGCAGCTTCAGCGATTAACTCCGGCAAGCTCCAACGGCAGCGGCTTCAGCCTACAGCGGAAAAACTCACTACAACATTATCAAACATATACGACTTAACACTACAAGAAAAAGCAATATTTGTAACAAAAAAATTGTTACAAAAAATCGAAATTTTGAAACAAAAGGATTTTGTAACAAAAAAAGGGGCCATTGCAGTATGTCCCGTTACAAAAAGTTTTTGTAACAAAAAATGAAACTGTTACAATTCAAAGTGATATTTTGTAACAAATTTTCCTGATACAAAAAATCAGAAGTCGTTACAAAAGTGGTAACAAATTTTGATCTTCAAAATATTTTTGGTGACAATCTAATTTTTCCTATCATAAAATTGTTACAAAATATAACTTGATTTTGTAACATTTTCTTTCTGTCAGTTACAAAAAATATAAAGCTAATTTTGAAACATTTAATTAAATAATTGATATATCAATTAATTTTCTAATTCCACTAACTCAACATTTATATGATATATAATCATATAGATAATTAAAATATCTTACATGTTATTAAGATTCTTTTAAAATAAAATAAGTTCTACAAATTTAACTAAACACAACTCTTTCCTAACATAAAATTGTATCATATCGAATTTATAATTCTTGACTCTCCTGGCATATTTCTGTCAATATAAAGTCTATCATGTTGTCATCAATTTTGTACCCCTGCAAATATAAACAATAAAAACCAAAATTAAAAAATAACACATAACACTATCTTCATCCGAGTAAAAATTAAGTTAGAACTTACAAGTTAAAATTAACTAATTCTTTAAGAATCTATTCTCAAAGTTCAAAACTAGCCAATCAATAATGCAACTTATCAAGAATTAACAATTCAATATATAAACTTGGACTAATTAATCACAATTCAATCACAACTTAGTGAACAAAGTCATTAAATTTACATAAGTATCAATTGTCAAACAATCACTACAAAACACAATTTCCACCAAAACCTTCTAAGAGTTTCCTCTACCTTTCTTGTTTCTTTTTCTTTTCTTAACACAAAAAAATATATCATGCAAAGCCGATAATAAATACTTTCCAAATTTTAGGCCAAACATTCAAGGTTCAAATAATCAATTGTTTTAATGAGAAAATCCAAAATGTAGCTAACGAAGTATAATAATCACACAATTAATGAAGTATAATAACTTTTTACTTAAGACTTGTGACTTGTACTTTGCAACCATACCACAGAAAAAAAAAGAGAAATGCCCAAAACTTCAATTCAATTCAACAACAACAGCTTCATAATCCAATTCAATAGTAATTATTAAATACAAAATGAAGAAATATAAACCTCAGCTTCATAAGACTTAGTAGCTGAATTCTTAACCCAAGCATAGAACTCTTCATATCAATCAGGCTTTGGTGGATGACAAATTCAGCCGATACATAATACTTTAATCAATAGATAAAACTTAAATAATATAACTTTTTAAATCCAAATCTTCTAAAATAACTTTTTCAAGTAAAACCTCAAATTTTACAAAATTCCGACAGCACCCCCCTAAAACTCGGACTTAGCCACCCTTACGGGTTCCCTCTTTCTCAACAAATCTCCAGCTCTTTTATCAGCAGTTATCACAACAATAGAATCTCAATAATCATCTCATCATAAATCAGTTTAACAACCAACATTCTAACATTAATTAAAATAAGAGTTTCCATAAACCATTCTTTAAAAGTAAACTAGTTCAGCTTCAAGAATTCATAACTAGTATTTGAAACACAAAATTTTTCATATTTCTAGTTATTCTTAAAGTAATTTAGTTATTAGCAAAGTTACCATTTTATTCTAAAGATCATATTTTAAGAAAATAGTTTAGTAGTCAACCTTCAATCCTTTAACCGTCCTCAAAATCAACTCTAATTAAACATAAATCAACAATAATAACCAACTTGGCATAATCGACTAAAATCGGAATTTCCAACAATTCTAAAATAATCAGAAACCAATAACAATCGCAGTCTCAAACCAAAGTAAATCTCATCAGTTAACTACTCACGACAACGAAGCCAGTCAATATCCCAGCCATAACCTAAACTCAATTCATATCCGTATCCAACTTCAATCATAACTCAGAATAATCACAACTAACTTTTCTCAAATATATTTCATTCAATAATTAACTTATCATATTTCAATTTAATAAGTAACATTAAATGAATTACCATTTGCAGCCACATTTCAACCAATTCCAACCCGTCACAAATCCATTTTACCGCCATTCCAATATATCAAATTTCTAATTCAATATCAAACAATTCAAAATAAATAATTGAAGATCAGAATCTCAGCTAATTCATCACAATAATCAATAATTCAAAATACAATTCACAACCGTATCTAATTTTAATTACAATTCAGCATAATCACAACCACATTCAATTCTAATAATAAATCAGAATAATCACTCTAACTAACTATTCTCGAACATGTTTCAAACAATTCACATCAATTAATTAACCCTTAATCATTATTAACTATTTGCAATTATCTGAATAACTTTATAGGCATTCTAAAATTAAAAACATTTAACTTTAAAAATAAATCCCCTACCTTGTGTCGAAACTCACGAAAATCGCCAAACATAGCAGCTCCGTTAGCAGTTCCAACACTCGTTTTGTTTCCTGGGCAGCAACCAAAATGGTTCTAGGCAGCTCCAATATTGGTTTCCAGCGGCAAAGGCTCCAGCAACTACGAAACTAGAAGCAGAGGCAGAACAGAGTAAGAACAGCAGCAGCGATCTTGAACCCAACAAACAGCAACGGTAGTGGTGTTTTCTCAGATTCCAGAAACCAGAAGTAGTGGCAGAACAGTGGCTTCTTCCCTTGATTCTCGCGACGCTCCTCTTCTCTGTACACACAGTAGCGGCAGCTTCCTCTGATGGCAGCGGCGTGCAGCTCGACCGCAACCTCCGTCTCCAGTAACAGCGGCAGTGTTACGAACCCTTGTCTTCCCTATTACGTCTCTCTTCTCTATGAACTCCTATCTCTCCCTTCGTGCTCGTCGGAAGTGACAGAAATGGCGGCGATGAAATCCCCTTCCTGCGGCGAACAGTGGCGACGTTAGTGGCTTCATCAACTGCGACAATGGTGGCAGACTTCAGCGACAGCCACAGCACACGGCCTCTCGCCGCAGGTCGCGCTCCTCCTTCACGTGCATCCTTCTCATCCCGACGACATCGACGGCGTGGTGAGCAGCTGGACATCAACGACAACAACCCATGATGGCAAGGCGAGTTAGCAACAACTGCACGGCGATGGGCATGGATAACGGCACAAGCGAGATGCGGCGGCGGCGAGCTGGACGGCACAGAGTGCGGCTTCCTTTTCTCCGATTCCAAGCTCTCTGTTCTCCCTTTCCATTTCTGTGTTTCTTTCTTATGTTTTTGTGTTAGTATTTAGGAAGAAAGGGGTGGGGCCTGCGTACTTTAGGGCTGGGGAAAAGGGAAATTAGGTTTCTAATTAGGGATTTATAATTAGGGTTCCAAAATTAGGGTTAAAAAATTAGGAATTTTGTAAAAGAATATGGATAGATATGAATAGATATTTTGATAAAATTGGAAGGTAGAATAATTTTAAAATCAAATATACTCCGTTAAAAATATTTAGGAACATTATTTATCATCATATTACTAAGTTCAATTAATTATTTCTAATTTAATTTGTAAAATAAACATATTAATGACATTTTTATAAAATATAGTTTAAACTCAATATTAATTATTCAATTTAAATGATATAACTTCTCATTATTTTTCTATCTCCAAAACTTTAATTTTAATTTATAAAATATCTAATTATAAATAAAAATTGTGCATAAATATTAACTTACTTAAACTTAAAGCATTTATAGAAATCAAACTAATCATTTCTAATAAATTAATCTCCAAGAGTACAAGTTAATAAAATAGAACATAATTCATTCATAATAGAATTTATTTAAATTAAATTATACAATTCTTTCTTATTTTTTAATTACTAAAATTATAATTTCAATTATACCAAATATCCAATAAAGACTATATAAAAATTCTAATTAATTTAAACTTCTTCCCTCTCTCCTTCTCTTCTTCCTCTTTCTCCTGTTTCCGTTTTCTCTTTCTCTTACTTTCTTTCTTTACTTTCCTGCTGGTAAGGGTTTTGGGAAGGGGAGGGCTATCGGCTACTAGATTTAAGGGGTGAGGTGAGTGTGAGCTGTATTAGGGTTAGAGTTTAAGTAATTTAGGTATTTTTAATAAAAATAAAGATAGTATAATAATTAAAAAATAATTTTAATCTAATAATAATTATATAAAAATATTATTTAATTATAAATTTTTAAATTATTTTTAAATAAATATTTTAATTTTAAAAGTTAGAAGTAATTAAATTAATTATTTTTAAAATATTATTTTATTATTAATTTATAAATTATTTTTAAATAAACTCTTATTAAAATAAAATTGAAAATAATTAAGTTAATTTTTTTATTCATAAAATTTAAAGTATTGAATTTAAAAATCTCAAATATTTAAGTCAAATCATATAAAATTTTTATATTTTTTGAATTACTAAAATTTTAAATTATAAATAAAAAAATACCTCCTTTAATATATAAATTTCTAAAAAAAATATTTTGAGTAAATATAATAAATCATAAATGACTTATTATTTAATTTTTAAAATAATTTTAAACTGAAAGTATCATTAATTTTACTTAAATACTTTTAATAAAATAAATGTTTGAATATAATATCTTAAATAAATATAATAAATCATAAATAACTCATTATGTTAATTTTAAAAAATTTGAAGTCTTATATTTAATATGTTGAAACAAAATTTTTTATTAGTTACAAAAAATATTTGAATTTTGTGATAAATAAATAATTTGTTACAAAAATATTGTATTTTGTGACAAATTAATTTTTTGCTACAAAATATTTTGAATTTTTGCAATAATATAATCTTTTGTTACAAAATATTATAACATTTTGCAACAAAACAACAATTTGATACGAAAGCCAACATAATTTGTAACAAAAGAAATCACGTTGTTACAAAATATTGAAATGTTTTGTAACAAATTTTCTTATTGTTACAAAATATTCTTATTTTGTAACAATAACTAATTATTGTTACAAAAAAATCATAATTTGTAACAATTTTAAATTTGATACAAATTTTTTTGTTACAAATGCTCCATTTTCTTGTAGTGTAAGCAACGACCCTTACGGTAACAGATTTCGACGGATAAGGAAGATAAGCCAGAACAGGGCTAGAGCTTACCAGGAAAATAGAAGCTTCAGTGGCGGTTTCCGACGGCAACAGCGGCGGATCTCCGGAGATGGCTCAACGGCGGTGAAGGTGGCTTCCTTTCCTTCCATCCCATTCTGGTCGCGTTTCCCTCTTCTCCTCTGGTCAGATCTGCATCGACGGCGGCTTGGCAGTGGCGAGGAACGGCGACAGAAGACCTCAATGGCGACGGCAATGACGCGGGCTCCACAGACGGTGACGCCTCCTTCTCCTCGCGTGGCTCTCTCCCTCGGTTCTGAGCTTCCTTGCGATGGTGATGAATGGCGTGGTGATGGCTCGAGCTTGATAGTGGCGGCGCAGGCAGCAGAACACGATGGCGGTGGCACAGCTATAGCGGCAGTCTCCCTCCTCCTTCCTCTGTGGACTGCAGCTCCCTCTCTTCTCCCCTTCCCTTGCTTCCGTCTCCCCTCTGCTCTTCCCGTTTTCTCTTCTCCCTTTCTTTCTTTCTCTTTTTTTTTCTGGTTTACTAAAGCTGTGGGTGTTGGGTTGTTTTTGGGGAAAGGGGTATAGGGGCTAGGGTTAGAAAAATTAGGGTTAGGGTTGTGTTTTAGGAATTTAGGGTTTTGATTTGGGAATTACGATATTGTGATAAAATTGGGAATTTGGGGATATTCTGAAATCTAATTAAATCTCTAAAATTACTCTAAAATATTATTTATTGTATCAAAATACTAATTGATTTGAAATCAAATACTCTAATTAAAATTATAAGGTAATATAATTAATTTTTTTATTTATAAAAATATTAGTATTAAATTCTAAAATCTCAATTACTTAAACCATGCCATATAAAATTCTTATTACTTTATATTTGCTAAACTTTATTATTTAAATGTAGAAAATAATTCGATAATTATAAAATCATATTAAACCTTAAATTACCTTAAACTCAATTAATCAAAATTTGCTTTAATTTATCTTTAATAAAATAATTTCTGAGGTTAAGGTACTTAATGAATAAATAAATCAAAATTAGCTCTTAATAAGATTTTCTGAAATTTCTGGGTCTTACAAAGCGTACATTTGCGATTCCTCGGCAACAGCGCCAAAAACTTGATGGAGAAAAATAGTCTGTTCGGAATTTTCACAAAAATATAATCTCGTCGAAGTATAGATCCAAACCAACAATCAACCCTCAATCAAAGTTTAATTTGTTTGTCACAATGCAAACTAATAAAAACTGAGAGTATTTAAACCTCGGGTCGTCTCTCAAGGAATTCCAGAGAAGTGTGCATATTATTGGTTATGAAATATTTTGAGGTTTTTGTAATAAGAGATGAGAAATGTAAATAACAAAAAAATAAGCTAACAACTAAGAAATGTCTTGGCAAGAGGTGAGAATTAGAATTCCTATCCTCATTATCATCCTCAATTGTGATGGTACTTGTGTTTTGCTCTTACTTAGTTATCCTCTAAACAATTGAAAGAAAGTCAAGTGAGCAAAATTAACTCTAGTCCACAAGTCCTAATCAAAGATTAGCGTTAGTGGAGTTCAAGTCAACTAGCAATCTGCAATCACCAATCAACAAAATAATTTGACAATTCAAGAGTCTCCAATTACGCAACCCAAGGCAAGAATACAAAATTTTACACTAAAATTGAAAGAGGCATTTTATCAAACACCTAACATGCATAAAAGGAAAAATAGAATAAATTGCAATAATGATAAAAATCTATAACTACCAATTGCAAAGAAATAATAGCAATTACTCAAATAAACATCAAGAAATATAAAACATCAAAATTGCATTAAAGAAACTCCAAATTAACAAAGGTGCATTAACATAAAGAGTATCAAAATAAAGAGAGTAACAATAAAAGAAAACTACAAGAACTATGAAGCAAGAACAAGGAATTGTAAATGAAACTAAATGAAAGCAAGAATCAAATCCTAAACTAATAAGAAACCTAAATCTAAAACCTTAATTCCTAGAAAGAGGAGAGAGCCTCTCTCTAGAAATCTCACTCAAAACATGCTAAAAACTAAAATGAAATTCATTCTATGTTGTCTTGGAATGTTTTTCCCCTTGAAAGAGCTTCCATTCAGCTTCAGGGCATCCAAAATTGGGCCAAAAGGCCTCCCAAATCGTGAGCCACGTGACTTTTTAATGAAGTCACGCGCCCAGACTTGCGCGTTATGTGCGTACACACACTTCAATATGTATATCTCCCTTGTTTCTTCTTGTGTTCTCCCATTTTGCATGCTTTTCTTTCACTTTTTCCAAGCCATTCTTGCCTAATTGACCTAAAATCACTCAACAAAATATATCACGGCATCAAATGGAATAAAAGTGGAATTAAATTGATCAAATTAAGTACAAAATAGCATGTTTTCACACTTAGGTGCAATTTAGAGAGAAATCACAAAAGTATGCTATTCAAGTATATAAATATGAGTTTATATAATGAAATCTACTCAATTTAAGTCATAATTTACCATCAAATATGGATTCATCATTGTCACAGTTAGATTCCACTTTCTTTGTGCCTTGTTCACCAATTCATTTATTTTCACCTTTGGGTTATATTCCACCTTCTTCTTAAAAGCTCTACTCAACCACGAAGTATGTATTATCCCAACCTTATGTATCTGGCCACAAGTATGTTTAAGGTTCATAGACCTAAACTACCAAGTAACTTCCTCACTTATTTTTGCAGCATATAACCAAAAAGGACAACCCGGTTGACAAACAATCCTCACTCTAACAAAGTCAAGCTTGGCATACTGATACCCAAGAATTGGTGTCGGTCTAGACTTTCTTCCTAAAGAAAGGAATTACTTCGTTGTAAGCATAGCTCCAAACCAACAAACAACTCTCGCATCAAATTAAGATATGGTTTTGTCACAAGTACAAACCCCAATGAAAATTAACCAAAGTATTTAGACTCCGGGTCGTCTCCCTAGGAATTGCTATGAAGTGTATGTGTATTGGCTATGGAGGGGTAAAAGGGGGTTTGGTTGATAAAAGGGCAATAAAATAAATGGCAAGAAAAGTAAAACAAACAAGCAATTAAAAGAAGCAAGATAAAGGACTCTTGGCTAAGACTTAGGTAATTGAGATCACTATCCTTGTCAACAATTCAAACATTGATAATCATGTGGAACCGAGCTCATTAGGTCTACTCACTAGAGCCTTAAGTACGTAATGTCTACTCCTAGGCTTGGAGTACGTCAAATAGCTTGATCAACATCAATCCATAAGTCCCAACCTAGCCACTAATTAACTTAGTAGTAGGCTAGAGTCAATGGTTATCAAATTGATCCCCAAGGATTCTAGAATTACCAATTCAATGAAGCCCAAGGACTCAATATCACTCAATCCCCTTAGCCTAGGCCAAGGGTCAAGAGAACTACTCAAAAACTATAGGAAGCATTATATCAAACATCTAACGTGCAATACAAGTAAACATCACAAAATGCTAAAATTAAGGAGACCTATAACTTCATAAGTGAGAACTCAACAATAGCAAGCAAGATCAACATAAAAGAAACATAGAAACATGAAATTGCATTAAAAGAAAATTGGATCTAACAATGTTCATCAACATACAAGATAGCAAAATGAGAAATTGACTTTACAACTAAGGAAATCAAGATGTAGAATTGAGAAATTGTAAAAGAAACAAGATGAAAACAAGTAATTAATTCAAGATCCAAGATAATCTACCCTAATCCTAACCTAATTCTAGAGAGAAGAAGGAGCTTCTCTCTCTAGAAAACTAACTAAAGGCTCATATTGACTAACTAATTGCTCCCCCTTTGCTTGGACTTCAATTCTGCATGAAATACACTCAGAAACAAGTTGGATTTGGGCCTGGGCAGCTCAGAAATCGCCCCCAGCATTTTGCCTTTAAGTGGGTCACGTGCTAGTATCGGCGCGTACGCACCATGTGCGCGTGCACGTCGATTGGCTATTTCTTCACCCGCGCGTATGCAGGATGTACGCGTGCGCGTCCTTATGTGAAATTACTTTTGCGCGTGCGCGCCTTGTACGCGTGCGCGCCCATTGATGCATTCCCAATCTTTGTTTCTTCATGCATTCTCCACTTTGTATGCTTTTCTCCTCATTCCTTCCATCCAATACTTACCTTATGAACCTGAGATCACTCAACAAACACATCAAGGTATCGAATGGAATTAAAGTAAATCAAAATCACCAATTTAAGGGCCTAAAAAGCATATTTTTACACTTAAGTACAACTCAAGGGAGAATTACAAAACCATGCTATTTCATTGAATAAATGTGGGAAAATGTGATAAAATTCCCTAAAATAAGCACAAGATAAATCACGAAATTGGGGTTTATCAAATCTTCCCACACTTAAACTAAGCATGTCCTCATGCTAAAATCAAGAAAGAAGCAAAGGGTATCAACATTTATTCAATGCAAACTAACTAAATGCAATCTATCTATATGTAACCTATTTACATGAATGCAATGGCTCAATCAAAATAAATCAATCTCCAAGAATACGAATGCAAGCACAAGGGCTAGGGCAATAGCAATCAAAGCAAACCACAATTGGATTGAATCATTGAAATATTTTACAAACTTGCAAGAAAAGATGATCAGGGGTGGAAACATGTAATTAAGCGATCGAACCCTCACCGGATGTGTATCCGCTCTAGGCACTCAAGTGTATGGGGTTTATTCACTCAATTCTCCCCTAATCATGCTTTCTAAGATTTGTTTTTCATCTAACAATCAACAATTACTTTATGCATGCATACAAATATCATGACGACTTTCCCATAGGTTGTAATGGAGCTAGGGTCAAGGTAGGATGCATATGGTCAAGTGAGCTTGAAATTTGAATATTTGATTAACTTAAACTTCCTACCTAACCTATAACAAACTATACAATTCTAAACAATCCTATCTACCCATTCTTCACTTTTACACACACTCATGTATTCTCTTTTGATCACCACACATATGTATTGATCATTATTAAGCTTTGAACCTTGGGGCATTTTTGTCCCCTTTTTATTGCAATTCTTTTTCTCTCTTTTTTCTATATTTTTTTTCTCTTTTTTTTTTGTGAACATAGAAACATAAAATATAGACAAGAACATCAATGCATATGGTTTACACATGATTAATACATGAGTATGTACCCAATTCCAAAAATTTTTTAACAAAAACACACACACACTTTTATCTCTACCTAATGTTTCCAACTCTCCCAAAATCATATGATGAACACACTCACTAGCCTAAGCTAATCAAAGATCCAAATTAAGGGATATTTATTGTTTTTTTTTCACTTAGGCTTGTAATGTGCTACAATTAAGAACAAATGGGTTAAGCATAGGCTCAAAATTGGCTAACAACGGAAGATAAAAGGTAGGCTATTTGGGTAAGTGAGCTAATTAAAACAATTACCTCAATCATATAAATGCATGTATACACAAAATAATGGACATAAAGAATCAAACAAATCAAAGATTACACTCATAGGAAGAGAATAATGCACACAAGAATGAAAATAAGTGATCATATGATGTAACCACACAATTAGGCTTAAAACTCACATGCTTGTGTTCTTTGCTCAAAACATGATCCACAAATTGTATTAATCAAGCAAGTTCTAAAAAAATTTTCAACCAATTGGAGTGGTGCTTTAAAAATGGAATTCTTGAAAGTTTTCATCATATTGACTAAGCTTATTCTAATGCAATGTTGTGATTTAGAAAATTTTTAAAAATTTTCTCTAGTTTACCCTTTTTCCAATCAAAACACATCTCTTATACAAAAAGGGTCAACTAGGTTTTACCAATCTAAAATATTTTTCTAATCACAATCAAAAGCCAAAATGCAACTCTTATATATATACTAAAAGTGTGCAACAACCAAAATAAGGGTATCCACAATAACAAATATGTACAGTAATCCCAAAATGATCTCAAAGATAAAGTGCAAGGATAAAATGCGAACGAAATAAAATAAGGTAGCAGAAACTAGAGGATAAATGTCTAAAATTTTACCACATAAATGCTATTCACCGGTCACGAACGGTGACCTCCCTTCACTTTAGGATGAAGCATCGTCCTTGATGCTACTGCTGAAGCTCAGGATGGAGGTCAACAGTCACGCCGGGCTGTGGCTCGGGCTCAGGCTGTGGCTGTGGTACTGGCTGTGAGTCCTCAGGAGGCTGCTGAACCTCTGTGGTGGCCTGTGTCTCTGGTGGTGCCTCCTGCTGAGTCGGCTCCTCAATATGCTCCTCCTCCTGATGAGTCGGCTCCTCAACATGCTCCTCCTCCTGATCCTGCTCGTCGGAGGCAGGAGAGTCTAGGAGCGGAGGTAGCTCAATACCCTATGATACGAACACCTGGTCTATGCGATCGAGACGTTGCATGATACGACGCTCGCTGCACTCTATAAAGCGAAATAGGCGCTGTACCAATAGATATGTCGGCTCCGGTGCAGGTGGTGGTGGCAAGGATACTGTGGCTAAAGTAGAGGATGGTCCTACTGCTGCTGCTGATGATGAAGGCTGAGCTGCCTCCACCACTCCTCTGGCTCGAGAACGGCCTCTGGGTGGAGGCTTCTCGTGCACTCACCACCCCATGGAATAGTAACCTCCTTGTCATTGTCATCTGGGGGTGGTGGTGTCATGTCATCATCCTCCCACGGGATATCAGCTAGCTCAATCATGCTGGTGACCAGTGTAGGGAATGACAAGAGGCCATGGATATGCGCGCACCACATACTCTGCCTGATCAGTCGAGGGAAGTCTACCTCTTTCCCCTCCATCACACAGCCAATCAGAACTATCATATCCATCGGAATCTCTGAGAAGTGAGTGGTGGGCAGGACATAATGGGCGAATATACGCTGCCAAGTCTTAGCCTCTCTCGACAGATGAGTGAAAAGCATCCCCTTGGGTTTCTTGTTCCCAGAATCCATCACCCAAGGGGCGTCAGGTGTGGCAATCATGTGCTTCAACACCTCATAATCAAAAGTCATACAGTGGATAGCTACATCTGCCTGCTGACAGGTGCATGAGTCACCAGTACGGGGTCGGCAAAGCAATGCCTCCCCAATAGCTGCCTCAGTGATCAGAATCTCTCTACCCTGCACTTGGACTGAATCAAGAGTGGCACGAAAGAAGTTGCAGTAGAACTCTCTCACCCACGAAGTGTTTATTTTTCCCAGATCTCTGTCAACAAAATCCAGACCCAACTCCAGAATACGGCTGTTGATGGCGCGTCTCACATCATTGGGAAGGACCAGTTTCTTCTCGATGTTCATGTTCATCTTCTGGAATTTAGGGAAGCAAAGCTCACAGTAGAGGTTGGAAAACTTGATTGGGTCAGTGGATAGAAGTAGCTGATTCTCCTTGTCCACATCATTCAGCGGATTCTTCGCATAATTAGCATAAGGAGATGGGGTAGAGGCTTTAGAGCACTTTCTCTTCTTTGAAGTAATGGCTATAGCTTTTCCTTTGTCTGACATCCTAAAAAATAGATATAATATGGTATAAGCAATTAGCTAAATAGATGTATAGCACTCAAGGTAAAGTATATTCATGAAGTGAGTGAAGAAAAGAGAATTCTTGGAATGTAAGTAATAGAATTCAGAATTCAAACCAGGTTACAAACCAAGAATTCAAACCATAATTACACAATGCTTATTTATTGAGCATAAGAAACACCATATTCAAAAGAATGATCAAAGGAGTTAAATTAAAAACCAAAAGAGAAGTTAGTTGGTTAAACAAGTTAGAGTTAGAAATTAGTTTAAAAATCAGTGAGATGACGGTTTCCGGCTCAATTGCAAAGAAAAGCACAAAGTATGTTGTAAGCATACTCAAAATCCTGAGGGACTTAATGCAAGAAACAAGTTATTAATATTGGTGTTGGTAAAGTCATTGACATTGAAAAACAAGTCAAACAAGAAACATTCAACACCAAGTTCAATGAGACATGAAAGTCACAAGTTGGAGTAAGAATGGAAAAGCTCATGATCTATGTGGCTTAATGCAAATTAGGCATGAATATAATGAATCAATTAGCCACACAGATTAAAAACCTTCAAACTTGTGAGTTTATGCAAAAGAGGCACAAAATCTCAAAAGAGTTTCAAGTTATGGTCAATCGGAAAGCTTACTCAACTATGCAATGCATATAAGCAAATTAGCATTGTAAGCAAACAAAGAGTACTATAAGCATGACCAAAACCTGTAAACACGTTCTTGAGGAGTTTCAAAAACCATTTAGCAAACAAAATTCTATTGACACAGAAATCGTCAAATAGAAGTTTGTTGCATCAATTAAACAATGTTATTTCATGAAACATGGTTAGAAAAAATCTGGCAGCATTTCAGCAGTAAATTGGCCATTTTCCAAATTCAAACAATCAGTTCAGATTCCATATGAATATTTGACAGTAAACACGCATCAATCACATGTGAATTCATATGAAATGAACCTTTAAGCCAATCTTGCAGCAGCAAAACATCAAAAAGTAATTTAAACTAAACCAACCAGCAACAAGCAGCTATGAACAATTAAGCAACCAGTAGCCATGAGCAAAGCAACATTCAACAATAACAATCCAAGGAAAGTTAATGAAGCAGCAACACTTTCAATCATCATCATTATTCAAAACAACCTAAATCCACTATCCAGCTCAGGTTCTCTAACCACCTAATCAACTAACATGCATTTCTAACTAACTAAGCTAATTAACATAATTAACACAAAATAGTAAAGGAAACAGAACAGGGGAAGGTAGAGACCTGGGAAGCAGAAACTGAACAGAGCAGACGGTTGATGGAGAGAGGAAGATAGAGGAGAAGTGTGACCGGCTGAGGGTTGGTAATCACAGTGGAGGCTTATCGGCGACAATGGAGTCGGGGCTGTCGATGGCGGTAGAGCAGGGAGTGAGAATGGGTGAGAGAGAGAGAGAGAGGAAAGAGAAGTGAGAATGGTGATAGAGAGGAAAGAGCAAGGGACGAGGAGAGAGGGGGGTCGCGACTACGGCGGTGGTGTTTGCCGGACTGTTGCAGACAGCGGAGTTGGGGATAGAGGAAGAGAGGAGAAGAGGGAAAGACGTTGAGGTGAGGGTTTGCGCGAATGCGCTAGGGCTCTCGCGTCCCTGGGTAAGTGAAAATTTGAATCCACGCGAGCGCGCACCGTGCGCGTCTGCGTGGGTGGGAGAATAAGGGATCGGCGCGGAAGTGCCATCCGCGCTTGCGGGTAGATGGGCTGTGTAGGCATGGGCGCGGACGCGCACAGCGTGCATCCGCGCGGGTCTAGCTGGGCCAGAGGCACAAAAGTGGCCAGAGTTGACACAACTCTTGGGTCTTTGGCCTGGGTGGTGTAAAATTGCATTGACGCGCGCGCGCACTGCTCGCTTGCGCGTGGATGGGTTGAATGAGAAATGGTGCGCGGAAGTGCCGGATGTGCCTACGCGTGGATAGGACAACGCGAAAGGGACGCGGACGCGTACAACGTGCGTCCGCGTGGGTTAAGGCACAGAGTTAGCCCAAAAGTGGCACAACTCTCTAGTCCTTGGCCCAGAAAGCTTAAATGCACAGCCGACGCACGCGCGCACCGTGCGCTTGCGCGTGGCTTCTCTCTCTCTTTTTTTAAGGGTATCAAGAAGAGCTCAAAATCTTCCCAACCTCCTCTAGGACTCTAGAACTAGCTAAGATGCAAACTCAAACATATTTTTGAATTTTTGGGGATTCTTCAAACAAATTAAGGAAACTTGCAATCCAAGCAAAAACTCAAATCAAAGAATCATCCCTAATTAAGGCATAGAAGCTATAAACAACTTAGCAAGCAAGACAGAATATACTAAGAAATAAAGAAACTATATACAATAGAACCCAATTCATTCATTCATTATATCTACAAGAGAATAGAAAGAGTTTACTATGGTGGGGTGTCTCCCACCAAGTACTTTTGGTTTAAGTCCTTAAGTTGGACATTTGGAAGGTTCCTTGTCAAGGTGGTTTATGCCTGTATTTATCCTTGAACCTCCAAGAGTGCTTGTCCTTCAATTGGTTGTCAGAAGTTCCAACCACTTTCACCAAGCTTTGGTGAGGTTCTCTCCAAGATATGAGCTCCCAAAGTGGATTTCCATGGTGTGATCCAGGATCCCATATCGTATCTTTGCACCCATCTTCTAGTTGATCGCCTTGATTCTGTCCAGGTGACAAAAAAGCTGAATTCTCGTGAAAGCACCAAACTACCCTCCTAGACCCATTTAATTGAGCATGACACCAATCCATGCTCTTCAATTTTGAGCTTCCAACCATAATGAGTCTATATTTACAACGCCAACCATTAAACATCTTCCTCTTTCGCTTAATTCCGCAAAGCGCCCTAAGTTGGCCATCTGTCTCAAGCAAACCATACTCAAGTGGGATAATAAAGCTAAGAGTTAGAAGTTTTACCCACTCAAATGAAAGATTGGATGACAACCTAGGTGGAAGAGTTCCCAAAGATCTTGATAAAGCATGCTCTACTCCCGTCCATCCTCTTCTAGAGGCTTCCACCACTTGACAAGGTTCTTCGAGCTTTACCTCTCGCCAAGCTTCCTCAAGTTCACACTCTTCTTCACCAATTTCTTCTATCTCTTCCCCATCACTCTCATCATAAACAGAAGGTTTAGTGAAGTCTACCTCATCATCAATTCCAAGCACAGTGGGGAAGGACTCATCAAGCTTAAAAGGATCATATGTTGATTCGGAATCATCATAAATAGGAGGGCTTGTTTCTTGGGACACTTCTTCCAATTCTTCATTCACCAATTGCCTTGGAAGTTGCACATCCTCCTCAGCATTGCTTTCTAATCCACTGGAAGTAGCTTCAACAAGATCATCAAGGGGATTGATCAATGTGGACAAAAAATCACTAATGATGGAATCCACTTCTTGATCAATTTCCTTTGATTCTCTATCCACTTCCTCAACATCACTCTCCTCTTTAACATTCCTTCCAAACTTCATGGAAGAGGGCTCTTCAACTTGACATTCCTTTATGTGCTCAACATATCCTAAACATCCAACCACTACTTCCTTTTGTTCACTAATTTCCACATCCTCCTCTTGTTGTACTTCTTGTCTTAATTCCTCCTCCTTACCATAGAGCTTCAAGTTCACTCCCTCGCCAAGCTCTTTAGTTGCTTCTCCACATTCAACAATGGAAGCGCCTTGATCGTATAGGCTTAGGCAGGATGAGACCATGTTACTAATGGTTTCTACCATGATAGCCATTTTTGCTCTTAACTCCGCAAACTTCTTTTCATCCTCCTCTTGTCGCCTTAAGATATGAGATTCAAGATCTCTCAATTCCAACATGGGGGCTTCATCGGAAGGTGATGGTGGAAGAGAAGGTTCATTGTTTGAGGGAAGGTTGTTATAATTAGAAGGTGGTTCATATTGGTGAAATCCTTGAGGTGGTGTGTATGGACCTTGTGGTTCATGGGAGTATTGGTGTTGGAAAGGTGGTGGTTCTAGATGTGGTTCATATGGTGGTTGGTATGGTGGGTATGGGTTGGGGTCATATGGAGGTAAATGGTGGTAGAAAGCTTGTGAGTAAGGTGGTTCAAAATTATGTTGCGGAGGGGGTTCATATGCATGTGGTGGTTGTGGTTGACAATCACAATAAGGGTCATCACACACATTGGATTGGTATGCATTAGGATTAGGATTATACCCATATGAATTCGGAGGGGGTTGTTGCCAAGAAGGTTGTCCATAAGCTTGGGACTCCTCCCATCTTTGATTTCAAAATCCTTGATGCACATCCTCATTGGAGCTTCCATTTTCTACAACACAGTTTGAAACACATTCATAGCCAAAGTGATGAGAATTCATCATGATAAGAGAAGACAAAAAATAAAATTAATAAGAAACAAAGAAAATAAAGTCCTACAACTAGCAAAAACCAACAAACAAACCAAAAATCAAGCTATTCACAATATATGCAATAGCCAATAACATAGCACCATTGCGATTCTCCAGCAACGGCGCCATTAATTTGATACCCAAGAATTGCTGTCGGTCTAGACTTTCTTCCTAAAGAAAGGAATTACTTCGTTGTAAGCATAGCTCCAAACTAACAAACAACTCTCGCATCAAATTAAGATATGATTTTGTCACAAGTACAAACCCCAATGAAAATTAACCGAAGTATTTAGACTCCGGGTCATCTCCCAAGGAATTGCAATGAAGTGTATGTGTATTGGCTATGGAGGGGTAAAAGGGGGTTTGGTTGATAAAAGGGCAATAAAATAAATGGCAAGAAAAGTAAATCAAACAAGCAATTAAAAGAAGCAAGTTAAAGGACTCTTGGCTAAGACTTAGGTAATTGAGATTACTATCCTTGTCAACAATTCAAACATTGATAATCATGCGGAACCGAGCTCATTAGGTCTACTCACTAAAGCCTTAAGTACGTAATGTCTACTCTTAGGATTGGAGTACGTCAAATAGCTTGATCAACATCAATCCATAAGTCCCAACCTAGCCACTAATTAACTTAGTAGTAGGCTAGAGTCAATGGTTATCAAATTGATCCCCAAGGGTTCTAGAATTACTAATTCAATGAAGCCCAAGGACTCAAGATCACTCAATCCCCTTAGCCTAGGCCAAGGGTCAAGAGACCTACTCAAAAACTATAGGAAGCATTATATCAAACATCTAACGTGCAATACAAGTAAACATCATAAAATGCTAAAATTAAGGAGACCCATAACTTCATAAGTGAGAACTCAACAATAGCAAGCAAGATCAACATAAAAGAAACATAGAAACATGAAATTGCATTAAAAGAAAATTGGATCTAACAATGTTCATCAACATACAAGATAGCAAAATGAGAAATTGACTTTACAACTAAGGAAATCAAGATGTAGAATTGAGAAATTGTAAAAGAAACAAGATGAAATCAAGTAATTAATTCAAGATCCAAGATAATCTACCCCAATCCTAACCTAATTCTAGAGAGAAGAGGGAGCTTCTCTCTCTAGAAAACTAACTAAAGGCTCATGTTGACTAACTAATTGCTCCCCCTTTGCTTGGAATTCAATTCTGCATGAAATACACTCAGAAACAAGTTAGATTTGGGCCTGGGTAGCTCAGAAATCGCCCCCAGCATTTTGCCTTTAAGTGGGTCATGTGCTAGTATCGGCGCGTACGCGCCATGTGCGCGTGCGCATCAATTGGCTATTTCTTCACCCGCGCGTATGCGGCATGTACGCGTGCGCGTCCTTATGTGAAATCACTTCTACGCGTGCGCGCCTTGTACGCGTGCGCGCCCATTGATGCATTCCCAATCTTTGTTTCTTCATGCATTCTCCACTTTGTATACTTTTCTCCTCATTCCTTCCATCCAATACTTGCCTTATGAACCTGAGATCACTCAACAAACATACCAAGGCATCGAATGGAATTAAAGTGAATCAAAATCACTAATTTAAGGGCCTAAAAAGCATATTTTTACACTTAAGCACAACTCAAGGGAGAATTACAAAACCATGCTATTTCATTGAATAAATGTGGGAAAAGGTGATAAAATTCCCTAAAATAAGCACAAGATAAATTACAAAATCGGGGTTTATCACATACCTGATCCCCCTTCTTGTTTGTACTGCGTAGGCTATTACAATGTCTTTAAATTCCTCTCTTGAAGCAAATACAGTTTTCACCTCCCACTTATAACTCGTCATGTCTTTAACATCTTTATGAATTGGATACCGCCTCGTTTCATATTTATCTTCCTCTTGTCTATTCTCCTTATCTGAACCCCCACCAACTTCATACTCCAAATCTACTTCATCATTATTGAAGCCTTCATCATCACTGAAATCACCATTCACAACCCCTTTGCCTTTATCAATCCGATCACCATCCTTAGCACCTGTTAGTTCCTCAAACCCACTCTCATCATCATATTTCTCTTCACTATCTGTAAAATGAATGTCATCTGCACTGTCAACCTCAAGATCAGACGGAATAAACTTCTCATCATTGCTATCATCATCACATTTCGATTCATCCCGTTCATTTTTAGCAGCCACATCTGGGTGCAAGTTATCTTCTTTACTAACTTATTGCACATTATCTTTTTTTACTTGTTGACCTTGTTCACCCTCATAAACTACCAACTGATCCCTAAGATTTTTCTCTATTCTGCATCCAACATCAATATACCCAACTTCAGAAAAATCTTCAGCATCCTCAACCTCATGCACCACAAACATCTCAACATGACTCCTCAGCTCTGCTATTCTACACATCTCAAGTGCATCTCTATCAACAGCAAATAACTTTAGAGCTTTCTCTAATCATTCAGGTGTTGAATCCTTATACCACAAAGCTGATATGTTCTCCTTTATGTACCCAAACTGCCTTAACTCTGCATATGCCTCAAATACAAAGCAGCAATCACTCTCAACATCTTCAATGAGTGTCTTTTGTCCCCCTATATACTGCAATGTCTCATTATCATATCCAAATCAACCCCCATGGTAAACAGCCGGATTAAAGCTTCCCATCCCCTAAAACGAAAAAAGTTTAAATCAAACCCTAGCAGTTTTAGGAAACTAATGGAATCTATTACAACATTATTATGTACAAGCTCCACAAAACTAAAAACAATGGTGCATACATACCCGAATTGCGATGACAATAGCGGAACGACCTCCTTCCACACCCTTGCTAACTCAGTCCAAATACCCTAATGATACTCCTCAGGTGATGATGAACCTCTATTAGGGCATCATTGAAGATGAAACATCAGTTTTTCAGTGTGTAATGTAAATGAGAGAGTGAATACCTTTTGCGAGAATGAAAAAGAAGCGTCAAAGACTTGAGGGGTAAAAGTGTCCAAAAAAATTTCTTAATGGAGGGAAGGATGATTTTAAAGTGTTTGTGAATGTTGAGGATGCTTTTAATAACAAAAAAATGTCGGGAACAAATTTGATTTCACCCTAGACTTTAGGGACGAAAAAAGTACTTAACCCCTAATATAATTATACAAAATTAATAGTGATAATAAAAAGAAAAAACATAAGTTGTGTCTTTATTCAGTGTCTTTGTATCCTGACAGAAACGGTATAAAATACATTAATTTTGGATTTAGAATATAATATTTCTGTCTATATCTTATCTATATTAAATACGATTTTGTATCTTTGTATTCATATCTCAATGTCATGTACTTATAAACAAACACAAATTAAGGTATAGTATGGGACAGTATTGTGCATAATTTTCATATGCTTAGAATAAATTGGGAAAGAAACTTGAAATTAGGACAAAAAATTAAAAAGAATTTAATTTTGGTACAATGTAAAGTAGTTTTATATTGTATCTAGTTACGTAACGTTATATTAATAAAAATAACTACTTTTTAAATTGTAAATAGTCATTCAAAAGAATGAATATAATTTAATGATTATATAAAATATTTTATACTATTAATACATTAAAATTAAATTTAAAAAAATAGCTTATAATTTGACGTATATTTTGCCTTATATGATTTGATTTGTCATAAGGAAGATTTAGATTTTAAAAGTCCAATTTTGTTAATAGGTTAAATTCAAATTTACAAATTAACTTGATTCGGTTATCATCAAGCCTATATTTAAGTTTGTTAAAGTATAAATAAATATATAAATAATATTTGTATATATTTTTTAATTTGTTATACTTTATCATAAATATTTTTTTATAGTTTAAATATATAAAAAATAGATATTGTTGTAAATATTAAACTTGATATATTGAATATAAAAAAAAATATTTAAAAAAGAAACTCTCAAACCTCCTAACATGTTTTAAGCTAGGCCAAACTTAATAATATATTCGATTTATTATTTGTTATTAAATAGTTAATATTCAATCTAGTTAGTTTCGGTACAAGCCTATCATATTAACGGTAAAGCTTGACATATCCTAATCTATTACAAAAAATATATATATATATTTTTAGTGGTAAATTTTTAGTGATTGTAATATTATTGCTATTATTTCTATTATTTTTCTTCGAGACTGTTTCTATCTTTCCATTAGAGGATCCATGACAGTCACTGTTTGTGTCTACCTTTCTTTTGTTACATTGTATTGCATAGAAGATCCATGATAATCATTGTTTGTGTCTACCTTTCTTTTGTTACATTGTATTGCATATTTTATTGTCCACAACTAATTCACACAAAGATCAGTGAGGCTAAAGGTAAGTGAAGTTTGAAGCTTTTTTTATTCTTAAAGAATAGAACAGAGTGTTTCATCTTGGTTGGAGGAAGAAGGAATGTAGGAAATTTGGGGGACTTGTGGTTGATTGAGTTGAGGTGCTTGAGCTTGTCTTTGGTGAGGTGGTTGATATCTTTGGCCTTGGTTTTGTTGTTGGTTGATGAGCGGATAATTTATACGCTTTTTAGCATTGTTTTTAGTATATTTTTAGTAGAATCTAGTTACTTTTAGGGATGTTTTTAATAGATTTTATGTTAAATTCACATTTCTGGACTTTACTATGAGTTTGTGTGTTTTTCTATGATTTCAGGTATTTTCTGACTGAAATTGAGGGACTTGAGCAAAAATCAGATTCAGAGGTTGAAGAAGGACTGCTGATGCTGTTGGATTCTGACCTCCCTGCACTCAAAGTGAATTTTCTGGAGCTACAGAACTTGAAATGGCGCGCTTCCAATTGCGTTGAAAAGTAGACATCCAGGACTTTCCAGCAATATATAATAGTTCATACTTTGGACAAGAATAGACGATGTAAACTGGCGTTCAACGCCAGCTCTCTGCCCAAATCTGGCGTCCAGCGCCAGAAAAGGATCCAAAACCAGAGTTGAACGCCAGAAATGGATCAAAACCTGGCGTTCAACTCCACAAATGGCCTCTGCACGTGGAAAGTTAAGGCTCAGCCCAAGCACACACTAAGCGGGCCCCAGAAGTGGATTTATGCATCAATTACTTACTCATGTAAACCCTAGTAGCTAGTTTATTATAAATAGGACCTCTTACTATTGTATTTGACATCTTTGGATTACCTTATGATCCTTTGATCACGTTTTAGGGGACTGGCCATCTCGGCCATGCCTGGACCTTCACTTATGTATTTTTAACGGTAGAGTTTCTACACTCCATAGATTAAGGTGTGGAGCTCTGCTGTTCCTCAAAGATTAATGCAAGTACTACTGTTTTCTATTCAATTCATCTTATTTCGCTTCTAAGATATCCATTCGCACCCAAGAACGTGATGAAGGTGATGATTATGTGTGACGCTCATCACCATCTCCCCTATGAACACGTGCCTGACAAACACTTCCGTTCTACATGAAATAAGCTAGAATGAATATCTCTTAGATCTCTTAACCGAAATCTTCGTGGCGTAAGCTAGAATGATGGCGGCATTCAAGAGAATCCGGAAAGTCTAAACCTTGTCTGTGGTATTCCGAGTAGGATTCAATGATTGAATGACTGTGACGAGCTCCTAACTCGCAATTGCAAGGCGTTAGTGACAGACGCAAAAGGATAGTAAATCCTATTCCAGCATGATCGAGAACCGACAGATGAATAGCCGTGCCGTGACAGGGTGCGTGAGCATATTATTCACTGAGAGGATAAGATGAAGCCATTGGCAAGGGTGATGCCTCCAGACGATTAGCCATGCCGTGACAGGGCATTGGATCATTTTCCCGAGAGATGACCGAAAGTAGCCATTAACAGTGGTGATGTATCACATAAAGCCAGCCATGGAAAGGAGTGAGACTGATTGGATGAAGATAGCAGGAAAGCAGAGGTTCAGAGGAACGAAAAGCATCTCCATTCGCTTATCTGAAATTCCTACCAATGATTTACATAAGTATCTCTATCCCTATTTTATTATATAATATTCGAAAACACCATTATCACTTTATATCTGCCTGACTGAGATTTACAAGGTGACCATAGCTTGCTTCATACCAACAATCTCCGTGGGATTCGACCCTTACTCACGTAAGGTATTACTTGGACGACCCAGTGCACTTGCTGGTTAGTTGTATCGAAGTTGTGACAAATTATGAATGTGACATCACAATTTCGTGCACCATTGGTATAGAGGGTTTTGTTGATACCGGTTTTGTTGGTAGTTATTATTCCACCTTTGGTTTCCACCATTGTCTCTGCCTCCTTGGTTGTAGTTGTCTCTCCATCCTTGGTTGGAATTGTCTTGCCAACCTTGATTGTAGTTACCACCTTGATTATAGTTACCGCTTTATTGATAGTACCCTTGATTCGGATGGTTGTAACAAGCATTTGTAGCTGTCAAGGTGTTGTCCTCTTGGAGTTGTGGACATTCATCAGTATAGTGAGAATAGCAAGCGCAAATTTCGTATACTCTCTGAGAGACTAACTGTTGACATTGTTGTCGTGGAGGGGATGGAGGTTGTTGTTGATTGAGTTGGAGTTGCTTGAGTATATTGGTCATCTCTCCCAAAGTCTTGGTGAGAGCAGCGGTCTCACTACTAGAAGAAACTTCTGCAATAGCCTTCGGATGATTATTCCTTTGCCTTGCATGTTGGGTAGACTCGGCTAAATCGGTGATAAGTTGCCACGCTTCCGTCGCCGTCTTGTACTTTGTCAAAGAGCCGTTACTCACAGCATCCAAGAGGGTCTTATCTTGAGGCTTCATACCTTGGCAGAAGTAGCTAATTAACACCAACTGGTTAATCATGTGATGGGGTCATGAATCAAGAAGATTTCTAAAGCGTTCCCAATACTTATAGAGAGTCTCTGATTCACCTTGAATGACGCAAGAAATTTCCTTCCTCAATCTATCTGTGACCTCCAGTGGAAAGAACTTGTCCAAGAATTTCCTTATAAACAAATCCCAATTAGTAACAATAGCTTCGGGTTGAGTGTAGAACCACTCCTTTACGTTTCCCTCAAGAGAAAATAGGAAGGCATATAACCAAACGGCAACCTCATCCGCACCATGCCGCCTAGTAGTTGAACAAGTTGTTTGAAAAGTCTCTAAGGTGCTTGATGGGCTCTTGAGCGGGTAAACCATGAAATTTAGGAAGTAGATTGATCAATGCGGTCTTCAGTTCAAAATCGGCAGTCAAATTCGGATGACGCGCTTGAAATGGTTGAAGAGTAAAATCCGGAGCTCCCACTTTCTTCAGAGTGATCCTTCTAGGAGCGATCATAGTATCTGCACCTAAATCAATAGAAGAGATGTCAATGGATTTAGTAGGAGAGGAGTTAGTTTCTTCCTCAAATGATGCTCCAGACTCAACCTCGGGTAAGTGATGAATGAAAAATTGAGTGTCGGTCTAGATTTTCTTCCTAAAGAAAGGAATTACTTCGTTGTAAGCATAGCTCCAAACCAACAGACAAGTCTCACATCAAATTAAAATATGATTTTGTCACAAATACAAACCCTAAATAAGAATTAACCGAAGTATTTGAACTCCGGATCGTCTCACAAGGAATTACAATGAAGTGTTTAATTATTGGCTATGAAGATGCAAGGGGGTTTGATTTTTGTATTTTTGCAAGAAATTAAATGACAAGAAAAATAAAGAGAGCAATTAAAGAAAGCAATTAATAAAGAGAGATATTCATGGCAAGGTTTGAGATCATAGGCTTTCTATCCTAGTCATTAATAATAACAATAATTAACAAGAATTTATCTTATTTCGTCATCTCCAACATTGGAAGAAGGTATAAGTTATCTTCCATGAAAGAAAGTTAAACAAGACTAGTTAACCTCAATCTAAACATCCTAATCAACTCACTAATCAAATTAGCAAAAGATTAGAGTCATTGAAAATGATGTTAACTAACAACTCTAGATCACCAATCTAGATTGGGTATTAATGACTCAAGATTGCCCAATTACTCTTCCCAAGCCAAGAATGCTCAAAATCTACTCTAAAGACCAACCAAGCATTTTGTCAAACACTTGATGGGTACAAATGGAAAGCATGGTAAAAGTGCAAGAATAGTAAATCTACCAACTACCAATTGTAAGGGAAGTAAATCAACAACTCAAATCATCAATAAAAAGAACATCAAGCATTCAATTTCATTAAAAGTAAACAAAATCCAACATGAGCATTCATAAACATAAAAGAGACATAAAAGTAAAATTGACAAGAGAACTAAGAAGAATAGAGTAGTAGAACAAGAAATTGTAAAGGAAATAAGATGAGAACATGGAGTTAAGCCTAGATCTAAGATGGATTAACCTAACCTAATTCTAGAGAGAAAAGGGAGCTTCTCTCTCTAGAAACTAACCTACATGTTGCTAATGCTACAAACAATTGCTCCCCCTTTGCTTGGACTTCAATTCTGCATGAAATACACTCAGAAACAAGTTGGATTTGGGCCTGGGCAGCTCAGAAATCGCCCCCAGCGTTTTGCCTTTAAGTGGGCCACGTGAGAGTATTGGCGCGTGCGCGCCGTGTGCGCGTGCGCATCGATTGGCAAATTCTTCATCCGCGCGGACGCAGCATGTACGCGTGCGCGTCTCTATGCGAAACCACTTCTGTGTATGCGCGCCTTGTACGCGTGCGCGTCCATTGATGCACTCCCAATCTTTGTTTCTTCATGCATTCTCCTTTTTGCATGCTTTTCTCCTCATTTCTTCCATCCAATACTTGCCTTATAAACCTGAAATCACTCAACAAACACATCAAGGCATCGAATGGAATTAAAGTGAATTAAAATCACCAATTTAAGGCCTAAAAAGCATGTTTTTACACTTAAGCACAATTCAAGGGAGAATTACAAAACCATGCTATTTCATTGAATAAATGTGAAAAAAGGTGATAAAATCCCCTAAAATAAGCACAAGATAAATCACGAAATCGGTGTTTATCAGTAAGAATGGTGAATTGGGCGTAACCCCTTCACCACCCTCGGAGGCTAACTGACGCCGAGCTCGCCTAATATATCAAATAGTTTTTTCAATTTTAGGATCAAATGCGGCTAGGCTCGGATCCGGTAATGAACGCGTCATTCAATAAAAGAAACATAGAGCTCATGGCAACAAAATATACTAAGAAAAATAAATAATAAATACTACTAATAGACAAAAAAGCACACAAATAAAAGATGCAATTATGTAAATATAAATATATTTACACCAACTAATAACTTAGCACACATATGCAACTCCCCGACAACGGCGCCAAAAATTGATGTGCGGATAAATGCCGGTTAAGAATTTTTGAAAAATATTTTCTAAAACAGCGTTGCAAGTATAGCCTTAACTGACGAAATTTCCACTATCAATTTCAAATGTGTCACAATTAATAATAAATAACCGGGAGTAGAATTCCGGATCGTTTCCCTAAGAGTTGACACAGGATGCAAATTATTGGTTAGGATTTTCCTGGATGTTTTTTAAATTGAGAACGGAAAAATAAACAATTAGAAATTAAAGCAATGGATAAATAGCAAGAGTTGATAATTAATCAGAATAAAAGACCATGGTTAGGGGAGAGAATTGGAATTTCTATCCTTGTTGTCTTTCCCAAGTGTAAAAATAAAGGTTCATTGCTCCCACTTAGTTATCCTCTAGCAATTAAAGGGAAGTCAAGTGGGCGTCACTAACTCTAGCTCACAAGTCCTAGTCACTTCATGGGGAAGGACTGGAGTTGGTGAGATTTGAGCTAGCCAGCAATTTTCAATTACAGATTAATACTTGAGTATAACAACTCAAGGGGTTCCAACTACTCAACCGCCAACCAAGTTGTGAGCTTTACTCCATTAACATGAATGCCATTTTCATAAACATATGGTAGGTGTAAATACAAGACATAATAATTATGAGAAATTAATTAAATCGAAATCCGCACTAACAATAATTAACAAGGATCAAACAAGAAATAAACATAAACATAAAAATAATTTAGTACATTAATAAAATTCAAGAGTGACAAGATCCAAACATGAATTCAAAGCAATCAAATGGAAAAGAGTAATAGAGGTATTAGAGAAGAAAACTATAAGGACAATGACTCCAATTGAAGGTAGCAGCAGCTCTCTCCAGATCCAATTCAAAGCAAAACTAAGAATATCAAAAACCCTAAAGAGAAGTAGGTATTTCTCTCTCTAGAACTAAAAACTAATCCAAAACTAAAGTGAAAAGTGAAGTGTCTCCAATCTCCGCTCCATCCCAGCCTCTAGTCTGCGTTTTTGGGCTTAAAACTGGGTCCAAATCAGTCCAGAGATCGCCCCCAACGAGTTTTGTTAAGTGCAATACGTGACGCTCTGTCACGCATACGCATCACTGAAAGACGCTCCTGGTCACGCGCACGCACCAGCCATGCGTGCGCGTCGCTCCTCGCTTCTCAAGTCTTTAATTTCTTGTGTTCCTTCCACTTTAACATGCTTCATATTCATCTTTTAAGCCATTCATGCCCTATAAACCTGAAAACACTTAACAAACACATCACGACATCGAATGGTAATAAAGGAGAATTAAAAATTAATAATTTTAAGGCCTAGGAAGTATGTTTTCGATCATAGCAAAAAATTAGGAAGGAAACTTAAAAACATGCAATTTACATGAATAAGTGTGAGAATAGTTGACAAAACCCACTCAATTTAGTCCAAAATATATCATAAAACAGTGGTGTATCAGTGAACAGGACACTATAACCCTGTCGTGGCAGAAAGGCGACATCCCAAAGATGTGTCAGGTTGGCATTTTGAACCAACAAGTGATATATCCAGTAGGACAGACATGCATCATATGCATTTATGTGACATTGTTTGGGTGCGTATATTGTTCTTGGTTTGCCTATGTGAATAATTTTGTTTAACTGCTAATTGCTATACTTGATGTAATTGCTCTTGATTGCTTTTGAACTGCATTACTTGTGATTGTGACTGTTGGTTCGGATTATGGTGGTTGGAGTGTGATTTGATGTTTTATTGGGCTGGAGGCCGTGATTTAGTTATGTTTAGGCCGGAGGCCATGATTGGATGTGTCAGTGTAAGTTTGATGAAATTACTTCTTTGGTGCATGTAGTGAAAGGTTAAGAGATTTTGTGTTTAATAGGAGTTTTTATAAATTCAAATAAAAACTCGAATTTTTGGATGATTAACAGTTGGTTTTCAAAAAGATTCATAAGACGAGCAATGATTACTGTAATTGAAAAATACTTTTCTTTTAAATATCCTCTTCTGGCAATTCTTAAAAATCCCTTACTGAGAACTCTTTCGAGAACGATGTTCTCATGCCCCTATAAAATTTCTTTTTCAGTGATAGCTTCAGGAAGTTTTGGCGCAGAGCCGCGACCTATCTACATAGCTTTGTTTATATATGTTGTACTTTCTGTCTGTTGGTTTAGTTGAGGTTTTACCCCTCGCCATTTGTCATTTTGAGATTTTTAGAGGAACAAGACTTGTATTTGAGGTGATTTGGTTAAGCCTGTGTATTTATTTATTATGTGGATATTTATATGTAATTAAGTGAGTTAAAGTAAAGACTCTTCGATTTCGTAACTAAGTATTCATTTTATATTTGCGAAAGCTCAATATTAAATAAATATAGTATGAAAATTAAAGGATTAGAGGTAAGTAACGCCTGAACTTTTAGTACGATCATGAGGTGTTAAAAGTAAGAGTGTTACAGATACAGTTTCGAGTCAAAGGCTCCTATTTTATTAAGTATATGAAGTCTTTGTAATACTTCTTACTATCAGAGTGGTGCAGCCAGAAGTGTGACATTCTGATAGTGAGGGTGTTACATTATGGTATCGAAGCAGTCTTTCCTGTAGAGTCTGAGAAATGGATTGACTATGCTTTAGTTGCATACTCTAAGTGTTTGTCATATAGTAGGTATTGTCCTGTTGACGAGAGTTAGAGCTTTATGCACATGATTGTCTATTGATTAATGCAGTTAGTCTATCATTGCATAATTCATGGTATTAAGTTTGACCAGCTTAACAATGATGGTTTATGTATATGAGAGCACTAATAGGTTATCGTAGGTGAAAAAGAACTAATAGATAACGCATCTCGTGGGGTTTGGGAGACGTTAGAAGTCAAAATTTGGGGAGTTGAAGCTCTGAAGTTGGTACGAGATTAGTGTGTGGATGTTATATAACATCTCGTATTTTTGAAAATCTAAATATGAATAAATTGTGATTTTATCTTATTAAGTTTAAACTTTATGTTTTAGAAATTATTCTATTAGAAATAATTAAATAGATTCAGAGATAATTTTATTTTGAATTAATTAATATTCTTAAGTAATTTGATTATAATGAAATAATTTGTATAATTTTAGTAATTAAAAAATAAGAAAGAATTATACAATATAATTTAAGTAACTTTTATTCTGAAAAAGTTATGACTTATTTTCTTAATTTGATATCTTATTTTATAAATTAATCAATTAAGAGTAATTAAATTAGTTTTATTAATATTTAGATTTAAGTTAATTAATCTTGTGTAATTTTTATAATTGGTTATTTCATATAATTGAAATTAAAATTTAGTAATGAAAGTGTTATATAATTTAATTTAGGAAATTTGTATTATGAATAAATTACGAATTAATTTATTAAATTGAACTCTTAGAGATTAATTTGTTAGAAATGATTCAATTAATTTTTATAAATACTTTAAATTTAAGACAATTAATATTTGTATATAATTTTTATTATAATCAGTTATTTTATATAAATTAAAATTAAAGTCTCAATGATAGAAAAATAATGAAAGGTCATGATTTAATTTAGTTAATTAATATTTTAGATTTAAATTGTATTTTATAAGTTGTGATTAGTAAGTCCATTCTATAATTTAAATTAGAAATAATTATTTTAACTCATTGTTAAATTGATAAATAAAATTATATATGTTTCAAAATTAATTTTTACAGTATTATATTTAAATTCTAAATTGTTATTCTACCATAAATATTTTGTAAAATTGTTATATTACTCATATACATGTTACCCTAACCCTAATAAAACCCTAATTTATCCTAATTCCCAATTTCATTCTTTTTTAAAATGCACACACGCACGCTCAGAGGAAAAAGAAAGAAAACAGAAGGGAAAAGGGGAAAACAGGGGAGAAGGGAACGGGAAGAAGAAGAGAAGAGGATGGGAAGGGAGTCGTCAGGCCCTGCCCAGCTGTTACCGTCGCTGTCACACAGAAAAGGAGAGAGGGCGGAAGCTGTCGCGGAGAGGAGCGGTGAAGAGAGAACGACGCCACAAGAACTAGAGGCGCACGAGAGAGAAGACGCGATCAACGATGGGAAGTGATGAATCCATATTCGATGATATATTTTTTCTTTATATGAGTGGATTTTATCACATAAACCCACATTTATTCATGTAAATAGCATGCTTTTGTGTTTTCTCTCTAAATTGTGCCTAATTGTGAAAACATGCTATTTTGTACTTATTTTAATCAATTTTATTTTACTTTCATTCCATTCGATACCTTGATAGTTTGATGAGTGATTTCAGGTGCAATAGGTTAGAATAGCTTGATAAGAGTCCAAGAAAAACATAGAATTGGGAGAAAACATGAAGAAATCAAAAGAGAGAAGCATTTCAGAGTGTGCCTATGCACAAGGGTCAAAATCAGCACCTGTGCCCATGCACAACTTCTGTGCGTACGCACAGGAGGAAAAATCAGCAAGTGTGCATACGCACATATCTGTGCATACACACAAGTTCCTGCGCGTGCCTTCATTAAAAAGTCATGTGGCTCGTGATTTGAGGGGCTTTTTGGCCTATTTCTGGAAGGATGAAGCTGAAATCAAAGTGCTATATGAAGGGGCAACAACACATATCAAAAGGGGAGCTCACTTTTAGATTAGAAAATACATAGTAGGAGTAGGAGTTGTGTAATATACAAAATTCTCTCTTAGAGTTTTAATTAGGTTTTCAATGTAGCATTTTATAGTTCAATTTTGATCTTGGATTTTGCTATCTCATTGTAAGTATTTCTTAATTTTCCTTTTTATTGCACTACTTGTTCTACACTTTCTTATATTTCTATTTCCTTTATCAATACATATATAGTTTCGGAATTTTGGATTTCTAGTTGATGAATTTGATGATCCTTGATTATTACATGTTTGTTTGAGTTGCCTTTGTTGATTTTGATCATTTGTGGTTTATAGTTTTTATCATTTTCTCATTTTTACCATGTTTTATGATTATGCCCACTATGTGTTTGATGAAATGCCACTTTTGATTATGGGTTATATTTTCACCCCTTGACTTGGGAAAATGAGTATATGGATTACTAGAGTCACAATGTCCGACATTTAGTGATAATTCTTGGGTTTTTAGTTGTTATTGTTTCCACTAAGGTAATTAGTAAGTTAGTTAGGATTTGTGGATTAATAACAATTATGCTCGCTTGACTTACTCTTCGATGTTAAGGGTAGACTAAGTGAGATTAATCCATCATAATTATCATAGTTGTGGTTATGGCAAGGAAGGAATTCCATAACTCATCGCAAATCAAAGTCATATTTATGTTTTGAACCACTTTTCCACCAATTTTGAGTCTTACTTGTTCATATTACATACATAGTTCTTTTATTTCTTTTATTAGTTTATTAATTACAATTTTGATCATTCTTTTATTTCTTTATTGTTTGCTTCTTTATTGAAAACCCCCTTTGCTTTCTTACAACCAAAATTGTGCGCTCTTAAGCATTAGTTCCTAGGGAAGACGACCCGAGGTTTGATTACTCTCAGTTAATTTGAATTAGAAATTTTAAACTTTGATTGATGGGATTTAATTGCCGGTTTGGACTATGCTACCGACGAAGTGATTCTTGTTTTTGAGAAATTCCGAACCGATGCAAAATTCTCTCTATCAAGTTTTTGGTGCCGTTACCAGGAAACTAAGTGCATTGAGCACTATGATTTTGGTTGTTGTAAATATATGAATAGTGTGAATAGATACTTTTTGGGTTGTTTGATTATTTTTGTTTTTAATTAAGATTTTGTTTCTTTTGTTAATTGATGTCTTTAATTTTTATTTTCAATTTTCTCTATGAGTTATCACCCTCTTGGTTTGGAGTATGGTTTTGATCATTTTGTAGGACTTGATAACTTCAATTTTGGATTGCATCATGGGATTGGAGTATCAATTTCGGAAGGAGTAACCTTCTCTATACTACAATGAGCAAAACCCTCCCCAATATGCATACCCAAACCAAGGATATGGTGGATTTTACTTTGATTATGCACCTCCACCACCATATACCTATGACCCATACCCCCAACATAATCCTCAATCACCATATTTTTAAACACCACACCAATACCATCATCCACCTCCGCATATACCACCTCAATATACTCATCAACATGAATCACCTCCCACATATATAACCTTTCCTCCAAATAATGAAATCCCTTTTTCACCACAATGTGAAGTTTTCCCACCCTTGGCCCAAAACCATCAAGACCTTCAAGTCTTTCTCCAAGAGCAAGAAGGATTTCGAAGGACTCAAGGGCAATTCATGGTTACCATAGCCGAAGCGGTGAACCGCTTGGTTCTATTACGCTCATCTGATCAAGGCATTCCTCTTGAGTAATGTGAAGGATCAACTAAAGAATGGAGTGAAGAGGAAAACATGAAGCCTTAAGGGGAAGAAGAGGAGCTAAGGTTGGAACTGCAACAAGAGGAGGAAGGTGGGATGAGTGAACCCGAAGAGGTAGAGGAAGAATTGAGGAAGATTGATCTAGATGTGGATTCTATCATTGATGATTTTTTGTCCACATTGGTCAATCCCCTTAATGATCTTAATGAACCTCTTCTGAGCTTGAAAGAGATATGGAGGTGGACTTCACACAACCTCCAAGGTATGACTTAAGTGATGGGGAAGAGGAGGAAGAGGTTGGTGAAGAAGGAGTTGACAACCAAGAGGTGGAATCTACAAGAGTAATTCCATTCAAGGAGAAAATTGAGTGGGTGGCAATTTCATCTATGAACTTCATTGGCCCCATCAATATGCTCTCTTGGAGATGGATCACTAACTTAAGATCCTTCTTAGGTTGTTGCATGTAGTGGAGGAAAGGGTGTTGGTTGCCAAGTGAATCCAAGGGTCTTCAAGAAAACCAATTCAAGAATTGGAGTTCAAGTGGAATGCAAGGCACAATTGAGTGGTTTTCGGAGAGTATTGGGGTACTTCAAGGGTAAATTGAGAGTTTGTCCATCCGGCTTGAAGCATAAAGATCAACAAGAAGGAGAACGAAAAACTAGAATATGGGATCCCGGAGGACCTATGAAGTGCAAGCTTGGATGGAGATTCAAGGAGGAGTGGAAACACAAGCCACCCTAACAAGAGTCTCCTCAACAAGTCCAACTTAACGACTATAAACCAAAGTGCTAAGTGGGAGACACCCCCACCATGGTAGCATTGTTCCAACCCTTCTCTTTGTTTATAGTTTAACTTTATTGCATTTTTGTTTATTATTGGTTAGCTTAGTATTAGTTTAATTTTGAGCATTCATAGATTAATTTTTATATGGATCATGCATTTATGGATTTTTGGATGATTGGGGTTGAACTTTGATTGAACTACGGTTGAGTTCCTTAGAATTTGAAGAAAAATTTTTGGAAAAACAGGGCATCGTGCGTGTGCACACCCTTGTGTGTGCGCACATAATCGGTAAATTTTGCATCCTGTGTGTACACACACTAGCCTGTGCACCCTCTATTGAGAGTGCTCACATGCCTTGTACGCGCGCATCTCCCTTTGTTTTGCGCTCTGTGCGTGCGCACCGCATTGTCCGTGTGCACACTCACCCTTTTTTGCGCATTGCATACGTACGCACCTGCTTGTGCGTACGCACACTTCCTTGCACTCCCTCTACTGAGAGCATTCACACGCCCTGTGCATATGAACCCCAATCCATTTTTGTTCCTGTGCGTGTGCACGGACTTGTGTGCGCATGCACACATGATCTTTCCCCAAGTAAAAAAAAAGTCTTCTGTGCATGCACACCCGACTGTGCGTACGCACACTTCTTAATCCCCTCTCTGTTCAGAGCGTTCACACACCCTTGTGCGAGCACACACCTTCCATTTGCCACCTAGTGTGCGTGCGCACAGGTGCTATTTTGGGCAAAAATTTTATTGCACTTTGAATTAAGCCCTAAAGCACTTCCGCCCACTCCACCCCTCTTTTCTCTTACTTTTGCTTTGTTTTTATGCTTGTCCTAGTTAGTTTTGTTTGCATTTTATTTTCATTTTAGTAATTTTATTAGTTTTGGTTTGGTTGTTTGTTAATTAAATAAATTGCAAGTGTTTGTTTGATGTTGATTGGGTTGCTTCTTGATTGAATTTCATCAATGCACTTATACTTTGCCTTAAATTACTAGCACCTAATTGGATTTGCACATTTACATTTTGTTTCATATTAGGTGAAATTTTTATAAGTGCATATGGAATTAAGTGAATTGAGTTGAAATTACTTGTTCATCATGATTTTCATGTCAAATTAATCACATGACCAGTACTTGTTTGTTTTTATTGCTTTGCATTTGTTTGAGTGACTTGACTTGATTCTTATCAAGCTTATCACTTTTTGCAACAAGTACCTTTATTATGTGACTATCGCATGATATTGAGGATAAACAAGTAATTTGCTTTTTATCATTGAATTGGTTGTTGTTTATTATGCTTCTATATCAATTCTACACTTTCACTTGCACAATTTCAATACCCAATATCTCAAAATTCAATTCACTTTACTTGTGGTTGCCTAGGTTTGCTTGTGCCTTAATCCTTTGCTTCTCTTCACTTGCAACCTAGGCCACTTAATTGAGGAACACAGATTTTTTCTTTTGCTTTTGTGGTTGCCATTTTTACCCGGTCAATGTGTGTGTTCTAAATCGTGCACACTTAGAATACACATATTGCCTTTTATCATACCACACTTATATGAACTCTTCCTCAATTCTTGTTTGCTTGTTTTATACAGCAACCCGAGCCTCAGTGCCCACCAGCTGAAGGTGGAGTCTCACACCTCTTCACTCCCAAATTGAGTGCATGCATGGAGGACCGTGCAATGTTTAAGTGTGGGGGAAATTCGCAATTTTCGGAGCGTAAATTTTCTCTTCCTAAACACTTTGCATCATTTTCTTGTTTCGATAGTTGTGTTTTTGTAAATATTTGTTTAGTATTTCATTATGTTGCACTTTGCTCAGTTGCTTGTATATGTCTTAGCTTGTTTATAGTTTTATGGTAGTAAATATTTACATTTGTATGTTGCCTAGTATAGGAAATAATTGGTAAAAACAACAAAGAACTTTCAAGAAATCTCTTCTAGGGTGTTCCATTGATTGGATTTAAAAACTTATTTTTCAACTTGCTTAGAGTATTTTTCTTATGGAACATAGAAAAGAGCTTGAACAAAATACCTAGTGAGATTTGAGTTTTAATTGTGTGGTTATACATTTTCAACCACAAATTTTATTCTTGTGTGCTATACTCTTTTATGATTGTGATCTTAGATTTGCTTGAGTCTTTATGTCCTATATTTGATGTTTTGAATGCATTTAGTATGATTGAGGCCATTTTTGAAATTGAACTCACTAACCCATATGGCCAACCCTTACATCCACCTTTGTAAACCACTTTTGAGCCTTTAATTCCCCTTTTGTTCTAATTTTAAGCACATCATTTGCCTTAAGCGAAAAACCATTAATGTCCTTGGATTGCTTCTTTGATTAGCTTGGGTTGAGTGTGTGTTAATCAAGTGTGGGGAGAATTTGTGGGAAACATTGGTAGAAAGTTACTTTGTGTGTTCATTGAAAATATTTGGAAAAATGGGTAAACACTCATGCATGTATTACTTAGAAACATATGCATATCTTTTTAATGATAAAAGAAAAGAGAAATTTTGGTGTATATACTTTTTGAAAAAAAAAGAAGAGAAAAAAAAGAAAAGAAAAATATAAATAAAGAATGCATATGTGTGTGAATTAGAAAGAAGATACATGAGTGAATGTGAGAAAAGAAATGAATGGGAAGTTAGGTTATTTTCTTTTGTGTAAATAGGTTAATATATGATTAGGTAGGATACTTGAGCTAATCAAAGATCCAATTTACTAAGTCCACTTAACCATATTAATCCTATCCTTACCCTAGTCCCATTACAACCCTCCAAAGACTTTATGATATTTGCATTCATGCATCAAGTATGTGTTGATTGTTAGATGACTAGCAAATATTAGAAAACATGACTAGAGGAGAATTGAGTGATTAAGCCCTAAACACTGAGCGATTAGAGCGTAAACACATCCGGTGAGGGGTTCAATTGCTTAATTCTATGTTTCCATCCCATATCTTATGTTTTCTTGCAAGTTGTTTGTTAGTTTTTGAAAATTTCAAATCAAATCTTTGGACATTGATCATATTGAATTATTTTCTTGCCTTAACCCTAATGAATTATTTTGGATTGATTGGAACTCTCTTGTTTGTTTTTGCCAATTTAAATAGAAAACCATAGTATAGATATAGATAGATAGCATTTAGTATAGTTGCATGCATATAATTATTTGCATTGAATAAGTTGCTTGTCCTTTTATCCTTCTCCTTTGATTGTGATTAGCATGAGGACATGCTATTGTTTAAGTGTGGGAAAATTGATGAATCCATATTCGATGACATATTTTTTCTTGATTTGAGTGTATTTCATCACATAAATCCACATTTATTCATGTAAATAGCATGCTTTTGTGTTTTCTCTCTAAATTGTGCCTAATTGTAAAAATATGCTATTTTGTGCTTATTTTAATCAATTTTATTTCACTTTTATTCCATTCGATGCCTTGATAGTTTTGATGAGTGATTTCAGGTGTAATAGGTTAGAATGGCTTGATAAGAGTGGAAGAAAAGCACGGAATTGGGAGAAAACATGAAGAAATCAAAGGAGAGAAGCATTTCAGAGTGTGCCTACGCACACTTTCGGTGGGGGTCAAAATCAGCACCTGTGCCCATGCACAACTTCTGTGCGTACGCACAGGAGGAAAAATCAGCAAGTGTGCGTACACACACATCTGTGCGTACGCACAAGTCCCTGCGCGTGCCTTCATTAAAAAGTCACGTGACTCGCGATTTGAGGGGCTTTTTGGCCCATTTCTGGAAGGCTAAAGCTGAAATCAAAGTGCTATATGAAGGGGCAACAACACATATCAAAAGGGGGCTCACTTTTAGATTAGAAAATACATAGTAGGAGTAAGAGTAGTGTAATATACAAAATTCTCTCCTAGGGTTTTAATTAGATTTTCAATGTAGCATTTTATAGTTCAATTTTGATCTTGGATTTTGCTATCTCATTGTAAGTATTTCTTAATTTCCCCTTTTATTGCACTACTTGTTCTACACTTTCTTATATTTCTATTTCCTTTATCAATACATATATAGTTTTGCAATTTTGAATTTCTAGTTGATGAATTTGATGATCCTTGATCATTACATGTTTGTTTGAGTTGCCTTTATTGATTTTGATCATTTGTGGTTCATAGTTTTTATCATTTTCCCATTTTTGCCATGTTTTATGATTATGTCCACTATGTGTTTGATGAAATGCTACTTTTGATTATGGGTTATATTTCCACCCCTTGACTTGGGAAAATGAGTATATGGATTACTAAAGTCATAATGTCTGACATTTAGTGATAATTCTTGGGTTGTTAGTTGTTATTGTTTCCACTAACGCTAGCTTCTTGCTAAGGTAATTAGTAAGTTAGTTAGGATTTGTGGATTAATAACAATTATGCTCGCTTGACTTACTCTTCGATGTTAAGGGTAGACTAAGTGAGATTAATCCATCATAATTATCATTGTTGTGGTTATGGGAAGGAACAAGTCAAGGTCCCATTTATGTTTTGAACCACTTTTCCACCATTTTTGAGTCTTAATTGTTCATATTACATACATAGTTCTTTTAGTTCTTTTATTAGTTTATTAATTGCAATTTTGATCGTTCTTTTATCTCTTTATTGTTTGCTTCTTTATTGAAAACCCCTTTGCTTTCTTGCAACCAAAATTATACGCTCTTAGGCATTAGTTCCTAGGGAAGACGACCCGAGGTTTGATTACTCTCGGTTAATTTGAATTAGAAATTTTAAACTTTGATTGATGGGATTTAATTGCCAGTTTGGACTATGCTACCGACGAAGTGATTCTTGTTTTTGAGAAATTCCGAACCGATGCAAAATCCTCTCTATCAGGAAGGAAGAAGGTTCCACCGCCGCCAAGTCCTGCCGCTGATCGGAGCCTTGGCCATCGCCGTCAAAAACGCCACCGCCGTTGCTGCCATCAATTGGGGTCAGAACTGTTGCTATTGTGCCTATTCCCGTCGACAAAGCTATCATTGAAGTTGCTAATTCGGTTCCAATTGCTTCAGTTTTTAGACTGTGAGCTTTAATCCTTTCTCTGTTTCTATCATGTTCCTTTGTCTTTCTCCTGTTCTAACTAAGGAAACCAATGTCTCTGTTTAGTACTGCTATTCTGTTTTTCCCGTTCGCTGCTAGAACCGTCATAGGGGATAGTGTTGATGCCATCAGGAAACTGTTAAAGCTGCTGTTGATGAGTTTGATATTGTTACTTCAATTCTGGTTTGCTCTTTTCCTTAATTATGGTCCATTTACACGTTTTATTATCACTGCCATGCTTGTTCTGAGTTGATTCCGGTATGTGCCTTGTCTTGAGATCTTCAAGGCTGTGATTGCTCTTTATTTCTATCTAAATTGAATCTTCTGTTTTGCTATAACCCCGATCACTGCTATGAGGACTAACATTGTTGCTATTCCGGTTGCTACCTCTGTCGTTCTGGTTGTGTGGGAGTCATTGCTGCTGCCATGAAACAAAAAAGGAAGGGAGTTGTCATGTTTAATCTATGCAGGTTTGACTAAATTGAGGTAGGGTTTGTTTTAAAATAAAAATAATTTGGACTTTGAATACCTGACAAGTTTAGTAGATTAATGCAGATAGATGAGTATTTTGAATATAAATTATTTTCTATTGTGATTGAAAGGTTATATTTATTGGTGATTGGTTGTTTACTGAATTTCTGGTAAAATTGATTGGTTACATTGATTTTGGATTTTGGATTGAAAATGATAATGACTGGTTTTGAATGTCGAATTTGAAAATGTTGACTTGAAATATTGGTTTTGATGAGTTGGGGTTGAAAAGAAGGGACCTGTGATGGGTGACAAACTCCAGTTTTTAGGAAAGGTGCTGCCGGAATTTTTCTAAGAATTTGAAAGAATTTTGGTTATGATTTCAAAAATGAATTTGATTTGAATTAATCATCAGAAGGGATAAATTTTGAATACTTTTACGGATTTTAAGGAGAATTGGATTTTCTTGATTTGGTCAAATGTAATTTTAATTCATTTGATTTTTAATATAACAAAAAGAAATTTGATTAACTAGCTAAAGACTCTAAAATAGTAATTTAAGTATAATTTCAAGGATTTAGGGATAAGTGAGTAAGTTTGAAAGTTGTACTTGAATTAAGATGTAATTAGTGACAACTGGTTTGATGGAGGTTTGATGGTGATTTCATTATTAAGGGAGAAGATAATGATGAGTATGATTGGGGTGTGGTGATGAATGAGATAAGATTGAGATTGATGTGGATATTGATGAATTATGGTTGAATTATTCATATGGCTTATGAATTTGAATTATCTGAGACACGAGTTTTCCTAGGTAGATGCAGTGGCTTGTCACCACTTGCTCTAGGTTGAGACTCCATACTCTGTTGACCCTCTGTTGCAAGATATGACCGGGCATTTTAACTCCCCGGGTTCCCCCATGGGCATGCATATATATATATATATGAATTTTGAATATTCTATTATTGAGTTTAGAGTTTGACTCCATGGAATATTATTGAACTTGGAGTTTGACTCCATGGAGTATTATATTTGAGCTTAGAGTTTGACTCCATGGATATTATTTTTGAGCTTGGGGATGCGCACACAGAGGGACTGTCTAATGGTTAACTACCAGGACATGTCAGGTTGGCTATATAATCGACAGATGAAACTCATCAGCTATAGGACAGGCATGCATCATATGCATTTGTATGTTTTGATTGAGTGTGCATTTGTTTTGATTTGCCTAATTGCCTAGCCATGTTTATCTGCTACTTGTTTTACTGAATTCCATCTGTAATTTCTTTCTTTGTCTTGTACGTGTATGTTTATCTGAGAGACTCTTTTTGGTGGTGGCGTGATGATGGTGATTTCTTATATGTGGTAATAAGGGGTGAGACAGGTAGACTAAGTGTTGCCTGAGTATTCTAATGTATGTATTGTTTGGATAGGAGTGAGCGAGGTAAGTTGGATAGGAAGTCCCTAGGCACGTCCTTGGTCCTTTACATTTCTTTAAACCAATCGCCTTACTGAATTGTAAACTAAAGAAAACTTCTTTACGATCTTTTAAATTAAGTTTTTTCCATAAAGTTTTTTCCAAACGATTATTTTAAGGATAAACTGTTTTATAATGGAATTAATTCTATTTGCAAGTATTTCTTTGCTTTGATGGTATTCTCATCCCTACTAAGAACGTGTGGTTTGTTCTCACCACAAAATCTTCCACCCTTTCAATGACACAGGTTCGAAGACTCAGTTTGAAGTTGCGGACAATTATTGACTTTATTTATGAGTTAAGTCACTTTCATAGAATTCCCTCACTTATTGCTTAAGATTTTTATTTTATACAGAGGGATAGGTGTTGTATTTGAGTTTTATTTTGATTTACTTGTATAAGATTTATTATTATTAGTAATTATGTGATTATCGTTACTTGGTGATCCTTGATATATGATTTTTAATGAATTAAAAACAAAATTTTCTGGTATTTTCTTAAAGATTGAAACGCGATATCGAACGAAAGGCTCAATATTAAATAGTTAATAAAGAAAACAAGTTAGTAACGCCTTACTTTTGGTACGATCATGACGTACTGGAAGTTGGGTCGTTATACGTTAAGCATGTCGTTTTAACCCCATCTTGTTTTATGACCTTTATCGTTTTGCTTTATCATCGCATGTTTGAACCATGTCATCTTTTACATCAAATTTACCTTGTAATCTCTGTTTCGCATCACCTTTTTACCCTTATATCTTTATGTCATATGAAAATTGAAGTATTTAAAACTATATATGTATATATATGAGCTGAGACATCTTGCTTTTTCCATGAGGTGTTTTAAAAGAAAAATGTTGAAACTATGTAATATTTTTTGTATTACGTTAATTTCGAGGACACAAAGTTTTATAAGTGGGGTAGGATGTAAGACCTTGAATTTTTGAAAATTAAATAATAAATTATTTACTATTTATTATATTTAATCAAGATTATATTTTCAGAGATTTTACATATAAATCGAATAATTTTTCAATTATAATTTGAAGCTCTAGTAATTGAAAAATAATGAAAATTTTACATACTATATTTTGAATATTTAAATATTGAACTTTATTTTATAAATAAAAAATTAATTTAATTATTTCTAATTTTAATTTAATTAGTAGTTATTTGAATACAATTTGTACATTGATGAACAAATAGTACTTTTTTTTAAAATAATTTTATTGCATTAAAATTAGTTTTTAATACTACTTTATACCCTAATTATATTATTAATTGTCCCCAAAATAAAATCCTAATTTACTAAATACTCCGCAAAACCTTAACCCTAACTTTTCCATTCCCATCAACCGCCACACCCCTCCTCGTTCTTCCAAAACGCTAACACACAAACACAACACCCATCAGCAGTAGAAATCAAAGGAAAGAAAGAAAAGAGAGGATAGGGTGCGAATTAGAAAAGAGAGGAGAAGGGGGAGAGTGCGCTGGCGGGAGTCACTGCCACTCGCCGCGCCGTCGTCGTCGCCGATGATGGAGGATCGAGGAGAGAGTGTCGCGGAGAAGGGGGAGTTTGCGTGAGTGTGGAGCGTCGCCATCGTCGTCATGCAGTCGCCGTCAGTCACCATCGAAGGGAAGAGGGGGAGCGCCATTGACAGAGGGAAAACACGCGAACCAGGGATGTGCCAAGGGAGAGGGAACTCGCACTGCCATGCACCGCCATTGCTATCGGACCTCCGCAGAGTCGTTGTCATCGCACCGGCGCTGCGAGCTGCTATTGAGCCGCCACGAGGAGGACCCGACGCAGAGAGAGAGAGAGAGAGAGAGAGAGAGAGAGAGAGAGAGAGTGAGAATGACAGAAGGAGAGAGAGAAGGCGTTGCGGGGTGGTTTCTGCCGCCGCTGCTCTCACCGCCATCACCGTCTGTGGAGCTCGTTGCCACTGGAGGTAAACCGGCGTCGCGTCCTTGCTACCTGGTGCCACTGTTGCTCCGTTTTCACGTTTTTTCTTTATTACAGTAATTACCCTTATTTAGAAACCTTTATCGCTTGCGAATATGTATTCTGTTATAAGTTATTGAGTTTTGCATGACGTTAATATCTCAGGGATTAAGTTTCGGTTCTTGCATGCTATGCTTGATGAACTGTTGCTATTGCAAGGAGGGCTTGAGTTGACGCCGCTGTTGCAAACTAAGGGTTTTGAAAGGAATTTTGTCGTGTGGTTAAGTCGCTATCGAGGTAGGTTTTTCTTAAAGTTTATTTTATATTATGAAATTGTTATAAATAAATATTGATGTGAAAAATATATTTCTGTTATTATGTTTGTCTTATGGATGTGGTTGTTTGCTGAATTTAATTACTGATTGCTTGAGTGGTGTGCGATTGTGGATAAGAAATTGATTTGTAAAGTTACTTGGTTAAAATTTACGAAAGGTGATTTTTGGAATTAATTTTATAATGAAAATGGATCGGCATTGAAAATGATTTGATTTTGGAAGTGGTTTGATTTTGAATTATTTTGATTTTATAAATGATTCAATATTGGAGCTGATTGATTTTGAAAAAAGACTTATTATTGGAAATGGTTGGAAAATGTGGTTTTGATGGAACCTGTAAGGGTGGCATAGTCTGAATTTTAGAGGAGATACTACCCAAATTTTTATAAAAATTGTAGACTTCGTTTAAAGTGGTTCTGTAGAAAGATTGAGATTTAAGAATTATATGATTTGTTTGAGTTATTAAGAAAAAAAATTATATTTTGAGTTTGAATTATTAATGAACGGAATGGGAGGAATGATGATGATTGAATTTGAATAAAGGATGATGAGGTTTGATTTTAAAAGTGTGATTTTTTGAATAAATTGAATGATATTGAGAAATGGATTTGAAAACGAAATCGAATTTGATTAAGAGTTGAGACCCCGGGTAAGAGGCAGTGGCGTTGTTCACTTACTCCGAGGAGGGGATGAGGAAGAAGAAAGATGAAAACTGAGTTTGTTTATGAAATTGAATGAATATGATAAACGAGACATGATTGAGGATGATTGATGATAAGTATGTCTGTATTTTCTCTTTGGTGGTAAGGGTGACAGGGCATCTATTCCCGATAATGGTAACAGGGCACATAATCCTTTTAATAGTGACAGGATACGTATTCCCTCTAATTGTATTAATGCACAATAGAGAAACAGTGTCTATGTCACGACCCAAAATGAGCCATGACTGGCGCTCAGGGAAATAGTCCCCTAGCAAGCCTAGCCGACTCAAATATAAGTTGAATAAGAAAGTTACAAATATTATACAAGTTCTAAAATAAATAATTATACACTTATAACAAAACTAAGATAATTAAAATAGTTGGATCCTGTCTGTGTCATATGGAGCATATATACATCTAAGAACTCGTCAACAAATAAGTACTCATTGCAGATCGTACATCTTGAATCGAAAGCCTCACATAGACAAGTAATTGTTCCTGAAAAATGTTTTTAGAAAAACGGGGTGAGTTTTGCAACTCAGTGACTAGACAATACATCTATAATCGACATGAGACCATATAAACATTATATCAAAGTAATTTTAATTAGAAAATAATAGTTGATAATAATAAGTGAATCAATAAGGGAGTTCTCATACAGAAATCAAATCAAAAGTCCACACTTGGGCGGCTTCACCTCTATGGGTAGCCCTTTCCTCTTGTGTGTCCTAACAGAATAACAGATCTAACGTGTGGCCTACACGTTAGGCTAGCAACACCCCTGCTAGCTGGAGTCTGAGTTAGATGCATCTAAGTTAACGTCATAACCGCCGTTAACTACGGTTTTCTAATACGAGCCTCCCAAACCAATTCAAAACATATAATTTCAAATACAACAAATCATTGATCTTTAAAATATATAAGATATCGAATCAAATCAAATCATATTATACTTTCTCATCAGAATCCTTTCCAATCATACTTTTTCAATCAAAACACATTTTAAATATATTTCACAATCTTTAAACTAAGTAAATACCAACAAATACTTTAATGCTTCAAAAACAGATATTTAAGTAAACTCAAACATTTTAGAATAATGCAAAACTTCATCAAAAATATATATGGTCTCAAAAACAGATATTCAGATAAGATCAATCAATTTAAAATAATGCAAAACTTTATCAAAAATATATATGATCTCATGTATAGTTCCGAAAGTATAAACTTCATAAAAATGAATTATTCAATTTTAATAAATCAATTATTCTAATCAATTTAAAACCGTTCTAGACAAATATAGTGAGTATAATTCAAATATCATAATAGATATATGTCAAAATAATTATAGATGCACAATCAAACAATTATAAATGTAAAGCCTACTCACAACTTGGTCCCAAGGGACCGAAGATACCGAACCCGGAGTGCCAAAATCCAAGGTGAGGAGGATTGAAGTAAAATGGAACGAATGAGCGTAGGGTTTAGATTTGGGTAGCGACAAGGTGGAGCTGCGATAGTTTGGGTTATTGGGTTATTGACAGTAACGGTTCCATTAGCAACCAAGGTTCACTCGAACGGCGACCGGTGACGGAACAGCCCTCTATTCACAGCGGCTCCTCTCGCACATTCTGTTTCTCTCTCTTCGAGCTCTCTCTTCTGTCTCAACAATGGCGACGCGACTTGGCATGGCGGCGGTTGAAGCTCAGCAGCAACGGAAGCAAGACGCGGCGGCTGTCCTTCCTCGTCCCCTCTCTCGGACGCATCTCTCGGTTCTGGCCTCTGATGGCGACGCGACGGCAACGAGCTGAACGCGGCAGGCGGCGGCGCGACGGGTCACGAATGGTGAGCTCCAGGCCGGCGGTGACGAGGCGTGGCTCTCTCTCTCCTCGCATGGTAGCTCGGCGTGGACAGCTCCCTCCTCCCTCCTTCCTCCTCCCTTCTCTTCTCGCGACCTCCCCTCTTCTCTCTTTCCCTTTTCTTTCTTTTTCTGTTGAATCTGGGTGTGTGTTGTGAGAAAGAGGGTATGAGGTGAGTGAAGGTGTGTGCAGCAGTGAGAGGTAAGTGAGTGTGGGGCTAGGGTTAGAGAAGGAAAAAATATACTTAGGAGTGGGTCCCACGTCTTATCTATTTTTTTTTTTTTTTTCTGGTTATTACATTCTTCCCTCCTTTAGAAATTCGGTCCCCGAATTTCAACCAATATACTATGTAATATCGCGTGAGCAGTACAAGTTACACATATTTCATAGAATTATACATTGTTGCAATGAATAACAAATTTAGGAATAAGAGAAAAAGCAACATTGTGACAATCATGGAATTAAAGGGGGACACAGTGAATACACTAGCGACAAAGGAAAATCATTTTAATGATCATCTTTCTCAGACCTAAAACATTGTTGTGATAACTTGCTTATCAATTACTATAGAAGTTCAACTAATTACAACATAACCACACAATGCAACATATTCCTTCCGGTTAAAGAGATAAATACATTTAAATAGCTAATCTAAAACTCAAATCATATATCCAAGCTTCGTGAAAATCATATGATAAAGATAAATTTGCAAATTTTGGTATAAATTTTCTACTAAGATCAAAACACTTGTCATTCATCATGAAAGTTTTCCCATCAAAGAAGTACTTTGGAATTTTTATTTATTTATTTATTTGAAAATACATTTCTAATATCAAAACTTATTAATTAGTTAGGAGACATGGCCTAGATAAACAAATACATACAAAGATCGCTTCTAATTTATTTCTAATTTGAAAGGACACAATTTTTCAGTATCAAAAAAGAGAAAGAAGATACAAGACCTAAAGTCTATATTATGTATAGATCAAAATTGGAACATTAGGATCAAGAAAGTCACAAAAAAAAAAAAAGAAAAAAAAAAAGAAAGAGTGGCATCACAAGCAAGAAAACGAAGAGCAACACTCTTATAACCTAAATGAAATATCCACAACATTCATAAATCAAAACCACAAACAATAAGATAGAGATAGTAATAGAGAAGCAAAGTAAGACAATAAATTCAAGGCTTGACACCACATTTTAGAATATATAATTAATTAGTCATAAAAATGAAAACATTAACTGTCACAAAAATTAACCTGCTCTCTTTTCCTAATTTAGAAATCTCTAACTAAGTCTCTCGGAAATTGTTATTATTATTATTATCATGGCTTTAGTTATTAAGCATACTAATATAAAAATGGAAATTACTTGACTATAAATGAGATAGACAGTGTAAAACATGACAAGATGTTATTTAAGTACATTCAACTCATTTAAGTACAAAATCTTAGTTAAACCATCCAAGAAGAGGTCCTTCAATACTTCACATGCAAGAACAATTTAAGGCCCGCACAACAATTCATAACAATTGTAACATAATTCAGACCCCCACAGCGTTCAAGCAAAATTCTCCAATTATGGTTAGTGTGACCAATTATGGCAAACACGTATAGAGAAAGGTGAAGATAAGTGAAAGAAACAGCTTGTCAAACTGACGTAAGACTAGATCAAACAAAAACACAAGGTGAGAACAAAGGCAAAGTTGAGTTGGAATATATATATATATATATATGTGTGTGTGTGTAGACAAAATCTTGCTCCTAAACCCCAAAGTTAAATCTCCAATACACTCGATCGTTTAACTGCACAAAAACATGTTCGCAATTTAATTCCAATATCTCATCCAAAGAGAACACCACCAAAAAGTTAAAACTAAAATCAAATCCTCTTATCCTTGATAACCCCCGACAACCGATGCACCGCGTGATTTTGGTCAAAGATAGCTGGAAGCATAAACAACTATACCATTCACGTGATCAATTCCAATAACTTCTATGTGCTCGGTCAAAAATAAAAAAACAATAAAAAGCAAAATTGAGTATATATAATACAGTCAGCATATATGGTAAACGACGACCAATAAGTGTTCATTAAACACTTAACTCTCCTATCTTAAAAGTGTGTCAACAACTAGGATGGGGGAACAACAGGTTGGGCCTATCACCATTCTCAAAGCTACCAGTCAAAATCATTAAGAACAAAACACAAACTGCTGTACTAAGTTAGAAGTCACCATATATGAGTATGGTAGTCAAAAGTATCGATTGGAAGACAACACTGCAAAGGAACAAGAATTGACATGTTCATATTAAATACATGGAAAGAAAATAGAAGAGACAAAAGAAAAGATCTAGGGCATTCAAACTCCAGGTAAAAGTCACCAATTCCACATCTAAGTATCTAACTCGATTACATGGACAATGTTACTCAACCAACTCAACGAACATAGCGCTACAAGAAAACAACTTTAAATTGAACTTTGCACCAACTATTAATGCTAGAAAATGAATATGGCAGAAAAATTCAATAGAGAAGACAAATTTAATTTAGATCATGAGCCTGTATTATTTTTTGTAGAGCTTCTCTCTTTTTCTTTCTTTTTTTTTTTTTTGAAATCATATCTTCTGATAAAAAAAAAATTTTAATTGTTGCAACCAATGAAAAGCATTGGAGGTCATAACAAAAGTAAAATGACTACATAATCAAGTTATTTTTTTATAATATCTAAGGGTAGAAAGTGAAAGAATAATATAACAAGGACATATCAACCTCGGAATCTTGAAAACAGTCTTGGTGCAATCCCATACCCTTCAATTGGTTCCCAAGGAAAAGAGAAACAAAAACCGATTTCCAACCACGAGAGAATAACGAAGGAAACAACACAAGTAGCAAATTTAAAATTGGAAAAAAGCAAAAATTAAACAAATGAATCAGGCAAGTACAAAAGCATATCACTAGGAAGCACTCAACACCCACAATCAGACAACACTACACGGGAAACCAACGACATTTTAATTCAAATGCTGCTAGCACAGTAGGTTGGAATGATCAAAAAGGAAAGAAGAGTTTGGAAAAACTATTTTAGGAAACTAGATTCAATCCATTGTATTCATCGTGTTCAACAACCAGGCTACAATGCTGCATAGAATATAACTACATTTTGATTCACATGCATTGCGAACCAAGCAAAACTTAAGCTAAATCCCTCTACATAATAATGATAAGAACAGTTGAAGAATAGAAGTTTCAGGGGAAAAGCAAGGGTAAGGAGTTCTCGGGTTCTTTAGATCTAGGCAAAAGCAGAATTCATCATCCAATCCCCAACAAAAAGCAAGCATTCCGTGGAAATAAAAAGGTCATGTTCAACAACACAGTACCGTAATAGAACAGATCATCAAATTAAAAGAATTCAACCAAACTTTCAGATCGAAAAAGATTCAATTCAGCTAACAGATTATCCAAAAAAAATCGCCACACCAAAGCAAAGAAAATCACAATTCCAATAAAAAAAAAGAAACAAGAATAACACTCCGTTCAAATGTTCATTGCGTAGTTCTTCTCCTTGAGCAACTGAATAACAGTTCAATTATTGTTTTGAAAAAAAGAATCACGAGTGGTTCAAAATTATGTAAGCTTTAAAGATCATTCACAAAAGAAGAAAAAACTCCTCGTTTATCGAAATCCAAAAGAAAGCACCTCAATTCAACAACTAAGCAAATCCACAATTCACAAATCCGAATACAGTTTTACAACAGGAATCAGATAGTAATTCACAGCAAGAACATATCGAATCTTCTATATCATGAATGAAATCTTGAAATCGAGAACCATAGAGAAGATTAAAGCAAATATTCACAAAAGCGAGAAAGGGCAGAACCTGCTAAAAAAATAAGAGTACGCAAACCGGAACCAAAACTAAAATCATTGGAAAAGCAAGTTCAAGAAAAACTACCAAAAGATAACTCAAGGTTGGGTACAAAGAAGAGGAAAAGAGTGGCAAGAAGCGGCAGAAGTCGCATGATAACAACCAAAAGACAACAACGACATAACGGACAAAGATGACATCGCTATAGGCCTTTGATAGTGCCACAATTTGTACAAATAGGCGCGCTTCTATTTATACAATCGTGATCCTACCATAGGACACTTGCTCCACATTACACAGATTAAACCTAAGCTCTGATACCACTTTGTCACGACCCAAAATGAGCCATGACTGGCGCTCAGGGAAATAGTCCCCTAGCAAGCCTAGCCGACTCAAATATAAGTTGAATAAGAAAGTTACAAATATTATACAAGTTCTAAAATAAATAATTATACACTTATAACAAAACTAAGATAATTAAAATAGTTGGATCCTGTCTGTGTCATATGGAGCATATATACATCTAAGAACTCGTCAACAAATAAGTACTCATTGCAGATCGTACATCTTGAATCGAAAGCCTCACATAGACAAGTAATTGTTCCTGAAAAATGTTTTTAGAAAAACGGGGTGAGTTTTGCAACTCAGTGACTAGACAATACATCTATAATCGACATGAGACCATATAAACATTATATCAAAGTAATTTTAATTAGAAAATAATAGTTGATAATAATAAGTGAATCAATAAGGGAGTTCTCATACAGAAATCAAATCAAAAGTCCACACTTGGGCGGCTTCACCTCTATGGGTAGCCCTTTCCTCTTGTGTGTCCTAACAGAATAACAGATCTAACGTGTGGCCTACACGTTAGGCTAGCAACACCCCTGCTAGCTGGAGTCTGAGTTAGATGCATCTAAGTTAACGTCATAACCGCCGTTAACTACGGTTTTCTAATACGAGCCTCCCAAACCAATTCAAAACATATAATTTCAAATACAACAAATCATTGATCTTTAAAATATATAAGATATCGAATCAAATCAAATCATATTATACTTTCTCATCAGAATCCTTTCCAATCATACTTTTTCAATCAAAACACATTTTAAATATATTTCACAATCTTTAAACTAAGTAAATACCAACAAATACTTTAATGCTTCAAAAACAGATATTTAAGTAAACTCAAACATTTTAGAATAATGCAAAACTTCATCAAAAATATATATGGTCTCAAAAACAGATATTCAGATAAGATCAATCAATTTAAAATAATGCAAAACTTTATCAAAAATATATATGATCTCATGTATAGTTCCGAAAGTATAAACTTCATAAAAATGAATTATTCAATTTTAATAAATCAATTATTCTAATCAATTTAAAACCGTTCTAGACAAATATAGTGAGTATAATTCAAATATCATAATAGATATATGTCAAAATAATTATAGATGCACAATCAAACAATTATAAATGTAAAGCCTACTCACAACTTGGTCCCAAGGGACCGAAGATACCGAACCCGGAGTGCCAAAATCCAAGGTGAGGAGGATTGAAGTAAAATGGAACGAATGAGCGTAGGGTTTAGATTTGGGTAGCGACAAGGTGGAGCTGCGATAGTTTGGGTTATTGGGTTATTGACAGTAACGGTTCCATTAGCAACCAAGGTTCACTCGAACGGCGACCGGTGACGGAACAGCCCTCTATTCACAGCGGCTCCTCTCGCACATTCTGTTTCTCTCTCTTCGAGCTCTCTCTTCTGTCTCAACAATGGCGACGCGACTTGGCATGGCGGCGGTTGAAGCTCAGCAGCAACGGAAGCAAGACGCGGCGGCTGTCCTTCCTCGTCCCCTCTCTCGGACGCATCTCTCGGTTCTGGCCTCTGATGGCGACGCGACGGCAACGAGCTGAACGCGGCAGGCGGCGGCGCGACGGGTCACGAATGGTGAGCTCCAGGCCGGCGGTGACGAGGCGTGGCTCTCTCTCTCCTCGCATGGTAGCTCGGCGTGGACAGCTCCCTCCTCCCTCCTTCCTCCTCCCTTCTCTTCTCGCGACCTCCCCTCTTCTCTCTTTCCCTTTTCTTTCTTTTTCTGTTGAATCTGGGTGTGTGTTGTGAGAAAGAGGGTATGAGGTGAGTGAAGGTGTGTGCAGCAGTGAGAGGTAAGTGAGTGTGGGGCTAGGGTTAGAGAAGGAAAAAATATACTTAGGAGTGGGTCCCACGTCTTATCTATTTTTTTTTTTTTTTTTCTGGTTATTACAGTCTAGGTTAGCTACCGGACATGTCGGGTTTGGCTATATAACCGACAAATGAGCACATAAGCCATATGGCAGACATGCATCATATGCATTTGCATGCTTTGTTTGAGTTTGAATTTTTTTTGTTTGCCTAATTGTTTAACTATTATTAACTGCTATCTGAGCTACTTGTTGTAACTGCTATCTATACCTGTATTTTTCTTATTTGTTTTTGCTGTGTTTGCTCTGGTGTGGTAATATTGAAATTGAGTTTTGGTGCTGAATTGATGATAAGTGTTGATTGATTGCGTGAATGGACATGAGGCCGTGATTGGTTTCTGATTGAGGTTTAGTTAAGTATGAAAAATCAAGCTGGTTCAGCATAGACTTAATGAACCTATTCTTGGAACAAGTTTGTCATTCATATAGTCTATGAAACTTTTTAAAATTTTTCTTATACGAAAAAAAAAGGTTTTGAATTTGAATAATTAACTGATTTCTTTTAAAAATATTTTAAGTTTTTGGATGGTTAAACCGTCAGTTTTTAAAAGATTCATAAGACAACGATAATCACTAAGCTTGAAAACTATTTTCTTATTAAATATCTTCTTATAATAACTTTGAAACTCCATGGTGAGACCATCTGGTTAGGTTCTCACCCCTACAGCTTTATCTTTTCAGGAGGTGGATGAAGAGGCTTACGATGAATTTAATCGCATTTTGTTTATACGATTTTGTTGTTATCTTAGTTTAATTATTATTTATTTTTCCCTCGACATCAATATTGTATTTTGTAAGAGGGATAGAAATTGTATGTTTTTGTATGTATATTATATTCTTAAGCTACTTATGTAATAAGTTTTGTATATATGTATATGCTTGTTTGTTTTCAAGATAAAGTGTTTTTCCGGTTTTTCAAAAGAAAACAGAGCGATGCGGTTTCGAATCAAAGGCTCCTATTTTATTATTAAGTATATAAATTCGTCGTAATACTCTTGCTATCAAAGCGGCGTAGCCGGAAGCGTGACACTCTGATAGTGAGGGTGTTACACTGTCGCTGGTTTTGATTCTAGAGGTTGTGTTCAAGCTTCATCGCGCTGCTCATCTTGTCCCTAGGATGGTGAGCACGCTGCTGGTCCCTCATGAGGAATTTGTTGTTGGTTCTTGTAAGAACCGACTTAACCGCTTTAATAAAATAATTTAATTGTCCGAAATAGGTTCAAAAATATAGAAATGATATTTTGAAAATAAAAAGGTGAAACTTGATTTCAATGAATTTTTCTGAGTGGTAAAATGTATCTTTTGCGGCAAATTTTTTGTAAAAATGCGTACTGGCACTTAAACCGGCAGTACCAGCTCTAATCTGTCCGATACTATATTTTGAGAAAAAAATAATAAGATTTTAAAAATTTGAATTTATTGTTTTGAAAAGATAAAAATAATTTAGAACCGAAAACCGGGCGCTAATCTTAAAGATTTTGCCCCAAAGTGGGCCAAACGAACCTAAAACACTAACGGGTTAGACTAAGCCTAAGGTCCAACATATATATGTGTGTTTAATGAGCTTTCAGCTCATTTTATACATAGAGAGTGAGAGAGGGACGGTGATGGAGAAGAGAGGAGATGAGGGTTTGGTTACTATTCACTCATCACCTTGTTTTGCTCATAACTTGAACTACGGAGCTCCGATTGATGATTCGTTTGCGGCCACGCAAAGCTCTCGCCGAGCCCGTCATTTCTAACTAAGTTTTGTTGGTAAGAAACTCTTTCTCTAGCTCCATTTTTCTTCCATAGCCCAAAATTCAAAAATGACTTTGGATTTTTGAGTTTCTTTGTGTTTTGTTTGTTTAGGGGTGATCTAGCAATGGAATATTATTGGGTTTTGCTCCTAATACCGTTAAGTAAGGTAAGATTTCACTAAACTCTTATGTTTAGTTATTTTTGTAAACCCTAGGTTTGATGTTGGTATGTTATATGATGTTAGATTGAGTTTTGGTATTTGTTGGAGTTGGTTTGAGACTTTGGATCGAGCTTGGTGGCTTCGTCTTGGCGTTTGGTGCATTTTGGAAATCGGCCAAAGTATGATTTCGGTTTCTTTTATGTAATATGTAATGTTTCTGGACACTTAGGCTAGTGAACCTTAGGATAGGATTGGATTGGTCGTTGAAAATTATGAATTGATGGTGTAGGATGATTTTGATGATATTATGATATTATTGTTGATAAATAATGTGGATTATGAATTTTAATGATGATAAATTGATGCTTGGATTGATAAGTATTGAAGAAGTTGAAATTATTAAGGTTTGGATGATGTATGGTTGAATAATGATGGAATTTAGGAGCTTTGATGTGATTTAGGTTGAATTTAGATGTTGGTGAATAATGATTTTGATGGTGTGAAATAGTGTAATTGGGATGTTATTGATGGTTGGGTTTGAGGAATGAATGGTAAAGACTTTTGTGTTGTTTTGGTATTATTTGGGTTGTGAGTAGTTTGGTTTTGAATTGAGAGATTTGGTGAAATTGAGTTTTTAGTGCTTTTGGTAAAAATAGATTTAGGCCAACTTTGGCGGATCATATCTTGAGCTACAGTTTTTGAAATTGATTAAATTTTATATCAAATTAAAGATAATTCAAAGAGCTTTAAAACGGTATAGATTTTGTAGAAATCGAAATTTTGTAGAAGAAGATATGATCATTGGAAGTTGGCGTCAAAAATATAATTTCTGTGATGTTGTAGAAATTGTGAGTTCTGGTTTGTGTGCGCGTGCTCTGAACAGTGGCTATATTTTGACTTGTGTGTACGCACACCCTGTGATTTTTAGAAAAACGTGCATACGCACATTTTAGTGTGCACGCACACACAGGGATATGTCTACTATTCAGAGCATTCGCACACTCTGGTGCACACACACATTCTGTGAAATTTGCAAGTTGTGCGTACGCACAAGTTGGGAAAACTCTTCTGGGCGTATGTACGCACAACCTATGCATCCGCACACTACCCTATTTTTTAAAGAAAACCTTTTTTAACTGTTTTACCCTCCCAGCTAGCTTGTAAACTTCCGTAACACTTGTTTGAAACCTTTTTGCCAGTTTTAGGGTCTTAAATCAAGAGAGAAAATAATAAAGGAATAAAAAGGATATTTTTAGTTGAGTTTAGAGCCGGTGACATAGGTTTTGGAAAGTTTGTGTAAATCCTAGCTTGAATTGGTGAATGCTGAGTTGTGAAGTATATGGTTGAAGAGATTTTTGAGGAATGGGAATGCTTACGATGAATTTGAGAAGTTGAAAACCAGTGATGGTTATGATGAGTTGAGAACTTGGAAAGGAATGATGAAATTATTGGATTATATGGGAGTGTGCAGGGCCTATATCCCTAGCATGGCAGTTTTTCTGCTGCAAGAGTGTGCCCAATACTATATCTTTGGAATGATTTATGATGAGACAGTTGTTGTTGTTTCCTTCCTTGCTGCATGAGTATGCAGAGCCTATATCTCTTGCGTAGCAGACTCCCTGCTGCATGAGTGTGCGGAGCCTATATCTCCGGCGTGGCAAATTTTCCTGCTGCATGAGTGTGCAGAGCCTATATCTCTGGGTGTGGCAGGAAGGCTACATCCGGAAAGATGTGTTGGGTTGGCATTTATGGACCGACAAGTGATATCACGAGCCAATAGGACAGGCATTCATCATATGCATCTTCTATATGCTTGTTTGCTTTACTTAACTTCACTTATGCCTAAATGAATCACATGTCTATTTGCTATTTGTTTACTTGCTGTATATGTACATTACTTGTGCTTTACTTGTCTGCATTACATGTGTTTTCTGCTGGGATTAAGGAGGCTCGGTAGATGGTGGCGATGGGATCGCACGGAGGTTAGGTTGGTAAAGGCTGTGGGATACAACGATGTGATTAGTATTAGTTAGAAATCCCCCTAAGTTTAGATAACCCTACTTATGGTGTTTAGTTTAAGTTAATTATTTGTTTTAAGCTTGAATATCTGTATTGGTGTGAAGTTCTAGGATTGCCTTTGGCGTCCCGGAACCTTACATCTTATATATTGGGCACTGTTACCATATTGAGAACCTCTGGTTCTCATACCATATGTTATTGTTATTTTTTAGATGCAGGTCGTAACCCACCTCGGTGAGTTGGGGGATGGTGACAGAGCGGAGGATCTTTTGTTATCTTTTTAGTATTTTTGATTATTTTGCTGTAGTACTTTCTCTCACCTTTCTGTTTTAGACTTTATGGCCTTAGAGGCTTGATTTGAGAGATAAGTTGTATAAGCTGTTTTAAACTTCAAAAAATCTGTTGTATTCAGTTTGACTAGCTGGCCTAAACTCCGCAAGCTGTGACTAGTCCTCTTTTGTATATCATACTTATATATATGTCTTATTCTATCTGTGCTTACACGTTTAGTTATCGTGTGTGAATGCTTCGTATTTCGTAATTCCGCTTTATGCGACTTTGAGCTGTTATTCCTTCATCGGCCTTCAAGATATATAAATTCTTGAATATATATATATATATATTATAAGTTTTAGAACTGTCGTGACACTTTGCTATCCTTTACTTTACGGCTAGAGGTAAGACTTAGGGTAATGGAGTGTTACAGTTTTGATGACACCGTTCGATGGTTGCTCCTCGGTGCCTCTCTACGTCTCTATGGATTTTCTCCATGATCTCTGGAGGCGAGTTGATGGTCCAAGACTATAGGAGAGGGTTTGAAATTGGAGAGAAGAAGAGAAGTGGGAGTGAGCTATAGATCTATCCCCCTCCATTTGACATTTTAGCGATTGGTCATGTTCTACTTTCTCTCTTTCCTATAACTATACCATCTCACACTCCCACCAATCACAATTTATCTAATTTCTATTTTGAGTAAAGTATCGTTTTTGTCTCCAACGTTTGTGATAAATCCCAAAATTGTCCCTAACATTTCAATCGTCCTATTTAAGTCTCTAACGTTTTAAAATTGACTCAATGTTGTCCTGCCATTAGGGATCCGTTAACAGAATTGACGGCGGGATAAAATTGAGACGATTTTGAAACGTTAGGGACTTAAATAAGACGAAAATATTGGGGACAAAAACGATACAATAATATCAATTTTTTACTGTACATAGTATTCAATTATTTTTTAATCACATATAAGTAAATTACACTTAATCATATTACTTTCATTCTAAATAAATTTATTTTTTTTATAATTTTACACTTAAAGTAATGTAATTTTTTTATAAATAAATAAACTTTTACACTTTCATTCTAAATAAATAATGTAATGTGATTAGAATGAAAGTATAAAATTATAAGTAATGTGATTAAGTAATGAAAGTAAAATTACATTATTTAGAATGAAAGTATAAAATTTATTTATTTTTAAAAAAATTACATTACTTTAAGCGTAAAATTATAAAAAAAAAATTAATTTATTTAGAATGAAAGTGTAAAATTATAAAAAAAATATAAGTAATGTGATTAAGTAATGAAAGTAAAATTACATTATTTAGAATGAAAGTGTAAAATTTATTTATTTATAAAAAAATTATATTACTTTAAGAGTAAAATTATAAAAAATAATTTATTTAGAATGAAAGTAGTGTGATTAACTGTAATTTACTTAGATGTGATTAAAAAATAATTGAATACTATGTACAGTAAAAAATTGATATTATTGAAGGATAAAATTAAAATTTATTTCTATGTATCATTTTTGTCCCTAATGTTTTCGTCCTATTTAAGTCCCTAATGTTTCAAAATCGTCTCAATTTTGTCCCGCCGTCAATTCTGTTAACTGATCCCTAACGGCAGGACAACATTGAGTCAATTTTGAAACGTTAGGGACTTAAATAGGACGATTGAAACGTTGGGGACAATTTTGAAATTTACCCAAAACGTTGGGAATAAAAAGGGTTAAGTTCGATTTTGGTCCCAACGTAGAGGTCGAAAATCGGAATCGTCCCTAACTTTTTTTTGCTACAAAATGGTCCCCAAAGTTTCAGTTTGTTTTAAAATTGTCCTTTTTACCAATTTTATTTTTTTATTACCAAATTACCCCTCATTAAAAAATTATAAAATAAAATAAAATAAATATAAAATAAGTATAAAATAAATAAAAAAAAGAGGAAAGAAAGGGTACAGAGAAGCGGGGGTGGGGAGAGAAAGAAAGAGGGGGGTGGGGCGCGACAAGAGGGGAGGGAGGAGGGGGGAGAGAAGAGGGACAAGCTCACCGCCGCACCGCCACTGTCCGCCCGCCGCCGCCGCCGCCGCCTCCTCCCCTGCTTCACCACCGCCATACCCACCGCTTCTTCTTCGATTTTATGATGATGATGATGATGGTGGTAGGTGGTGGGTGGTGGTGGGTGTGGTGGTGGTGGTGGTGGTGGTGCTTATGCTTGTGTTTCTGCCGGTGCTTTGCATGATTTTGGGGAAGAAGGGATAGGGGCATTTTGGTCCGAAGGACGGTTTTAAAACAAAATGAAACTTTGGGGACCATTTTGTAGCAAAAAAAAAAAAGTTAAGGACGATTCCGATTTTCGACCTCTACGTTAGAGACCAAAATCGAACTTAACCCGAATAAAAACGATACTTTACTCTTCTATTTTTAAAGATTTTCTTTGACTTATAACACCTTTCACTTATCTACTTGATATGACAATTTTTTATTTTGAAAAAAATTTTAAACTTGGAGAAAAATCCATATCCGCAAACGACTCATGAGTATACTATAGGTAATACGATATGATTAAAACTAGAACAATACTAGGGAACCAAAAGGGTATTAGCCAAAAACCAGTCAAATACCTCTGGATGAATCCAAAATCTCTACGAGTTAATATATATGGATGTTTCTTCTGCTAAGTATCAGAATGTTTCTTTTTCATACTAAATGGATGTTCTTTTATATATTTTTCGAATTTTTTTATATTGCAAATGTAATGTGTCTATTTCTTTAAGAATTTCATATTTTTTTTAAAATTTTATAGATATTTAATTATTTTTACTAAAATATAACTGGATATTTCTTTTGTTAAGTATTAGGATATTTTTTTTTCATATTAAATGAATGTTTTTATTATATTTCTGTAATTGTGTAATTTGCAGTCTCTTTAATCATCAAAACGACACTTAATAACCACTTTAGGTAATTGAAGAGCTTGCAAATCCCTTGTCATTGACTTCCCAGCGACATTTCTCAAAATGGATTGATAAACCAGAATTTATATTTACGCTTGTATATAAGATCACAAGCGATTATGTTGATTCAATGGATGAAATGTTGCAGCCTTTGATTGATGAAGCAAAAGTAGTTGGCTATAGTTGCAGAGAAGAATGGATTTCAGCAATGGTTACTTCCTTTGATTGATGATATTAACAGTTCCTCCGTTGCCTCCTCCCTCCACGTCCGCCACCACCTCCATGGCTTCTCCGGCTGTCCCCCTGTCCTTGAAATCGTCGTCGCCTTAGGGATCGTATGACGGTGAGAGAGAGGGGTATGTGTGTGTGATTGTTGGAGGTGGATAGGTTAATGTGAGAGAGAAGAGAAAGGTTTTTATAGGTTTTAATTAGGTTTACTTAATCAATTTTAAATTTTTTAAATTTTGAATTTAAAAAATTTAAAATTAATTATTAATATAAATTAATGTGATTTTGTTTAATTTTTTGGCTGATAACCTCTTGGTTCTATATACTTTTCCTTAAAACTAATGTAATTCTTTTTTTTTTTTTTTATAGAATCTATTTCTTTCCTAGTATGTTGACTATACAGAAAGCTATTTTGGATTTTAAAAAACTTGGCTATAAATGATAATAATAAGAAAATATCTATATCTGAATTCAATAAATAAAATATATTATACACTTGAGAGTTGAGAAATCATATAAGAAATTTAAGGGTATATTTGATTTGCGTTTTTATTTTTTATTTTTATTTTGTGAAGGAAAAAATAAAAATAAAAAATAAAAACAGAAAACAGAATTTTATTGTTTTCACTTTTTTCTTCACAAACCCATAAAAATAAAAAATATTAAAAATAAAAATAAAAAATGAAAATACAAACTAAACAAATCCTAAACTTTTAAATTTGTAGGTACGTTATATACGTGGGGATTTGAGGAGGTTAAAAGTTACTAAGAAATTAGGAGTTGTTGAATTACTTTGAAATATTGTTTTCTTGTAAGTTTTTTATTCCTTATATCTCTCCCTCTTTTGGTTATGTTGTTGCTGAGACAATCTCAGCACCTGTCCCTGTTTGGTAGTTATAGAGATGATTTTAATGATCGAAAATGAAAACTTGAGAAAAATCTTGAGACGAAGATATTGCAATTTTGTCTCATTTTGTGTGTTTAAGTTTAATGTCAATCCTTTTTCTATATAGCATGTATTGTATTTTTTTTTCAACGGATAAAATGATATAATATTAAGAGAGATGAATTACATTTTAGTCCAAAATTTACTCATGGCTAATTTGATTTTCGCAATGAAAAATTCAAATTTCACATTTATACACATCAAAACTATAGATACATGAAAAAAAGTCATAAACAATGATAGTACCATCTAGCCTCTAAATATGAACTCCCTCAAATGAAGGTTACAAAATAACATCAACAAATACGTTTTATAAAAAAAAATGTATGATTCTTGTAAATATGGTAGTATAATAATTAAATTATAAGTCATGTTTTAAAGAAGAGAAAAAAATGAAGAGGAGAAAGAATAACTTACCTACAAATGGCAATTGCAATCAGATATACAGAACAACAAAATAGCAACTGAGAACTAAAGATACAGACAAAGCAACGATATATTGACAGAAATAAAAGAGGTACAATGGAACAGAGACAGGGTGAAAATAAATAAAAATAAATTTACAAGAAATTAAAAATAAAAGAGAGGTTAAAATGAGATTTTCATTTTGAATTTTTTCTTAATTAAATTCATCAAAACTCCAAATAATTTAAAAGTTTATAAAGTTCAATATACTAATGACAGGGACGGACCCACACTTAGGAAAAAGAAGGCGTTTGTCCCCACAAAATTTTTAATATATATATATACCATTTGTTATATTAATTTTTGTCTCAAAATAAAATATAAATAATTTTTTTGTGTTTTGTTAAAAAAATATTTTGTTAAACTTAACACATAATAATAATTATATTGTTAAATTTGACTTAATATAAAAATAAATAAATAAACTTAAAAAATAATAATGATAATTAATTTTATTATATTAGTTAATTAATTGATAATTTTAAATTAAAATTTAATTTTTTAATTAAATATAACTTAAAATTATTAGTATTTTTTTAAATTATTTAAGATAAAAAACATAATATTTATATCTTAATATACTGTAATTATTTTGGTTAAAAATTTTATTTATACTATAAAAATTATAATAAATAGATTTGACAATTAAATATGAAATAATAAAAAGTAAAATAATTATTTAAAAACATATATAAAAAAAATAATATTTAATCATGTTAAAAATAAAAAGAAAATCATTATAATTTTTTATTATTTTGAATATTATATTGTATGTATGAAATTATATTTTTATTATTTTAAATATTATAATAAGTGATTGTGTATATATTTTTAGTTCTTATTAATATGTATATATAGTTTTAATTAAAAATTTTAAATATATCTAAACTAATTTGAATGGGTCAACTGATTAGGTTATTAGTCGTCCGCAGTAAGTATTGGAGGTTCAAATTCTGTCTCGTATGTATAGTAACTCATTACTTACCAATTGTAAACTCTTAAATAGAACTCAAATTCATAAGGGATTCATTCTTAACTTGTTGAGTATTGTGGAAACAAAAAAAATATCTATACCTAAATTTTATTATATTTTTATCTCCACTGCTAAATTTTTTTGGTCCGTCATTCATTTCTGATTCAACAAATAACTTGGGACTACTGTAATATTCGTCTTATTTTTTATTTTTTTTTCTCTTTTCAGTTTCAATTGTGATCGTAGGGATAGTAATTTGTATTGCATATTTGGTTATGTACCCAAGAATGCAACGTTAATTTGAATAACAGAGAGTGGAGACATAGAATAACAAGAATAGTTTAAGAAATTTAAATGAAATTTTAAGGTTTGGATATTTTTATCAATTAAAATCTAACTTTTATAAATATAATATTAATTTTTTTATTTCGTAAATAGATTTGTTAGGACATGAATTTTTTAAATATATAATATATCTAAAATTAAAATATATTTTAATAATTATATTTATTAATTATTATTTAAACGATTTAATACTCTACTGATTAAATTATTGATTCAATAATCTAATATCTTGACCGAATTGATTATTGATTCAGGTTTAATAACTATGAGCAAAATTTAGGAGTATATATAGGTCGAATTTAATTAGATTTATATTTGATCTTAATATTTTACTGAATTTAGGGTAAAAAACACAAATAAATCAAGGGGGAAACTTGTTACATGAATAAGCCAAATGAAAAAGAGATCCACGAATCAGCCAAACCTTATTTATATACAATTCGAACCTAATTGGTTCGAACCCTATTTACACATAAATCGAACCTAATAAGTTCGAACTCCAAGTTTATAATTCGAACCTAATTGGTTCGAACTACGTTCAATGCAATTTGAAGCTAGATGGTTCGAATTAGTAAGGAACGAAGCTGCATATGCTACGTGCATGGGATCGAAATTTATGAATACGTTTTGTTTCGGTAGTATTAAACGAAATGTATGCTGAACACGCATGAGAATAAATTAGTATACGAGTTACATTATGAAGACATGATGCGGCAATTAAATAACATCAAAATGCAAAGTACAAATGTTTTCTCGCTAACACAGACATACATCTAAAGGTGGATACAAAGTAACACTGGTAACAAAATACATAGACGAACATGGGTAACATACAACTAGGCACATAAATCATCTAAAAAGGTGCGACCCGGTGAAGCAATGACGTGGAACCCGTGTCCTCTGACCTCTCCGGATAAACAGCTCCTGATCCTCGATCTCCTCGTCCTCGTCCTGCGGGGCTGGCTGTGCAGGCGTCCTAGGCTGGACATGGACCGGTCGGGATGAGGACGGCCCGGCAACTGAATGTGACCCAGCAGTATGTGCCGACGCTGGGGTACCACCCAAAGCGAAATAATCAGGAGGAGGAACGGAGGGCGGCTCATTCAGATCGACATCTAACGGTGCCTGTGTCCCCGTCGTCTGACTCCGCCCAGGGACAGCCTCCTCATCATGCATGATGGCACTGATGTCATCAAAGAAGGGGGATCCAAGATCCCCGTCAAACCCAACACCGGCAAGTAGGTCTGAAAACGTGCTGCCTGGACTCACCCATGGCCTACTCTCCTGAGGTGTGGGGTCGTAAGGTGGAACTCCAATTAAGTAATCTCCCAGCGGCACCTCCCCAAGTCCAGCCTCAGCATGGGGAGCAGGATCTCTGGTGGCATACCCCTGTCCACCAAGGCCACCAGCCTGATGACCGTCCTGGCCCTCGACGGGTGCCCTCCGTCTGCCTCCACGCCCTCGTCCTCGACGACCACCCCTACTTGCCTCATCAGCGTCGTCAATAGCCCGCTCCAGCCAATTCCACTCACGCTGGCTCTGTCGTGTCCCGACACGAGCTCTCCTCTCAACCCGACGCCTATCAGGGACGTCGTCGACTCGATCCATGTCAGGAACTCAACCAGGACCCCTCTGTGACGCCTCGACAGGAATAGGAATGCCCCTCAGATCCCCCAGATGAATATCGGGTGACAAGAACCTCTTCCCATGCTGGCTCCACCAGTCTAGATAGGCGTGCGAAGGTCCAGGATCGGCAACAACATCGAACCGGAGGACGTGGTCCGCACGGGTCTCCCAATGAATATGCCAATCCGGTAAGGTGGACGGGAACCAACGATCGCCGCCTCTCCCGTCCTTCGACATCAGAAAGTCGATGTTCAGGGCGGGACGCAGGAGAGGCTGCACACCACCGAACTGCGGTAGCACCCTGTCTACCTGATGCCACTCTACGACGGCAAAGTATATCAGCGACGTGACAGAACGCCACACTGCCATGTGTCGGGGCTCCAACACCTCCGGATGCACAACCTGAAGTACCTCGGGGGAGCTATAAGGCATCCAGATAAACTGCACAAATAAATACCGATGTTGTCACGCCAACTGGCTAAACAGAAACATTCGATGTCTACTTATTTAAATTAAAGTAACAGGAAGAACACTCACATCCCTGGCATGTAACCTGTCTATCTCCAGTCTCGTGCTCTGCAGTCGAGGACCCTTCTGGCTGTAGGAAGGGCTGTAACCTGACCACCTGCAGGGCACATGGGTGTTACATTTATTCAGAATTATGACAGATTTGTAATACTCACAGCAGCTATCCCAACTTGAAATAGAAAAGCCTGACTAGCGTACCTCGATGCCAAAGGCCAGCTGGACGTATCATACCCAGCAGGCCTAAACCTGGGAAAGCGCCAGAATATCCAGGACTGAAGTAGCTGAAGTGGGCCGGCTAGCTTGACCACATGTCTGTTTGCCACTCGGCACATGCAATGGTACAACCACGCCAATGCTGCAGACCCCCAACTGTAGGAACCCATCTCCTCAATCCTAGCTACGTACGGAAGCCATCTGATGTGAATGCGGTTGCCGGACTTGTCGGCAAACAGCTGAGTGCCCAACAACATCATGATATAGGCACGAGCGAAGCGCCGCACAGTGTCCTCATCGGCTCCCTCGGGGCAGTGTCCGAAAGTCTCCTGGAACCAGGTGCAGTTTACTGCGAACTTCTGAACCTGGCTCGGATGAGGTACCACTCCAAGCAACTCCTCGAACCACACCCAAGCTGGACGTCCACCCTCGATATACAGATGGAAGTCTGTAAGGCAACCGCTGACATAACGCCCGTCCACTGCCAACCCCAACTGGTATGCCACGTCCTGAAGCGTGATCGTGCACTCTCCGAAGGGCATGTGGAAGGTATGCGTCTCAGGACGCCACCTCTCGACGAAGGCGCTGACAAGGGGCTCGTCTAACCGGAACCATCTATCGTTCAGTCTAGCCATATGGTATAACCCGGCCATCTGCAGGTACGGAACATAACGCTCGTCGAGTGGCATGCCTTGTTGCCGCCGCATGCTCCTGATGCATCGTTGTGGCTGCGCATTAAATGGACCACATTATTAAACCACATACAATAAACCACTTACTCTAAACCACCAATTAAACCGCATGCAAAACCACTAAATTAAATCATTTGCAATACCACTACAACAAACCACTAACAAAACCACCTAACATAAACCACTTACATAAACTATTCACAGAAGCGCATATAAAACCACTTACAAAAACCCACTTACCAAAAACCGCCCCCTAAACCGCATGCAATAACCTCTAAGCTAAACCATTTGTAATGCCACCCTGATAAACCACTCACATATAGAACCGCTAAAACCACATGCAAAATCACTAACTCAAATAAACCGTGTGCAGAAACTTTTCTATGTACTAACCTCGTCGTTGATGACCCCGGCTATATGAGCAACCGCATCCAACCGGTACAGTCTTGCAGGATCGTCCCCCATCAGCTGAGTCTTCGGTTCTACTATTTCTCGGATCGAATCTGGGTCGTTTTCTCTGGGATTTGGTGGGGTATGGAAAAGGATAACTGATTCGAATCTGCTTGATTCGAACTCGTTATATAGCACAATCACTCATAATTCGAACCAATTAGGTTCGAATTATATGATGCACGTAATAGAACGTAGTTCGAACCAATTAGGTTCGATTTATAAACTTGAAGTTCGAACCTATTAGGTTCGAATTATGTGTAAATAGGGTTCGAACCAATTAGGTTCGAATTGTATATAAATAGGGTTCGAACCAATTAGGTTCGAATTGTATATAAATAGGGCTTGGCTGATTCGTGGATCTCTTTTTGGTTTGGCTTATTCATGTAACAAGTTTCCCCCATTGGTTTATCTATGTTTTTTACCCCTGAATTTATTTTGACCCTAAATTAATCCAAAATAAATCAATTAATTTTATAAATTTTATATAATAAATTAATAAAATTTTACTTAATAAATATTAATATATTATATCATATTTATATTAAAATAGATTATTTTAAAATAAAAATAATATTATATAATATAAAAGTATTAATTAAAATATAAAAATATTATATTTTATTATAATTTTATCCTAAAATATATATTTTATTTAAAAAAGACAAAGCTATCCAAACTCAACTCGAAACATAACACAATAAAAAATCAAAAATAGACGGGCACAAATCCGACAAAACATGACCCGGATCCAGGTTGGGGCGGGCAACGTAAAACATATGACCCGAATTAGTGGGTGGGTATCCATGAATCCATCACTCCAAAGTCCAAACAATTATGACGGGTTAAATGCGGCTTTATATTGTACCCAAACCAAACCGGTTATTAACCTGGCCTGCTGGGGCAAGGCACCACTCGTGGCCGTGGGTTGTTCGGGTCATGTTTTCAGTTTTCAAGTCCCAGCTTGGAATTTATCTGTTGAAGCTGCGCATGTATCCACCGCATCCATATCCGTTGAATGTGCGTTCCCTCCGGCAACTGCAACGCAAGCAATGGCAAGAGCGGCTTGCAGTCACCTTCACCTTGTTCCCACTCTATTTCATCCACTCAAGTCAAACTTCTTGCGAAATCAAACTCTTCTCCGAACCGCTCACTTCTACGGGACTCAACGAAGGTTCTCGTCTTTTTCATCAAGGATAAGTATGAGCCTTAGAGCCGGCATCGTTGGCCTCCCCAACGTTGGCAAGTCCACTCTATTCAATGCTGTTGTAAGCCTCTATGTGCCACATTCTCATTATGCGTCTTTTCTATAATGCGAATACCTAGTTGATTTTTGTTCTATTGGGCTGCATTTTGATAACGTCTGTGAGCCAGATAGACAGTGAGAGATACAGACGGATATTTTTCTGTTGAAGTAAAGAACATATATGAATTTTCTTTAGTGTTCATTTCTAGGAATTGAATGACGGTTTTTGATTAATAATAGTTAACTCTGTGATGGGCTTTCCTAATGATATGAACTGTCCTAGCTTTATTTGATTTACAAACATATGGGCTGATGATTGGCTACGATTGGTGTCAAATAGAATGATTCCATTAGAGATCCCTCCAACAGCCCTCTGCTAGTGCTGCTCTCCTTTTGGCGGATGTCTTGTGAAATGTTTATTTGTGTTACCTTGTTTCTGTTTCTTTTCTTTGTTTCTATTTTATTGAAAAAGAAGGACTTTTGGAATAACTTCATCATTACTATGCCTTTTATAGATGAAATGGTTGGTAAATATCGTTGGATCTTTCTCTTTTATTTTCTCTAATTTATGGTTAATGTTAGGTTGATTGTGGTGGTGATGTTTTGCATGCATATAGCTCTACTTCCTAGTGCTGCAATAATGTCAGTTTATATCGATTTTAAATTTTTATATACAATCCTTCTTGTATGTCTAGGTTGAAAATGGAAAGGCTCAAGCTGCTAATTTTCCTTTTTGTACAATAGAGCCAAATGTAGGGATTGTTGCAGTTCCAGATTCTCGTCTCCAGGTACTTTCTAATCTTAGTAAATCTGTTCGAGCAGTCCCTGCATCTATAGAATTTGTGGATATTGCGGGGCTTGTAAAGGGTGCAAGTCAAGGCGAGGTATTTATATTTTTTCTTCTTATTTAGTTTTGGTGCTAGTAAACACATTCTCTTTTATTCTTTCTCTCTCTCCTCATTACACAGTTGCACTGTTTAATTTCTTCTGCACCTTTAATTGTTGCAGGGACTGGGTAATAAGTTTCTGTCGCACATTCGTGAGGTCGACTCTATACTTCAGGTGTTTATCTCTTGTCTGTTCGCTTAGTTTTGTTTATCTATCATCTTTTCACATAATTTTGTTACATCAGTACTTTTGTAATTTTATTTTTGTTTTATATTCTGTTTTTAACGAAACGGTTAGTTAGCTATGTACACAGTATTCTCACTTATGTTCTAGGTTGACTAGACCGGATCATTCATTTTCTTGCTGGTAGTTGTAAAGGACGGTTTGATTCCCAAGTGTATGTATTAATTGAACTGGTTCTGCTGTTGCCTTTGATTCCCTCTCATGACTGCTTCTGAAATCGAGGCATCTCTACTACCTGTAACTTGAGTTCATACACCACCTTATGGAAATGAAGTTATGTAATTCCCCACAACCTACTAAATTACAATTTTTCTGCCTTGCAGCTTCCCCTATGCAACTTAAGGGATCTTTCCATTGAAATTGATAGGAATTGGTATTAGAGAAGGCAAAACAGTTAATACAATAAGAAGATAGTGCTGTAGTACCACATTTGGACTAATGTTAGTGGAATACAATTGAGCTTCATAGCTGTAGTACCTCACTGCCAAGGTTCCACCACCAGTTTAGCTTTATTATCTGACACTTAAGATCCTTGCTCTTTCAAACTCATAGAAATATGATCTAGATTCCACAAAATCCTTCTCTCCTTGCAATTCCTCCTGCCAACTTAGCAACCGCTAGTTAGGTCTCGTCAAAACCAATTCATTGGGCCTGACCTTTCCCTGTTCCCCTCCTAATGTAGACTTAAGCAATTTTAGGTTCCTATCAATGCAAACTGTTTAAATAATACACCTTTTTCCTAAGGAAGAATTAAGAAAACAGCTCTTGGATGTTACAAATTCCATAAATTCTTGAAGTTTGGAAGATCTTGCCACTTGATGCGGCTGTTGCAAACTTGCTGAATTCTTCTTCAGGTTGAGCCTTTAAGTTCCCAATCTTGATGTTAACAAGGCGGCAAGTAGGGTTTTAAAATTGTTGCCATGGTGTTACAGCATGGCGGTTTTTGGGCTAGCTGCCATCTTAAGCATGTGGTGTTGCAGAAATGGTGTTTGGCAAATGGTGGCCACATTGGCGGTGGTGCCATGACGGTCTAATACAAGTATGGCGGGTTTTTTTTGGATTTTTTTAAATTACCGGGTCTTTTCATTTAATAAACCTAAGCCTAACCTTTATAAGAAAAGTTTTCTTTGGCTCATATTCTCCCTCTTCATACCCTCTCTACGTTCACTCTCCCTCTCTGTTGCTTGAGAAAGACGAAGACTTGTGATGCCAACAACATCATTGTCGACAACATGCCATTGTTGATATGTGTTCAGGAGGGTGTTTTTGTCATTTAGTGACAAAGGTGCAGAATGGTAATCTTGTCATGTTCAAGGATCTGAATACTAGAAAAATTACACTATGCCGATCTTGGATATCAAGAAGACCAATAGTTCGTCTCAAAAACAGTGGAGCTGAAATTGCAGTACTCATAAGGCCCATTGGACTAAATGAGGACATCAAGAAGCCCAAGAGTTCTTTTAAAATTCATTGGGAAGCATAAACTCGGTATTAAATTCGAAATTATCTAGTTATATTTAAATTTGATTTGTTGTTAGGGATGTTAAAAGATTTGATTTGGTTTTGATTTGTTTAGTAGTATTTTTGGTGTTTTAAATTTAAATCAAATCTGATCTAATCTTTATAGATCAAATCTGATTTAAATTAATTATCATATTCATATACTAGGTGTTTAATATCTAATAAGATCTTATCTGATTTAAATTAGTTAGAGTTAATTTTGGAGTCATATCTTTTATTTTTTTCAGATTTTATTGTTTTATTCTAGGAAGATTTGATCCACTTTTAAGTTAATCTGTTAGGGATCTATTTAAGCACTTTTGTGAAGCAATCTGATCACTTTTGATGAATAAAAATTTCTGAGTTGCTTTATGCACGTTTTGCATTGTGTGACCAAGTGAAGTGAGTGATTTGCTTGCTTGTTGCATGAAGAAATTTGAAGGATCCAATCTAAGGTAATTCTTAGTGTTCGTTCTTTCAATTGTAGCCCTTTGATCTAGGTTGTCAAACATGTTCTTTGAAGGTCTAGTAGAAAAAAACCCTTCCGGTAACCTAAGTTGTTAAGAACGGGTTTCTTAGAGGCCTAATAGAAAAATCTTTATTTATCTTTTTGTGTTTCCATTGTGTCTTTTCTTGTTCATTTATATTCATTCATTATCATTTAGTATCAGTTACAGGTCGTAGCTACGATCTTATTTATCTACACGTTCTAGGGTCGGTGTCTAGTTTCTTTATTTTATCTTTTATTTTTGCAATTTTACTTTAGAGTGATATTCAGCGAAAAAAATCTCGAAAATTCAAAGAAAAAAAGCATGGGAAAAAAAAGGAGAATTAAAAAAATCGTAAATTCCAAAAAAAAAAAAAGAAGAGGTGTTGTTTATGAAAAGTGCAGTACAAAAAAAAAAGGAAAAAAGAAGGGGAGAATGTCATACAATTAAAAGGTTGTTGATTTCAATTTCCAAGTATCCAAATTTCAGATTTGTTTCAAATTCTTCTGGGGTATCAATTGGGTTTGGAAAATTTTCTAGTATTTTTCAAATTTGTTTGTCACATAATCTGAATTTTTTTTTGTCAAATTGAAAGTTTTTATCATTACGATTATCTTAGTTTGGTCTCTTGGTCTCTTTTTTCTCTTTATTTCTGAAGTACAACTTGTTAAAGTAATATAAGAGTGGAAATAGACCAGAGGTTAGCTCAAAAGATGGACAAAGCCATGGATTAAGTGCAAACACGAGTGACCTAATTTTGAGTGATACACGTGAGAATAGTATTGTGAGGTCTTTATTATTATTTTTATAGGTTTCCAAATTAGAATCAATGAGGACTGAGAATGGTATTAGTGATGATGAAGGAATCTCTTATGCGAGAAAGGTTTTTAAGATGCAAATCCCTGCTTGTAAAGGAAAAATGATGCTGACACATATTTCAAATAGGAAAGGAAGATATAGTCAATTTTTGCGTATTGCATCCTGTCAGAGGAAAAGAATGTTAGATTGGTAGAAGCTAAGTGGAATGAGTTAGGAAGATCTATAAAAAGGTATGGAAGACCAATTTGCACCTGGGAGAAGATGAAGAAAATCATGAGGAACCAGTTTGTGTCATCATCATACCATGAGTTTCTTGAAAAGTTTTGTAAGTTGAAACAAGGTTCAAAATCAGTAAAGGAGTACCACAAAGAGTTGCTGTATTCAATGTGCAAGATTAATTTTGAAAAGGGTTTTAAAGTTCTTATGGGGCGATTTTTGATTGGATTAAACCAAGAAATTGTAGATGAGGTTGAGCTTCACCATTATGCAAATGAGGATTTAGTCAATTTGGCGATTAAAGTGGAGAAGTAACAACTAAGAAACTTGTAAGAAAATAAGAATGAATATGAATGAACAAGAAAAGACACAACGGAAACATAAAAAGATAGATAAATATTTTCCTATTAGGCCTCTAAGAAACCTGTTCTTAGCCTAATGGGCCTTATGAGTGCCGCAATTTCAGCACCACTATTTTTTATACGAACTCTTGGTTTTCTTGACATTCAAGGCCGGCATAGTGTAATTCTTCTAACATCATTCTGCACCTTGTCTCTAAAATAACGAAAATGCCCTCTTGAACATGCATCAACTGTTCTAAAAAGGAAGACCATGGTGACGAAGCAAAAGAACGCAATAGTGGCACGAAACATTGATGATGATGGCTCCATGACCTGCGCAGGATGGCGACAACGTTAAACGTTGTTCGTGAATCTACATATCTAAGATGCTTCCTTCTCTTTATATTTTGAACCCCTCAAGTTTTTGTTTTTCCATTCAAATCTTTTTTTTTCTGTTCTAACTGCTCAATTTTTTTTCTGTATTCTAAATCCTCAATTTGCTTCTGCTGCTTCGTTTATATTAACATTCTTATTTTGATAATTGATAGTAGTTTTAATCTTTAATATTGATTGTTATAATGTGGATATATAGTTTCATATTATTCTTGATAAAGTATTAGTTGTTTTAGATATAATTTTTTTAGTAGTTTTATTTATATCTTGTAGATTTTCTTAGTTTTTATTTGTATACAATTTATAGTTTTTTAATGTATCTGCCATTTAGATCATTTACTTCAACACCACCCGGTCATAACCTCATGGCAGTTTTTACCCTTCGGCTATGAGCCGGCATCTGCCATAAAAAGTATGGTGGCAACTAATTGTTACTCATAATTGTGAGAACTTGGATTGAGAATCTTGGAATTTGTTGAAGCCTTGAAGATGAGAATGGTGGTACATAATCTGCAGTAGGAAGATTAAGTAAGAGAATAGTGCAACTCTTCAAGGCATGTATTACACACATTTTCCTTTAGACTTAATTCACCTCTCACCAATCCAAACTGAGAGTGCAAAATGAGTTTCTGGCAAACTCGTGCAAGATAACAAGGAAGAGCACTTGATTTGTTTTGGTACTCATGCAATCAAGCTTTACACCAATGATATTCTATAGAATGATAATTTTTTCCCTCTCTCTGCGCATAAAAAATATGTTGAGGTCCTATCTAGAGGCACATATGCTTAAGTACATGCATGAATACGGATGCATATTCATGAAGAGAAACATCCCTTTGAGAAAATACAACTCTTTAATGAGTTACAACCTCATGAACAGATGCAATTTTTTGAACATGACTTTTCATATATTTTGAAAATATATCTCACAATCCTCCTACATTTTCAAAATTTCCTTTCTGCTCTTATTGTCCCAGAAATCTTTTGCCTTCAGTAAAGGTATCTCATTAGTTGAACTTTTACATAGTAACCAATGATTTTCACTTCTCCGAATTAAAATGATATACAAGCTTTGAACCATTCAATACATATGATTAAGTGTGCACATAAAATCTCATGGTATGTAATAGCTTGCATCAGTTTAGGCTACCCGCATTACACACTTTGGGTGCGATCCTTTTCTAAATCCTGCGACCCTCTAAAATCCTGCATATCATGTGATGCTTTTTACCTGGCCGCCCTTTTCATTTGAAGTATGATCCCTTATACCATGTTTGGTAAGTGTCTTAAGAAAGAAAATATATGAAACACTAAGATATAGACAAAATAAAGAAGTTTTCTCTGTCTTATTCCTACTGTCCCTAGTTTTTGGGTCAACAGAAAATGGGAAATTTTGTCCCTAGAGGCTTTTTTTTCCAACTTGGTATCTACTTCTCCAAACTCATTTCTGTCTCCTAGTTTCTTTGTATTTCTGTTGAAACCGTTATGAAACGAGGATTCCCCGTCCCCTCCCTGGTATATATATTTGTAGTTACAGACTTGCTATCACAATCTTGATTCCCTTGTTTCTTATATTATCATGGATCTATTGATTGTTACATTAGGTTGTTCGATGTTTTGAAGACAATGATATAGTTCATGTGAATGGTAAAGTTGATCCAAAATCTGATATTGATGTTATCAACTTGGAGCTTGTTTTTGCAGATTTGGACCAGGTCAGCTGACTAGCTATCATTCTGCCCAATTATACTGCCTTCCTTTGAATGCGTTCCTTTTTCGATAAAAAAAAAAATATTTGATTGTGATATGTTCCCCTTTCATTGCATTTGGAAGGTACAATTCAGGATTATTATCTTGATTTTGTTAGTACTACAAGAACATTGAAGTATAGTGGAAAATGGCTTTGTTGTGTTAAACATTGTTGAAGAAATGTCCCTACCATGCCAGCTCATCTATGGTCCACTATCAGATAGAATGTGGACTTCATCTAAATCCTATTCAATGGTAGATATGGATATGTAGTTACAATGTCCCTTATAATATGAGTTCTCATAATAACTTCTTTTTTTTTTAGATGAAATTATTATATTATTTTCCTTTGGGATGGTTGCTATTGTCAATGCTTTGTTTCTGGCAGATCATATGCTCATCCATGCACAGTTGCTTCGGATTTTATTTATTTTATTGATGGATTCCACTGATTTAACTAAGATGTCCTGAAGAAACTGGCTCGGATTATAGTGAAAAATAAACAAAAGAAAATAAGAAATGGTGTATTTTGGGATGTTTCTTAGATCAACCGGACTCTGCTAACCTGAATACAATGATTGAGGAAAACTCAAAAGAGATTCTAACTACTCTGTAATATTTTCCAATTGAATTCCTTGCTTCTTTGTCTCCCTTCTATTTATGTTTCCTACTAACTACCTTGTGACTAACAGTTTATGTTAAGCCTGTCCCACCCTCAGATTGGCCCACAGTACCCCCACCCTTGTTTTTCTCCCAACATAGGCATATTGTTTTACTGGTCTACTAACGATTTTTTTTTTTTGGGGGGAGAAATGCAGATTGATAAAAGATTGGAGAAACTAAAGAAAGGCAAGGCAAAGGATTCACAATCTAAAGTTAAGGTACTATCATCTCTCCTTAGTTGTTTTATTTCTCTGTTGAAGACTTGAAGTATAATCTAGCTGATTTTTAAATTCTTGATATAGGAAGAGGCAGAAAAGTCTGCACTGGAAAAGATTCGTGAGGCACTCTTGGATGGAAAACCTGCACGATCTGTGACCTTAACGGATTATGAAAGGGATGCTGTAAAGCATCTCTGCTTGCTCACCATGAAACCTGTTATATATGTAGCAAATGTTGCAGAATCTGATCTATCTGATGCTGCAGACAATAATTATGTGAAGGAAGTCACAGAAGTTGCATCTGAGCTGCAGTCGGGAATCGTAACTGTTTCGGCACAGGTATACACGTTTGGAAAGGCAACTTTCCTTGTGGTTTTCATGGGACTTCGTATAATATACATTTTCTAGAGTTGTGGTTTGTCTAGGTTGTAATTCCTTATATTGAAAGACAGTTGTTGCTGTTCTTGTTATCACCACATATACCAAAGTACATTACTTGTTCTTTCAGGTTGAGGCCGAGCTGACTGAACTACCAATGGAAGAAAGACAAGAATATTTGAATTCGCTCGGTGTTAGTGAAAGTGGTCTTGGGAACCTAATTAGGGAAACTTATGGTCTGCTGGGGTTACGAACTTATTTTACTTCTGGTGAAAAGGTACAAGGAAAAGTCAAAAAGTTTTAAAGAGAATTATAGTACTGATTATCCTAGTAAATGATATGGGTGTGTGTGCACGTGCGCTGCATGATATAGATACACTATTGAATAACTACATAAATAGATTTTTCATTCCAAAGTTTTCTACTGTTTAATATATTTGCATATTATGAAGATTATTTGTGCCAAAATTTATAAAAATTGAACCTTAACAAGATTTGATCTAATAATTCCTATTGTACATTCTTAACATTTATAGTACATGGAGTTTAGGGTTTAACAACTTTCTTCACTCGATGAAGTGTTCTGGTGGTCACTTAATTCTAAATTTAAAAAAAGAAAAAAAGTGTTCAAAACACCTAATTTATGTGTCGGTGAAAGATTTGATTACATATCACATCATATTTTATTGTCAAAAATGATCTTGTTTATCTGATGCCTATACAGGAGACAAAAGCATGGACAATACTTGCAGGTTAGTTTCGCTGTAATTTGGCTTATTTACATTGTTCAGTAGTTAATTATTTCCTCACTGGATTTCATCCTTTTCTGAAAACATGCTTAGGAGATTGGCTGTATATTAACTTAAGTAGGTTATTATTATTAGCATGGAATTTTTTATCTTTTGATGGGTAATGAACAGATGTCGTCTTCCTGGGAGTGATGCCTGCATATTATATTGTTTATGCCCATTCCTTTTTAAGATTCATGACCCATCCATATTTGTGATATAGTAAGATTGATTGACCAATAATAGTAAAAAAAAGAAAGAAAAAAACAACTATATTATACTTAGATTTGTCTCTTCTGAGTTCTAAGCTTTTGTTGTAATAGGAATGACTGCACCTCAAGCTGCTGGAGTAATTCATTCCGACTTTGAGAAGGGCTTCATTCGAGCAGAAACAGTAAGCATCAAGGATGTAATATTTAACTGCTGTTCATATAATATAATAGCATATGACTTGGCATCGAAACTATTTTGAGCTTAAAAAAATATATATTAAAACAATCCAACTAGGGAGCCAATATCCTATCAATCAATTTCAACCAACAAACAAACCAACCAACTCATTGACAATCTTTTTTTTTTTTGAAATTTGGGAGCGGCCCTTCCTTGATCCTGCATTAACGCGAAATGCTTGTACATTAGGCTACTCTTTTCTGTTTTTTCTTTATTTTTTTTTACCCCTTCTCACTTCTCCTTTCCAACACCACAAAATCACACAGAACCACCACCTTTGCTGCAGCCCCTCTGCCGCCACTGGCTGCCACTGTCTCTGATCACCCTAAATCCTAAATCCTAAATTCTGAAACCTAAATTCTGATCCTTACATTTTAAACCCTAAACCCTAAATTCTATATTCTTAACCTAACTCCTAAATTCTAAACCCAAAATCCTAAATTCGATACCCTAAATCCTAAATTCTATACCTTAGATTAGTTTTATTTTGTTCACTTTCAAATTTTTTTTACGTGAGTTTCGAATGTTTTTATCCTGACTAGTTTTGGAAATTCCTTTCTTTATGTTCATTTCTTTTTGGCTGATTTTTAAAATTAGTTGGCTGAAATAATGTTGGCTCCCTAGACTTTTTCTAAAAACGTAGCATGCTACTTGAATGGACTAAATTTGACAAACTTTAATAATAAGATTCTTAAATTATTGTCTAAACTTTCCGTTTTGAACTTTGGATGTAAGGCAGAACAACCTCTAATCTATGTAATCTTGTTTGTATTAATTTGATGTAAATAACTAATTTCTTACATACAGATACTAACTATATGGAGTAAAATGTGAGTCTAGTGTGTCTACCCAACCATGAATACACAGTATTAACTATAAGAGGAATGAGCTCCTAATTAGTTAAGAATCAGCAACATATTATAGCATTTTTATTCTTGTTGCTGCGTCCAGAATGCACAGAAAGATCCTTTCCATATTTTATTTAGGAGTGTTTTTATATGGCTCAAAAGCCATGTAACATGAACTGAATTCAATATTGTGAAGACCATTAAAATTTGTTGTTGGAGGAAAACTCGTGTATGATGAGGATGTGAGTATGTATTGTTTTAAACTACAACCAATTATATCTATTCATTGCACATATGAAATTAGATTTCACACCAACAATCAGTTTTCTCTATTTTGTTGTACTGCATTAACCTTCATAATTTTTACTTTAATTAGGTGGCTTATGATGATTTTGTTGCTGCTGGTTCACTAGCTGCTGCAAGAGAGAAAGGACTTGTGAGTTGCTTATTTTAGTAGCGTTTGTTTTACATGCATGCAATCACTTCAGATTTATTAAGAAATGCACATACCATATTATATTCTGTTTGATTACTATAAAGGCACAATATTACAAATGTTATTTATTAATTTACCAGTCTGGTTTTTGTTCAATATGCCTTAAATCAAGTGGTTTAGCAATCAACTATTAATTAACAAGAAATCAATCATGGCTGCAAACCACTTGTGGAAATTGATGGATAGATATTAAAGGTAACAAAAAGAATTGCATGTGGTTTATAAAGATTTGGAAAGATATATGATAGGGTTCCAAGAGAGATTTTTATTGGATATTGCTACAGTTTTTTCTTTTCTTTTCTTTTTTGTGGGAATATTACTTTTTTTGAGGAATTACTTTGTTGGCAGCTGAGATCTGAAGGTAAAGACTACATTGTACAAGAAGGAGATGTGATGCTTTTTCGATTCAATGTTTAGTCGAATTTAATGCTCCAAATTGGGGGATCACAGGAGTTGAGAACTTGGCATATTTCAGATGAGTAAATTTTCATATAGTTGCTGGTTATACTTTAGACATGCATTGTTTCTTTCTGTCTGTCTTTGTTTTAGTAGAATGCTCTAATCTGGAGTCGGTGAAAGATGAGATACATGATTAGTCTGAAACAACTCAGAACCTTTCTCGGCCAATTTTTTATCGGTTTGCGCAAGCATTGTTTTGTTTTCAATACACATTAATATGTAAAAAATAATACAAAAATGAATTAGAGTCTTTCTTTCTTTGTTTAATCTTATTCATCACCTAGCCAATGTCTCTGATACTTGGACATGGTCGCTCACTCTTGTATGGTTTTTCGTGTAGATTTTCTTTTGGTTCTTAACTTCCTCTCCTAACATACATCATAGTATTTTGGTGGATAAGCTTGGAAATTCAAGGGAATGGATCTTCTCAATTTTTTTATTCTCAATTGTTAGGTAAAATGTGATTTCTCACTTTACACTGTTTAAGTGGGACAAAAAAAAAAAAAAAAAACTGAGTGAAAATATTGAAAAGTGAGAGATTGAAAATAATAGAGAAGATCCACTCCAAAAATCCAAGGCCATTTTGGTTTGCAGTCCTATTTTTGTTTTTAAGATTTTATTGTTGAATTTATTTGGGAGGATTTTTTGCCTCTTTGGCGCTCATCATACCGTCTATGTAAGGGTGTTGTTATGTTTCATGATCTTCGTTAGGGTTTTCAGATATATTGTATCTATGTATGGATGTACTTATTATATATCCACCAAACTTAAATGGGGGTTTCATTAACCCCTGCAACGAGTACTTATTATATACCTCGCAGATTGCTTCACCATTTGTATGTTAAGTCTACACCTAGAGAAGTCATCTCTAGAACTTGAAGTAATTTCAACTTCCAACTGTTTCTCTTTTAACACTTAATATACGTTGTAGTATTCTCTCTTAACTGTGGTGTATAAAAGTCTCGCGAAAAAAATAGTTATAAAATTCTTCTACAATCTTATAAACTGAATTTGAGAACTCCCTTGAAAGAGCGAATAAATACGAATATAGGTCCATGAACAAAACTGTGTATAAAACAACCTTTAACTATAAAGAAATTGATATGAATTCACAAGAAAGCTTTATAGTAAGGCTATGATATGCTTAGTTATGAAATGTGGCCACAATGCCTCTTTATAATCATCCCAGACTTTAGAGACTTTATTTTTTTTTTTTGGTGACTACTTTAGAGACTTTATAAGATTAATGAAAATGGACCAATTTGTCAAAAACTAGTTATTACAAGCTTTTTGATGTATATTAATTCGATTGGATTAGTCACCAATCGATTGGGTTTTAGCCGTTTATAAATTATTAGTGGCTCAACAGCCGCTTTTTTTTTAATGTTTTTAAGAAATTCAATTTAATATATTTATTTTAAAATTTTAAATTTGTATTGATGTCAATAATTTAAAATAAAAATAAAATTTTGTATAAATTATTTAACATTTAGAATATATAAAATAAATAAAATTAAATTAAATAAGGTATGGTAAAAAAAATTATTATGTTATTATGTTTAACAAAAATATGAGATCAGAATATTTACAAGTATTACTCACAAAGTAATCATTTATAAATATTATTAAATTATTTATTTTTAAATTTTATTTAATTTGAAACAAATATAAAAATCTAAATTCAAATAAAACTTTATATTCATGCATATTTCTAATTGATAAAATAATACTTATATTTTTATTTCAAATATATATTCAACATCTTAAATTATTTTTTATTTTATTATTTTTTTAAAATTATTAAGTTTTATTTTTATTATTCTCTCTTTTTATATCACAAACTATCCTCTTCTCTAATAATTTCTTGTACAAAAATCCAAGATTACTTCATTACGTACCACTATTGTAATATATTGCATTATTCTCTTTTGCTTTCTGTTCTTTTCTTCTACTTCCTCCTTCTATTTATCTAGTTGCAATCAATTACTATCATGTACCTTTATCATAACTCTCAATCTTGTCTACCACGTTAATTAGGCAAACATTTTCTCATGAGTTTGGAATGTATCAATGAAACAATCCTAATGTGAAATTACATAGATATTTCAGTAATTCTTTTAATTAAATTTTTCAAATGATAAATTATTTAATAATTAATACATGTATGATTTTGGGTTCAAAAGGCTTTTGAAAATGCAGAATGACTTTAAGTTTTTCAAAAATATATACTATAACAAATTTAACGAATCTTCCCATATTGCTATATTTTTAATGTTATATGCTAATAAATATTATTATAAAATATAATAGTTTATCTTTTCATAATATAATTAAAAAAATGAAAACAAAAATACACGAACTCGAATATCAAATTAAGAATTTTTTATAAAGAATTATATTAAATCAAACTCTGAAACAAATATTTAACTGTAAAAGTAATTAAGTTAATAGAAAAGAGAACGCTAAACTCAGCAATTAAAATATAAATGATAAAATATTTATCATACTATGTTTTACTTTATATAAGAAAAGTAAAGGCATAGAAGAATAGATTAGAGAAGATAATTGAAGAAAAATAATTATGAATTTCACCGTTCAAATCTCTAAAATATTAAAAAAGAATATTATTCCTATGCATAAAAGATTAAAAAGAAAAAAAAATCTTATTTCTAAAACCCTCTCTTCAACGGTCCTAAAATCCAACCCCAATTTGCAAATACTAAAACCAATACATTCCATATTTTTTTTCATGAAAAAATCTTTGAATTCCAAAATAAAACCTTAGAAATATCACGTCACTTCTTTTTTTTTTTCATTGAACTGTTTGGTTCTCTCTTCTACGAAGAACATCTGATATATTATTAAAACTTGGCGCGCTAACTATTTTAAATGGGGATTTTTTATTTTAATAAATAAATAAATTATAATAATTACTGAAATAAATAATTTAAAAAATATTTATCAAAATAAATACTTTGCTTATCTCGTTTATATTGTAAACGAGATAATTTTGCATTAACAAGATAAGATAGGTGGACGCGAAACGTGTATATCTCATATAAACATAATAATAAAAATAATGAAAAATATTAATATTATCAATAATCTAAACTTTTAGCATGCAATTAGTACATAAAAAGGTTGGTAGAAGAGATTAAAATGAATATTTTTTATCAATTAGTATTCAAAAAGGTTGATGGGATAGTGGAAAGAGAATTGAAACGATTATCTCTCACGTGGATAATGGGAGATAACGTGAGAGATAACGTTTCAATTCTCTTATCACTATCCCCATCAATCTCTATTAACAATTGGTAAACGGATGTTTTTATTTTTTAAATTTAAATCTGTTCGGCAGGTCGGATACCGGACGGTTCGGGTTAGGACCCTGAGGTCAACGCTTGGGATGGTGGAGAGGCTCGTCTGGTCATGATCTCCTGGTCCCGGGTGTGCGAGGTCCCGAGCACTTCGTATGGAGAGGGGGGGGTGCCACCTGCAAAGACACTCCGACGCTCTTGTCAGAATATGTGCAGGCGGAAAGGAGGTGGTGTAAGAATGTCACGTACCACGGGGGGAGAGCCAGTCTCCCCCTTATATACATGTCAGTAGTGGGCCCCTCAAGTGGACAGGCCCATACCCTCAAGGACGCTGTCCCACGGCTGTGTGCAAGCCGTACGGGACGCGCGTCCGGGTCGGGTGGAGGGCGCGTTGCTGGGCCGGCGGGAACTCGGGTCGGGTTGACCCGCGTGAATTTGGGCCAGGCCGTAATAGTGCCCCCGACGCGTCAGCGATGGCCGTGAGGGCCATTGGTGGCGCGTGATGTCTTCGTTCGTACGTTGTCGTCGGGTCGGCTAATCGTGGGAGAGACGCGTCTCTTGTGCGCGTGTCTCTTGGTCTGCTGTGGCATCTGTTTGCCGTTTCGTTCTCCGCGCTGGGCATTTAATGCTCATAATGATTCGAAAAAACCCGCGCGCAAAGACTATTTTGCCCCTGCTTTCTTTCGCGCTTCTGGTGGTGGTTTTTAAACAGTTTTCTCCCTATCCACCTCCCACTCTTACCATTTCCAACTCCTTCTCTCCCTAACATCCAAAGCTTCCAGTGCGAACTCCCTCCTGCTTCAACTTTCGGTCCAAGTTTCTTTCGTCATTCCAGGTAATTTTTTGGTCTCTTTCCTTTGGTATCTGTGTTATGTCCTGTTGCTGTGCGATTGCTGCTTGTGTTTGTTGCATGGCTAGTTTATTTTTGCCGAAAGGTTTTTCAATGTTGGGGTAGGTGAGTTAGGGGAGGGGTACCATTCTAGGATAGGTTTTTGGGTGGTTTATGTGGTAGGCGTAGTTTTTAGCCGTGTTTGGTCACGATTGAGTTGAAAAGGCGTAGTTTCTGAGTTTTTTCGGGCTCCCGACCTCATAGACTAACGGAGTGGTACCCCGCTGTAGGTATGCCTCGCGTTGTTTCCCGGTCTTCTGGATCTGGTGCGGCTTACGACCCGTATGCTTGGGTGACCGACGATATAAGGAGCTCACCCAACCAGATGGACTTGGAGGAGTTGACCGAGTTCCGGCAAGCCGGCTACTTGTGTGGGGGGACTGACGAAGAGGCCAACTACGAGGCCATTGTCCCTGCCCCCCATGAGCGTATTTATGAGCTCAATTTTCTCTCCCCTCGTGTCCCCGATTGGATCTGGTTTTATAAGTCCATGTTCACGCAAGTTGGCGTTCGGATACCGTTCTCCGAGTTTCAAATGGCGCTTCTGAACCGGATATCCGTCCCCCCGTCTCAGCTTCATCCGAACAGCTGGGCTTCGATCCGCTGCTTCGAAATGGTCTGCGAGTACTTGGAGCTGCCGGTGTCGGTGGACGTTTTTCTCTTTTATTTCAACCTTACCAACCCCTCCAAACAGGGGAAGGCGAGAAAAGGGTTTCTTTCTTTCCGTTCTGCCCAGGGTAGGAGGATTTTTGGCCTTTTTGAGGACTCCTACCATGGTTTTAAAGATAAGTACTTCAAGGTTCGTCCCGTCAAGGGTCGTCATCCCTTCTGGTTGTCGTTAGAGGGGGAGCGCCTTATCCAGACTTACTGGAGTTTTGGCGCGGGGTCGAATCCTTTCATCAAAGTGACGTACAAAAGGTTGTCGGCTGTAGATAAGCAGATAGCCGACGTCCTTTTTGCTATCTTTGAAAAGAACCCCGTGAACCCACATCTTCTTATGGGTGAACGGGAGGCCGCCAGGAGCTATATTCGTGAGTTATCTTCTTTGTTTGCCTATGTTTCTTTGTCGTTGTTTTTCTTTTTCCGATCTAACGACTAACGTGCCTGTTGTTTGTTGCAGTGGAAATGTCTGCCACCGTGACCGGTCTTGAGAATCTGATGAAGACCTTTTTTGAGGCAAGTGACGACGAGAATGCCGAAGAGAAGGACGTCGGTAAGTCGGGGGGTCCTTCAAGGGAGAAGGAGAATCAGGTTGCGCCTTCTTCCCGGGATACCGAAACGTCGGGAAAACAGGCCGTAGGGGGTCAGGCTTCCCCTACCCGCGAGGAAGGGTCCGCTGATGGGCACGCGACTCTCACCCCTCATCCGGATAGTGACGTGGAGCTTATCCATACTCCCAAGAAGCGAAAGATGTCTTCCAGCCCGGAAGGGGCCCTTACCATAATGGAGAGGAACTTTGATGCTACCAAATTCATTGACTCCCAACTGATACCCGGGACAGAGGAGCATTTTCACGAGACCGAATTGTCCAGGCAGGCGAGGTGGATGTATCGCACCTTGCTTCGTGGGGCCGTGATAGCTCGGAAGGCCGAATTCGAGTTATCCGGTATGGAGGCGCTTTGGAGGAAGCTTGAGTCCTCTGTTAAGGCGAACAATGACTTTAAGGCTCAAGTTGAACTCCTCCAGGGTCAGCTGTCCGAGATGGGGGGAAAGCTTAGCGCTGCTGAGGAGAAGTCGTCGTTTGTTGCGGAGAGGTTGAAGGCGTCCGATGAGACCGTGGCCCGGCTTCTTGAGCGCGAGATGACATTGGAGGGTCAGCTGAACGCCGCTCAGGGTCGGGTTGTCGCCTTGGAAAAAGAGCGGGAGCAGGCCATCTCGGAGGCGAAGGCCGCTAAAGCTGAGGCCGCTGAGCTTAAGAAGAAGCTTAAGGTGACCAAGGAGCAAGGGAAGAATGCTATCTCGATGACCGAAGATGCCCTGAAGGCTCAGCTGAGGATCGCAGCTCCTGATTTCGACACGTCGTCAATTGGCGTTTTCAAGACTATCCAGGACGGAAAGATTGTTGACATGCCGAGGAAGTGAAGTCTTGTAACTTAGGATATTTTGTAATGCATTTGCTGAACAACTTATTATTCGTTCTTTGTTTTGACTCTTTATAAGTTATACTTATTTGGTCGTTTGGTCGGGTTGTCGTTTATTGTATTTGTTGTTATTTCTCTTGGGGGGCTCGCGCCCGTTTTCCCGTTTTGTGATAGTTATGGCTTGGATTGCCGTGGTCGTGTTGTCGTCGCAGTTGGCTTTGGCCGTAACTAAGATGGCCCCCGGGGTGATCAGTCCCGGTCTGCCGTTTTAAGACGCGCTCGTGTGCGTCGCACGTAGGGAAGAAGTAAAAAAGTAGACAAGTAGACAAGCATGAGTAAAAAGCAAATTAACCAAGTACGAGTTAATCATTAGCCAAGCAATTTAACCAATATGGTGAATATTTGACAAGATAAAAGGGTAGATTGTCATGTGAACAATCCGGGTATTTACTTATTTCTTTAAGTTCTCAGCTCGGCGAATCGTCTGGTCATGGGTAGAACCTTCTTAGGCTACCCGCATTCCATATCCTGGGTACTTCCTTGCCGTCGAGTCTTTCGAGCTTGTAAGCACCTTTGCCGAGTACCTCCCTTACCCTGTAGGGTCCTTCCCAGTTTACGGCCAGCTTGCCTTCCCCTGGGGTCGGGACGCCAATGTCGTTGCGTCGCAGGACGAGGTCCCTTTCCTCGAAATCTCGTTTGAGGACTTTTGCGTTGTAACGCAGGGCTATTCTTTGTTTCAGCGCCGTTTCTGTTAGGTGAGCTATCTCCCTCGTTTCCTCAACCAGGTCTTTCTCGACCGCTTCGCTCATGCCCGCGAGCAGTAGTCGGGGGCTCGGTTCGCCGATTTCGACTGGTATTACCGCATCGACCCCGTATGTTAGGCGAAAGGGAGTTTCCCCCGTAGCGCTTTGCTCGGTTGTCCGGTAAGACCATAAGACGGAGGAGAGTTCGTCAGCCCAGCTTCCTTTCTTATTGTCTAGGCGCTTCTTTAGGCCAAGGAGGACGACTTTGTTTGTGGCCTCTACCTGCCCATTTGTTTGGGGGTGTTCTACCGAGGAGAACTTTTGCTTTATTCCTAAGCCAGAGAGGAACTCCATGAACTTCTTGTCTGTGAACTGGGTCCCGTTGTCTGAGATAACGACTTCCGGGATACCGAAGCGGGTTATCACTTGCTTCTACATGAACTTCTGACAGTTGGAGGACGATATCGTAGCCAGCGGTTCGGCCTCCACCCATTTGTTGTAGTAGTCGATGGCGACAATGAGGTATTTGACTTGTCCTGGGCCGACCGGGAAAGGCCCCAGGAGGTCGACTCCCCATTGTGCGAAAGGTTGAGTAGTCGTCAGAGAATTTAGTTCGGAGGCTGGCGCCCTGTGGAAGTTGGCGTTTTGTTGACACTTTGTGCATTTTCTGACAAATTCCTTTGAGGCCTTCATCATTGTCGGCCAGTAATATCCTGCTCGGATAAGCTTCCTTGCTAGGGCTTTGCCCCCGATGTGGTGTCCGCAACACCCCTCATGGACTTCTCTAAGCACGTAGTCCATTTGGTCGGGGTGCAAACACTTCAATAGGGGCTGGCTGAGTCCCTTTTTGAATAGTTGTCCCTGTATGATTGCATATCTGGCCGCCTCCCTTCTTAAAGCTTTGGCTGCTTTCTCATCTTCGGGCAACTTGCCGAGTTCCAGGAAGTTGGTGATGGGGTCCAGCCATGAGGGGCTCGACTTCGTCAAGTGGAGGGCGACCGTTGGTTCTTTCACCATGCTTTGGATGAGTGACCGGTTACCCGATCCTGGCTTTGTGCTCGCTAGCTTCGAAAGGAGGTCTGCCCGTGTGTTCCTTTCTCTTGGAACGTGCTGGACGATGACCTTCTGGAACTGGCTTGTCATTTCCTTAACCTTTTCCAAGTATTTTTGGAGGAGGGGATCCCGGGCTTGGTAGCTTCCATTTACCTGCGAGGTGACGACTTGGGAGTCGCTGCATACTTCGACCTTCGTCGCCCCGACTTCCCGAGCTAGCATTAGTCCACCCAAGAGAGCCTCATATTCTGCTTGGTTGTTCGACACTGGGAATTTGAACTTGGTTGATTGCTCATAGATGACCCCTGCTGGGCTTTCTAGGATGACCCCTGCTCCTTCGGACGTTTGGTTGGAGGCCCCGTCCACATGAAGCCTCCACCGTGTGCCCGTTTCTTCGGGAGGGTCCCCTGTTACCTCAACCAAAAAGTCTGCCATTGCCTGGGCTTTGATTGCATGTCGGGGCTCATACTGTAGGTCATATTGTGAGAGCTCGATGGCCCAGGTCATCATCCTACCAGCCAAGTCAGGTTTTTGCAGTACTTGTTGATGAGATATTTTGGTGAGAAACGAATCTCTTCCAAAACACCACAAATCTAACCGGCAAGTGCACCGGGTCGCATCAAGTAATAAAAACTCACGGGAGTGAGGTCGATCCCACAGGGATTGAAGGATTGAGCAATTTTAGTTTAGTGGTTGATTTAGTCAAGCGAATCAAGATTTGGTTGGGTGATCTGTGACTTGCAGAATGTAATTTGCATTGAAGTAAAGAGAACAAGAAATAAATTGCTGAAACTTAAAGAACAAGAAATTTAATTGCAGAAACTTAAAGTGCAAGAAATGTAAATTGCGGAATCTTAAAGTGCAAGGAATTTAAATTGCTTGAAATGTAAAGGGAATTGGGGAATGGATTTGCAGAATTTAAACAAGGAAAAACTAAATTGCATCAAACAGAAGAGGGAAAGGGAATTGGGATTGAACCGGATCTTGAAGCAGTAAAGTAAATGAACATTAAAAGCAATAAACAGGGAATTGAAATGAGAAATTCAGATCTCAGGACCCAGAGACTAGAAAACCAAGTCTAGATCTCAATGCCTTCCTAGATCCAACAAGAACAATAGCAAGGAAATTGTAAATTGCAAAGAAAAGAGATGAAGAACAATGAACCGGAAATGGAATTCAATTAAGCAGTAAATAAACAGAGAGATCCAAGATTGAGATTGAAACAGAATTTCTTCAATTCTCCAATCCAAGATCCAAGACAAATGTAAAATGAAATTGAAAGCAATGAAAACAAGAAATTAAAGTTCACTCAAGTTCAAAGGCTCTCCGAAAACTATTTTGAAAATTCTAAAAGAAAAGCTCCCCGAATAACTTGAATTCTATCCTATTTATACACTTTCCAAAATGATCTTCAAGCCTTGAGTTGGGCCTTTGTTCTTGGTGGAATTGGGTTGAAAGAGGCCTTGGTTGATTGCTCTTGAAGTTTGAAGAAGAACCAAAGTGAACCAATTGAACCGGTTTTGAAGTTAGCCATAGTTGGACCCAACGTTTGAGCCAAAGTTAGGGGTCTAACTTTGGCCCTAACTTTTCATAGCAGCAAGCATATTTCTCTGGTTTAGACGTTGGTGCCAACGTTAGGGGTCTAACTTTGACCCTAACGTTGGCAATGCTTTGTGCTAGTGGCGCCAACGTTAGCCTCCAAGTTAGGGGGCTAACGTTGGCGCAAACATTGGCCTTCTCCCCCTTTGTAATTAAGGTGCCAACGTTAGCCTCCAAGTTAGGGGGCTAACGTTGGCGCAAACGTTGGCCTTCTCCCCCTTTATAACTCATGTGCCAACGTTAGCCTCCAAGTTAGGGGGCTAACGTTGGCGCAAACGTTGGCTGGCCCAGGGATGAATTTCAAGTTTCTCTTGCCAACGTTAGCCTCCAAGTTAGGGGGCTAACGTTGGCTCAAACGTGGGGAGCCCAGGGAGTGATCTTCATGCCCAACGTTAGCCTCCAAGTTAGGGGGCTAACGTTGGGGCTAACTTCATGCCTCCCGGTTCAATTTCACTTATTCCATTGTCCTCTCTTCACTCCTATCCATTTCTCTTTGCTTCAACCTTTCTCCAAGCTTTCTTCACCTATCATTAATCAACCAAACTTATCAAAGCTATGCTCAAAATCATGAGATATTCATTCTTTCATAATATGCAACAAATATAGCACAAAACCTCATGAAATGGCATGAATTCATATATGGTTGGTTCAATCAAGGGAAACATGAAAATCTACTCAATTAGCTTGCTTGTAGCTCAAGAAAGTGCATAATTCTAATGAAAACAAAAGAAAAAGACTAGCTAAAATAGGCTAGGATGACTTGTCATCACAACACCAAACTTAAAGCTTGCTTGTCCCCAAGCAAGAAATGAATTTATTGAGAAGAAAGAATGAAATGGAAGAGGAAGTTCATGCTAGCAGAGTATTATTGATAGTTCATGGGGTTTTGTGTGGATATGCAAATACTCACTTCTTATTGACTTCTAGGCCTAGAAAGTCTCCTTCAAGCTTCAAGTGACATACTGCTATGACTTCTCATTATTCCTTTATCCTTGGCTATTACTTTGTTCATAAGCTTTATTTGAGTGTCATGTGTAGCAAGTTCATTTTCTTTTCTTTATACTTGACACATTATTCACCATAGACACTTGGCTCACATTCCTTCTTAAAACATTGATGCCCAGCACCTCTTTGGGCTACTAAATGCCTTGTAGTTAGGTTGCTCTTGATAGTGGACTTTCAGCTGATGATCCCGGGTTAGTTAACCCAAGTCACCAAGTGTTGAGGCACTCCTAAGAGCTTACTAATCCAAGCAGATCCTAGTACAAAGACATCACAGGCATATATTTTAAGGTTCAAGCTATTGGTGTCCAGCTTTGTTTCTTTTTGTTTTTCTTTTGTTTTGCCACTTTTTGGCTATCTTTTTCTTCTTTCCTTCTTTTTGTTTTTCTTTCTAACCAAGGAATTTAATTCAATTGAGATTCCTAGACAGTAGGCCACTTCTTTACTTAGAAGGAGATATCCTAGCTCTTTATTCACTAAAAGTGAGCTATTATACAATCACACACATACCACCACTTACTTTTATTCTACTTCTAACTAACAGAGACTATCTTGCTTCACATTCAAACTGTTCTTTTATTGAATTGAAAGATGCAGGGGACAACACATGCTTCTTGTCAAGTGAAAGTGAACACACAAGCACACACATAAACTAGCCTACTTATTTTAAAAGAAACAAACATAAATGATGCACAAACTACTACACTAACAGTTACTGTTAAAATGGGCATATTCACACTTTCAATTTAGAGCAATTCAATGCTAATGGAGTTAAGTGACAATACAACCTCTTGGTGGCTTCTTCTTCTTTCTCTCAGCTAATGGTGTGTAGTCCTCCCAAGAGAGTGATTGACTTTCTGCAGTGTTAATGGAAGTTGCTTGTTTCTCAAGCCCTTAGATGACTGGTTAGTGTGCAAGACTTTCTTGTAGGCGTTTGAACTTACTTTGGTGTGTGAACACCAAACTTAGTCTCTTGCCATGTTTCTTATGCATAACCATATGTGAAAGCCTAAGTCTTTGCTAAAGGTAATAAAACTAGAAACAGACAATGCTTAAATGATTTATCAGATTGCTTGGAGCTAGAAAGTGAGAATGTGCTTTTAAGTGAGATTTTGGTGGAACACCAAACTTAGAATTCTTTATTCTCCCTTAATTTGTTTTGGTGTGAAACACCAAACTTAGCTCCTTGCAATACACACCAATCATTTAACCTTTTTATTGAAATAACTATGAAAAGAAAACTACCTCAGGTTGGGTTGCCTCCCAACAAGCGCTCTTTTATTGTCACTAGCTTGACACTGAGGCTTTCTTTTATGGTGGTTGGTGCTTGTAGGGCCTCAATTTGTCTCCTCTGACCGTGATCCTCTTCTTTGTTTTCTGGTGTTCTATTTCAGCATGCTCTAATGATAGTATGTTGCTGACAGTGTAGTAATCCTCGGTTTGTTGATTTGCCCCCAGCTGTTGATATATCAGTTGCACTTTGTCACCTTTGGAAAGCCCCTCTGTTGGAATCTTTCTATTCTTCCATCCCCTTTTTGCTTTGTTTCTACGCTTCATCTTTCCTTTTGTTGATCTTTCTTTTCTGGCTGTAGGCTTTCCTTGGGGACCTCTCTTCTCAGTGGCCAGTACTCTAATATCCTCTTGGACTTTTTCATCAGTCTGCACAATCTTTAGCATTGGGATGTTGCTGTGACTTTCCTGGTCACTTTTTATATAGTCTTTCTTCTCCTTGCTAAATTGTGCCTCTGGTAATACCTTCAGAGTGATGCTTTGGTCATGCATCCTGAGAGTTAATTCTCCTTCCTCTACGTCTATGATAGCTCTAGCAGTGGCCAAGAATGGCCTTCCCAGTATAACAGAGTCACCATCATCATTGTTTGATTCTAGAACCACAAAATCAGCAGGGTATATAAAACTGTCCACCTTGACCAAAAGGTTTTCAATTACACCCCTGGGGTATACCATTGACTTGTCTACCAGCTCCAAAGACATTTGTACTGGTTTGACCTCCTCTATATTCAGCTTTTTCACCAAGGAGGATGATATTAAGTTAATACTTGCTCCGAGATCACACATTGCTTTAGTGATTGTCAATTTCCCAATGGTGCAAGGCAACAGGAAGCTTCCTGGGTCCTCAAGCTTGGGAGGAAGCCCCTTTTGAATCAAGGCCCTGCATTCCTCAGCAATCATTATGGTTTCTTTCTCATCCCAGCTTCTTTTCTTGTTGATAAGATCCTTCAGAAACTTGGAATATAGAGGCATTTGTTCAAGTGCTTCAGCCAAGGGAATATTGATTTCCAGCTTCTTAAAAATCTCAAGGAATTTGTGAAAATGTTGGTCTTTAACCTCTTTGTTGAACCTCTGAGGATATGGCAGTGGAGGTGTGATGCTTTTTCCTATTTGCTTCTGCCCCTGAGCTACTTCCTTTGAGCTATGTGGCTGGTTGTTCTTCTCTTTGAGTTTCTCAGTGTCTTTGTTTGGCATCACATCTTGCTCCTTAGCCTCATCTGCCTTTGTTTGATTCTCATCCTCTGTTGGTTCTTTGATGTTCTCTGCTTGCTTCCTTGTAGTGTCATTGTTGCTTATCAATGTTCTCCCACTCCTCAATTGTATTGCCTTGCATTCCTCCTTGGGATTTGGAATTGTGTCACTGGGCAGAGAGTTTGAAGGTCTCTCAACAGACACTTGCTTGGAGAGTTGCCCCATCTGTCTCTCTAGGCTCTTTATAGAGGCTTCCTGATTCTTGGCTACCATTTCTTGGTGTTTCAACATTTTGTCTATCATGGCCTCCAAGTGAGTGATTCTTTGGGCTTCAGGTGATATTTGAGGTGGGTTATGAGATGTGGGTGGTGGATGGTAGGCATTTTAGTTGGTGGGTTGGTTATTAGATTGGTATTGGTTGAGGTTGGGGTAGTTGTTTTGAGGTTTTCTGTAGGGGTTTTGGTTAGTCTGCTGCTGGTTGTGATTTTGGTTGCTTCTTGGGTTGTGTTGGTTTGAGTTCCTCTGCCATGGTTGTTGGTTTTGGGTATGGTTATCTCCCCATCTGAGGTTTGGGTGGTTTTTCCAGGATGGATTGTATGTATCACCATACACTTCATTTGGTCCTTGGTTGTGCATATACTGTACTTGCTCTTGTTGTTGTTCTTCTTGAGTTTCTTCACTTTGTCCCCATGTGGTTGATGGTTGGCTAGTGTTGACTGCTGCAACTTGGAGACCATCAATCCTCTTGGCCATTTGCTCAAATTGTTGCTGAATTTGCTGCTGCATCATCTTGTTTTGAGCTAGGATTGAATCTGCTCCTTCTAGCTCCATTACTCCTCTCCTTTGTGATGGTTGGCGGCTCCTTTGGTGAGCGAAGAAATATTGGTTGTTGGCCACCATATCCACAAGATTCTGAGCTTCCTCAGCAGTTTTCATCAGTTGTAGTGAACCTCCAGCAGAATGATCTAATGCCTCCTGAGATTTCAATGTCAGGCCTTCATAGAAATTTTGCAGCACGTCCCATTTATTGAACATCTCTGGAGGACACTTTCTGATTAAGGCTTTGTACCTCTCCCATGCTTCATACAAGGATTCGGCATCTAATTGTGTGAATGTCTGCACCTCGGTTTTCAGCCTGATGACTCTTTGGGGTGGATAGAATTTGGCTAGAAATTTAGTCACCAAGTCATCCCAACTAGTGATACTTCCTTGGGGAAAAGTTTCAAGCCATTGTGCAGCCTTATCCCTTAATGAGAACGGGAACAGCAGAAGCTTGTAGGTTTCAGGATTCACGCCATTGGATTTGACAGTGTCACAGATCCTAAAGAAGGTAGATAGATGTTGATTTGGATCCTCCAACGGTCCTCCCCCAAATGAGCAATTGTTCTGGACCAATGTGATGAGTTGTGGCTTCAGTTCAAAGTTATTTGCATTGACATTAGGGGTGAGAATGTTGCTTCCACAATGTCTAGCATTTGCAAAGGCATAGGAAGCCAATACTCTCCTTTGTTGTGGTTGATTATTAACTCCTCCTCCTGGATTAGATGTATCTCCTTCCATCTCGTGGTATTCTTCCTCAAATTCGTCTTCTCCAACAATATTTTTTTCTCTTTCGGCTCTTCTAATCCTTCTAAGAGTTCTCTGATCAGCTTCAGATAAAACAGGAACGGATCTCCCTGTACCTGACATACAAACAAGACAAAAGAAACACCAGCCAGATCACTTCAATCTATTGCTAGAATGAAGTTTAGTTCAAGCAAAAATTCAAACAGTTAGTGGGTTAATCAAAAATTAAAGAAAAATAAAGAAAAAGTGCTTGATCTAGATCACCACCTCGCTTAATCATTGTCAATCTAATCAATCCCCGGCAACGGCGCCAAAAACTTGATGAGATATTTTGGTGAGAAACGAATCTCTTCCAAAACACCACAAATCTAACCGGCAAGTGCACCGGGTCGCATCAAGTAATAAAAACTCACGGGAGTGAGGTCGATCCCACAGGGATTGAAGGATTGAGCAATTTTAGTTTAGTGGTTGATTTAGTCAAGCGAATCAAGATTTGGTTGGGTGATCTGTGACTTGCAGAATGTAATTTGCATTGAAGTAAAGAGAACAAGAAATAAATTGCTGAAACTTAAAGAACAAGAAATTTAATTGCAGAAACTTAAAGTGCAAGAAATATAAATTGCGGAATCTTAAAGTGCAAGGAATTTAAATTGCTTGAAATGTAAAGGGAATTGGGGAATGGATTTGCAGAATTTAAACAAGGAAAAACTAAATTGCATCAAACAGAAGAGGGAAAGGGAATTGGGATTGAACCGGATCTTGAAGCAGTAAAGTAAATGAACATTAAAAGCAATAAACAGGGAATTGAAATGAGAAATTCAGATCTCAGGACCCAGAGACTAGAAAACCAAGTCTAGATCTCAATGCCTTCCTAGATCCAACAAGAACAATAGCAAGGAAATTGTAAATTGCAAAGAAAAGAGATGAAGAACAATGAACCGGAAATGGAATTCAATTAAGCAGTAAATAAATAGAGAGATCCAAGATTGAGATTGAAACAGAATTTCTTCAATTCTCCAATCCAAGATCCAAGACAAATGTAAAATGAAATTGAAAGCAATGAAAACAAGAAATTAAAGTTCACTCAAGTTCAAAGGCTCTCCGAAAACTATTTTGAAAATTCTAAAAGAAAAGCTCCCCGAATAACTTGAATTCTATCCTATTTATACACTTTCCAAAATGATCTTCAAGCCTTGAGTTGGGCCTTTGTTCTTGGTGGAATTGGGTTGAAAGAGGCCTTGGTTGATTGCTCTTGAAGTTTGAAGAAGAACCAAAGTGAACCAATTGAACCGGTTTTGAAGTTAGCCATAGTTGGACCCAACGTTTGAGCCAAAGTTAGGGGTCTAACTTTGGCCCTAACTTTTCATAGCAGCAAGCATATTTCTCTGGTTTGGACGTTGGTGCCAACGTTAGGGGTCTAACTTTGACCCTAACGTTGGCAATGCTTTGTGCTAGTGGCGCCAACGTTAGCCTCCAAGTTAGGGGGCTAACGTTGGCGCAAACGTTGGCTTTCTCCCCCTTTGTAATTAAGGTGCCAACGTTAGCCTCCAAGTTAGGGGGCTAACGTTGGCGCAAACGTTGGCCTTCTCCCCCTTTATAACTCATGTGCCAACGTTAGCCTCCAAGTTAGGGGGCTAACGTTGGCGCAAACGTTGGCTGGCCCAGGGATGAATTTCAAGTTTCTCTTGCCAACGTTAGCCTCCAAGTTAGGGGGCTAACGTTGGCTCAAACGTGGGGAGCCCAGGGAGTGATCTTCATGCCCAACGTTAGCCTCCAAGTTAGGGGGCTAACGTTGGGGCTAACTTCATGCCTCCCGGTTCAATTTCACTTATTCCATTGTCCTCTCTTCACTCCTATCCATTTCTCTTTGCTTCAACCTTTCTCCAAGCTTTCTTCACCTATCATTAATCAACCAAACTTATCAAAGCTATGCTCAAAATCATGAGATATTCATTCTTTCATAATATGCAACAAATATAGCACAAAACCTCATGAAATGGCATGAATTCATATATGGTTGGTTCAATCAAGGGAAACATGAAAATCTACTCAATTAGCTTGCTTGTAGCTCAAGAAAGTGCATAATTCTAATGAAAACAAAAGAAAAAGACTAGCTAAAATAGGCTAGGATGACTTGTCATCACTTGTCGAATCACCTGATCCGTCCTCACGACTATACGATGGCTCTGGAAGTATTGTCTTAACCTTCGGGAGGACACTAGGAGCGCTAGCGCCAGTCTTTCCAGCTTGCTGTACCTCAGCTCTGATCCCTGGAGTGCTCTGCTCACAAAGTAAATGGGCCATTGGGTCTTCGCATCTTCTGTAACGAGGACTGCGGCAAGCGCTTCCTCGGTTACTGACAGGTAGAGATAGAGCGGTTCTCCGGCCCTGGGTTTCCCGAGAACTGGTGGTGCTGCCAAGATCTCCTTGAAGTGGTTGAGTGCCTCTTCGCATGCTGGGGTCCATTCGAACGTCATTCCCTTTCTCATTAGATTGAAGAAGGGTAGGGCTCTTGCTGCCGATGCGCCGAGGAAACGGGATAAAGCCGTCAATCTTCCGGCAAGTCTCTGGACGTCTTTGATGCAACCCGGACTCTTCATCTGAAGGACTGCTTGGCACTTCTCGGGATTGGCTTCCACTCCTCTTTGAGTGATCATGAAACCCAGGAACTTTCTGGCCTCCATGGCGAACGCGCATTTGAGCGGATTAAGCCTCATGCCGTGTTGCCGGAGGGACGAGAAAACGCCGTTAAGGTCGGTCAAGAGATCGTCGGGTCGTGCGGTCTTTGCGAGTATGTCATCCACATAGACTTCTACTGTTTTGCCCATGAGTTTGCTGAATATCTTATTCATCAACCTTTGGTATGTGGCTCCAGCATTTTTTAAACCAAAAGGCATTACCTTGTAACAATAGATGCCCCCCGGCGTTATGAACGCCGTTTTTTCCTCGTCGGGTCGGTGCATCGGTATCTGATTGTACCCTGAGTAGGCATCCATGAAGCTTAGATATCTGTACCCCGCCGCTGCGTCGACGAGTGCATCAATATTAGGCAGGGGGTAGCAGTCCTTGGGACAAGCCTTGTTGAGGTCAGAGTAGTCCACACACATTCTCCATCTTCCATTGTGTTTTTTAACCAGAACTACATTCGACAACCAAGTCGAGTAGTCCAGTTCTCGGATGAACCCCGCTTCTAGGAGGCTGGCCGTTTGCTTGGCCACCTCTTCCGCCCTTTCCTGCGACATCTTTCTCCTTCTCTGGGCCACTGGTTTGGCTCCTGCCTTTACGGCCAGGTGATGCGACATGAGCTGGGGATCTATCCCGGGCATGTCAGCAGGTGTCCAGGAAAACAGGTCGGCATTGGCCCTGATCATTTCCATCAAGGGCTCCTTTATCTCGTGGGGGAGGTTTCTTTTTATGAATGTGAATTTATCGTCCTCCTCGCCGACTCTGAACTTTTCCAAGTCTCCTTCTGGCTCCGGTCTGGGTTTGTCGTCTACTCTGGCATCCAGGTCGGCCAGGAAGACCCCTGACGCTTCTTTGGATTTTTTCCTGAGAGAAAGGCTGGCGTGGTCGCAAGCGACCGCCGTTTTCAAGTCATCCCTGAGGGATCCCACGGATCCGTCATCGGTGATGAACTTCATCACCAGTAGTTTCGTACTGATAGCTGCCCCCAGGTCGTTAATGGTCTTTCTCCCCAGGATGATATTATAAGCCATCAAATCTCTTAATATTACAAAGTCTGCCATGACTGTTCTCCGTCTTTGCCCTTGTCCCACAGAGGTCGGGAGTGTGATGATTCCGTCCGGCTTGATGAAGTGGTCTCCTAACCCCACTACACCGTGCTGGTGGGTCGTCAGGTCGGAGTCTTTCAATCCCAGGGCATCGATAACGTTTCGAAACATGATATTTGAGTCTGCCCCCGTGTCTACCAGGATTCGTTTGACGAGGCCAGTTCCAACCCTAGCCGTGATGACCATGGGTGGACTTTCCGGCACCTCGTTGAACCATTGGTCCTCCGGGCCGAAAGAGATAGGTGGGAGACCCTTAAGACTTCTAACGGGTGAGGTGGAGACCGCTAGGACCTTGGCATCTTTCTTCTGCGCCGATTTTGACCTCGGGGCGGTATTCCTGGCCGTCACCACGTTTACCACCGTGAGACCGTGGTCGTCAGCCTCTGGTTCTTGTCGTCGCCTCGTTGGTCGGGATCTATCTTCGCTGTCGTGGTCCCAGTTGCGTCTCCTTGGTTCCCTTATAAGGTGGGAGAAGTCGGCGAGTTTGCCGTCCCTGATAGCTTGCTCGAGGGCGTCCTTTAGGTCAAAACAGTCTTGGGTCTTGTGCCCGTAACCCTTGTGATACTCGCAGTAGAGGTTCTTGTTTCCTCCCGTCCTGTCCTTCAGTGGTCGGGGCTTCGATAGTATCCCCTTTTCTGCTATCTGTTGGTAAACTTCAGTGATCGATGCCGTGAGGGGGGTGTAGTTGGTGAACTTCCCAACTCGGGGGAACGGTTTGGGTGGTTTACTCGGACCGCCGTCCTTGGCGTGTTCCTTTGGTCTTTCTCTGGCTTCAAAGTGCCGGGCTTGGTTGTAGGCGGGTTGCCGTTTATTGGCAGCCACAACCCGGCTGACTTCCTCGTCATTGATATATTCTTTGGCCACGCACTGGATTTCTTGCATCATCCAGACGGGCTTTGTGGTGAGGTGTTTCCTGAAGTCCTCATTCGAGAGCCCGTTCGTTAAGCACAAACTTGCCACCGAGTCCGTCAAACCGTCAATTTCCAAGCACTCGTCATTAAAACAGTCCAGGTACTTCCTGGTCGGCTCTCCGGGTCTCTGTGTCACCCCTAGCAAATTGATTGGGTGTTTGGCTTTGACAATCCTAGTCGTGAACTGAGCCAAGAAGGCGTGGCTAATGTCGGAGAATTGGGTCACCGAGCCTTGCGGGAGGTTGTTGAACCACCGTATTGCCGGGCCCGCTAAGGTGACCGGGAAAGCGCGACATCTGACCTCGTCTCCCACTCCTTCCAGGTTCATCCTGGCCTCAAAGGCCGTCAAGTGTTCCAGGGGGTCTTGCGTTCCGTCATACTTCATGTCTGTCGGCTTGTCGAAGTGCTTCGGTAGTCGGACCTCGAGTACGGAACGGTGGAAAGGAGTCGCTCCTATTATGACGGGTCCTCGGGCAGTTTTTCTCGACTCGTCGTTCTCGCGGCGCGCCTCCTCGTCGCCCCTGTTCGACGCACGCCGCCTTTCGTGTCGGGCGTAGATGATGGGGTCCCGACTTCTTCTTCTGGGGCGTACCCGCCCCCCAGTGCTCTCCGACTCGTATTGGGGGCTGGGCGTGCGCCTTGAGCGGCTCCTTGAACGGGAACGGGTGGGGCTCCGCTCTGGGGAGCGTTGGTCGCGCTCTCTCTCTGCTAGCCTGCGCTCTAAGTCCTGCATTCTGTGGCGTAGTTCTTGCATTATCCTGGCGTGGTTGTCACCTGTCCCCCCAAAGGGGCGTCTCTCGTGAGTTTGCGTCGCATCCCTTGGGGGTGACCTCTGTTGTTGCCGGGTTTCCGTCGCAACGGCGCCTCCTGCGAGCACAGGAGGCGCTACCTCGGAGCCTGTCCCAGTTTGGACCAGCACGAAATCCATGGACGAAGCTCTTCCCCACAGATGGCGCCAATGTTCGGCAGGTCGGATACCGGACGGTTCGGGTTAGGACCCTGAGGTCAACGCTTGGGATGGTGGAGAGGCTCGTCTGGTCGTGATCTCCTGGTCCCGGGTGTGCGAGGTCCCGAGCACTTCGTATGGAGAGGGGGGGTGCCACCTGCAAAGACACTCCGACGCTCTTGTCAGAATATGCGCAGGCGGAAAGGAGGTGGTGTAAGAATGTCACGTACCACGGGGGGAGAGCCAGTCTCCCCCCTTATATACATGTCAGTAGTGGACCCCTCAAGTGGACAGGCCCATACCCTCAAGGACGCTGTCCCACGGCTGTGTGCAAGCCGTACGGGACGCGCGTCCGGGTCGGGTGGAGGGCGCGTTGCTGGGCCGGCGGGAACTCGGGTCGGGTTGACCCGCGTGAATTTGGGCCAGGCCGTAACAAAATCAATCCAATTGGATCATAATTTAATTTAAATTTTTTTAAAATAGAAATGTTTGATCAATTAGTACTCAAAAAGAGTACATAAAAAATTTTAGTTTAAATTATGATCCAATTGAATTGATTTAAATTTGAAAAATAAAAATAATCATTTGCCAATGGGTACGAGAAATCGATGGGGATAATAGAAAGAGATTGAAACGATTATCTCTCGTGTGAATAGTGGGAGATAACGGGAGAAATAACAATTTCAATTTTTTTCCCACTATTCTCATTAATCTCGGTTAACAGTAGGCAAACAGTTATTTTTATTTTTCAAATTTAAAGCAATCCAATTGGATTATAATTTAATTTAAAATTTTTTAAAATAGATATGTTTGATCAATTAGTACTCAAAAAGAGTACATAAAACATTTTTGTTTAAATTATGATCCAATTGAATTTATTTAAATTTGAAAACTAATAACAACCGTTTGCCAATTGTTAGGAAAGATTAATGGGAGTGGAAAGAGAATTAAAATAGTTATCTCTCACGTTAGTGGACAGTGGGAGATAACGTGAGAGATAACCGTTTCAATTCTCTTCCACTATTCCATCAACTTGTTTTGAATACTAATTGATCAAACATATTTATCTTAATCTCTTCTACCAACTTTTTATGTACTAATTGCATACTAAAAGTTTGGATTATTGATAATATTAATATTTTTTATTATTTTTAAATTTATTTTTTTAAAAAAATACATATATCTCATTTACACAATATGAAAGAAATATTTATTTTTAAATTATTTATTTCAGTAATTATTATAATTAATTTATTTATTAAAATAAAAATCCTTTAAAATGGTCTCATGTATGCAATTACAAATTAAAAGATTTAATTTAGAATGAATTTGTGAAGGATGTGTGACTCAATCGACGAATCAGACAACTTAAAAAGTATCAACATCAAGTATTTTAATTGCGATAAATATTAAGAATAAATTAAGAACAAATTATTAAATAAATGTGATGATGAGTTTGAAAAATTCTAAATTAAATTAGTGATGACTAAATATTATTAATATGATTAATTGTCAAATTATTAATTTAATTCATATGTATTAATTGTATAATTTTGCTGTGCAAATTTTGTTATTGGGCCGAAAAAATAGCAAGCCCAAGATGTTGGAAGTGAATCAGCCTTGGTTAAAAATTGTTAAATATTGTGGCTGAAGCAATATTTTGATTATTGGGTCAAATTAATTTAAACAAGCCCAATTATGTTAAAGAAAAACACATTCAGCCTTGAGCAAAAATAGTTATATTAATTAGCTGAATTATTTCTATGATTAGTTGAAACAGAATTCAATCATTATGACTATTAACCCAAATTAATTTTTGTTGGCTTGCTTGGTCCGAAATGAAGAAAAGAGAGAAAGCAAATACTTCTTGCTTCCAACGGATCTCTCTCTCATGTGATGGATTCCAAATTTAATTCAATTATCATTAATCACATGGGAACAATGAGAGAGAAATTAGCAATTGATTTGATTGTCATCATCAATGCTACACGCCACCTAAAGCAGAAAAAGGGAAGTCATTTAATTCATTTTAATTCAAATCCATTAAAAGTTCTCTCTCTTCTCTCTCATCTCTCTTCTTCATTCAGTCACTTCACAGAGAAAGCATGGAAGATTTTGCAAGCTATCAGAGTAATGAAGAAAAAGCTAGAAGTAAGCTAAAGACCATTGTAATGATGGCAAGAAAAAGAAAAAGAAAACAAAAAGTATGTTGTGGTTGAGATCTTCACTAAAAAGAGGTAAGATTTGGTGAAGTAATCTCATGCTCTCCATACCAAAAATGAAAGAAGATGATCTCAGTCAGAGGAAGAAGATCCTTAAGGGATGGCTTGTCTCAGCTTTTGATCAACCACCACAGGAGGTAACTACATTAGCTACGTGATGGAGGATGTAGAAGTTTGAGCAGAAGAAGCTGTCATCATCAAGAACTCATCAAGGGCTAGAAATCCTTCTTGGAGTGCAAGTCAAGATGGAAGGCCCGGATTGATGAAGCTTGGTGTAAAGAGAAGACACAGAGATAATTGCATGTTGAGTTTTACATTCGGTTTCCTCTCCTCTCTCTCTGGCCGAACCGGTTTTGGTTTGAAGAAGAAGAAGTTTAGCTTGGTTCAACAGTTTCAACCGTAGGCTTCTCCTTCTATAAATAACGGAGAACAGCCAGGGTTTGAAGCAAGGAAAAAGAGTGAGCACAGAGTTCTCATAGCTACCTAAGCTAACAGAAGTTCTTCTCCTTTAATGTTCTTTATTTTGTATTTTTCTGTTTAATTTTGTCTGTCTTAAGTCTCATAGAAAAAGGCAAACAGTGAGATTTGTAAGAAAAAGTCATAGAGCGGAAAAGGCAAAGTGCAAAAAATTAAAAGAAAAAGCCATAGATGTCCTTAGAGGTCCTTTGTACATCTGTGTTGTGTATCATGATTCTGTGGAAATCCCCTTGCAAGTTGAGTTAGCACTTAGCGGTTGAAAGCTCGGCAGTGACCAAGTCAAGTTCAGGATTGGGGATTAGATTCTGGACTTGTCCCGGATAGGAAGGGTAGTTCCTAGGGAGAATTGGTGTATGTAATCATGAAGATTATAGTGAAATTCCATCATTATTGTGATGAAGACTGGATGTAGGTTGCATTGCACTTGGCAGCTGAACCAGGATATTTCGTGGTGTGATTCTCTCTCTTCCTTCTACTCCATTTCTGTTTCTGTTGCACAGGAGATAAAAATGAAAAATATCTCGTGCCGGGTTACAAGATAAAAAGAAAAAGTCTCGTGACTGGGTACGAGACAAAAATAAAAAAGTCTCCAAAAGTTGTTTCAAAGACCAGCAAGTTTTAATAAGCAAAAAAAGGGGTTAAGATTCAACCCCTTCTCTTAGCCACTGAAAAACCATCATGTGAGAATATTTAAAAATAAAATTATTAAATCCTCTTATGTTGCCTATATCTTCATCAATCTTAAGTGCAAGAAAAAAAATAATATTACAAAATACAAATTTAATTAAAGAATAAACAAATAAAAATACATTTAAACAAAATAAATTAAAAACTTTTCATAATAAAATTATAAAATTAATATTCAACTAAAAAATAATAATTAAATTAATAAAAGAGAGAAAAAGAAGAATAGAAAAAATATTATTTTCATACATTTTGTTTTTTTTATCATTATGAAATTTTTTTAATAAATTAATTAGAGTGAGAACAAATTTTATATAGTACAAACCAACATTAATATAAAATTAAACCATATAAGAGAGTGGAAGAGAGGAGGAGAAAAAATACTATCTTTATATATAGTATTTATTTTTACTGTTACACAAAAATTCTAATAGAATAATTAGAATAAGTGTAATTGTAAATAATATTAGTAGATGATACGTACTCAAAATAAAATTATACAAGATAAAATTAACATAAAATTAGAAGACAATGTATTTATCATATTTTGCTTACTTTTATATTGTGTAACATTGTGCGTTAAGATTGAAAAAGAAGAAACAAAAAATAACCGACAATACTTTGTAGATGAAATTTCGAAATGAAAAGGAGAACGCAACACATAATAGTGAAATAAAGGTAAATAATAAAAAGAAGAAAGTTCGGTAAGCATTTTTTTGTTTGTTGTAGTATGTATAGAATTTTGTAGTAAACATCTATGTCAATATAAATAAAAAAAATAAGAAAAGAGTGAGAATAAAATAAAAGATAATAATAATAATAATATAATAAAAGAGTACGAACATAATATATGAGATAGTAAAAATAACAATAATTTTACATACAGATTGTTTTATGATAGTAAAAATAATTACAACTGGACAAATTATTCTAGATTATAGTGATGGGATAAATAAAAAAAAAAATTGGACACCAAATTTCTATATCTCTCTTAATTTATCAAGTATATTAAATAAAATAAAATATTACTTTTACGGTATAAATTATATAAAAAAAAATATTTAATCCTAGAAAAGAGAATGCAATATATAATAGTAAAATAATGGTAAATAATTGAAAGAAGAAAATTTGTAGGCATGTTTTTTGTTTGTTGTAGCACGTATATAATTTTGTAGCAAACATCCTGTCAATATAATAAAAAAAGAGTGAGAACAAAAATACAAAGAAAAATAATGATAATAATATGATAAGAGAGTACTAATATGATATATGAGATAGTAAAAATAAGGGTTAAGTACGATTTTGATCCTTAAGGTAGGGGTTGAAAATTCTTTTGGTTTCTAATTTTTTTTTCTTTATAAAATCATCCCTAAGATTTAACTTAGTTTTAAAATAGTTTTTTTTCTCAAAATTTAATTTTTATTACCAAACTACCCCTAATTAAAAAATATATAAAATAAATAAAACAAAAAAAAATTGAAGGGAATCACGCTGGGGTTCAAGGAAGAAGAAGGAGAAGGAAAGATGGGGAAGGAAAGGGGAAGAGAATTCGCTGTCGTTGCTCTTCGCTGCTGCCGCTGCTCCTTGTCGTTCGGTCTTTGCCGCTGGATCTCGTCGCCAGATCTTGCCGCTGCTCCTTTTCCTCGCTTGACGTTGACGCTAGCAGATCCGTGAGGGCGAACATCGCACGTTGCTCGCCGTTTCTACTCCTCCTCCTCGCTCAGTCGCCGGTCGTCGCTGCTCCTCGTCGGCCATTTCTTCTCCTCGGCCGTTTCTGCTCCTCTCCGTTTCTGTTAATTATATTATTGAATTTGTTTGATTTGTGGATTTATTGATTTTGTTAATTTCATTGTTTCTGATTATGAGTCTATTATTATTTTTTATTCTAATTTCATTCTGCTTCTGGTTGCTTTGCTTCTGCTTCTGGTTTTTTGTGCTTCTGCTTCTGGTTTTGCTTCTAATTCCATTGTTTCTGCTTCTATTTTTGGTTGCTTGTACTTTTGGTTCTGATTTTGCTTCTAATTCAATTTTACTCTGCTTCTGCTTCTGGTTACTTGTACTTCTGATTCTGATTTTACTTCTAATTCCATTATTTCTGCTTCTGCTTCGGGTTGTTTGTGCTTCTAGTTCTGGTTTTATTTCTAATTCTGTTGTTTTTGCTTTTGCTTCTGATTGCTTTTTTTTTTAATGTTTATTGCATTGTTTCATTGTTGTTGTTGCTGATGCTTCGACGAAGAAGAAGAAATGATGTTGGGACGGAAAAGAAGAAAAAGAAGAATAAAAAATGAGGATTTTGGGAAAGAAGGGGAAGGGTAGTTTGGTCCGAAGGACGATTTTAAAACTAAGTTAAATTTTAGGGACGATTTTGTAAGCAAAAAAAGGTTGAGGACAAAAAAATTTTCAGCTTCTACCTTAGGGACCAAAATCGTACTTAACCCTAAAAATAACAATAACTCCACATAAAAGCTGTATTTTGATAGTAAAAATAATGATAATGGTACAGATTGTTTTAGATTATAGTGATGGGATAAAATGAAAAAAAAATTGGACACCAAATTTCTATTTCCATAATTATTAATCTGGTATGTTAAGTGAAATAAAATATTACTTTTGTAGTATAAATTAAATAAAAAAATATTTAAAACTTAGCATTATAGTAGAAGAAAATAATTTGACAGAAATTAATATTATCAATTATACAATTGAACTATTTCAGTTCAACCTTATCGAAAAGAATAAAAAAAATCCAAATATAAATTTATTAGGTATTAAATAAACAAAATAAAATAAAACGTTATTATTGCAATATAAATTAAATAAAAAATGGCTAATACTTTTAGAATAAAAGAAAACAGATTCTTAAAAATAAATAAAATAAATATTTTATACAATAACTGATATCCGTAGACTCATTTCAGAGAATAACTACATATAGTTTATATATTTTTACTCTCTTTAAGGAGTAACTATACATAATTTTGAATTATAGTGATAGGGATAAAATTAAAAGAAAGAATTGGATACTAAACTCCTATAGTCTCTTTAATTTATTAGGTATAGGTATATTAAATGAAATAAAATATTATTATTTATAGTCTAAATTAAATAACAAATATTTAACCTTTAGCATTATAGTAGAAATAAATAGTTATTATGATAGAAATTAAAGTTGTCAATTATACATGGGACTATTTCAATTTAACGTTGTTGAAAAGAATAAAATAAAATTCGAATCTAAATTTATTAGGTATTAAATAAAACAAAATAAAATAAAATATTATTATTTGTAATATAAATTAAATTAAAAATGACCAATATTTTTAGAATAAAAAAATTAGATTTAAAAAAATAAATATTTTATACAAGACTAATATTTATCATTGGTGGTTCATTTCAGAAAGTAACTATACATAATTTACGTGTGTACGCTATAATGGCGGAGGATGCCGTTCAGTCCGACACTTTGGTTAAAGGTAAATAAGAGATTGGGGATAATGTGTTAACTGCATTGTACGACTGATAAGTTGCTAATTTACAATTGTAGACGTCAAAATTTGCATTTAAATTCAGATTTAGTGGCAGATTATATGGTGACTTAGGATAACATTGGGTATTTGGTAAATTGTTAGGTGCTGAGGCAGGTAGAAATGGAAAAAAAGTAGAAAGTATGATTTTTAGGTTTGAATTGATTGAAAATTAATGATTGAGAAGATAGAAGACTTGTAGATGGCAATGGTATACCTTGGATTTGAACTTGAAAGGAAAGTTTGTGAATTTGTATAATTGTGTAGAAATGGGATAACGACTGTTATTAGAAAACGGATGTTATAAGCTTTGAATGATTAGTTAATGTGAGTATGGAGATCAAGAATTTTTAAGAGATCGCAGTTGAGTCTTAGGATGAGCGTAAGCATTATTTAGGTTAGGTTGAGAAAGTTTAGAAGTGAGCCTAGGTTTTGTGATCCGATAAGGGAATATGATGTGAATACATGATTGGATTCTTCGTGGCTAACGATCAGAGTGACGCAGCGAAAGCATTAACACAGGATAGTTGTGAATAGGAGCTGTAGAAAGTGACTAGAAATATCTTAGTCTTGAATACTCAAAGAGTTTAGTGGGTTAACGTAAATAACGATTTCCAGGAAATTAAATTCGATTGTGGCTGCGAGATTAGATTAATTTCGAAATGGTTATCGAAATGAGTGTCAGTGTGTAATTGGTTTTGGGTGATAAGTGAGTGCAAGATGTTGTGTTTGAAAGACAATTATTTCGATATTAGATCATGTTGATTTTGGTTTTAGAGTGAAGATTAAAAATACTTGGTTTTAAATGATGAATCTAAGATGTTGAATTGAAATGCTGAGTTGTGTTGAAGTTGGAATGCTAGGTTTGTGTTGCGATTACATTGAGGGAACCCACGAAGGGTGGTGAATTTCAACTTAGGAGAGGTTCTGCCAACTTTGGTAAGGATTTGAAGAGTTTTGGAGATTTTGAGTTATAATTTTAATTGAGAGTTGTGAAAGGTTTTATAAATAGAAAGATGAATGTGATGTTTGAATAGCTATTAAGAAATATCTAGAGGAAGTTAAGAGTAACACAAGGGAGAACAGCGTAGACTTGAAAGTCGGTTGAGTTTATGAGTTATGCAAGACAATGACAGAGGTGATTAAGCATTTAAATTGACGTTAAATGGTAGGATGAATAGTGTGAGTTTGTTTGAATTTGAGGAAACTTTCAATGGTGATTTAGCCTAAGTTTAGTTTTCTTTTTGTGGACCAAATTTTGAGGACAAAATTTTAAATAAGGTGGGTAGGATGTAAAACCCAGTCAAACTGTATTAAATAAGTAATTAATTAAATATGGGCAAAAATGGTTAGAAAATTTAGCAGTCAAAATTTGACAATTTAAATATGATATTTAGACTCAGTGAATTTTTCTGAGTCGAAAAATATAGTGTTCTACATAAAATCGCGCATTAAAAATTTGACCGATAATACCGGCTGAGACTTGTCTGATACTGTAGTTGAGAAAATTAACTATGAGTGAGAAATATTAAAAAAGTTAAAATTTGTAATTGAGATGGTAAAAATAATTAAAACGCACATTAAAATGATAATTTTAAAGGTTTTGGTCAAAAATTGGACCAACGGACTAAGCAAACGAACTTGGGCTGCAATTATGCCCAAGGCCCATTAGCTTATACCCATACTCCACCCCATTCAACAGACACCTCCTCATTATCATCAAAAACAAACTTTGTCCCCTTGGAGAGAAAAGGAGAAGGAGCATTATTCACCTTCTTCTTCCTTCCACTATAACTTCCTCTTTGGTGCTCCGATTGATGAGTCGTTTGCTGTCACGCGTCGCTCTCATCGTCTTCGATTCTATTTAGATATTATAGCGAGTATCTCGTTGTCCTCTGTTCAGTATGGTTTCTCTCTGAATTTATTTTTTGGTTTGAATTTTGAAGAAATCTTATGATTTTGGTTGTTTAGGGTGCTCTAGTATGAGCTATTGGTGAGTTTCATCAACCATTTCCATGGATTAAGGTAAGAAATCTCCAAACTCTTGTGATTTATCAAATCTCATGAACCCTAGATTAATTTATATGTAAAATTGGTTATGTTAGTATTGTTAGGTGAATTTGGCACACTTTGAGGACTCAAATTTGCTTGTGAAACTTTTGGGGTGAGCCTTGGAGTGGAGAATTCAAGTTTTGGATGTGAACCGTCGTCATTTCATTTAAGTACCGTATGTCCGTATGGTGTGATGAGAATTCCTATGTTAGACGTCCCTAGGATTAAGCTTGAATGGTTTGATTGAATGTATTAGTATGTATAGTGAATGTATAAATGGAATTGATATTGGTTAATGATTATGCATATATGAATTTGTATTGAATTGATAAATATTGAGTCGAAGACCGTAGAATTGGTCCAGTGGCCAGAAAAAAGTATGAACGGTAAGTAATGATTGAATTTTGTGATGATATATGAGTTTGAATGAGAATTGGTATAGAATGTGTGGAAATTGGAATGATTGATGAAATAGTGGAAAATGAGATTTTGAGGTATTGGATTGATGAATTTAATTTGGAATGTATAAATGAAGTAGGTTTAAATTTTGGTTGAATGTGGATATGTGGATTGAGTTAGTTCGAGATCAATTTGTTGAGTGAAAAATTGTTTTGCCTTGTGAACATTGAAAAAATTGGTAGATTCTGCTTTTGGTAAAAATTGATTTTCGGCCAACTTTGGCGGGCTGTATCTCGGTCCTCGGAGTTGAAAATTTTACAAAACTAGATTTTTATTAAAACTCATTTATTGATCTTTCCAACGGTTCAATAATGGCTGAAAAAGAAATTTTGTGAAAAAAGACATGAAGGTTTGAAATTTGGGCTGAAAATTTAGTTTTTACAACATATTAGCTTTTTGCCATTCTGATATGCATGCGTACGCGAGCATTGTCGTGAGTATGCGGGAGTTGGCCTTTGTCCAATACCCATGCATCTGCGTACGTGACTTTGGTATAAAAATGCTCATGCGTACGCAGACATGGTGATGTGAGCGTCCTCTACTCTCCAATTTTTTTGTGTACGCGAGGGTGGTCTGTGTACGCGAGTTTGCCTAATTTTGCACTCATGCGTATGCATGAGGCATGCATACACATGGCCAACCAGATTTTCAAAACTTGAATTTTAATGTTCTCAACCATTCTTTTAGCTTTTTAAACCTTTATAAATCCCGATAAGAGTATAGAGCCGGTGTAATTAAGGATGGAAGAGTTAAAGACCAAATCTAAAGAGTTGAGTTAGTGAAATTGAGAAAATTGAATAAGACGTGGAGTGATGCAAGATAAGGATGAATGTGATGATTAATAATGATTGGTTATGATGATGAATGAGTTTAATTAAGATTGAATATGAATTGAGATGAGATTGATGATGGAATTAATGTTGAATATGATTATGATTTAGGTTACTAACCCTACATACTCACATAATTCAACCTATCGTATCATCATCTATCCTGTGTTTTCACATGACATTATATATTATCTATGAGAAACCAAAACCATACTTTGGTCTATTCCTCCCTAATCTAAAGACACCTCAAATTTAACCGTTTCTTAAGCTCCAAAGCTCCAACTCCTCACCAAACGCGAACTCCCAGCCACCAAGATTCAAATTCAAGCTTCCAATGCCACCAATTTGATCCTAACACATACAATTTAGTCTAATACCAAACAATATCACTAAAAAACAATATAGGATTCATAATTATGAATGATTCACAAGAGTTAGTGGTTTCTTACCTTACCCACATTCGTTTGGGATAAGTCCCAACAAGTTCCCAAAACTAATTCAATCCTATAACACCAAAATTAAAATCTAAATTTTCGAAATTACAAGGAAGAAGGATGAGAAAAAATAGCAAGGTACTTACCACTTTTTTTGGTGGGTTTTGTAGAGCTCGACACGGTGGTCGCATGGCCGTAAACGGTGCGGCGATTGAAGCTCGAAATTGAAAGATAAGTGGATTTGAATTTGGAGCTAAGGTTTGAGGTTTCTTCTCTTCCCTTTCAGCGTGCTTCCATGGAAATGAGGAAGGAAGATGACTAAGTTTGGTGTTCTATATGTTGGGCCTTGGACTCGGTTTGGATCTGGTCCAATCGGTTTGTCCTGTTGGCCCGATTTTGGACCAAAACCTTTAAAATTAGTATCAAAATTTGTATTTTTAATATTTTTATCTCTTTAGATTAGTAAAAATTAGCTTCCTAATTTCTTTGATTAATAAAAAATTTATTGACTAATTATTTATTAATTACTAATTACGCAGGATTTACAATAAATGATTGAGATTGAAATGTATCTACCCGAGTAGATGCAGTGGAGTGATTCTGCTTGTTCCGAAATGTGGTGAGATATACCTGTTTGGGTAGATACAGCGGTATTGTTTCACTTGTTTTGGGTTATGGTTTGAGATTCTGGGTAGATGCATGGATGGTGGCTTTGTCTTGCTTGCTCCTAGTTTGTATTTGATCTTCTGGGGTAGATGCAAAGATGGTGATTTTATCCCGCTTGCTCGCAAATGTTCACCCTCCATCGCAAGATGTGGCCGGACACTTAGATCTTTCCGGATATTATTCCTCTAAGAGATGTGAATTTCTTTTGGTAGATGCGTGCACGTCGAGAGTGTCCAAAGTTTGCTACCGGACATGTCGGGTTGGCTGTATAACCGACAAATGAGCTCATTGGGCATAGGGCAGGCATACATCATTTGCATATGTTTGATTTATGTGGGTTTGTCTAATTGTATTACTTTGCCTAGTTGAATATGTTATATGGTTAAATGCTACTTGCCTCACTTGTGTATTACTTGTCTGTATTGCTTGTGTTTGCTCAACTGAGAGGTCCCTCATACTTGTGTTAGTTGATGCTGACGGCTAGTGCTGGTTCTGGTTATGGTTCTATAATAAATTGGAAGTTGAAATTTTTGAAAAGTTCGGAAAGATGAGAAATTGAATTAGACTTAGTATCCCCTAGAACAGTTGTCTAATTCACGGATTAGTGAAAATCTAAGATGAACAATTGATAAAAGGAAGCTTAGGATGCTTAGTGAGGTCCTATTATAGTGCATTGTATTTATTTGGCACTTTTACCATACTAGAAACTCATGGATCAGGGGTTCTCATTCCGAATATATCTCTTATTTTTCAAATGCAGGTCCAGGTGCTCAGCAGTGAGCAGTGGTTCATCTGAGTGATGGCGAAGAAATTTGTCCTCTATTTATATTTTGTTTAGAATCTCTCCTTATTTATTTTGAAAAACTTATATGTATGTAATTATCTATTTTGGAACTTGCCTATAGAGGCTTTGATGTATGTTTTAGGAGAGATAATAAAATACTGTTGTCAAATTGATTTTAATTCTGTAACCTCAGTCGGCCTAAACTTCGCAGGCCGTGACTAGTGGCTATTTACTTATGATATATTTATATCCTGTCTTTATCTTATTCTTCTGTACGTTTTGTCTTTACCTTTGCTTTTCGAACGCGCCTTTATCTTCTGTTTTTCGATATGTGAGTGTTCTCCGATGTCGATTTTATTTTACTCCTTTTCATGCTTCTTGTTTAATAACTCCCTTCAATTATATATATGTATGTATTATAATCTACCTTGAGAGTCGTACAACCTTATTAACACTGACTTATAACTCGAGTTTAAGGATTTGTATATTAGGGTGTTACACATTCAATCTTATCCTATGGACAACTAACTTAGGGATTCACATAACTTTACATAATGCCTACTTGAAATTCAAACCCGTACCTGAATGTCGGCGGTTCTAAACCCTTAAAACTTTGTACACCAATCCAAGAGCTTCGTACCAATAACACGCCGAGCAAACTCCACCTCACGCCGACAATCAATTCCAACAAGCTCTAGTTCATCTAATTTCACAATTTCAACAAATTTCAACCTAGGGTTTATAGAATTGGCAACTCAAAAGGGGATAAGATTTTCTTACCTTGACCTACAAGAAATTTAGATAGAACCCATTTGGAATCTATACTAGAGCATCCCCTAAACAACCAAAATCATAATAATTCAACATCCCATGAACCAAAAAAAGCGACTTACTGTGGAAAATGAATCTGGACGAAAATCTTAAAGTTTCTTATCACAAAACTTAGATAGAATTGAAGAGGATGAGGAGAGCTATGCGTGGCTATAAACCATACTCTTTCTCTCTCTTTTCTGATTGAAATGAGCTGAAATGCTTCAATATTGAGTATTTATATAGTGGGCTTGTGCCCAACTTGGGTCCGGACCAGTTTATGGTTCGTTTAGCCCAATCTCTGAATAAAACCTTTACAATAAGCGTTCGATTTTCTATCCCAAATATTTATATCTTCTCTAATTTATAAAATTTAACTTCTTAAATTTATTTATTTATTAATTAAATTTTTTCACTCAAAGTACCAGACAGTCTAAGCTGGTATTGCTAGTTAAATCCCCACTACGTCTCCTTAGGTATTTTTTCGCAGAAAATTATATTTTTCCACTCGAAAGAATTCACTGTATCCAATTATCATCGTTAAATTTTCAAATTTCTAAGTCTTGATTTCCGACTCTGTACTAATTTGATTAATTTTTAAAATTTTAGGGATGAAAATGACTTACGTTTGGACTTTCAGAGACTATTTTGACTATAAATATTTTTTTACATGTCAAGTGACACGTGATATGCTAGGTGTCACTAACTTGGCACGTCAATCAATCATCTGGTGACACGTGACACTTACCATGACACGTCATCATCTAATTGATGGAAGGACCACTTTGACTTATGTTTTATCTTTCAAGGACTAATATGACTACAAAAATCATTTGAGAACTAATTTGAAGAATGAGTGATTTTTCAGAAACGAATTTGACTATTAACACACACACATATATATATATATATATATATATATATATATATATATATATATATATATATATATATATTATTTTATACACACGTATGTACATATATAATTTTTATATAATTATATATCACAGATGATATTAATTATAATTGGTAGAGATATAAATTTTTATTTATATAAAATTATAAATTATGTTTATATTATTTAATTTAATCCATGAACTTTAAGTGAGATAAATTTAAATTTGTTCTAATTTGACTCAATTTGAGTTACTTCTAACCGTAACTTCACGAGTTAAAATTTTGTTGGTAGAAATTTAGGTGCAGTTGATTTCACGTGAAGTTAATATCTGAGAACCGTTAAATTATTTGACTAAATTTTCATCTAACGACTTTCAGATATCAACTTCATGTAAAAGTCAACTTCACCTGAGTTTTCACCAATTTTGATATTTTAATTTTAATCTAACATACTATCTTCCTAATTTCAAATTTAATTAATTTATAAAAATATAAAATAACAGGCACATTTAATTATGATAATAACAAATAATTAAATAATAAAGACAGTCTAGAAATCTGGAGTATACCACGCTTTCTAGATACACAGCAAGCCAAAGACGTTAAAAACGAACCATGGTTTTGTCTGCAACTGGAAACCGAAAGATAGTATCTGTTTCTTTTCCTCATGTGCGTGTCCTTCAATATTTCTAGGTAGGATGTTACTCGTTCCTTTCCGTAAAAGCTTTTTCCTTTTCATTTTCTCTTTTCATTCCTCGTAATTAAGACTCGGCTTCTGAATTTTGTTAATCGCAGAGTTCACTCTACACAGACATACATTTACTTTCCCGTGTGTGTTTCGTTGCACCTATCCATGCTCATTATTTGGGAAAGTATATAAACAGTTAGATTCGGTCTTAACAATTTTTCCTAGTAAGAGAAGCGTGTTCAAGTTTTGGTCTTAACTCATTTTCATCATTCTTTTACCTACCCTTTTTAATTTTATTTTTATTCCTCACAGTTGTTTCTTGTGAAGCCATAACCCTCTCTGTTCTTGCAAGTTGATTTTGACTCGGGTCGGGTTCTGATTTTGATAATCTTATGGTGGTAACCGGTATGTGCTTCGTTTCTCTCACCCTTTATTGTTTCTCTTTACGATCACCTATGTAATGCTTTGTTCTAATTTTTTTTTTAAAATTCAGAAATTTCGTCAAGGTAATATCTATGATCTATTTGTGGTACTGAGCACATGGTTTTGCGCATTTAGTGGCATAGCGACACCTGTTCTTAAAATATTTTATATCAAAATCGTGAAATCATTCGCTTTTTTATTGAAAATAAAAATAAATTATATTTTCCCATCACTACCTTGGCTAAAATCAAACTGCTATACATTCCGTGTTCAGAAATTCGTGATCGTGATTACTTCAATTCAACATATATCGATCGGGTTACCATGGCTGAAACAGGCACGTGTCATGTGTTAGCTCGAACGCAAAGTGATGCAACGGCGTTGAAGGAGACTCTTCATGCCCAACAGCAACTTCTACAGAAGCTCTACGTGGAGTTGGATCAAGAAAGAGAAGCCTCTGCCACCGCAGCCAGCGAAGCGTTAGAAATGATTCTGCGTTTGCAAGGCGAAATGGCGGCAGTGAAGATGGAGGCCAATCACTACAAAAGAATGGCAGAGGAGAAGATAGGCCATGCCGAAGCGACCCTTGAAGAACTTGAAGAAGTTATATACCAAAAGGAAATGGAAATTGCGTCGCTTGAGTTCCAAGTAAAGGCTTACAAGCAAAAGCTTCTGAGCTTCAGGTGCGATTTCAATGCCAGCGAGTTTGGAATTGAAGTCCCAAAGGATCAGATTTTGAACAACGCAACCGATCAACAAGATGAAGAATTCTGCCAAAATAACTCTATCAGAAGGTTTCAATCTATGCCTGCTTCACAGTTCAAGAAGTCGTTTAGGAAGAGTGAAAGATCAACTAGTCCAGTTCTGGCCTTGGAAGCTATTCCTCCGAGCTTGGATCTGGCAAGAAAGTCAACAGAATTGGTAAGTGGAACACTTGACTCCTACTGGAACCAGATAAAAATGTTGAATGAAAGAGTGAAAGTGGTTTCAGATTCGAATGAAGAAGAAAAGTGTGCAAACTTGAGTACTATAAGTGAGCAAAGAGAGATAATGCCCTCTTTTATTGATTCAGATAATCCTCCTTCCACGCCTAATGTGCACGACGTATTTGAAGTCCCACAAACAAGTGAAAAAAATAAAGTGAATGAAATTGGGAAAAAATGGTTTGAGAAATGGAAGTCAGAGGCAGAGAATAGATTAAGGAAACCAGACTCTGTGTCTGAGTCTGAGGGGAAGCTTAATGTGCACCGCGAAATCACTACCCGAAGCATTAGGCGCATGACGACTGTTGTTGGCCAAAGGAAAGAAGGCATGGGTGTGGATTGCAACTTGCAAGAGGAGCTGCAAAAGGTGCATCAGAGAGTTGAGAGGCTTGAGAGGGAGAAATTCAGTACTAGAGAAGAGATTACCAAAGAAGTGGATGGTGAAGAGCAGTTGAGGCTGTTGAAGCACATAGAAAGTCAACTTAAATTGATGCATCTAGAGATGAAAAGTTGGAAAACTAAGAAAGCCACCCCAAATGAAGATGTGTCTTTAGCTCCTCTCCAAGAGGTAAATATAATTTTCCTCCATGTTAATTTAAACCCGAAATTCTTGGTTCAACGTACAGAAAGCACAATTTTAACATCGAATCCTTATACTAGAACTATACCGTCCATGTTAAACCCAAACATTTTTTATTCAATTGAGCAATTCTCATTATAGTATCTTTTCCATGGCTGCCTCTTATTGAAGCTTCAAATCAGTGCTCATACAGTACTCTTTAGTTTACAACTACATCTATCATATTTTATGAGAACTTTGATTATTTGTGCTCTTTCTGACGTCTGAAATATAAATAAAGTGATGACAAAATATTATGCATATATGCACAGGCAATGTTGCACTTTTGGCTTTGACAAAGTATCAGCAAAAGGCTAGTCCGCAAGAGGGGATATTCTGGGGTACAAGGTAGAAAAGTTCAAATTTTGATTGTCACAAATTCAATATCATGCAATATTGGCAATGGCGTGACGGATATTTATAATCAAGGTTGTACTGTAATCTGATGAAGAGATTGAGGTTTTGATAGGCTATGGCTTGCAATATTGAAATCGCAAAATTATATGCATCGTCTGTTTGCCAGCAATTTGTTGATAAAGCGTCCTGAATTCTTTGATTGTTGTATTCAGGCTAAATTATGTTTTTCAACTTTCTATCCCTAACATTTTGGGGATACTTTTAAGGAACTATGTTGTATGTACACCAAAAATATGGCACCATATAAAAATATATACTTAATTAGTATTCATGAAAAAATTTGATATACTGTCATAAAGTCATAAAGAAAACCCAGTATTCTGTCATAATAAGTTGAAGTATTTTATTGTAAAATGTTTAATTATTTTGAGAGTAGATTATTTGGTTCAAAAAATAATATAAAATAACATGTATAAATATATAAAATACGTGATAATTGATTTAGTAGTTAATTTTTTTGTTTTCAGTTTTAATTTCAACATATTTTTTTTCCCAAAAGGTAGATTTGCATTTCTTAATAATGTAAGAAATACAAATGTCTATTAAAGAATTAAATAAAGCAAAAAGGGGTTCTCTCATATTTCACATTTCAGTGATAAAATAAAACACTTGATATAAAGATAAAGGTGAAACAGCAACGTTAGGTTATAGTCAGAAAACTCGAGCTCTCAAAATTTCTTGATGCATCTTCTTGGTGGCCTCCACAATATCAAAGACCGGCTTCTCTCTCTGAACAAATACAAATTCATTCCTCCCTTTCCATATTCCCCAGCATAAAAGAGCAATATACTCCATCTTCCCTCTTCCGTCACTCCTTGTTCTAGCAGCTTCAAGTCTTCTACTCCACCACTCAGCAAAATTCGGTTGAACCAGCTCACGAACATCTAACTTCATAGGGGGTAGTACCACGCTGGTGCCGATTCGGGACAGGACAGGAGGCAGTGCAAGATGGTTTCCTCAGTAACTTGGCATCTTGAACAAATTGGTGAGGGTGATTGGAATCTTCAGTGAATTAGTTCCACAACTGGTAACCTTTTGTGAATGGCTCGCCAAATAAAGAGGACTTTTGAAGGTACCTTCATACTCCACAAAGATCCCCACAGACTTTTATTTTTCATAATTTGGGGGCACAAAAAAACAGGGAGATGCCGAAGCCCATATGCTATTTGATAACCAAAACAGACCTCATACGCTTGCCATTTGGTCCTAATCCAACACAAAAAGTCACCACTTGAGCTTTGAATATAATCCGTCACCTTGTAACTCGGTACTTATGGTGCATTATGAGTTATAACTCGACATTAATTATTATTCATTTTTTGTTTATAATTGACACTTTTATTAGCGACTTAATGATCATCATTTCCATCTTAATGATCAAACTGTAATAACCGAGAGAGTGTGAGAAAAAAAAGAAAAGAAGAGAGGGGAGAACACGTGGGGGCACATGCCCCCACTTAAAATTTTATTTCTCTCTTCTCCTCTTCTTCGACACTCCCCCCTCCCCTTCAGTTCTTCTTTCTCTTTCATTTCCTCTCAAAAATCAAAATGTAAAACCCTCGTTTCTCTTCTCTTACCAACTAGATTTCTTCATCTCTTCTCCTTGTAACCAACCACCCAATATCATCAAACTCACCTTTATCATCTTGCTTTCTTTTCTTCTCTACTCTACCTCTATTAATCAAAATCTCATTTTCTCAAAATCCCAAATCATGGAATGTCAACTTAATGAGTGAAAGAAGCATTTAACTTTGAGTTCCAATTATTATTGAGGCTTCAAGGTAACTCTTTGACTCAATAATTAGTCATATCCCCAATTTTTGTTATCTCTATATTTATGGGTATATATAAATCCGAATTTAGGGTTATTAGGATTAGAAAATTTGGGGCTTTTGGTCAAGATGAGTTAAATTATGTTAATTGACAATGTTAGTAGCTCACAAACATCATTATTGTCATATTTTTAGAGTTGTAGAGTTATTGGACATCATTTGGTAGCTTGTCGGCGCGCTCAGAGTTGCTTCCGGTTCTTTGAAATCAAGTTGTGAGTGGATATTATATCTATAATTGTTTTTAAATATATTATTATCAATATTTTTGTTGAATCATTAATTTTGGAGTTTGAAATTACTTTATTATTGTGGTTTTTGAATTTTTGAAATAAATATTGATTGTGAAACTTACAATTTTATAAAAATACACACGAGACGATATTTATATATTTTGTAAAGCATACATGTTTTCTTATTTGACTTTATTGAATTTTAATTAAATTTTAGTATGCATTTTTATATATATATATTTGATTTACTATGAAATTTAGTAATATGTTAAAGCATTAGAGATTTTTATAAGCGAGTTGGTTTGGATTGGTTTGGGAGACTCTGACTAGAAAACCGTAGTTAACGGCGGTTATGACGTTAACCTAGATGCATCTGGCTCAGACCTCAGCTAGCAGGGGCGTTGTTAGCCTAACGTGTAGGCCACACGTTGGATCTGTTATACCGTACGGGCACACTAGAGAAAAGGGCTACCTTTAGAGGTGGAGCCGCCCTAAGTGTGTAATATTCGATTTGATTTGACTTCTGGAATGAGAACTCCCATTTCAGTTCATTCTGCTTAATTATTTATCTATTTATTTGCATACTTAATTTATATGAATTCCTCATCTTTGGAAAGAAATATAATTTTCATGGTAAAATTTGTATTGTCTCGTGTGGGTTATAGATGTAATATTTGCTCACTGAGTTGCAAAACTCACCCTATTATATTCCCATATTTTTCAGATACAGGAGTCATTCCAGGTTCCATTCCACCTGCCTCTCAGTAGATCTTAGTCATTTTGGTGAGCCCTTCTTCTTTCCAAGGGCTAAGTAATTATGTAATGGAACCTTGCTCAAAATTTAGATTATGTCAATGCTCCATATGTCACAGGCAGGATCCTCGTGTGGGTTATGTTATTTTGAATCTTGAACTGTTTAGATAGTAATTATAAGTTGGTTATGTAAGACTTATGGATTTGATTATATACTTTAGTTATCAACTTGATATATATGATGCGTATTCTGGATATATTTGGTTGTGGATATGGTTGGAATATGTTGTTGTTGTTGTCTTTGGAAATGGATGTTTATTATCGATACAGGGAGTTAATATTTATATTGGTAAGGTCCTAGAAACATAGGAGGTTCTGTCCGTTTTTCTGAAAATTCGGTCGTTTGGCTTGCTGAGGGACTTGTCCCTTAAGCGCCAGTCATGGCTTGGTTCGGGTCATGACAAAATGGTATCAGAGCTTTAGGTTTCCCTGTGTAATATGGAGCAAGTGTTCTTTAGTAAGATCACAATTGTGCAAATGGAAGCCGGCCCATTTTCACAAAGTGTGATGTTACTAGAGGCCTATAGGAAGTTGTCCTCGATCTTTTGGTCTTATAATTCTTTCTGTCTGTCCTATTGTCTTTGAACTCCATATACATATGTCGTTGGTGATCCAATCGCTTTATTTACTCAATAGGTGGAAGATGCCACCTAAGAAAAGACGTGGTGGAGCTGTTAATGCTCCTGATACTGCTGAGTCCAATAGGGCAGTTTCTCCGTCGCTTGGAGCGCTTCGACAAAGGCCAAGGAGCCAAAGGATAGCTGATAGGCGCGAAGAAGAGAACCCCGCAATAAGAGAGGCTCAACCGGACTTAGCGGTTGAATTAAGGGGAATGAATCAAACCCTTAATGCGGTATTACAGGCCCTAACAAATCAAAATAGGGGCGGAGCAGGCATTCCTAGTATGCCAAATCCTCAGCCTCATAGAGTTCATCAATTGTTTGGGGATCAAAAGCTGCCAATTGAAAAGTATTTGAAGTTGAATTCGTCCACTTTCAATGGAGATTCATTGGATGAAGATCCACAACAATATCTAGAGGATGCAAAGAAAGCTATTCGAGCTTTCAAGTGCACCAAAGAATGGGCTGTTGAGTTAGTATCCTATAACCTGCGTGGTTCAGCAAGATATTGGTATGAGTCTCTTCTTGAGAGCAAAAAAGCAGATGGACTTCCTCCTCCTTCTTGGGAAGAGTTCACTGAAGAGTTCCTCGCTCGATTTTATCCAGCTAACAAGCAAGTAGAAGATGCAATTGCCTTTGAAAGATTAAGGCAAGAGAATATGACAGTGACTGAGTATGCTAAGAAGTTTAAGACTTTCTAAGAGTGCTCCATACTTGGTAAATTCAGAAGAGATAAAAGTACGTCGGTTCGTTCGTGGGTTGGCAGAACCTATGCTCACTACTCTTATGCCTGAAGTCGGACGCATGTCTTTTAAGGATGTCCTAAACTCTGCTTATGGAATTGAAGCTGGGATAGCGGAGAGAAATACTTTTAAGGATGTTGGTAAGAAGCCTAAAATGAAGAGACAATTTTCTGGTGGAGCTAGTTCAGGAGGATTTCAGTCTCATCATGGTCAGACTAATCAGCAAGGTTATTCGGGATATCGAGCTCGTTCTCAAGCATCTTTTGGTGGGGTCGCTTCTTCTGGATCTGCTCCCATGAGTGTTTCGAATCCCAGACCTTTTGTTAAGAGCACCTCTCAATCTAGTGCACATGGTTCAAATCAGACAAGGCCAGCTCAGCCCTATTGTCTTCAGTGTGGGAGTTACCATTCTGGTATATGTTTCAAGGCTACTGGTGCATATTTTGGTTGTGGTCAATCTGGTCATCTTAGGAGGGATTGTCCAAATCCAAGAGGAGGCTTTGCTCCTAGTATTGCACGTCCTACAACACCAATGCCATCATCTTCATCTATGTCTATTGGAAATTCTTCTAGTCCTAGTGGCAGAGGAGCAGGTGGCAGGGGTCAGACTTATAACAGAGGAGGGAGCCAAAGAGGAAGAGGTCAGGCACGTGTGTATGCTTTAACACGTTAAGATGCTCAAGCTTCTAATGCTGTGGTGGCAGGTACTTTACAAGTTTGTTCTTTAGATGCGCGAGTGTTATTTGATACGGGTTCCCATTATTCATATGTATCTCCACATCTTGCATCTTGTTTCGATAAACAACCTGAACTGTTATCCCACTCATTTCATGTTGGCACTCCACTTGGAGTCTCCACGGTAGTTCGAGTCGTGTTTCGGTCTTGTGTTGTTAGAATTAATACGGTTGAAACCTTAGCTGATTTGATCCTTTTAGAACCAATGGAAGATATTGATGTCATCTTAGGCATGAATTGGTTAGTAGCTTGTCATGCTGATGTGGGCTGTTACTCCAAAACTGTGAAGTTTGACATACCGGGTATCTCACCTTTTGCTTTTAAGGGTGATGACTGTCCCACTTTAGCTAGCATCATCTCATCTATGAGTGCTATGCAATTGATGGATAAGGGAAACCAAGGACTTCTGGCAGTTGTTAGAGATGTTGATGCCGAAGTGCCTAGTCTTGATCAGGTTCCTATTGTTAGAGAATTCCCTGACGTGTTCCCTGATGAGCTACCGGGGATGCCGCCTGATCGTGAAGTTGAGTTTTCCATAGAATTGGCTCCGGGAGTCCAACCTGTGTCCATTCCTCCCTATCGTATGGCTCCAACTGAGTTACGATAATTAAAAGTTCAATTGGAAGATATGCTAGAGAAAGGCTTCATTCGTCCTAGCACTTCTCCATGGGGAGCTCCTGTTCTATTCGTAAAGAAGAAGGATGGAACGATGCGACTATGTGTGGATTATCGTCAACTCAATAAGATAACTGTTCGTAATAAGTATCCATTGCCAAGGATTGATGATTTGTTTGATCAACTTCAAGGAGCTACCTGTTTCTCAAAAATCGACCTGCGTTCAGGGTACCATCAATTGAAGATAAAAGAGGAAGACATTCCAAAAACTGCTTTTCGTACTCGCTATGGGCACTATGAGTTCTTAGTAATGTCCTTTGGTCTGACGAATGCGCCGGCAGCTTTCATGGACTTAATGAATCGAATCTTCAAACCTTTCTTAGATCGCTTTGTTATCGTCTTCATCGATGATATCTTGGTGTATTCGAAAAGTGCTACGGAGCATGAGTATCATTTGAGGATTGTGTTACAAACCTTAAGGGATCACAAGCTTTATGCTAAGTTTTCTAAATGTGAGTTTTGGCTTGATCAAGTGGCATTCTTGGGGCATGTGGTATCAAAAGATGGAATCATGGTGGATCTAAAGAAGGTTGAAGCCGTTCAGAAGTGGCCAAGGCCTACTTCAGTGACAGAAATTCGTAGCTTTCTAGGGTTGGCCGGCTACTATCGACGATTCATCAAGGACTTCTCGAGAATTTCGGCACCATTAACCAAGTTAACTCAGAAGAATATGAAGTTTCAATGGTCAGAAGCTTGTGAGGAAAGTTTCCAGACACTTAAGGCTTGTCTAACCTCAGCACCAGTTCTTGTTTTACCTTATGGATCTGGGGGATTCTCAGTCTTTTGTGATGCATCTCGGATAGGACTTGGTTGTGTATTAATGCAGCATGGTCGCGTTATTGCCTATGCCTCGCGACAACTCAAGAAGCATGAGCAGAATTATCCAACTCATGACCTGGAAATGGCAGCGGTCGTCTTTGCTTTAAAGATTTGGAGACACTACCTTTATGGTGAGACCTGTGAGATCTATACGGATCACAAGAGTTTGAAGTATATATTCCAATAAAAGGATTTAAACTTAAGGCAACGGAGATGGATGGAGTTACTAAAAGATTATGATTGTACCATTTTGTATCATCCTGGAAAGGCAAACGTTGTAGCAGATCCCCTCAGTAGGAAATCTATGGGTAGCTTGGCCCATATCACTCTTGGAAGGAGACCAATTGTTGAAGAAGTCCATCAATTGGAGGCCAGTGGGATTCAATTTGATCTTGAAAAATCAGGAGTTTTCTTAGCACATGTTCGAGCCCAATCTTCCCTGATAGAACAAATCAAGGTTACACAAAGTGATGATCCGAAACTAAGAAAGCTTATGGAAGATGTTCACAATGGGAGGAACTTAGACTTTTCTCTTGATCAAGATGTATTGTGTTGCGGTCAACGCTTATGTGTGCCAGATAATCCCGACTTGAATAAAGCTATTTTGGAGGAGGCTCACAATTCTAAGTACACAGTTCATCCGGGTTCCAATAAGATGTATCAAGATTTGAAATAATTATTTTGGTGGGAAGGCATGAAGAAAGACATAGGAGTTTTTGTTTCTCATTGCTTAACTTGCCAACAGGTTAAAGCTGAACATCAAATACCTGCTGGGTTATTGCAACAGATTGAGATACCTGAATGGAAGTGGGAAAGGATTATGATGGATTTTGTAACAGGTTTACCTCGTAGTTTTAAAGGTTTTGATTCAATTTGGGTAATTGTGGATAGAATGACGAAGTCAGCTCACTTTCTTCCGGTGAAAACAACTTTCAGTGCAGCTCGGTATGCTCAACTTTATGTTGATGAGATAGTTAAACTACATGGAATTCCAGTGTCCATTATTTCAGATCGCGGACCTCAGTTCACCTCTCATTTTTGGAAATCTTTTCAAAAAGCATTAGGAACTCGTCTGGATCTCAGCACAGCTTTTCACCCTCAAACCGATGGACAATCGGAGAGAACGATCCAAACTTTGGAAGACATGTTAAGGTGTTGTGTTCTAGATTTTGGTGGGAATTGGGACAGCTATCTACCTTTGATCGAGTTCTCTTATAATAATAGTTATCAAGCCAGTATTCAAATGGCACCATTTGAGGCTCTTTATGGGAGAAGATGTAGGTCACCTATTGGGTGGTTTGAGATTGGTGAGGTTAAGCTTTTGGGGCCAAATTTGGTACAAGATGCAGTTGAGAAGGTTCGCATAATAAGAGAACGTTTATTAGCAGCTCAGAGTAGGCAGAAGGCTTATGTTGATAACAGAAGGCGTAACTTAGAGTTTTCAGTAGGTGATCAAGTGTTTCTTAAGGTGTCGCCTATGAAGGGAGTGATGAGGTTTGGAAAAAGAGGGAAGCTTAGTCCTCGTTATATTGGTCCATTTGAGATTTTGGATAGAATAGGTGCAGTCGCTTATCGCTTGGCACTACCGTCTGAGTTGTCTATGATTCATCCAGTTTTTCACGAATCAATGTTGTGCAAATACCTTCCCGACCCATCTCATGTGCTTGCACCACAAGTCATAGAGCTAAAGGAGGATTTATCATTTGAAGAGGAACCAGTGGCTATAGTTGATCGCCAAGTAAAGAAACTACGTTCTAAAGAGATAACATCGGTGAAAATTGTTTGGAAGAATCATTCGGTAGAAGAAGCAACTTGGGAAGTGGAAGACGCTATGCGCGACAAATATCCGTATTTGTTTGAATCCGAAGGTAACTGTCACACTTATCACAGTCTATAAGTTTGAAATTCGGGGACCAAATTTCGTAAGGGGGAGAGAATGTAATAACCGAGAGAGTGTGAGAAAAAAAAAAGAGAGGGGAGAACACGTGGGGGGCACATGCCCCCACTTAAAATTTTATTTCTCTCTTCTCCTCTTCTTCGACACTCCCCCCTCCCCTTCAGTTCTTCTTTCTCTTTCATTTCCTCTCAAAAATCAAAATGTAAAACCCTCATTTCTCTTCTCTTACCAACTAGATTTCATCTCTTCTCCTTGTAACCAACCACCCAATATCATCAAACTCACCTTTATCATCTTGCTTTCTTTTCTTCTCTACTCTACCTCTATTAATCAAAATCTCATTTTCTCAAAATCCCAAATCATGGAATGTCAACTTAATGAGTGAAAGAAGCATTCAACTTTGAGTTCTAATTATTATTGAGGCTTCAAGGTAACTCTTTGACTCAATAATTAGCCATATCCCCAATTTTTGTCATCTCTATATTTATGGGTATATATAAATCCGAATTTAGGGTTATTAGGATTAGGAAATTTGGGGCTTTTGGTCAAGATGAGTTAGATTATGTTAATTGACAATGTTAGTAGCTCACAAACATCATTATTGTCATATTTTTAGAGTTGTAGAGTTATTGGACATCATTTGGTAGCTCGTCGGCGCACTTAGAGTTGCTTTCGGTTCTTTGAAATCAAGTTGTGAGTGGATATTATATCTATAATTGTTTTTAAATATATTATTATCAATATTTTTGTTGAATCATTAATTTTGGAGTTTGAAATTACTTTATTATTGTGATTTTTGAATTTCTGAAATAAATATTGATTGTGAAACTTACAATTTTATAAAAATACACACGAGACGATATTTATATATTTTGTAAAGCATACATGTTTTCTTATTTGACTTTATTGAATTTTAATTAAATTTTAGTATGCATTTATATATATATATATATATATATATATATATTTGATTTACTATGGAATTTAGTAATATGTTAAAGCATTAGAGATTTTTATAAGCGAGTTGGTTTGGATTGGTTTGGGAGATTCTGACTAGAAAACCGTAGTTAACGGCGGTTATGACGTTAACCTAGATGCATCTGGCTCAGACCTCAGCTAGCAGGGGTGTTGCTAGCCTAACGTGTAGGCCATACGTTGGATCTGTTATACCGTACGGGCACACTAGAGGAAAGGGCTACCCTTAGAGGTGGAGCCGCCCTAAGTGTGTAATATTCGATTTGATTTGACTTCTGGAATGAGAACTCCCATTTCAGTTCATTCTGCTTAACTATTTATCTATTTATTTGCAGGTATCCACCCCCTTGTTCTCTCATTGCTGACGTATACCTCATCTTGGTTCGGGCCATGACACAAACGGTCATAACATAAATATCATTCATCAAATTTAAGTCTAAAAAGGACACTAATTTCTATATCTCAACAGACAATGCATGATAAGTTATATTTCATGTCTTACATTCTATATATATAGAATTATTATAAACAAAACACATGATAAATTCTATTTCATATATTACATTTTATATTCATAGAATTATTATAAGGATACACACGTGATAAGTTCTATTTCACGTCTAACATTCTATATTCATAGAATTATTATATGCCTCTTAAACACTTACTGACTTGAGCGTCGGAGTGTCTTTTGTAGGTATCCACCCCCTTGTTCTCTCATTGCTGACGTATACCTCATCTTGACGGAGAGCTTACACGTATTCACCGGCGGACGAGTTATACACCGGCCAATCTTAGCAAGAACAATTGGCGTTGTCTGTGGGGACGAGTAAAATAATTCCTACGCCCCTCAAGTTCATAAAACTTGAATTACATTCATATTTTTGAACTAATTTCAACAATCTTGTTTAAGATTTTATTTAATACTTTTTATAAAATTTTAATCTATCGTAATTTTTTATAAAGTATGCACTTTATACATTCGGATTACTTCACTTTTACATATCATAATATTTCACATATCATAATCGATCAATGAATCAATCTGAGAATAAACTCGGTTTTCAACCAATCCGAGAACAAACTCGGCTTTTAACCAATCCGAAAACAAATTCGACTTTCAATCAATTTAAGAAAAAAAAAACTCGGTTTTCAATCAACTCGAGTACAAACTCGCCTATCAATTTTGCTAACTTTTTCAAAGATGTCTACTTACACAAGTAAAATTATATATTTTATTCACACATATTTTTGCATTTATATTTTGTGTAACTAATGCTTACTGATTTATTAGTTATATTTAAACCTCAATATATGTTCTATACAATAATAACATATAACAAGTATGTCAATTAAATTTTTATTTTATTTTGTACTATATTTTTATTACTTAATGATTTCATTTATACAATTAAATGACAGTAATGATGAGTTCAAATCTTAAAATTAGATTCCATAAAAAATTAATTGTATATAACTATTATATTATTCACTTTATACTATTAAATTTTATGTTACTATTTAATGCAAAAAGTTAAGCAAAAAATAGTTACAAACATGCAAATTTGTTATTTTTGCACAAGGAATATACTTCATAGTTAAACAAAATTTATTATATCATTAAATGATTAATTATTTTATTGCTTTATTAACAAGTTAATACAGATTCTACGAAATAAATTTCAAATATTAACTAATAAAATTAAATAATTCACATTTGACATGTATGACATTCATATATGTTGTCTTCTTCTCTACAATTATCAACTTTCAAGGTATATTTTTCTACTTTAAACTCTTTTACTTTTACAATATATATTATTAATATATGTTGCGACTTTGTACATATTCATTTTCTCAATTTATCTTATTCGTGTCAGACCTTCACTATAAATTGTAAATATTCAATAACTAAATGTTTTGAGCAAGAAATTTCAATAAGCTATTGTGGGCCAGAAAAATTTTTAAGACAATTAACTATTATATCCTCGGATCATACAATCGATTCCGTCAATGGATATCTATTTCTGAACTTTTCAGTTCACATACAATCAAATGCTAAAATTATTCTTAAGCGGAAAAGTATCCCCCACACAACTATCTTGATTGAATGACTCTTATCACTCAATTATTTTTGGAATAAGTGCTGACATAATAACCCTACTAAGCTTGGGGGCTCACCATATCATTATTCACTTATCTTTTAACCGAGTTATAACTCATTTTATTTTCTAAGTTTAGCTTGGATCATATGATCAGCAGACAAACCTTGGGGGCTGTGATCCGTCAACTTATAACTCGGTCTTTATTGTGCATTATGAATTATAACTCGGCATTAACTATCATTCATTCTTTGTTTGTAACCGACACCTTCATTACCGACTTAATGACCATCATTTCCATCTTAATGACCAAACGGTCATAACATAAATATCATTAATCAAATTTATGCCTATAAAGGGCACCAATTTCTATATCTCAACAGACAATGCATGATAAGTTATATTTCATATCTTACATTCTATATTCATAGAATTATTATAAACAAAAAACATGATAAATTCTATTTCATATCTTACATTCTATATTCATAGAATTATTATAAGGGCACACACGTGATAAGCTCTATTTCACGTCTAACATTCTATATTCATAGAATTATTATATGCCTCTTAAACACTTACTGACTTGAGTGTCGGAGTGTCTTTTACAAGTACCCACCCCGTTGTTCTCTCATTGCCGATGTATACCTCATCTTGACGGAGAGCTTACAAGTATCCACCGGCGGACGAGTTATACACCGGCCAATCTCAGCAAGAACAGAATCGATGTCTTCAAAATACTAGCAGCAATACTTGGAGGGAACGAACTTTCTATTAATTGTTGATTCCATCTTCTCCCTTCTAAAAACAGGTCTTTTACCCAATATAGATTTGGGTTGTGGTTGTTTGGCAAATTAATTGTGAATGGATATAAAGATTGCAACCATGGGTAAGTAAAAAATACATACACTGTCCCCAGATCCTATCTTCCACCTCAGTCCCTTTTTTATTACTGTTCTTTCTTCTCAATAGACTCTGCCAACCCCAAAAAGTTTGGTTTTCTTTATCTGCATTCATCAAAGAAGAGTAGCGGAAGTACTTGCCTTTCAACTTTGCCAGGAGAGATTGAGGTCTGATAACTATGCGCCAACACTGTTTTCCCAGTAATGCCAAGATTTGTGCTCTCAACTCTTTAAATCCAAGCCCTCCTTCACTTTTCAGTCTTGTCATAGTTGCCCAGCTTATCCAAGCCATTTTTCTCTCATCCCCCCTTTGACCCAACCAGAATTGAGTGAGTATTCTGTGAACATCATTCAACAAAGTATTCGGGAGTTCAAAAAGGGAAAGCCAAGAGGGTATGCCTCGGGAATGATGAGTTTGCTCCTGTGATGGTAGAGGGTGCCAGTGATGCAATGGCACCCATGGCGTCTGATGCGGAATTCACTCCCCATATAAAATATTGAATCTGTTCTTTTGGCAAGCGCACCAAAAATATTGTCAAGTAATAACCCACTAGGAGTGGGTCGAATCCACAAAGATTGGTAGATTTGAGCAATTTTAATTAATGGGTGAATTAGTCAAGTTGAGCAATATAGATTGTGATTACAGAATTTTAAGTGAACAGAAATTTAAATGACTCAAAAGTAAAGAGAGGCAGTAAAGTGCAGAAAAGTAAATGGCAAGAATATAAAGTGCTGGAATGTAAATGACTGAATTATAAATGGGAATGGGGAATGACAGAATGTAAAGAAAGCTATAAAGAATATGGAAGATAAGAATAGGGGAAATTCATTGGGATTAGGAGATGTTACTCTCTTTGGATTAAATCCAGCTTATCTTATCTTCAATCATGCAACTCATTGACCTCTTGGCAATCATGATTGATTGAACCCCAATCCCTTGGTGATTCAATCTCTCAAATCTTGATAATCAGCCAATTCTTTTATCTAATTGCTCATGAAGAGAGATATGCTTAGTCCTTGATTATACCACACATCCTCATAAATCCAAATAGTGGGTGGATTATATGTCACTATATCCAATCCTAAAACCCAGATCTACTCAATTGTGAAAAGGAATTTCAAGCATGATTTCATGTTTCCTTTTCCAAGGTTCCCATGAAACCCATTTTGTGTTCAACCTCTTTCCCAAGATGATTGAACACTAGTATGAAGAACGAAATTTCTTCTAGCAAATCAAAGAGAAGATGAAGAGAAGAAGGAATTCACTATCATTAATCCATCAAGTACAACAGAGCTCTCTCTCCCAATGAGAGGGAGTTTAGCTACTCATAACTTAGAGAAAAGTACAAAAGATGGAAGAGATGATGTTAAGTGTAAAAGTAAAACTAAAACTTGCCAATCCAAAAGCTAACTTTCCAACCCCCTTTTCAGTACTTCTAGGGGTTATTTATACTACTCCTATTACTAGAATTAAGAAAATACAAAAGAAAAAAGAAAATTACAACTAGAGGGGAAAAAGAGAACTCATAAAATGTGACACTTTAAGCTTGGCGTGTAGCTGGCGTTTGAGTGGCGTGCCACGCCTAGCCACTAAGTTTGGCTTGGCACGCCATGCCCAGCTCCTCAAGTGGCACGCCCCTTGCATCAACCTCCCTGGCGTGCCACGCCTTCGAACCCAAGTGGCATGCCGAGGGTCTTCTCAATATTGGTTAGCCTGGCGTGCCACGCCTTCAAGCCCAAGTGGCACGCCCAGGATTTTTCTTCTTGCTCATCTCCTCTGGAAATTTGAACTGTCGTAGCATGCCTAGGGTCTGGCGTGCCACGCCCATCGTGTGCTTCATCTTCCTCTTTGGAAAACATCACTGGCGTGCCACGCCATAGTGCTGGTGTGCCACGCCCAAGTATTGTATGCATGGTTCCTTGTTCCAGTGACCGACGTGCCACGCTCAGCATTCAAGTGGCACGCCCAGTCTTCTTCTTCTTTGTTTGCTGAAGCTGGCGTGCCACGCCTCTGATATCAAGTGGCACGCCCAAGTCAAAGATTATAACTGGTGTGCCACGCCTTCGATACCAAGTGGCACGCCCAAGTGTTTGGACTTTCACCTCCTCCTTTGAAAACTTGTACTGGCGTGCCACGCCTTGGTGTTCAAGTGGCACGCCCATGTTGGTATGACTCCTTCAAGCCTGGCGTGCCACGCCTAGGTCCTCAAGTGGCATGCCCAGTGTGTGTCCCCTTCTGGATTAGTGAACTGGCGTGCCACGCCCACAAGTTCAAGTGCCACGCCCATGGTGTAAGATGGGTGGTGTACGAAATTGTAATTCACACTTTTCACAACTCCGCACAACTAACCAGTAAGTGCACTGGGTTGTCCAAGTAATAAACCTTACGTGAGTAAGGGTTGATCCCACGGAGATTGTCGGCTTGAAGCAAGCTATGGTCATCTTGTAAATCTCAGTCAGGCGGATTCAAATGGTTATGAGGTTTTGATAATTAAAAGATAAATAAAACATAAAATAAGATAAAGTTACTTGTGTAATTCATTGGTGGGAATTTCAAATAAGCATCTAGAGATGCTTTGTTACTTCTGAACATCTGCTTTCCTATTGCCTTCTTCCAACCGTACGTGCTCCCTTCCATGGCAAGCTGTAGGATCCTCTGAGTGAAAATGGTCCTCTACGGTTTCTGCACGGCTAATCAACTGTCAGATTTCTCGTCTCGGATGAAAAATACCAGGTACAGCTACTGCATGGCTAATCATCTGTTGATTCCCGCTAGCGTCGGAATAGGATCCATTGATTCTTTTGCACACTGTCACTGCGCCCAACATTCGCAGGTTTGAAGCTCGTCATAGTCATCCCTTCCCAGATCCTACTCGGAATACCACAGACAAGGTTTAGACTTTCCGGATCCCAGGAATGGCTGCCAATTGGTTCTAGCCTATACCACGAAGATACTAATCTCACAGACTCGGTCGGTGTATTAGATATCCAAGAGAATATACTCCAGCTGTTGTCCAATGAATACGTTGAACATCATGTAGACCGCTTTGTGGTTGTCAGGCACGCGGATCTTGGCTAAGCAAGTAACGAAGATTGGGTGATTGTCACGGGTCACCCCCTCATTCTGACTTAACTGAATTAAGTACGAGAGTATATCTTGGAGAAGAAGTAGGCGTGAATTGAAAAAAAATAATAGTACTTGCATTAATTCATGAAGAACAGCAGAGCTCCACACTTTAATCTATGGGGTGTAGAAACTCCACCGTAGAAAATACATAAGTGAAAGAGGTCTGGGAATGGCCGAATGGCCAGCCTCCAAAACGTAACATAAGATGATCTCTCAAGTTCTAAGGACTAAACATCCAGAGATGATAAAGTCTCTGAATACAATAGTAAAAAGTACTATTTATAGTAAACTAGTTACTAGGGTTTACAGAAAATGAGTAACTAAGTGCAGATAGTGCAGAAATCCACTTCTGGGGCCCACTTGGTGTGTGATTAGACTGAGCATTGAAGCTTTCACATGCATAGGCTGTTCCTGGAGTTAAACGCCAGCTTGGGTGTCAGTTTGGGCGTTTAACTCCAATTCTGGTGCTAGTTTGGGCGTTTTACGCAATGAAGTTTTAGGTTGGCTTTGGACGCCAGTTTGGGCCATCAAATCTCAGGCAAAGTATGGATTATTATATATTGCTAGAAAGCCCAGGATGTCTACTTTCCAACTCAATTGAGAGCGCGCCAATTAGGCTTCTGTAACTCCAGAAAATCCACGTCGAGTGCAGGAGGGTCAGAATCCAACAGCACCTGCAGTCCTTTTTCAGTCTCTGAATCAGATTTTTGCTCAGGTCCCTCAATTTCAGCCATAAAATATCTGAAATCACAGAAAAATACACAAACTCATAGTAAAATCCAGAAATATGATTTTTGAACAAAAACTAATAAAAATATAATAAAAAGTAACTAAAACATGCTAAAAACTATGTAAAAATAATGCCAAAAGGGTATAAATTATCCGCTCATCACAACACCAAACTTAAATTGTTGCTTGTCCCCAAGCAATTAAAAACAAAATAGAATAAAAAGAAGAGAAAATACAATAAATTCCAAACTTACCAATGAACTTAGTTCCAATTAGATGAGCGGGGCTAGTAGCTTTTTGCCTCTGAACAGTTTTGGCATCTCACTTTATCCTTTGAAGTTCAGAATGATTGGCATCCATAGGAACTTAGAATTCAGATAGTGTAATTGATTCTCTTAGTTCAGTATGTTGATTCTTGAACACAGCTACTTTATAAGTCTTGGCTGTGACCCTAAGCATTTTGTTTTCCAGTATTACCACCGGATATATAAATGCCACAGACACATAACTGGGTGAACCTTTTCAGATTGTGACTCAGCTTTGCTAGAGTCCCCAGTTAGAGGTGCCGAGAGCTCTTAAGCACACTCTTTTTACTTTGGACCACGACTTTAACCGCTCAGTCTCAAGCTTTTCACTTGACACCTTCACGCCACAAGCACATGGTTAGGGACAGCTTGATTTAGCCGCTTAGGCCAGGATTTTATTCCTTTGGGCCCTCCTATCCATTAATGCTCAAAGCCTTAGATCCTTTTTACCCTTGCCTTTTAGTTTAAAGGGATATTGGCTTTTTCTGCTTGCTTTTTCTTTTTCTTTCTTTTTTTTTCTTTATTTTTTTCGCCTTTTTTTTTTCGCAAGCCTTGCTTTTTCACTGCTTTTTCTTGCTTCAAGAATCAATTTTATGATTTTTCAGATTATCAATAACATTTTTCTTTTTTCATTATTCTTTCAAGAGCAAACAATTTTAACATTCATAAACAACAATATAAAAAATATGCACTGTTCAAGCATTCATTCAGAAAACAAAAAGTATTGCCACCACATCAAAATAATTAAACTAATTTCATGATAGAATTCGAAATCATGCATTTCTTGTTCTTTTGTAAATAAAAATATTTTTCATTTAAGAAAGGTGAAAGATTCATATGACATTCATAGCTTTAAGACACAGACACTAGACACTAATGATCATGTAATGAAGACAAAAACATAGACAAAACATAAAGTAGAGATTTCAAAAAACAGAAAAATAAGAACAAGGAAATTAAAGAACGGGTCCACCTTAGTGATGGCGGCTAGTTCTTCCTCTTGAAGATCTTATTGAGTGCTTGAGCTCCTCTATGTCTCTTCCTTGCCTTTGTTGCTCCTTCCTCATGGCCTTTTGGTCCTCTCTAATTTCATTGAGGATAATGGAGTGCTCTTGTTGAGGTCCATGAGTGGGCTCTCTTGTTTGCTCCATCCTCTTACTAGTGATGGGCTTTTGAGATGAATCTCTCCATCTCCCATGACTCGGAGTTGGAAGCAACTGCCTTCCCTTTCCTCTTCCTAGAGGTTTCTCCGGCCTTAGATGCCATTAATAGTTATGGAAAAATAAAAAGCAGAGCTTTTTCTACACCAAACTTAAAAGGTTTGCTCGTCCTTGAGCAAAAGAAGATAGAAAGGAGTAGAAGAAGAAGAAATAAAGGAGATGGAGAGTAGTAGTAGTTTCGGCCTCGGGGGGAAGAATTGTTTGTGATGTGTGAAATTGAAGGTAGTGAGAAGGGGTATTTATAGGGTAGGAGAGAGATGGAATTCGGTTATGAAGGGGTGGGTTTGGGAGGGAAATGGTTTAAATTTGAATGGTGAGGTAGGTGGAGGTTTATGATGGATGGATGTGAGTGGTGAAGAGAATATGAGGAAGAGGGTAGGATTTGATAGGTCAAGGGTATTTGGGGAAGAGTGTTATAGAAAGGTGTGAAGATGAGAGAAGAAGAGGTGGGGTAGGTAGGGATCCTGTGGCGTCCACAGATCCTGAGGTGTCAAGGAATTCTACTCCCTGCACCAATCTGGCATTCAAACGCCCTCTGTGTGCCAATTCTGGCGTTAAAGGCCAGCTCTGCTACCTTTCCTGGCGTTAAACGCCAGTCTGCTGCCCCTTTCTGGCGTTTAATGCCAGCCATACACCCTTTTCTGGCGTTAAACGCCAATCTGTCTGCGATTTTTGGTGTTTAGCGCCAGCTAGATGCCAGACACCCTTTTCTGGCGTTAAACGCCCAGAATGCTGCCCATTCTGGCGTTTAACGCCCAGAATGCTGCCAGGCTGGGCGTTAAACGCCCATTCTGCTATCCTTACTGGTGTTTAAACGCCAGTAAGTCTGTCCTCCAGGGTGTGCTATTTTTTATTTTTGCTTTAATTCTGCAGCTGTTTTTATGACTTCACATGATCATCAACCTAAAGAAAACATAAAAAGACAATGGAATATAAATAAATATAATTAAATAACATTGGGTTGCCTCCCAACAAGCGCTTCTTTAATGTCAATAGCTTGACAGGGAGCTCTTAGAGAGCTTTACAGAGACTCAGAGTTTGATGGCCTTCCAACACCAAACTTAGAAGTTGAGTGTGGGGGCTCTGTGAGAGAAACTTTTCATGCTTCCTCTCTATGGTTTCAGAAAAAGATCCTTGAGCCTTAAACACAAGGTAGTCCTCATTCAATTGAAGGACTAACTCTCCTCTGTCTACATCAATCACAGCTCTTGTTGTGGCTAGGAAGAGTCTTCCAAGGATAATGGATTCATCTTCATCCTTCCCAGTGTCTAGGATTATGAAATCAGCAGGGATGTATAGGCCTTCAACCTTCACTAAGACATCCTCTACAATTCCATAAGCCTGTTTCCTTGATTTGTCTGCCAATTCTAATGAGAATTTAGCAGCTTGTACCTCAAAGATCCCTAGTTTCTCTATTACAGAGAGTGGCATGAGGTTTATACCTTACCCCAGGTCACACAGAGCCTTCTTAAAGGTCATGGTGCCTATGGTACAAGGTATTAGGAACTTTCCGGGATCTGGTTTCTTCTGAGGTAATTTCTGTTGAACCAAGGCATTCAGTTCATTGATGAGCAATGGAGGTTCATCCTCCTAAGTCTCATTACCAAATAATTTGGCATTTAGCTTCATGATTGCTTCTAGATACTGAGCAACTTGCTCTTCAATAATATCTTCATCCCCTTCAGAGGAAGAGTACTCATCAGAGCTCATAAATGGCAACAGTAAGTTCAGTGGAATCTCTATGGTCTCTATATGAGCCTCAGATTCCTTTGGTTCCTCATTGGGAAACTCTTTAGTGGCCAGTGGACGTCCATTGAGGTCTTCCTCATTAGAAATCACTGCCTTTTGACTCTCTCCAGGTTCGACCGTGTGGGGTATATTGATAGCATTGCACTCTCTTTTTGGATTCTCTTCTGTATTGCTTGGGAGAGTATTAGGAGGAATTTCAGTAACTCTTTTACTCAGCTGACCCACTTGTGCCTCCAAATTTCTGATGGAGGACCTTGTTTCAGTCATGAAAGTGAGAGTGGTCTTAGATAGATCAGAGACTATGGTTGCTAAGTCAGAGAGGCTCTGCTTAGAATTCTCTGTCTATTGCTCAAAAGATGATGGAAAAGACTTGCTATTGCCAAACCTGTTTCTCCCACCATTATTATTATTAGAGCCTTGTTGAGGTTTCTGTTGGTCCTTCCATGAGAAACTAGGATGATTCCTCCATGAAGGATTATAAGTGTTTCCATAGGATTCTCCCATGTAATTCACCTCTTCCATTGCAGGATTCTCAGGGTCATAAGCTTCTCCTTCAGGGGAGGCTTCTTTAGTACTACCTGATGCAGCTTGCATTTCAGTCAGACTCTGAGAAATAATATTGACTTGCTGAGTCAATATTTTATTCTGAGCTAATATGGCATTCAGAGTATCAATCTCAAGAACTCCTTTCTTCTGAGTTGTCCCATTATTCATAGGATTTCTTTCAGAAGTATACATGAACTGGTTATTTGCAACCATTTCAATGAGTTCCTGGGCTTCTGCAGGCATTTTCTTCAGATGAAGAGATCTACTAGCAGAGTGATCCAATGACATCTTGGACAATTCAGACAGACCATCATAGAATATACATAAGATGCTCCATTCTGAAAGCATGTTAGAAGGACACCTTCTGATCAATTGCTTGTATCTTTCCCAAGCTTCATAGAGGGATTCACCTTCCTTCTGTCTGAAGGTTTAGACTTCCACTCTAAGCTTGCTCAACTTTTGAGGTGGAAAGAATTTGGCCAAGAAGGCATTGACCAAATTTTTCCAAGAGTTCAGGCTCTCTTCAGGTTGTGAGTCCAACCATATCCTAGCTCTGTCTCTTACAGCAAAGGGGAAAAGCATAAGTCTATAGACCTCAGGATTAACCCCATTGGTCTTAACAGTGTCACAGATCTGCAAGAATTCAGCTAAGAACTGATGAGGATCTTCCAATGGAAGTCCATGAAACTTGAAATTCTGCTGTATTAGAGAAACTAATTGAGGCTTAAGCTCAAAGTTGTTTGCTCCAATTACAGGAATTGAGATGCTTCTTCCATAGAAGTCAGAAGTTAGTGTAGTAAAGTCACCAAGTACCTTCCTTGCATCTCCACCATTGTTGTTATTTTTGGCTGCCATCTCTACTTCTTTTTTGAAAATTTCTGTAAGGTCCTCTCCAGAGTGTTGTGCTTTAGCTTCTCTTAGCTTCCTCTTCAGAGTCCTTTCAGGTTTAGGATCAGCTTCAACAAGAATGTTCTTATCCTTATTCCTGTTCATATGAAAAAGAAGAGAACAGAAAAGAAGAGGAATCCTCTATGTCACAGTATAGAGATTCCTTTATATGAGTAGAAGAATGGAAGAATAGTGTTAGTAAATAAATAAAATAACTAGAAAGAGATGAGAGAGAAGGATTATTCGAATATTAATTAAAATAAAATAAAAAATATTTTTGTTTTATTTTAATTATTAGTTAGAATTCGAAATTTAAGAAAAGAAATAAAGGCAAATTGAAAACTAAATAGATTAATTAATTAAAAAGATTTTTGAAAAAGTGGTTAGTGGTTTTCGAAAATTAGAGAGAGAAAAATAGTTAGGTGGTTTTGAAAAAGATAAGAAATAGTAAGCTTTTTAAAATTAAACAAAAATTCAAGTAGTTAATTGAAAAAGATTTGAAAATAAATTTTGGAAAGATAAGAAGTTAGAAAAAGATTTTGAAATTAAATTTTGAAAAAATACATGATTGAAATTTATTTTGAAAAAGATTTGAAAAAGAAATTTAAAAAGATTTGATTTTGAAAATTAAAGTTCATGACTTGACTAACAAGAAACTAAAAGATATGATTCTAGAATTTAAAGATTGAATATTTCTTAACAGGAAAGTAACAAACTTGAAATTTTTGAATCAAAACATTAAATGTTAGCAATAATTTCGAACATTATGAAATAAAATTAAGAAAAAGATTTTTGAAAATTTTAATTTGAAGAATTTTCGAAAAACAGGAAAGAAAAATGAAAAAGATTTGATTTTTGAAAAATATTTGAAAAGATAGAGTTTTTAAATTGAAATTTTGGTTTGACTAACAAGACACAACTAAATTTTAAAATTTTTTGACTAAGTCAACCCAAAATTTCGAAATTTATGAGTGAAACAAGGGAAAGATATTATTTTTTATTTTTGAATTAATAAAGAGATATTATTTTGTTGTTTTTCTCTCTCTTCATTAAATAACAAAATTGAAACAAAACATAAAAATTTAAAATCAAAACAAATAATACATACAAGAACACTTTGAATGTCAAGATGAACACAAAGAACACTTTAAAGATCATGATGAACATTAAGAACATATTTTTGAAAATTTTTAGGAAAAGAAACACATGCAAGACACCAAACTTAGAAATTTTTAATGTTTAGACACTATGAATTCAAAAATGCTTATGAAAAACAACAAAAAGCACAAAACAAGAAAATCACAAGATTAAACAAAGAAAATCATCAAGAACAACTTGAAGATCAAAGAAGAGCACAATGCATATATTTTCGAAAATTCAAGAAAAATTAAAAACATGCAATTGACACCAAACTTAAAATTTGACACAAGACTCTAACAAGAAACACAAAATTTTTTAGTTTTATGATTTTATTAATTTTTTTTGTATTTTTCGAAAATTATTTTGGAAAAAGAACATAAAGAAATTCAAAATTTTTAATAAGAATTCCAGGATTCGTACAATGTTAGTCTAAAGTTTCGGTCCAAAAGAATTAGACATGGCCAAGTGGCCAGCCAAGCTTTAGCATATCAATTACAGACATGTCCTTTCTACAATGGAAAGTGGAAACCTTGGTCCAAAAGATTAGACATGGCTTAACAGCCAGCCAGGTTTCAACATATCTCATAAAACTCTAGAATTCATTCTTAAAAATTCTGAAGAACACAAATTTTTTTTCTGAAAACTTTTTTATTATTTATTTAATTTTTTTTCGAAAATAAGAATAAAAAGCTTAAACATAAAATAAAATTACCCAATCTAAGCAACAAGATGAACCGTCAGTTGTCCAAACTCGAACAATCCCCGGCAACGGCGACAAAAATTTGGTGTACGAAATTGTGATTCACACTTTTCACAACTCCGCACAAATAACCAGCAAGTGCACTGGGTCGTCCAAGTAATAAACCTTACGTGAGTAAGGGTCGATCCCATGGAGATTGTCGGCTTGAAACAAGCTATGGTCATCTTGTAAATCTCAGTCAAGCAGATTCAAATGGTTATGAGGTTTTGATAATTAAAAGATAAATAAAACAAAAAATAAGATAAAGTTACTTGTGTAATTCATTGGTGGGAATTTCAGATAAGCGTCTGGAGATGCTTTGTTGCTTCTGAACCTCTACTTTCCTATTGCCTTCTTCCAACCATGCGTGCTCCTTTCCATGGCAAGATGTAGGATCCTCTCAATGAAAATGGTCCTCTATAGTTTCTGCACGGCTAATCAACTGTCGGATTTTCTCGTCTCAGATGAAAAATACCAGGTACAGCTACCGCATGGCTAATCATCTGTCGGTTTCCGCTAGCGTCGGAATAGGATCCATTGATCCTTTTGCACACTGTCATTGCGCCCAACATTCGTAGGTTTGAAGCTCGTCACAGTCATCCCTTCTCAGATCCTACTTGGAATACCACAGACAAGGTTTAGACTTTCCGGATCCCAGGAATGGCTGCCAATTGGTTCTAGCCAATACCATGAAGATACTAATCTCACGGACTCGGTCCATGTATTAGATATCCAAGAGAATATACTCCAGGTGTCGTCCAATGACTACGTTGAACATCATGTAGACCGCTTTGTGGTTGTTAGGCACGCGGATCTTGGCTAAGCGAGTAACGAAGATTGGGTGATTGTCACGGGTCACCCCCTCATTCTGAGTTAATTGAATTAAGCACGAGAGTATATCTTGAAGAAGAAGTAGGCGTGAATTGAAAGAAAACTAATAGTACTTGCATTAATTCATAAAGAACAGCAGAGCTCCACACCTTAATCTATGGGGTGTAGAAACTCCACCGTAGAAAATATATAAGTGAAAGAGGTCTAGGCATGGCCAAATGGCAAGCCTCCAAAACGTAACACAAGATGATCTCTCAAGTTCTAAGGACTAAACGTCCAGAGATGATAAAGTCTCTGAATACAATAGTAAAAAGTGCTATTTATACTAAACTAGTTACTAGGGTTTACAGAAAATGAGTAACTAAGTGCAGATAGTGAAGAAATCCACTTTCATGGCCCACTTGGTGTGTGCTTGGGCTGAGCATTGAAGCTTTCATGTGCATAGGCTGTTCCTGGAGTTAAACACCAGCTTGGGTGCCAGTTTGGGCATTTAACTCCAATTCTAGTGCCAGTTTCGACGTTTTACGCCAGGAAGTTTTAGGCTGGCTTTGGACGCCAGTTTGGGCCATCAAATCTCAGGCAAAATATAGACTATTATATATTGATGGAAAGCCCAGGATGTCTACTTTCCAACACAATTGAGAGCGCACCAATTGAGCTTCTATAGCTCCAGAAAATCCACTTCGAGTGCAGGAGGGTCAGAATCCAACAGCACTTGCAGTCCTTTTTCAGCCTCTGAATCAGATTTTTGCTCAGGTCCCTCAATTTTAGCCAGAAAATACCTGAAATCATAGAAAAATATACAAACTCATAGTAAAGTCTAAAAATTTTATTTTTGAACAAAAACTAATAAAACTATAATAAAAAGTAACTAAAACATGCTAAAAACTATGCCAAAAAGGGTATAAATTATCTGCTCATCAATGGGGTTGGCGTGCGACGCCCAACCTGGCGTGCCACGCCCTCTTTGTGGCATTCAATCTTGCTCTCTAAAAATTGTAACTGGCATACCACGCCTGACTTCTGGCGTGCCACACCCTTGTTAAAGCTCTAAGAACCCCTTTCTGGAAAATATAACTAGCGTGCTACGCCTGGCCCCTGGCGTGCCACACCCTTGTTAAGGCTTCAAGGACTCTTCTCTGAAAAATGCAAATGGCGTGCCACGCCCTTATGCTGGCATGCCACGCTGATGAATCCATATTATTTTGGTTAGAATTGGATGAATTTTCATCATATAAACTTGCACTTATTCCCTTTAATAGCATGCTTTTGAACTTTCCTTCCAAATTGCGCTTGATTATGAAAATGTGCTCTTTTGTGCTTAATTTAATCTATTTTGTTCTGTTTGTCTTCCATTCGATGCCTTGACGTTGTTTGTGAGTGATTCCAGGTGTATAAGGTAGGAATGGGTTGGAGAAAATGGAAGAAGAGCATGCAAAATGGAGGAAACATGAAGAATCAAAGGAGATGAGCTCAGAGATGTGTGTGTGCACGGCTGCCTGTGCGTACGCACAGCTGCCCAGTCAGAGCGCATAGATTGCTTCGAGCGCGTCACGCGTCCATTCAAGCATCGCCTAGTGTGCGTGCGCACGACTACTTGTGCGTACGCACAGGACTGGATTTCTCGCAAGGTGTGCGGACGCACGCATCTGTGCATCCGCACAGGTGTCCGCACATGACTTCATTAAAATGGCACGTGACTCGCGATTTGGGGGCTTTGGAGGCCCATTTCTGAAGTCTTCTAGCTCATATTGGAGGGGAAATGAGGGACATAAGATAGCATATCATTAGTATAGTTTTAAGAGTAGTAGTAGGAAGCTTTAGTTAGTTTTTTTCTAAGTTTTTCATCATCTCTATTAGGGTTTATATTAGGGTTTTACATTCAAGTGCCATTTCCATTTTTGATCTTGGATTTTGCTAGCTTTCATTGTAAGTATTCTCTTGTTATTACTCTTTATAGTTACATTGTCATTACTCTTTTTTTTAATTCAAGTTATAGTTCAATTTTGCTTCTTTCTTACAATTTTAATTTTTTGTTGATGAATTTGATGTTTGATGTTTGTTTCATACTTTTTTGTGTTATTCTTGTTGATTGAGATCAATTGTTGCTTTTAGTTTCAAGCATTTTCTCATTTTCTCCATGTTTAAGGTTTTTCCCCACCAAGTGTTTGACAAAATGTCAAACATGGTTTTAGGCTAAATTTTTTGTTCTTGGCTTGGGTAAAGTGAGCAATCGGGTTTCTAGAGTTGGAATGTCCAACATTTAGTTTCAATTCTTGGATTGTTAATTGTTCTTGTTCCCACTAATGCTAATTTGTTGCTAAGCCAATTAGCAAGCAATTTAGGATTTGTGGGTTGGGAACACTTATGCTCATTTAACTTACCTTCCGATGTGAGGGTTGATCAAGTGAGATTAATCTATCATAAATGTCATAGTTGTGGTTCCAACAAGGAAAGGACCCTTAGCTCACTCCAAGCCAAGACTCTTTTTGATGCTTTTAATCTTTAATATACTTCTATGTTGATCTCTTTTATACTTGTTTATATTACATAGTCGGTTCTTTAATTTCTTCATTAGTTCAATCATTACAATTTTGCATGTTCTTTTATTGCTTTATATGTACATTTCTTCATTGACAACCCCTTGATCACTACAACTGGATTTGCACACTCATTATTCTAAAAGTACTCCTTGGGAGACGACTCGGGAGTCAAATACTCTCGGTTTTGAATTAGTTTTGAATTGTGACACATCTTGTGAGTTTCTAATTTGATCGGTGGCCAACTTGTTGGGTTAGGACTATAGTTACAACGCTAATTCCATTTTTGGATAATCGAGTTCCTAACCTATATGCGATTTGGCCATTGTCACACGCCCATACAATTTCATGGCGTTTGTTCCAAGTGGCACGCCTAGCTTCACACGCTCAGCTTTATTTGTTGTTTCCTTCTCTTTTTGTTGCTCTTTTCACCTGAAATTCAACACAAACCCATTTTAAAGCAATGTACCATAATATTTATCATTTGGTTCATGAAATTACATTGATTTAATGAGATTATGCTCTTTTTATGGTCCTTTTAGATAAGAAAAAGAGGTAGATGATGCAAGTCATCAGCGTCATGAGGATTTTAATGTGGAACTGTCGAGTTTGGAGAGACCCCTGACGGTCCACAATCTCAAAAGGATTTGTCAATCCCAATCCCGGTTGGTGGAACAAAAACTCAGGTTATGCAGGTACAAAGATTGGAGGATTGTGGACCCAGTTGGATTAGCTGGAGGTACCATATTGGCTTAGAAAGAACATATTCAAGTCCAGATAATTCTGTAGGGTGACTTCTTTCAAGCAGTGATGATAAAAGATGAGATAAGGAGGGTGGAATGGGGGCTCATAGGGGTTCATCTTAGCACTAATGAGTCCAATAGACTATCCCAATTTCAGCAACTATTGCATATTTAGAGCAATTTAGAGGTAATATGGTGCTATTTGGGGACTTCAATGCTATATAGTGCTAAGATGAGAAGTGGGTGGATGCTTCATTGATGATAATTTTCTTATAGATCTTAGGATGATTGATCAACCCTTTACTTGGTTCAACGGGAGAAAGGGGGATTGGCTTATACGGGAGAGGTTGGATAGGTTCTTGGCAAGTAATCAATGGTGTGAACATTACCAAGGAGCTATGGTAAGAAAGCTCTTAGAGAATCTGATCACTCTCCTCTCTTACTTTACACTGACTCAGTCAATTGGAAAATTAAGAGACGATTCAGATTTCAAGAAATGTGGTGTGCAAGGGATGAACTTAGAATATTAATTGAGGAGGCATGGCTTACAGAGGTATATGGTTTCCCGATGTTTATCCTAGCCCAAAAACTTAAGGTATGTAGGCATAAGTTCTTTACCTAAAAGACTTAGACTAATAATAACTCTAAAAAGGAAATAGATGATTTGGTGACGTAATTGGAGGAAGTGAGAGGAGAAGGCACACATGGAGGTTTTGAGGTGATTAAAATTGAAAAGAAGCTGGAAGATGTTTATGCTAAAGAGGAGTCTTATTGGAAGGAAAAATCCAGGTGCAAATGGTTGAAGGAAGGGCATCGTAACACGAATTTTCTCACTAGAAATTTCATGCTAGAAATCGGAGAAATAAAATCTGAGGACTAGTAAGAGAGGACAGTGTTCTTACTTCCACCCCTGAGGGCATTGCAAATGTAGGTGAAAACTACTTCAGAAATATATTTACTTCAACCAATAAGGAAGATCCATCCCCTTTCTTTAAACACTTTCAGCCCATGGTTATAGCTAGCATGAATCTTAGACTGACAGAAATATTATCCACTAAAGAAACTAAGAGGGTTGCTTTTATTGTATATGCGACTAGTGCTCCGGGTGATGATGGTTTTACGGCAAAATTCTTTCAAGAATACTTGGACATAGTTGGCAGAGATGAGCATAAAGTAGTACGCAGCTTCTTTGGAGGAGGAAAGATATTTGAGAGTTTCAATCACACTTAAATTTGTTTAATCCCAAAGATTCCTGGTGCCAGAGATATGACAGAGGTGAGACCAATTAGTTTATCTACGGTTGTATATAAGATTATCTTAAAGGTGTTGGTTCATAGATTACAAAATTTCATGAATGTGATTATAAGTCCTACCCAAAGTGCCTTCCTAAAAGGAAGATTAATCTCTGATAATATACTAATAGCTCATGAATGAATGTACTATCTAAAAACTAAGAAAAGAGGGATTGATTATGAAATGGCAATGAAGTTAGATATGAGTAAAGTATATGATAGAGTTGAATGGCATTTTTTATAGTTTATGTTGCATAAGATGGGCTTTGATGTTAAATAGATTTCTTGGATAACAAAATTAGTCTCTACTGTTTCTTATTATGTACTTATGGAGGGTCAACCTTATAGTTTTTTTAAGCCAACAAGAGAAATCCGTCAAGGAAACCCCCTTATCACCTTATCTTTTCTGATATGTGTGGAAGGATTATCCTTCATGCTACATGAGGCAGAACAAAACAAGCTTATACAAGAAATTTAGATAAATAAGAGAAGTCCAACAATAAACCACTTACTATTTACAGATGACTCAATCCTTTTTGGTAAGGCATTGCCAGAACATTGCCAGAATATCCTCTCATTGCTCATGAATTATAAAAGTATAAGCAGGCAAAAAGTGAATTTACCTAAATCATCATTTTTCAGTAATAATACTCCACAAGACATCCGGGAACAACTAGCAGCAATTATGAATGTTGATCATATTGAAGTACACGATAAATACCTAGTGTTACCATCGGTGGTCCATCGCTCTAAGAAAACTACCTTCAGTGACATCAAAGAAAAAGTCCAAAAGAAGGTGCAATATTGGAAGAGGAACTTGCGATCCACCGGGGGGATATGTACTGATTAAAGCTGTAGGTGAAGCGGTTCTAATTTGTACGCTATATTTATTCGGACTCTGAACACTCCTTTTCTACTCAGCAAGGTGAACTAGCTCCCCTCCTCCTTTTCTCGCCAACTTCTTCAATTTTTTAACCCCACTAGAGAGTGATATTTCTTCACTATCTCCCTTTTGTGCCTTTGAACTAGTCTCAATTTCTTGAAGAGGATCTCTTACAGCATGTTTTTGTGTCACTTTATTAGGTTAACATTAGGATGCAATTTGATTCCCCTTCACACCGGGCACCAGTGTCAGATTGTTGAGTTTCATTCTCTTTGTTGCTGACTTTGAAATTCTGGCCTGTAAATTGGTCTACTGAACAATCTGGGACTGGTTTCTTCTTCCTTATTTCCCCATTCAGACGTGCTTCATTGCTCTCCCCTTTCCTTGTCTCCTCCCTTCGTTCCACCTTGACTCCAATTTGATTAGCTTTAAACCATTCACCCAGTTTACCCGGCTGATGATGTTGTTGTTTCATATCCTCTATTTGTAAAATCCCTAAAATATCCTTACTCCTTTTTTTCCAAACTAAACCCTAAATATCTCTTAACATGCACACACTGCTGAGAATGAAAGAAAGAAAAAGAGAGAGGGAAAGCAGAGAGGGAGAAGAAAGGAAGAGGGGGAGAAGGAGGATGATGTTGCTGAGGGCCACGCCGCCGTCACTGTCATCGTCGTGGCTGCACGTGGAAGACTGTCACCGTCGCTGAGGGAAGCCTGAGCAGAGAGAAGAGAACGTGCAGAAAAGAAAGAGGCACGATGGATATAGGAGGGAGGTTCCGTCGCCGTCACTGCCGGAGACCTAGCCTCCGCCGTCGAAGCCAGCCTCACAGTCGTCGACGTAGTTGCAGATTTGGAGTTTCAAAGAGAGAGAGGAGTTCGCGGAGAGAGAGAAACGCCAGGGAGGAGGCACTGTCCATTGCTGCGTTGTTCCTGTCGACGTTCGGATGTACCTGAACCAAGCCATCGTCCTTGCAGCTAGAGTTGGTGGTGCTGCTGGAGCTGAACCGTTCTTGTCACTATCCTAGTCCAGCCTTTCTCCTTAATTCTGCTCTAGCTTTCCTGTCCTATTATGCCACCATTTAATCTGCCTTGTCCTTGTTTTAATTCAATTTTAGTTTTGTCATGTTTTAGATTCCCAGAACTATCGCCAACTCCATCTTGTTGCTACTCTGGTCCAAATTTTGTGCTCATTTTCTATTCTACTTCAATCCTCCTCACCTTGAATTTGGCACTCCGAATTTAGTCTCTTTGGTCCCTTAGGACCATGTTGTGAGTAAGCTTTACATTTATAACCGTTAACCTTTTGGTTTATGCTATTTTAAGTTTTTAATTATATTTATAAAATTATTGTTGAAGAATTTTGATTTGATTAAAATAATTGATTTATTATAGTTGGATAATTATTTTTATGAAGCTCGTACCTTAGAAATTTTATATGAGACTATATGTATATGTTTGATAAAGTTTTATATTATTTTAGAATATTTGATTTTACTCAAATACATACTTTTGAAGCATTAAAGTATTTGTTGATCACTCACTTATTTTGAAATTGTAAAATTTGTTTTTGTGATTGAAAAAGTATAGTTAGAAAAGATTTTTGACAAGAAATTATTATCTGATTTGATTTGATTCGATACTTTATATATCTGAAAGATTAAATATTTATTGTAATTGAAACTATATGTTTTGAATTAGTTTGAGAGGCTCATATTAGAAAACCGTAGTTAACAGCGATTATGACGTTAACTTAGATGCATCTAACTCAGACTCTAGCTAGCAGGGGTGTTACTAGCCTAATGTGTAGGCTGCACATTAGATTTGTTATTCTGTTAGGACACACAAAAGGAAAGGGCTACCCATAGAGGTGGAGCCGCCCAAGTGTAAACTTTTGATTTGATTTCTATATGAGAACTCCCTTATTGATTCACTTATTATGATCAATTACTGTTTTCTAATTAAAAATTACTTTAATAATAATATTTATATGGTCTCATGTGGATTGTAAATGTATTGTCTAGTCACTGAGTTACAAAACTCATTCCGTTTTTCTAAGAATATTTTTCAGGAATAAATACTTGAATATGTGAGCTCTCTATTCAAGAATTATGATCTACAATGGATATCTGTTCCTTGTTGAGTTCCTTGACGTTGTATGCTCCGTATGTCACAGGCAGGATCCAACCATTCTTAGTTATTTTAACTTTCGTTAAAAATGTATAACTATTTATTTTAGAACTTGTAAATTATTTAAAATCTTTGTAACTTTCTTATTTAATTTATATTTGAGTCTGATAGGCATGCTAGGGGACTGTCTCCCTGAACGTCGGTCATGGCTCATTTTTGGTCGTGACAAAGTGGTATCAGAGCCTAGGTTTAACTTGTGTAATATGGAGTAAGTGTCCTATGGTAGGGTCACAATTGTATAAATAGAAGCGCGCCTATTTGTACAAATTGTGGCACTATCAGAGGCCTATAGGAATGTCATCCTTGTCCTCTATGTCATTGTTGCCTTTTGATTATTGTGATCATGCGTCCTCTGCCGCTTCTTGCTACTCCTATCCTTTACTTATATCCAATCTTGACTTATCCTTTGGTAGGTTATTTTGAACGCGTTGGTGCAATGGTTTCGGTTTTAACTCTTTATCTTTTAGTTGATTTTACTCTTCCTCGCTTTTGTGAATATTTGCTTTAACCTTCTTCGTCTTCATGTTGTTCTCTATAGTTCTGGATTTCAAGATTTCATTCATGAACTAAAAGATTCAATATTTTTTATGTGAATTAGAATATGATTCTTTTTATACAACTGTATTCGGATTTGTGGATTGTGAATTTGCTTAGCTGATAGTTGAGATGCTTTCTTCTGGATTTCAATAAAACAAATTTATTCTTATGTTGATGATCTTTGAAGCTAACATAATTTTGATTAGGTTTTAATTCTTTCTTTCAAATCAATAATTTTAAAATTTGTTAATTAGTTGCTCAAGAAGAAGGACTATGTGATGAAACATATGAATAGAATGTTATTGTTGTTTGTTTGATTGGTGATTTTCTTTGCTTAAGTGTAGTAAATTATTTGGGTGATCAGTTAGTCGGATCGAAAGTCTTTTCCGATCTTGAAGTTTAGTTATGCTTTTCTAATTTAATGATTTGGTTCCGTTATGGTTCTTTGTTGCTAAACATGGCTTTTCTGTCACGGAACTATTTCCTACTTAATAATTTGAGAGAAAGATTGTGAATGCTTGCCTTTTGGTTGGTGATTATAAAATGAATTTTGCTTTTGACTAAGATTTGAAACCTGAGAATTTTCTTAACCCTTGCTTTTCTGAAAATTTCCTTATGCTCAACTATTGTTCTTATTATCAAAGATTTAGGGAGATTGATTTTCTTGATTTATAGTGCCTTTATGATTCGCCTGTACAAAGGTACATGATTGTACCTTTGTCATTCGCCTGCACGATTGTTTCATCACTCAGTCTGATGCCAGATCGAACAGATTTATTGATCTTACTAAATAGGCTTTGATCACCTGTCATGTGATTACTGCAACCACTATCGAGATACCATATTCATCTTTCTTCTTTCGCTCTTCTTGTGATGATGCATAGAAGGGGCACTTTTCTCCCTCCTTTTCTTCAGAGAAGTTTGCGCGATAATTGATCTTGATCCTACAGTCTTTCTCCATATGCCCAAACCTTTTACATTGCGACACTGTGATTTTTCACGATGCCAACAACCCTTCTCTAGGTAGTTGATTTTCTTGCATATGCCACATGAAGAATATTGTTTCCTATCTTTTATTCTATTTTCTATTTTTCTAGAAGTGTCTGAACTTCTAGAATTTTTTTTGTCTTTTTTCTCCTCTTTTATTTAGATTCTAAGATTTTATATTGAGTTTAGACTGAACTACATTTTTTATTGAATCTTCATCATCTTTGTTAGAAACAAGAGACTATGAGAGGAATCTGAAAAGTGTATTATTGAAATGTGATCAAAAGGTACAATATACAAGAGGTATTTATAGGTGCTAAATGAACCAGAGTAATAAAGGCATAGAATCCTATAATTAATATACAGATATACTATTTAAAAATAGACGATACTAATTGATCTAAATTGATGCTAATGATTCTCTAACATCCCCCCTCAAACTCAAGTGGGAGCTAAGGATACCAACTTGAGTTTGGATAACAAAGTCCGGAAACGAGTCGGGTGATGAGCTTTCGTGAAGATATCAGCAGTCTGATCTAGTGTTCCAACAGCAACGAGACGAATAGCATCAATAAGGATACGTTTCCGAACAAAGTGACAATCAAGCTCAATGTGTTTGGTGCGTTCATGAAATACATCATTATGGACGATCTGAATAGCACTGCAGTTATCACAAAAAACATCAGTAAGGGACGACTGAGGAGCACCCAAATCTTCGAGAAGCCAACAAACCGAGACAACTTCAGCAGTGGTGTCAGCGAGGGCACGGTACTCAGCTTCTGTGCTTGAGCGAGCAGTGAACATTTGCTTCTTAGCACGCCAAGAAATGAGAGTGTTTCCAAGAAACAAACAATAACCAGTAGTAGAACGACGATCAGTGGGATCACCAGCCTAATCAGCATCAGAGTAAGCCTGAAGAGACAAAGAGGAATGAGCAGAAAAATAAAGGCCATGAAAGAGAGTGCCTTTGATGTAGCGAAGAATGCGTAGAACTGCCGCATAGTGAGTAGTACGAGGAGCTGACAAGAACTGGCTAAGTACATGAACCGGATAGGCGACGTCTGGTCGGGTGACAGTCAAGTAGACGAGACCGCCAACTAACTGTCGATAGAGAGTCGGATTATCCAAAACAGTGCCATCTATAGGGGTAAATCGAACATTAAGCTCAAGAAGAGTAGACTCAGTGCGACTATCTGTAATCCCAGTGCGAGCAAGAAGATCTGAAGCATACTTAGCTTGAGAGAGATAGATGCCATCATCGGTGGAGATGACCTCGAGACCAAGAAAATAGCTGAGAGAACCAAGATCTTTCATCTCAAAGGTACGGTGAAGTGAGGCCTTGAGATCAGAGATACCATCAACATCATCCCTAGTAATTATCATGTCATCAACATACAAAAGTAGAAGAACAACTCCACGTTCGCTTTTACGAATGAAGAGCGCATTCTCATGAGGGCTAGAAGTAAAACTAAGACTGTATATGGTAGTGCTGAACTTGTCAAACCATTCACGAGGAGCTTGCTTAAGTCCATAAAGTGCCTTGCGAAGGAGACAAACCTTATTAGAAGGACAAGGATATCCCGGAGGTGGTTTCATATAGACTGTCTTTTTCAAATCCCCATTAAGAAATGCATTCTTCACATCCATCTGACTGAGAGACCATTTTTTAACCGCGGCAATGGCAAGAAGAGCTCTAACAGACATAAGACGAGCGACAGGGGCAAAAGTCTCTTCATAATCAATACCATACTCTTGCGTACAACCTTGAGCAACCAAGCGGGCCTTATAACGGTCAATAGAGCCATCAGAGCGAGTCTTGATCTTGTATACCCATCTACTGCCCACAACTTTCTGATCAGAAGGAGGATCAACCAGATCCCAAGTGGTGTGCTTTTTCAAGAGCCTGTAATTCTTCTTGCATTGCTTGTTGCCAATTTGGGTTTGAGGAGGCTTCTCTGAATGTCTTAGGTTCATGTTGATGAAGAATAGTAGAAAAGCAATGGTAATCAAGAAGATGAGGAGGTGGATTCCTTACCCTAGAAGAACGAGCAGGAGGAGGAGGCATGACGGTAGGAGCAGGATCATCGTCTGGTAGTTTGTAATGAACTTATTAACTCTGTTAGTGTTAGTAGTGTTGATAAATCCTTAGTTTTCTCAATTTTAGACACTTTAGAATCGAATTTGAAAGGCAAACTAATGAGTATTTTCTCCACTATCTTTTTATCGAGTAAGTCCTCTCCATAAGCTTTTATTTCATTTACTAAACTCATTAATCTTGTATAGTAACTTTTTATTTTCTCAGAATATTTCATTTTCATATTTGTGTATTGCTTCCTTAGAGATTGGAGAAAGATTGTGCGTACCTTTTGTGTAGCCTCTGAACTCATACTCAAAATTTTTCTACACTTTCTTACCTGACAATATTCTTTTTGTTGTTGAGAAGATTGTCTTCGTTATAGTTTGTTGGGGGAAAGCTAGAGAAATATAATATAATTTATTTGCTCTTCCTTCAATTTCTTCTTTTCTGCAGCAGAAAGTGTTGCTTGATTCTCTGGCATGGTAAACCCTTCATGGACAACATCCCATAAATCTTGTGCTTGTAGAAATATTTTTATTTGAGAATACCAGTCTTCATGATTGTCTTTGGACAATATGGGCACAAAAATATTTATAGTTGAAATAGTCATGGTTATAAAAAAATTTATTGGAGTGGGTTATAATGTGGTGGATATGTATAGTTGATAGTTAGAAAGAAAGATTCTACACCCAACAAATGATTGAACGTAGCTCTGATATCATAGTTAGTTTAGTTTGTTGTTGGTTTAGTGTAGTATGGACTTGAATATTATAGCAAGGATAGTTTTAATGAATAAGTAGTGCATGAATGGTTTGAGAAAATTGATAGATATATTATTGATGGGTTAAGGAGAGAGTACAAAGGCTAGTGAAATTTGTGTTTATTACACTACAAGAAACACCGTTAAAATCGACGACCAAATTGACGGCTTTGCCGTCGATAATTCTAAAAATCGACGGCACAAGTTGTCACTTTTTAACGTGTCAATTTTTCGAAATTCTAATAAAATCGACAGCTTACAGGACCGTCGATAAGTGTTCAATAAAATTGATACCATTTTCATCTATAATATGAGTTTAACATTTTTACTTATTTAGTAAAATCGAAAAAGTTGCCGTCGATAATATTACATAAAATTGACAACCTGTGTGTCGATATTTGATACATTAATATTGACAAAGTAGCCGTCGATTTAATTATTAAGATATTGACAAGCATGTCGTCAATTTTTTATTTTCGTTAGTCTATTTTAAATTTAAAAAGCGACAAGAGTGTTGTCGATTTTAATAGTCATATTTTTTATTTAAAAAAATTGTAGACAATTATGTAAATAAACTTTTAAATATATAAGTAAAATTTATAATAAATATTAAATAAAGAGCCAACTAAAATTTTAAATATAAAAATAAAATTTGTACTAAATATTAAATAATAAGTTTATAAACTTAACAAAATAATAAACAATCCTCTAGCATAAAGATTTAAGACAACATAAATATGATAGTCATATAGTATATAAATAGAATTGCTTCTCCATTCTTAGTTGAGATTAGACATAATTTCATTTATTTCCAATCACATTTCTCAAAAGCTTGTTCTACAACTTCACACTTCTCAGCACCATTCTGGATCCAATTCTTGTCTCTCTTAAACTCTCCAAAGAGTTGTGTCGATGCTGCTGCTTCTTCTTTTTTTTCTGACTTGCACCACTCTTTATTTTCTCCATCATTGAAATGTAAGAAGAAGCAAAGCAAGCTACAAACTTCCACCAGGACCTTCTCTTCTTCCCATCATTGGAAACCTACACCAACTTGGAAAAAAACCCCACCATTTCTCTGCTATTCTTGCAATTATTCATGGCCCAATAATGACTTTGAAGTTGGGATAATTAACCACCATAGTGATCTCTTCAGCTAAAATGGCCAAAATGGTGCTTCAAAAGTATGATTAGTTCCTATCAAAATCTAATAGAAATAACTTAAGAAATAAAACATAATGAGTACTTAGTGCCTTGCTTATTGGAATATTTTGAGGTAGACTATAGATCACAAAAAATAAGAGCTTTCTTGTAGCAAAATGGTATCAACATGGCTTGGTTTAACCTGGTTTTGCATCACCAAAAAGAAAACAAATTATAGAGTAACTATAGAGTTAAGATTCAATCTAAAACAAAAGAAAACAAATTAAAGTCGCTCAATACAAATAGAACAATTGAAAAAAGTAGCGAATAAAAAAAACTTGAGTTTATGCTACAGAATAATTGAGGTTACTATATGTTGAGATACTCGAAATTTGTAACATTTAAATCAAATATCACAACTAAATAAAAAAGCCAACAAGAAGAACAACACAGGAAGCAAAAATTATCTCATCCTCTTGAATATTGATTTAGGGTACTTCCCAACTTTTGAACATTCATAGCAATGACAATGAATGCTCTTTGAGGCAATTACTCCTTTTATGTCTAAGAAATAAACAAATGAACTAAGTTGAATATTATACTGCTGCTGCTAGCGACTTGACAAGCTCTGCAGTGCCAATCTAGTCACATTTTTAATTTTAATGAGTAATGTAATTAAAAATAATATAACATTAAAGAGTAAAACTACTTTTTCACAAAATGCATATATTATTTAAATTTAACATAAGAATTGGAAGTCACATTTTAATGATGCAGAATGCAATGTACATACATATACAGGCCAAGTGTGCAATTAAAGTAATACATAAACATTGATTGTAGTAGGCTAGTGGTAGCATCTTAGTGGCAGTAATTTTTTCCTTTTAACATGTTTATACATTTATATCTCATAAAAACTATACCTGAACTTGAAAAAGGTAAATTCAATAGAGTTAGAAGACAACAAAAAAAGGTTACAAATGGGAATACTTTTATATTGTATAGATTATTATTTTCAACAGGAATAAAACAAATGAACAAACTTTCTAATGGCTTCAAAGCAGGTGCCATGGTGAGGTAAAGTTGTTGCATCTTAGTCTTCATCTGTTTCAATTCTCCATAACTGATCTTATTCAATGTGTCGGCCATTGCTAGGAAGGCAGTACATATATACCATTTGCGCAAGCAATTGATGTGGTCTTAAAGTTTTCAAATGATGAATAACCTAAAAATTTAAGGATAAACTAAGAACTACAAACTTTGTTTTGTTTTAAAAAAAAGTATATACATATATATTGCTGTTGGATGCAGACTAGCATTATTAAGACCCAATCCTTAAATCAATGATGGAGTAAAATGAAAAATGGTTACAGATTTTCAATGGTTGAACTGTCCATCATGTTCCAGTGATCCAGGCATAGTTTTGCTGCATGTCTGATCTCTACAAAGAAATTATTGTAAATCCAGATTATTCTTCCACAGATTCCACACTAACAAAAGTAAAATAAACAACAAACTGGTAAATTTAGAGCATAAATTCACTAAAACAAATGTTAAATCAAATAGAAACCCTACCAAACCACAGTGACCAGCAAAACAGATGAAAATTCAATAAGTAAATCGAATCTCCAAATCAAGAAGAATTGATTATGCTAACTAAGTTTTAGTAATATTGATGCGATTGTTATTAACAAATACAAATTCAGACTTTCATGATGAAAATAGTAAATACAAAAACTGAAAAAATAAATATAATAATCAGAGAGAGACAGAGGGAAACTTACAAGAAGCTGCGACGACGACGGGCTCATAGCGACGGGCGACCGGCAAAGATGTTGCAACGACGAATCTGTGGAAGAAGAAGAACTTACATGCAGATTCACAAATCACAATGAGAGAGAGAGAGATTTTATCCATGACCGTGACTTTGTCTTTGGCCTCTACTCTCGGGCGTTGGAGAAGAAGAAGCAGCCTTACTCTGAAAATTTGGGGTTAATTAGTGTATGTTCTGGTTTTTTGAAGGCTTGAGATTAATTTTTGGAGAATTGAGGAGTAAATCCCCGTAGTAGTTCCCGAGATTGACGTCGTGCACTAAAATCGTCCCTGAGATTTCAATTGCATCAATTACGTCCCTGAGATTGGAAAAATTGCACCATAGTAGTCCCTGACCCGTTTTCCATTAACGACGCGCTGACGTGGCTTAATGACGTGGACTTTTGGTGACACGTGTCACCTTATGTTTGGCCACGTATAACGGTATGATGACGTGTCGGTCAATGACACGTGGCATGCTGACGTAGATGGGTATGCCACGTGTCACAATGCTATTTTGCCATGTGTCGCAATGCTATTTGTCCACGTGTCATCCACTATGTCATCGTTACATGTGCACCAAATTGGTCCCTTTACATCAAATGACTCATTTTAGTCCCTGAAATTGAATGTCATGCATCAAATTAGTCATTTCATTAGTTTTCTCTCATTTTTTTATAAATTTAAAATTCTCATTATATATTTGAATACTAATTTTAATTTTATCTTTTCACAAGTTATTTAAATACAAGTGTTTTTATAAAATATTTTTAAAATATTAGTTTTAATTATACAATTTTTTTCTACAATATTTTAGTAAAAGAATTATGTGACATATTGATATTGATTTAATAAAGAGTGTAAGTTACGAGTATAATAATATTCCTTAATACAATTTTTTTAATATTTAACACTTTAATAAATATTTTAGGAATACTTGATAAGGTACTTATTAACTAATATAAATTCATTATTCCCATCCATTTTAAGAATGTCCGATTTTTCATATAATTAACTTCTCACTAAATTAATAAGATAGATTTATACTGTCGATTATTATAATTCATTTTATCTATATCTTAATTAGGCGACTTTTTCATATATTACACTATTAATCAATATAAGTACTTATTGTAACCATGACTTGAACAGTATTAAAACAGATACAAATAAACACAAGAGACAATAATAAAGTTTTGGTTTTAGTTAACATGTACTCTAATGATACAAGTTAACATTATTAATTAAAAAATTCATTATAAAATATGTATAATAAAAAATATAATTAAAATTAGTGTATAAAAAAATATTAAAAAATTTAAATTTATAAAAAAATGAGAAAAAACTGATGAAAGGATTAATTTGGTGCACGGCATTCAATTTCAGGGACTAAAATGAGTCATTTGATGCAAAGTAAGGGACCAATTTGGTGCATGTAACGATGACATAGTGGATGACACGTGGACAAATAGCATTGTGACACGTGGCATAATCTGACATGTGGCAAAATAGCATTGTGACACGTGGCATACACATCTACGTCAGCATGCCACGTGTCGTTGACCGACACGTCATCATACTGTTACACGTGGCCAAACCATGAGGTGACATGTGTCACCAAAGGTCCACGTCATCAATTCACGTCAGCGCGTCGTTAACGGAAAACGGGTCAGGGACTACTATGGTGCAATTTTTCCAATCTCAGGAACATAATTGGTGCAATTAGAATCTCAGGGATGATTTTAATGCACGGCGTCAATCTCGAGGACCACTATGGGGATTTACTCGAGAATTGAGTGATACGATGGACGCGGAAAGTAAACGTGGGGTGATTTTTTCCTTGATAAAAATTGGGTTTAATTTTGTGAATTTTAGTTAAAATAAAAATCAATATTTTAGTTGTCTATTTTATATAATAAATTTGTACCATTTATTCAATTTTAGAAAGAGATTTCAATCGTTTAAATTATCGATGATAAAAGCTGTCGATATTATAATTACTAAAATAGACAACTGGTCCGTTGATTTTAAAAAAAAATTCACCAATTATTTCGTCGACAATGTGACAATAATATTAATATGTTAGAAGGTTATCAAAATAATAGACGACATGACCCTCAATTTTAGTATTTTATTTCTAATAATTTCTTTTTTCGTTTTCTTTTTCATTTTAGTATTTCACCAACTATTTTATCGATGACAAGCTGTCAAAAATTATCGACGACAAGCCGTCGAAAAATATAGACAAAAAATCTGACCGTTAATTTTTGGCGTCAATAATTATACTGTTTCTTGTAGTTTAGTTAGTTACAATGAGTTCTATAGTGGCTTATTTATAGTTTTCACAAGTTGATTCATTATAATTTTTAGATAATTCTACTTCTTAGATATTATAGATATTTCTAGATATTATCTTTTTAGTTCTTTCTAGTTCGTTATTTGATTTATTTATTTATTTTTTAAAATTTTTCATTATAATATTTAGATATTTATTTTTATGAAACAAGATCATACAAATTCTAAAAAATTCTATAAATATGTAGCATAATCAATACTTTCGTTGCATGGATTCATATAAATTAGTCATTGTGTTAAATAATAATAATAATAATAATAATAATAATAATAATAATAATAATAATAATAAGGGTTAAGTATGGTTTTGGTCCTAAAAGTTTTTTGCCAGAATCGAAATCGTCCCTCTTGTAATTTTCGATTTAAAATCGTCCTTAATGTTGCATTTCATTTTAAAATCGTCCTTTCTAATAAATTTTTTTCTAAATGACAAAAATACCCTTTTTTTCCACCATTTCATTCTTCTTGTTCTTCTTCTTTTCAGGAGAATTGTTCTTCTTCTTCCATTAACAAATTCTTCAATTCCAGATTCAGAACAATTTCAGAATAAAAATTCTTCTTCCATTAACAAAATTCAAAATTTTAAAATTTTAGATACAATTAACAAAATCCAATTACAAGAATTAAAAATACCCAAATTTATCTTCAATTACAAAAATAAAAAATCTATAAATTTTGGAAAATGAGAAACAGATTAGGAAACAAGAACAGATTAGGAAAATAAGAAACAAGAACAAGAAATAAGAACAGATTAGGAAAATCCAGAACAAGAACAAGAACAGATTAGGAAAATCCAGACCAACATCAAATTCAATAGCAACAACCAGATGCAGAAGAACAACAACCATGGATCTTGTATACAATTAACCATTAACAGAAATTCAATAACCTAAGCTAATTCAACAACAACAACAATTCAGCAGCAACTTTCAGCAATTCAATAACCTAAAATCAACTAATAGAAAATTAAAATCCAGCTAAACTAACCCAGAATCAGATCAAGGGGCTGGAGGGAGGGTAACAGGTAGTGGTGGCTCTGATTCCTTCTGCGACAGGGACTGAGGGAGGGAAAGCAGGGAGGCTCGCTGGCGGTGGTGAAACAGAGGAGACTCCACGTTGCTGCGTGGTGGTGAAGCAGGGGAGGCTCCACGTTGCTGCGCCATGGTGAAGTAGGAGAGGCTCGCCGGCGGTGAGCTCTAGTTTTTGGAGATCTGAGACAGGGAAGAAGAGAAGGAGGGGAGAGGGTCGCGATTGATTTGGACAAGAGATAGGCAGCGGCTGCAGTGGCGGGACGGCGAGACTGCGGCGGCGGGACGGCGGCTTCCCTTCCCCCTTCATCGTCATCATCATCAGAGTTCTGGAGGAGGCGGCGGCGACGACGAGGTCACGGCATTCGAGGAGATCTGAGACAGGGAAGAAGAGAAGTAGGGGAGAGGGTCGCGGTTGATATGGACAAGAGAGAGGCAGCGGCTGCAGCGGCGGGACGACGAGACGGCGGCGGCGGGACGGCGGCTTCCCTTCCCCCTTCATCGTCATCATCATCAGAGTTCTGGAGGAGGCAGCGGTGACGACGAGGTCACGGCGTTCGAGGAGATCTGAGACAGAAAAGAAGAGAAGGAGGGGAGAGGGTCGCGGTTGATCTGGACAAGAGAGAGGCAGCGGCTGCAGCGGCGGGACGGCGAGACTGCGGCAGCGGGACGGCGGCTTCCCTTCCCCTTCATCGTCATCATCAACAGAGTTCTGGAGGAGGCGGCGGCGACGACGAGGTTACGGCGGCGACGACGGAGGCTCGCCGACGCTGTCCCCCTCCCTCTTCGTATACCCTTTTCTTCCACATCCCCCCAATGTGTTTTCTTCCCCCTCCCCCAACACGCGTTTTCTCTCTTTTTTTTTAATTTTATAATTTTTATTATTAAAATAGGAATAGGGGTAGTTTAGGAATAAAACAAAAAATTTTATTAAAAAGGACGATTTTAATACGAAAAAAAAATATTAAAGACAATTTTAAATCGAAAATTAGATGAAGGACGGTTTCGATTCTGTCGCTAAACTTTTGAGACCAAAACCATACTTACCCCTAATAATAATAATAATAATAATAATAATAATAATAATAATAATAAATCGTTACATTTTTTGGAACATTAGCTGAAAATTTTGCCGCATTTTTAAAGACACTAATTAGAATATGACTCACGATCCTGACGTTTCTAAATTCTGATGATGGAACTTCCATGCTCACCTTTGAGACTCTTCAAGAAACCGCTGAATTTGCACGAAAATGGGTATTATTTTTCAAAAAATACTTTGCTTTACCTCAAGCACCAGAGAGGTACTTCTCGGAGAAGATAAGGATAAGCTTCAAACAACATGTATGTAAAAGAACGTCGTACTATGAAAGTTAGTAGAGCGTAATATTCTTTTTCAATAATACCATTCAAACTAATTTCTTAAATATGATAGAATGGAGCACATTTAGAATATATTGTTTCTATAAAAATATTATACACAACAAAAATCAGCTATTATAATTATATATTTATATATATAAATATACGTGTTGTTTAATTTATTTTTATTATATATTTTATATTTTAATATATATTTTATATTAGTAACTAATTTGGTAACTGAATTTTTACGTACACTTAATATAGTTGAAAATTCAGATAAAGACGCTTATCTTATCTTTTACTAAAGATGTTTTCATGTTGTGTTTTAATTGATTTTTATATAATTTATTCGGTGTTCCTCATCACATATTATTAAATTCTTCAAAAGATTTTTTTTCAAAAACAATAAAAAATATTTAATTTGGACTAAAATCAAAAAGGTAATAGATTAACTATTAGATTTTTTTTTAATTATTTATATAAAAAAATATAACACATTCATCAAAATATATATAACAAGCTCAAGCTTCTTAAAATTTTTATAAATAAAAAAATAATTAATTTATATTCGTAGAATATATAAAATAATTACTATATTATTATTAAATTATAGATTAAAATTCACTGATTTAAATTTTCTTTTTATTTTTAGTATAAGCATTAGAAATAAATAATATTTTTATAACTAAATGTAATGTAATAAAATATATATAATATTAATTAGTTCTTAAAAAATTTTTAAAAAATAGTTTCTTTCATTTTAGTAAAATAACTATTTATTAAAATAGACAAATTAATTATTTTCTTTTCATATACAGTTTTTTTAAGACATAAAAGTAATTAATTAGGATATTGGTTAAGATAATTAAAGTTACTATTTCATTAAATTTTTAATTTAAAGAGAAATCCTAGTTAATTTTGATATAGAAATTTCGAATTTGAAAACATTGATAAAAATTATGTTAAATGTTGATTTATTTTATTCTCATTTAAATTAATCATTACATAAGTTAAAGTTTTGTTTGAAGTTATATTCGAGCTTTAATCTGATTTTTAAGGTTTTAATTTACATAGTTTGATTTTTTAACTTAGGTATCCGTGACTTATATTAGAGTTTTAAGTGTTTAGTTGAAAAAAATTAAGGTAAAAAAATTCAATTGTCACATCAAATAGTCGCTAGAACGTATAATGTAGCAGTCGTTAGTATAACACCCTCACTATCAGAAGTCACGCTTCCGGCTGCGCTACTCTGATAGCAAGAAGTATTACGACTACTTTACATACTAGATATTAAAATAGGAGCCTATGACTCGACACTGTATCACTGATTTCTTTGAAAAACCAGAAATAAATACTTTATCTTAAGAAAAATATAAACAGGCATATATTCATATACAAGACTCCTTACATAATAATTCAGTATATTATACATATAAAACATACAATTCCTATCTCTCTTACAAACTTGTAATAACAAAGACGAGGGAAGAAAATAATTTAATTAATACAACAGCATATAAACCAAACGCAGTATAACTTTTCTTAATGCTTCTTCATCCGGTTCCTGAAAAGGTAAATCTGTAGGGGGTGAGAACCTAACCACACGGTCTCACCACAGAGTTTCAAAGTTGTCATAAGAAGATATTTAATAAGAAAACTGTTTTCAAGCTCAGTGATTATCATTTCCTTATGAATCTTTTAAAACCAATAGGAGATCGTTCAAAGCTTTTTCAAAGAAACAATGTTTAATTTTTCAAAAGTCCGAAACCTTTCCTTTCTTATAAGAAAATCTCAATCAGAAACTAACCACGCAATCAAACAACACAGTCATTAATTCAGCACCAAAGTTCATTCTCAAATGTAGCACGCCATGACAAATACAGGCAAGACAGACAAGAAAAGCACAAGTTGGTAGCAGTTACAGCAAATAGTTCAAGTAGTAGTTAAGAACAGTTTAGCAATTAGGCAAACCAAAACAAGTTCAAACCCAAGCAAAACATACAAATGCATATGATGCATGCCTGTCCTATGGCTGATGAGGCTCATCTGTCGGTTATCCAGCCAACCCGACAAGTCTGAATTGTCCTTAGACTGTCCCCCGACGTGCATCCCCAAGAGTCTATGCATGACTTTTTCTCAAATAATCAATATTACTCAATGGGGGTAAATTCCCGGGAATTTATATAGTGCCCGGTCACACTTACGTCGTAGGGTCAACAGAGTATCGAGTTTTCAATCTGGTACACATGGTGGCAAGCCACGACACTTAATCCAGGGAACCTCGTATCTCAGATATTTCAAATTCATAAGCCATATGAATAATTCAAAATTCATATATCAACATTCTCAACATCATAATCATTCATCAATCCAAATCTCATTTCCAAATTCATTTCAAAACCATATTTCAAAGAAAATCCTCATTATCCTTCTTTCCATTCCATCCCTTAACAAATCCTAATTCAAAACATAATTCTTTCTCTGATAAATAAATCAATCTTATAAAATATCATGTTTAAGAACAAATCTTTTTAATTAATTACTTCAAATAAAACTTCTAATTTTATAAAATTTTGGCAGCATCCTCTTTAGAACTTGGACATTGCCACCTTTTTCGGGTCTCATCCAAACATTTCTCAACCATTTCCAAATCTCATTCATTTTCCAAAATTCAACTAGTTCCAATATCAAATTGTTTTCAAAGTGAATCAGTGCCACTAATAAATATCCTTTTTAAAATCAAACCAGCTCAAATACTAAATTATTTATAAAGTCAAACTAACTCAAAATTAAACCGTTTTCAAAATTAATTCAGTTTCATATTCCAAATCATTTTCAAAGCCGTTTCATTTACCTTATCAAAAATAGCTTCAAAACCAAGAAAGCCGTTTTTCATAATAATTAACTAAATAACCTTTTGAATTAATTCCTTTTCAGCAATCACAAACTACTCAGGTAATTAAGCAATCAGGCACTCAGTCCAGCAAACAACCACATTTATAAGACAATCATAATCTCAGGCATATATTTCTTACATTAATATCTATTTATAACAACTCTGTAATATAAAATGAATTTTAAGAAAAACCCCTACCTCAAAGAATCAAACCCGTAGCGATTTTAACGTGACAAACCCTCTTTTCACCTTATTCTACAGCAGCTACGTTATGATTTGTATTTCAAGCACCCTCTGCTAGCGGAGAAGAATGGCAGGAAAAAGTAATAATCACAAACACAGTAGCTTTAGCTAACAGCTAGAATAAACACAACCAAGCAAGGCAAAGAGGAACATTACGCACTAATAAAATAGAATCGAAATGGAGCATTATGGCAAGATAAAGTACAACAGAATTTGTCTTACCAGAAAAGAAACAAGAGAATGGGGAACGGAGAAACTATAGCTTCGACAATATTTTCTTTCAACAATTAGAACGGCGAATAAGGGCACAGCCGAGCAGAAATGGCAAGCTAGTGGCGGTTGTAGCATTAATCTGAACAATTAAGGCAGTAGAGATACCAACAATAATCAAAATAGTGAAACAGAATAGAAGTGGAACAGGATTCAGGAAAGCAGAAACAGGGTTACCGGTAAATCTGGCCCAGTTCGGCAACAGCGTAGGCAAGGCTTCTCTTTAGTGGTGAGACGCGGTGGTGGCAACCCTGGCGACAACCAGGCGTGGCAGTGGCTTGAACGGTGATGGCAATGGATGAACGGCGGCGACTGGGCGACATTGGCTCCGACGGCGCGCAGGTCTCCTTCCTCCTCCTCTCTTTAATCACGTCACTCCCTCTCTCCGCGGCGGTGTCACAGCAGCAGTGATGGGCTTCAGCGGCGGCGAATCGCTAGCGACAAAGGTCTAGCAGTGGCGAACAGCTTCTGCTCGGCGGGCTCGACGACGGCGCGGCGAGAACGACGATGGCGAGCACAACGACGGCGACCCTCCCGCGGCGGTGGCGACACAGTTGGCAGCGTGAATCCCTTCTTCCTCCTCGCGTTTCTCTCTCTGCCTGATCTCTCTCCTCTGCTCGTGCATGACAGGGGCTCGTGAACGAACCAGGGCTCCTCGTGTAGCAGCTCCTCGGAACCGTGGCGGCGGCGTGATGACGGCACGGTGGCATGTGGTGGCGCGGTTTTCGTTCTCTTCTTCCCTCCATGTTCTGCGTTTCTTTCCCTTTTCTTCTTTTTTTTTCCTGTTTCTTTCTTTACTTCTTTTTGAAGGGGATGGGGTTGGGTCAAGGGAGTGGCGGTGTGGAGTGGCGGTGAGGTGGGGTTAGGTTAGGTTAGAGGTAGGGTAGTAAATTAAGGTTTCTGATTGGGAATTTTGGGATTTTATTTGGTGTAAATTGGGGTTTTGTTTAATTTTAATAAAATTGGAGTATAAAGTATTAATATTTGAAAAATTAATTTAATCTCTAAAAGTACTTTAAAATATTATTTGTAGTATAAAAATACTAATTGATTCTCAATAATTTACTCTAATTGAATATGGTAATATAATTAATTTTCTTTATCTTTAACTTAAAGTATTAAATGATATAAATATAAATCATCTAAAATCAAATCATATAAAATTCTTATTATTTCATAACTACCAACTTTATAATTTAAATATAAAAAATAATTCAATAATTATAAAATTAGGTAAAATTCTAATTAATTATCAAAACCTTATTTAATTTTGATTTAATTAACTTTAATAAAATAATTTCTGAGAATAAAATTTCTAATGAATAAATGAATTGAAATTAATTCATAACAAGATTTATTTGAAAATTTTGGGTCTTACATCCTACCCGCCTTATAAAAATTTTCGTCCTCGAAAATTGATACAAAATAAAAGAGATTTCATATTACTTCACTCTTGATACCAATATGTAACACCCTCACTATCAGAAGTCACGCTTCCGGCTGCGCTACTCTAATAGCAAGAAGTATTACGACTACTTTACATACTAGATATTAAAATAGGAGCCTATGACTCGACACTGTATCGCTGATTTTTTTGAAAAACCAGAAATAAATGCTTTATCTTAAGAAAATACAAACAGAAATATATTCATATAGTTTCAAATACCAGAATTTTTATATGGTATAAAGGTATAAAGGGTATAAATATTATGCGAAATAGAAGTTACAAGATAGTCTTGATGTACAAGGCGATATGTTTCAAACATGTAATGGTAAAGCAAGGCGGCAAAAGGTTATAAAACAAGCCGGAGTTAAAACGATGTCCTTAACGTCCGTATACTAATCTCATACCAACTTCAGAGACTCAACTATTCAAACTTCAACATAACTTATCTCCATCATTCTTAACCTTTCTTCATTGAGCAACTCATCCAAAGGTTCTCGACTTTGTCAAACACTTCGCAAACTTTACTACTGGTCATAAGTCCCACATCAACAGAACTCTTTCACATAAAATAAGGTTTCACAACTCCCCGTGACGTCGTATACTAAGTCTAACGGTCACACAAGATACCAAAACTAATCTCGAGTATACTCAGAAGGATAATAGACCATAGAAAAGAAAGAAAAGCGACAAGGACCGCGTTCACGAAAATTTGAAAGAATAAATAAAATTGCGGGTAAACAAGGATACTCAAGCAACGAAGTTTGCTAGAAAGAAATCAATTGATAATTTCAAGGATAACTCTTGGATCAAAGAAATTCAATAGGATCAATAAGAAGAAATTCAGCGCATTACTTTGAAACATATCCAAGCTGAGTTGAAGAAGTATGAGGTTTCATAGAAAAGGAATGATTAAAGATTACGGTGACGCGTTACCGTGGAACAACTTCAAATGATCACGGGAGTTTCATAGTTCATGGAGGAATATGGAATCAATAGCCGTGTTGCAAAAGTTTTAACATAGTCAGAAGTGTAAACAGTCAAGATATGCGTGAGGTACAAATGGCGAAGCAAAGAAATTTAAATTACATTTCAAGAAAAGAGAAAAGGAATGACACATCAAATTGAACGACACAGTTTAGAATGCATAAGCCAATACAACATAATGAAAAGGGCACTTTACAGTTTCAAAGATTCAAGGGTCGGCATCATACCCAAAATAATTCCAATGTTATGTCAAAGAGTACAAGACTTTATAAAGAGAAGTATAATGGCAAGGATAGACGTTTTTAAAGATTTCAAATAGCAGCTTACAAATAAGAAGTGGACATATGAAAAGATTAAAGATTTTCAATGGAGACGATGAGAAGAGAATGGTGCATTCGTTAGAATTGAATTTAAGCTGAATCAAAGTACATGATTCACAAGAAAGTGACCAGAGTCAAGGACATCATTTACAGAATCCACGGGAATTTGTAGGAACGCAATCAAATGAAAGGTCCACAAGAAATAGATAAATTTAAGAGGACGATCATCTTATCTAATAAAAAGAGAAAATATGAAATAAACAATGGGGAAAAACTGAGCAAAGTATAGATGTTTGCGTTACCTTGAAACTCCGCGACTCCTTATAACTTTGTACACTTACCAAATTCATTTTTCATGCGCACAATTCACATCACTAGGAGCTAACATACAAGGAATATGGAATTTAAGAAGAGAAGGACAAACGACGTAAACGGTATTTGCAAGAAATCGGGAGATTTCCCAGGTTCACAATTAGACAAGGATGGTATTTCGCAAAGACTTTGAAAATACGTGAGATTATCAACAAACAAAGATGTACATAAACAATAAAGTGTAATGTAAAAGAAGTTAATTCGAAAGCTTAAGAAGGAATTCTGAATCAAAGAGCTTTGACACGGACAATAATAGGAAAAAGAGTACAACAACTTAGAACAACTTTAAATTGAACCTAAGGGAATTGGTTTATCTTTTTTTTTTAGAAAGTATATAAATTCAATATTTAAAAAAAAAAAACTAAACAAAGGTAAATATTATGTTATGCTAAATTAAATTCAAATGAAAATAATTTATATAAAGTTTATTAAATAAAAATTAATTAAAATAAAAGCAAAAATCTTGCTTTAGGAGGTCTGAAGAGTTTGTAGATACATAATCAAGTAAATATATAAATATGCATAAAATTCGAATAATGTTATAAAAGAATCAAATTAGGTTCAAATGAGAAAATTAGAGGTAAGGTATTCTTATAAAAATAAATAAAGATTAAGTAGTACTTTTAGATAGAAGCATGTTGTAACTATATAAAGAGACTATTCATTTTTGTAGGAGAGTACTTATAAAATCAAATGTTGTCGTATTAAGAGTTCAAATAATGGTTACAATCAGAATCAAACAGAAAGAGAACCAAAATAGAACTATTTTTAAAAGAGATTCCAAGATAAGAGTTGCAGAAGAAAACTACTATAATTAATGCATTTTATCAAATCAAGGTCAATTTTTATTATTTTTATGAAGAAACATAAAACCAAAAATTGTAATCCGAGCAGGACACACAATAATTGCGAAACACAAAACAGGAGGACTAAATCGCATAATCAGTTTACTACGAATCACGACTCTTAAGATTTCAAATGATTTAGGAATCAAGGATTATGCATTACACCAAAACTAATTGGAGATCAAATTGACAAATACCAAATTTATGAACAGTGTTAAGGTTGAATGTTCCTTAAAGATTCAAGCAACAATTAGGAACATAATCAAACCAGGATATATATGAATGACAAGACATGGTAGAAAAATATCCAAAACACATTCCAAGAAGAAATCAAGAGTTAGAGATTCCAATACAATTGATAAAGAAAAAGATAATGTCAAGCACGAATAAAGATTATACGTCGAAACAGAACTAATCTCTAGAACTTAGTTTCTAACGTTCCTGAAACCCGCAACTCGCATTATCTATGACTCGATTATTGCCTATGATAACCCATTAATGCTTACATATATATAATTCACTAGTATTAAGCCGGCCAAACTTAATACCATGAATTATGCAACGCAAGACTAATGGCATTAATCAATAGACCGTCATGTGCATTAAGCTCTATTCTTGTTATTCAAAAAAGACATACTACATGACAGACTCTCAGAGTATGCAATTGAAGCATAATCAGTCCATTCCCAAGGCTCTACAGGAAAGACCGCTCTGATACCAAAATGTAACACCCTCACTATCAGAAGTCACGCTTCCGGCTGCGCTACTCTGATAGCAAGAAGTATTACGACTACTTTACATACTAGATATTAAAATAGGAGCCTATGACTCGACACTGTATCGCTGATTTCTTTGAAAAACCAGAAATAAATACTTTATCTTAAGAAAAATACAAACAGGCATATATTCATATACAAGACTCCTTACATAATAATTCAGTATATTATACATATAAAACATACAATTCCTATCCCTCTTACAAACTTGTAATAACAAAGATGAGGGAAGAAAATAATCTAATTAATACAACAGCATATAAACCAAACACAGTAATGCTTCTTCATCCGGTTCCTGAAAAGGTAAATCTGTAGGTGGGTGAGAACCTAACTACACGGTCTCACCACGGAGTTTCAAAGTTGTCATAAGAAGATATTTAACAAGAAAACTATTTTCAAGCTCAGTGATTATCATTGCCTTATGAATCTTTTAAAACCAATAGGAGATCGTTCAAAGCTTTTTCAAAGAAACAATGTTTAATTTTTCATAAGTCCGAAACCTTTCCTTTCTTATAAGAAAATCTCAATCAGAAACCAACCACGCAATCAAACAACACAGTCATTAATTCAGCACCAAAGTTCATTCTCAAATGTAGCACGCCATGACAAACACAGGCAAGACAGACAAGGAAAGCACAAGTAGGTAGCAGTTACAGCAAATAGTTCAAGTAGCAGTTAAGAACAGTTTAGCAATTAGGCAAACCAAAACAAGTTCAAACCCAAGCAAAACATACAAATGCATATGATGCATGCCTGTCCTATGGCTGATGAGGCTCATCTGTTGGTTATCCAGCCAACCCGACAAGTCTGAATTGTCCTTAGACTGTCCCCCGACGTGCATCCCCAAGAGTCTATGCATAGCTTTTTCTCAAATAATCAATATTGCTCAATGGGGGTAACATTCCCGGGAATTTATATAGTGCCTGGTCACACTTACGTCGTAGGGTCAACAGAGTATCGAGTTTTCAACCTGGTACACGTGGTGGCAAGCCATGGCACTTAATCCAGGGAACCTCGTATCTCAAATATTTCAAATTCATAAGCCATATGAATAATTCAAAGTTCATATATCAAGATTCTCAACATTCTCAACATCATAATCATTCATCAATCCAAATCTCATTTCCAAATTCATTTCAAAACCATATTTCAAAGAAAATCCTCATTATCCTTCTTTCCATTCCATCCCTTAACAAATCCCAATTCAAAACATAATTCTTTCTTTGATAAATAAATCACTCTTATAAAATATCATGTTTAAGAACAAATCTTTTTAATTAATTACTTCAAATAAAACTTCCAATTTTATAAAATTTTGGCACCATCTCCTCTAGAACTTGGACACTGCTACCCTTTTCGGGTCCCATCCAAACGTTTCTCAAACCTTTTTCTCAACCATTTCCAAATCTCATTCATTTTCCAAAATTCAACTAGTTCCAATATCAAATTATTTTCAAAGCGAATCAGTGCCAATAATAAATCTCCTTTTTAAAATCAAACCAGCTCAAATACTAAATCATTTATAAAGTCATACTAACTCAAAATTAAACTGTTTCCAAAATTAATTCAGTTTCATATTCCAAATCATTTCTAAAGCCGTTTCATTTACCTTATCAAAAATAGCTTCAAAACCAAGAAAGCCGTTTTTCATAATAATTAACTAAATAACCTTTTAAATTAATTCCTTTTCAGCAATCACAAATAACTCAAGCAATCAGGCAATCAGGCACTCAGTCCAGCAAACAACCACATTTATAAGACAATTATAATCTCAGGCATATGTTTCTCACATTAATATCTATTTATAACAACTCTGTAATGTAAAATAGATTTTAAAAAAAATCCCTACCTCAAAGAATCAAACCCACAGCGATTTTAACACGACAAACCCTCTTTTCACCTTATTCTGCAGCAGCTACGTTATGATTTGTATTCCAAGCACCCTCTGCTAGCGGAGAAGAACGGCAGGAAAAAGTAATAACTACAAACACAGCAGCTTTAGCTAACAGCCAGAATAAACACAACTAAGCAAGGCAAAGAGGAACATTACGCACTAATAAAATAGAATCGAAATGGAGAATTATGGCAAGATAAAGTACAACAGAATTTGTCTTACCAGAAAAGAAACAAGAGAATGGGAAACGAAGAAACTATAGTTCGACAATATTTCCTTTCAACAATTAGAACGGCGAATAAGGGCACAGCCGAGCAGAAATGGCAAGCTAGTCGCGGCGGTAGCATTAATCTGAACGATTAAGGTAGCAGAGACACCAACAATAATCAAAATAGTGAAACAGAATAGAAGTAAAATAGGGTTCAGGAAAGCAGAAACAGGGTTACCGGTGAATCTGGCCTGGTTCGGCAACAGCGTAGGCAAGGCTTCTCTTTAGTGGTAAGGCACGGCGGTGGCAACCCTGGTGACAACCAGGCGTGGCAGAGGCTGAAGCTTCATTGATGGTGACTTGGCAGTGGCTTGAACGGCGTTGGCAAGGGATGAATGGCGGCGATTGGGCGACACTGGCTCCGACGGCGCGCAGGTCTCTTTCCTCCTCCTCTCTTTAATCACTTCACTCCCTCTCTCCGCGGCGGTGTCACAGCAGCAGTGATGGGCTTCAGCGGCGGCGAATCGCTGGTGACGGAGGTCTAGCAGTGGCGAACAGCTTCTGCTTGGCAGACTCGACGACGACGCGGCGAGAACGACGATGGCGAGCACAACGACGGCTACCCTCCCGCGGCGGTGGCGGCACAGTTGGCAGCGTGAATCCCTTCTTCCTCCTCGTGTTTCTCTCTCCTCTGCTCGTGCATGACAGCGGCTCGTGAACGAACCAGGGCTCCTCGCGTAGCAGCTCCTCGGAACCGTGGCGGCGGCGTGATGACGGCACGGTGGCATGTGGCGGCGCGGTTTTCGTTCTCTTCTTCCCTCCCTGTTCTGCGTTTCTTTCCCTTTTCTTCTTTTTTTCCTGTTTCTTTCTGAAGGGGATGGGGTTGGGTCAAGGGAGTGGCGGTGAGGTGGGGTTAGGTTAGGTTAGGTTAGAGGTAGGATAGTAAATTAAGGTTTCTGATCGGGAATTTTGGGATTTTATTTGGGTAAATTGGGGTTTTGTTTAATTTTAATAAAATTGGAGTATAAAGTATTAATATTTGAAAAACTAATTTAATCTCTAAAATTACTTTAAAATATTATTTGTAGTATAAAAATACTAATTGATTCTCAATAATTTACTCTAATTGAATATGGTAATATAATTAATTTTCTTTATCTTTAACTTAAAGTATTAAATGATATAAATATAAATCATCTAAAATCAAATCATATAAAATTATTATTATTTCATAACTACCAACTTTATAATTTAAATATAGAAAATAATTCAATAATTATAAAATTAGGTAAAATTCTAATTAATTATCAAAACCTTATTTAATTTTTGATTTAATTAACTTTAATAAAATAATTTCTGAGAATAAAATTTCTAATGAATAAATGAATTGAAATTAATTCATAACAAGATTTATTTGAAAATTCTGGGTCTTACAGTTAGTCCATCTCAGCATGTCGTTAACAATTTTATGAGACTGTGACAAAAATAAGATCAGGAACCAATGTGAGTCATAACTATTAAGTTGGGAGACTAAATTTAGTAAATCGAAATTTTTGAAATTAGATTGAAATACGAACATAATTTCAGAGACTAATAAATGTAAGTCCCAGAATTTTTAAAATTTTTATTATAAATTAATTTCAAGTTTAATTATTTATTTATAGCTTTAATTTTAGAAATCTCTTTATTAAAGATAATTAAAGTTTTGATTAATTGAGTTTGAAATAAATTAAGATTCTTATTCAATTTTATAATTATTGAAGTATTTTTTATATTTAAATTATAAAGTTTAATAATTATAAAATAATAAGAATTTTATATGATTTAATTTAAATAATTAATAGTTTAAAATTCAATACTTTAATCTTTATAAATAAAAAAAATTAGTTACATTATCTTATATTTTAAATTAGAATACTTAATTGAGAATTAATTAGTAAATTGATAATTAAATTGTATCTTTAAAGTAATTTCTTTAAAAATAATTTAGATTTTAATTAATTACAATATCTCCAAATTTTATTAAAATTACACAAACCTCAATTTACCAAAAGTATTCCTAATTTTAAAGTGTCCAAATCAAACCTTAATTCTCTTGTACCCAACCCTCACCGCCACTCCACGCCACCATTCCCTTGACTCAGCTCCATCTCCTTCAGAAAGAAATAAGGAAAGAAAAAAGAAAAAGAAAAAGGGAAAGAAACGCAGAACAGAGAGGGAAAGAAAAGAGTGAGGGCTGCGACGGGGGAAGAGAGAAGAAGAGAGGGAAAGCCGCGCCGCTGCCACGGTTCCGAGGAGATGCTGCGCGAGGAACCTTGGTCTGTTCACGAGCCGCTGTCATGCACGAGAAGAGGAGAGAGATCGGGCAGAGAGACAGACGCGAGGAGGAAGAAGGGATTCGTGCTGCCAACTGTGAAGTCACCGCCGCGGGAGGGTCCTTGTCGTCACGCTGGCCATCGTCGTCGTTTGAGACTATCCACGTCGCCGTTGCCTTGAGCTAGTCGTTGTTGAGGCCGTCGTTGTCGCTGAAAGGAGGATTTGTGAAGGGAACCGCGACGGGAAGAAGAGGAAGCTACCTCTGTCACCGCCATGGAAAACCACGAGCCCGCCACCATCATCATTGTGAGTGGTGTCGCCGTTCCATGCCGCCGCGTCCTACCACCGCTGCTGTTGAACCACCGTCACTATGAGGAACAGAACACGCAAATAGGAGAGAGAACAGGAAGCTTGGTGGGAGCTCCGTCACTGCCACTGTCGCTCTGGGTTGTGTTGCCGAGCTTCTGTCGCCAGGATCCACTGCTGGTAAAAGCATTCTTTCCTCTAATTTCCATTTCTTATAATTTCTGAGAATATTGTTGTCATTGATTCTGCTACAGTTGTATCGTTGTGTCTCGGGTCATCGAAAATCCACCATCGGAGCTTTTGGTAGCCGCCATCACTAGAAGTAGCTGCCGCCTGATCGGTTCAGATGGTCACTGCTACTTCGTTTCTCGTGGTGAGATTATTTGGTTCTATTTCAATTTACTGTAATACTCCATTACTAATTTTGTTCTATTTTTGCTTAATATCAATTCCGCGTTAAATTCCAATTTATGTCAAAAAAGTGTTGTTGCTGTGATTCTTGATGCCGCTGCTGATATTGCTTGAAAACAAACAAGGTTGTTGCTGCTGCTGTAAATTGAAAATAAACAAAAGAGAATTTGATGCGTTTACCTACTAAGCTCAGATTAAATCAAGGTAGGGGTTTTTCTTAAATCTATTTTACATTACAGGGTTGTTATAAATCAATATTAACTCGTAAAATATATTTTTGTGATTTCGTGAGTCTTATGAATTGAATTGAGTTGTTTTGGTTGAATGAAATTATTAGTTTGATTGATAAACTGATCCTCGATTGAGAAAGTTAGATATTTGGATTAGTTGATTGATGTTGTCAAAGTGGTTTTCCTTGAATTATTAGAGAAGATTTATTATTGCCTTTTAGGTTAATTTTGGAAACGGTTTGATTTTAGAAAAGATTTAATATTGAAATTTGATTTGATATTAAACCTGATTTGATATCGGAATTTGATTTTAAAATAAATTTGGAAAGGACTTGACATTTGAAAACGGGTTATTTATTGAGAATGATTTGCTATTTTGGAAATGATTCGAAAAGTGTTTGAGGAATGGTTTGGTTTGAAACTATTTGAGAAGACCAAGAATTCTTAACTATTGATTGATGTTGTTGATTAGAGTCGGTTTAAATTGCGATTTACAGGATTGGTTGATTGAATTCTGGATTTTGCAATTTTCTTGGATTGAGTGTTGTTGTAATAATGGTTATTGGAAGTGATTTGACTAATTAACAGGCGTTTGGTTTGGTTTGGTTGGGACCCGAAAAGGGTGGCAGTGTCTAAGTTTTAGAGGAGATGCTGTCAAAATTTTATAAAATTAGAAGTTTCATTTGAAGTAGTTGTTTTAAAAGGTTTAGTTTTTAAACATTATATGTTTTAAGATTGATTTATTTATCAAAGAAAGAATTATGTTTTGAATTGGGATTGTTAATGAACGGGATGGAAAGAAGGATGATGAAGATTTTCTTTGAAATATGGTTTTTGAATGAATTTGGAAATGAGATTTGGATTGATGAATGATTATGATATTGAGAATGTTGAGATATGATCTTTGAATTATTCATATGGCTTATGAATTTGAAATATCTGAGATACGAGGTTCCCTGGATTAAGTGTCGTGGCTTGCCACCACGTGTACCAGGTTGAAAACTAGATACTCTGTTGACCCTACGACGTAAGTGTGACCGAGCACTATATAAATTCCTGGGAATGTTACCCCCATTGAGCAATATTGATTATTTGAGAAAAAGCTATGCATAGACTCTTGGGGATGCACGTCGGGGGACAGTCTAAGGACATTTCAGACTTGTCGGGCTGGTTGGATAACCGAGAGATGAGCCTCATCAGCCATAAGACAGGCATGCATCATATGAATTTGTATGTTTTGCTTGGGTTTGAACTTGTTTTGGTTTGCCTAGTTGCTAAACTGTTCTTAACTGCTACTTGAACTATTTGCTGTAACTGCTACCTACTTGTGCTTTCCTTGTCTGTCTTGCCTGTGTTTGTCCTGGCGTGCTACATTTGAGAATGAACTTTGGTGCTGAATTAATGATTGTATTGTTTGATTACGTGGTTGGTTTCTGATTGAGATTTTCTTATAAGAAAGGAAAGGTTTTGGAGTTCGGAAAGATTAAACATTGTTTATTTAAAAAGGTTTTGAACGATTACCTACTGGTTTCTAAAGGATTCATAAGGTAATGATAATCACTGAGCTTGAAAATAGTTTTCTTATTAAATATCCTCTTATGACAACTTTGAAACTGCGTGGTGAGATCGTGTGGTTAGGTTCTCACCCCCTACAGCTTTACCTTTTCATGAACTGGATGAAGGAGCATTAAGAAGAGTTAAACTGCGTTTGGTTTATATATGTTGTTGTATTAATTAGATTATTTTCTTCCCTCGTCTTTGTTATTACAAGTTTGTAAGAGGGATAGGAGTTGTATGTTTTATATGTATATTATATTATGAGTTATTATGTAAGGAGTCTTGTATATGAATCTATGCCTGCTTGTATTTTTCTTAAGATAAAGTTTTTGTTTCCGGTTTTCAAAGAAATCAGCAATACAGTGTCGAGTCACAGGCTCCTATTTTAGTATTTAGTATGTAAAGTAGTCGTAATATTTCTTGCTATCAGAGTAGCGCAGCCGGAAGGGTGACTTCTGATAGTGAGGGTGTTACAATAAGTATTATCTCTTTGTTGACAATTAAGTTGTTTTAATGGTAATTAAGATCTGATAATGGTTTATAATAAAAAAAGCATTCTTTTGCAACAATTAGGGATGTCAATGGGGCAGGACGGGGCTGGGAATGCCTCCCTGCTCCCCATCTCTGCCCCCAGATTTACTCCCCGTCACCATCTTCGTTCTCCGCTGTGGGAGAATATTGCTCCCCATCCTCATTCCCACAGGGCCCCACTCTCCGCGGGGACCCCATTCCCCATCTATTTGATAGTTCTAACTAATAATTAATTTTCATATGAATAGAGGTGTAAGTATCCATTCTATACAAAAACAACAAGATTTTATACAAAAAGTCTAAACGATAAGATGGTGATTTCTTTCGAAATGACGCAGTGGGAGGACGCAACGGCGAGCCAGAGGACAGAGAAATGGACAAGTTGGGAGATGCGGTAACAGAGAAGAGAAATGACACGACGACAAAGTTACGGAAAGGAAGGCCGTAAATAGAGAGCACGACGCGGTGAGGATCATGGCACGGTGAGGTGTGACGATGCGGCGAGAAGGGAGAGTGGCGAGAGGGTGGCTGCAGAGAGGTTAGATGAAGTATGGACAGCGTTAGGAATTTCTGAATTGAAGAAGAATTATGCAAATGAGGATTAGGAGTGTTAGGTTTCTATATATATATATATGTGTGTGTGTGTGTGTGTGTGTGTGTGTGTGTGTGTGAAATAACTAAAAAACATATATGAGAAATAAACTATTAAGGACAATTCAATAAATTTATGAATTTCGGGGATTAACGGGGATGAGGCGGGGATCTCCGCTCGGGTCCCCGCACCTGCTACGGTGGAATTTTGTCCCCCATCCCCATCCCACAGAAAAAATTCCCCACAATCGGATCCCCATTCGGGGCAATCTCCGTAGGGATCCTCGCATCTCAGGGAGTTTTGCCATCCCTAGCAACAATGAACCTATAGTAGTAGTTAAGAGTATTCATAGATTAGATCATATCCATAAATCCACAGTATTTATCCGTATCTGATTTGTAATTTGTGGATATGATATGATTTGTAAGATGATCGGATTGGATCGAATCGGTCCACACTCTAATCAGATAGAAGTAAATATGTTTTAAAAAGTAAACAAAAAAAAATATTGACTTTTTTTATAAAAATAAAATTTTTTAATATTTTTTATTTTATGGATATATTTGATATCTGATCCAAACATAAAAAGTGCGAATATCGAATTTGATCTAATGAGTTTAGTGCGGATTGGATCAAAATTTCAACCATATCCGATCTATGAACACCCCTAACAATAATAACTAAAAAATTATGATGATTATATTTTTAACTAAGAGGAAGTGCAAAAAAAAAGTACTAAATACAAGAACATTTAATCAAATATTAAAAGAAAATTTTACTTTAAAATCGTTGGACTTTTTCTGCTCATATATATATAATAATAATAATAATAATATGATAATTATTTTATATATCACACAAATATAAACGTTTTTTCTGTGAGCCTAAAAAAGATTTTGTAAGTCCCTAACCTTGTTATCAATATTTGTGGTGTTAGCCCTCATATTATCAATTTGATTCATATATAATTTGGATGATAAATTATTTGGTGACGTACTTCCTTTTTTATTGTGACATACTTATTTATTTATTTATTTATTATTATTTTGTACATTAAAAAATAATAGGCCAATTATTGCCATAACATAATAAAAGTATGAAAGTTTATTATTCTTACAAAATTTTTTTCAATAGTTTATTTAACATTTAATAGAATAAAAATAAATTTTATTAAAATAAATTTTAGTACGAGTTTAATATTTTTATTCATCATAAAATATTTATAGAATTATTCGTAGATAAATTTTAGAAAAAAGAAAAAAAACATGATTTTTAATTTTATTTTTAAATAAACTTTATTTTTAATTTTAAAATAAATTTTATTTTTATTTTTTAATAAGATTAATTTTTTACCGTATATAATTATTCAATTATTTTTTAATCATATATAAATAAATTACTCTTAATAAGACTTTTTTATGTTATTCAATTATCTTTTTTAAAAAATAATTAATTATTAAAATAATTAAACTTTTCACAATAAAAAATAATAAAAAAATTATGAACGAAAAAAAATTAACCATCATGATAATTTTTTGTATTTTTATTCATATTTTAATTATAGACATAAATATAATTTGATTATATTATTTATGAAATGTGACTATAGATGTAGATAAAATTTAGTTATATTATTTATATATAGTTTTATTGTATTGTATTGCTTATAAAGTTAGATTATAATTATGACAATAGAATTGTTTTGGTATTTTTATATGTGTGACTAATTGGTGGTGTTAAAACATTACTCTTAATTATAAATAAGATTTATAATTTAAAAAATCAAAGACTCAATTAAAAGATACGAAAAAGATGATGTTAAAATATTCTAACTCTTTAAAATAAATATATTCAAAATTCAATTAAAAATTATTTAAAATTTAAACTCAATAAAAATTTATATTCAATGTGTTTTCTATTAAATATATTTAATAACCTATTATATCATATTGGTTGAAATTAGCTTTTATAATGTTAATTTTCTAATAACACTTTATTAGAAAAAACTATTTTTTCAAAATTTTTTAAAAACTAATTAATATTATATATATTTTGTTACACTACATCTTATTAGAAAAAATTTATTTATTTCTAATGCTTATATTAAAAATGAAAACAAAATTTAAATTAGTGAATTTTAATCTATAATATAATAATAATATAGTAATTATTTTATATATTATACGAATATAAATTAATTATTTTTTTATTTGTAAAAATTTTAAGAACTTGTTATATATATATATATATTGATGAATGTGATATATTTTTATATATAAATAATTTTAAAAAAAATCTAATAGTTAATCTATTACTTTTTTTTGTTTTAGTCCAAATTAAATATTTTTTTATTATTTTTGGAAAGAAAATTTTTTAAAGAATTTAATAATATGTGATGAAAAACACCGAATAAATTATATAGAAATCAATTAAAAGACAACATAAAAACTTCTTTAGCAAAAGATGAAATAGACGTCTTTATTTAAGTGGTCACCAATTCTAATACCCTTCATACATGAAACTAATTTGACAGAGAATATGAAGAATTTAAAGTGAGGATTAATGCACTTGTGGCCAAGTCCATGAGAGTTCCAGCAGAAGGGTGGACAATGAAAGATGAGACACCGTGGCCGGGAAACAACACCAATATCCAAATATGATACAAGTCCTTCTTGCTCGAGGCGGAGGCCACCACCCCGACCAACCTCCCTGTCTTGTATACATATCTCGTGAGAAAAGGCCGGCATTCCAACGCCACAACAAAGCTGGTGCCATAAATGCCTTGGTATAAACTATAAACCTCCCTTTCAGATTGTACTTTAACTTTCCGTTGAAAGAAACCTCCACAGACCACAAGTAATGTTATCAAACTTTATTTATATCCAGCCCCGCGCAATGTGCGAGAGGGTAAATTAATAATGGTATACAATAAATATTAAAAATTTGTTATGCTTTGTAGAATTAAATTAAATGTGTAAACTAAAGTTAAATTTAAAAGATATTTTATTTAAAATAATTTGTAGTACAAAAGATTTGGATATTAGAGTTGTATGTATAAAATAATATTTTTATTTGGTGGTTTGATTTTTGTATTTGTTTTAGTTGATGAACTTATTCTTCTTATGTGGTGTTCATTCTCCTTTTCTTTATTGGTTGTTGTTACTTTCTTCTTTCTGTGTAAGTTCTTGTGAATGCATGTTCTTTATGAATTATTGAGTTATATGCACTTTCTATTGTGTTGTTTGTTCCATCTTTGCAAATATGTTTTTCTTCTGAAGATGTGTCTTGAATTTGTATAGTTTTCTTTCTCCTTAATCTCTTGATGGTATGTGATCTTCGTCTGATGATATTAGTGTTGTCGAAGTTGGTTCTTATAATCAATGAATAATTTAAATTAGAAATAAAAATGATGTCTAAAATAATTAAAATAAGTAATTTTTTTTAGTATTACCTGTTTTATTTGTTGTAATGGGTACTCAAATTTAGTGTTTTTGGTTGGAATAAATGTCTTGGTAATAAATGGGTGTTGAAATTTAGTGTTTTTGGTTGGAACAAGTGTCTTAGTAACAGTGTATTGTTGAGAACTTTCTTTAAGATTAAAATCATTTACATTGACTTCAAATATAAGCGAGGTTGCACAAATTTTTCAATTGAGGTGGTGCTTCAATGTCATTATTTTTCTGAAGTGCTATTAGATTTAAATCAGTTGTACCCAACAATTTTTTTGCTTCGCCATCAAATAGTACAAAAGTTGTTGTACCACTTTGATCTGAAACCTTTAATTGAATTTTGAACCTAAAATAAGTATTGAGTTAGTAACTAATAATTTGATAGATGGGATTATGAAAAGGATATAGAGTTACCTTATTGTTGGATATTTTGGTGTTTGATTACATGTACCACAAATGTAGTTATCTCCTTTTTCATATGCTTTCTTCGTACACTTTTCACATTCAATATAGTTATCTCCATTGAATAAGTTTGAGATGTTGTGTAGTTTGAAAATAAATTTTTTGTACTAAATTTGATGTAATTTGAAGGAATAGTGATAAGAGACTTATATAAGTAATTCAAATAGTATGGAATTTGAATATTTGTAACGTAAAATTTATTACGATTAATAATATTATTATGACATTTGTAATATGAATGTTGATTATATTGAACGAGTTATTTATAGAAATTAATAAATTAATTATTGAAGTTATAAATTTCTTGTATTGTTTACAACGGTAAGATATAATAAATAGAGGAATATAAATTTAATGTCTTTGTAAGTTACAAATTTGGTTAGACACTATTAATTTCTAATTATTGTCGTTGGTAATTATTGTATTATTTTTTGTATATTTTATTTTTTTTGCTGATTTGAAAGTAATAGATGATTTGGCAAAAATTGAGTGGTTGATTCTGAAATTTTACCAAGTAAGCGATATTGCTGACACAGCGTTAATAGAAGAAGAAAAATAGATTAAAAGTAATGTGGATAAACTTATGTATCTACTTTTATATATTAAAAAAAAATTATAATCAAACATCAAACATAATATAATCGAACTAAGTTTACTTTTATAATAAAAAATTCAAAATACAATAAAAGTATAACAATATTTTTAGAAGAAAAAAAAACCTAGAGAATTGACTCAAATATAAGACAAGTAATACAAAAAAAAAAATCATTAATAATTACTTAATATTATTTATGATATATTAATTGAGAAATTTTTATAAAAACATTCTCGTTAAAAGATATATACCATATGTAAGGCTTCATTCCAACTAAGTCGAATTTCTAATAATAAAATTTAGATGCAGTTTTTTAATTAAAAAAAATTGATTCTTACAATTTTATTAAATTTTTAAATAAATTTTTATATTTTTTAATTGAATCTTTATATTATTTTTAATTCATTACAAGAAAAGATAACTATTTTAACATAATTTTTTTTAACAGTCATAGTTAAATATAAAAATTAATATATATTTTTGACAAATATCACAAATGTCTATTTTTCTATGTTTTTTTTATTTATAATTTGATTGTAGAAAATTATTCCTCAATTTTAACACTCATTTGTTTTCAACATACTTCATTATTCCTTTTTTTCGTTGAGGTCCGTCAATTTTGGCATCACACTACTCTCAGTTTGGGATCATACTACTCATTCTTCATCTTCAAAATCTTAGTTTATTCTTCAGTTTCAAGGTCTCATCTCATTTTTTGTTAAAAACTTTTTGTTGAGAATTTTTTATGGTCAATAAGTGTCAAAATAAATAGTATTTTTGACGGTTAATAAGTATCACAAAAAAATATATTCTCAAAATTTTTTAACAAATTATTTTTGATGGCCAATATTTATCAAAATAAGATTTAAACTTTTTTTATAATTACTTATATGTTAAAAATACTATTTTTAACAAAACTTTTATTAACGTATTTTCATAGTTAAAATAGTATCAAAATTTATTTTTTTTGACGATTTTTAATTTTTTTTGACACATAATAATTCTTAAAAATAATCTATATTATTGTAGTGATTTTATAATTAAATTATTTTGTGTCAAAAATATTAAAAGAGCAATGCTACATTATCAGAGTAACATAATTAAACTTTTTTTTTATTCAGAAATCTACCTTCCTTCTACAATTCAACCCAACCATATACGCATTATAGAAAAAGGAGTAAGAAAATGACGAGAAAATATAATATATAATTTTATACTATAATCTTACTTTCCTTCCATAGTATGACATAGAATATAGAACTGCATATCTTCAAGAAGAATCTACCACATTATCATGTCAAACTCAAATAAAAAAATGGCTGAACTTACCCTAAGTATGATGTTAATTGAATATTATATAAGTGGAAGCCTATATCTTTTAGGAGAAGAAACATGGCAGCGACATACTAACCTTTCTTGCTTCCAAATTCCAATAGTCATTTTTTTTGCGTGGTTGTGTTAGAACAACATATACATCATTTACATAAGTGAAAAACTATCAAACAGAGCATCTTTTTAAGGCTGTATCTTGAAAAAGAATGATGAGTTTCATACTAAGTGCTTGTTTGGACGCTATTATTTTGATAAAAAAAATTTTTAATAATTTTTTTTATTTTTTAATGTGTTTGACAAATTTCTAATAGTAAAAGTAAAAATAAAATAAAAAAAATATTTTTTTGAGAAGTTGTAATATATATCTTTTTTTAAAGATTTTTTTTCTTAAAAAAAGATATTTTTTATATAATAAATAAACAAAAAAATATTTTTATATTATTATACCAAATATAATTAATAAATAAAAAGATCTTTTTATACGAGATATTCAAATATAAAATTACTTTTATTTTTTTATAAAATCTTTTAAAAAAATAACTCAAAAAAATTTTTTTTTTTAAAGTTCATCCAAATAAACCCAAAGAAGCATCATCATGGATCCCAAAGTTTTGGAAGGAAGAACGTCTAGTTTCAATAGTTGTTGTATAAACATTATGAAATAGGCTGAGATGATTCTTGCACCGATATAATACACAAAGATCGCGTTAAGCTATTTTTCATAATGATAAATGCAAAGTCAAGCATATATATTTTTTAAAAATGCTGCATTACCATTGAAATTTATTACTTTTTTTTATATTTGATCAACTTTAAATATTAAAAACTAAATTTTAAATTTTTAAATTTTAATAATATAAAAATAAAATATTAACCTCTTAATATTTTTCAATATTTTGTGTGACATCGTATCAACTAATTTGTGTGTTTTGATTATTTCTAATTCGTCACACATTATTGAAACAAGATAAATTGTGAATAGGATCATTTCATGGAATTACCAATAAGAAGATAATTATCTATTATGTACAGCTAAATCTTAATACAAATAAAGAACAAATTTACACCAATATATACAAAATGTTTGATAGAATCAATTAAAAAAAAGGTAGAGCATACAAACAAACAAATCCACAAGAACAAAAATAATTAAAAATGTACCAAACACTATATTAAAGCATATTATGTGTAAAATAGTGTAATTAAAAAAGCCTATCTCACATTTCATATATTTGACAAAATAGAATATTAATTTGTACTCATTCTCTTACCACATATTACTGCGCAACGTGTTAGCTCACTTGTTTTGATTGGATATAAATTTAGTTGCAGTGTAACTTCAAGGCTTCAAGTCAATAGGAACCCCACAACTAATAACAGTAACCTTACGTGGACATTAAAAACATGCACTTTTTTTGCTTTACCTTAAATGATTAGAACTTAATTGGAAGAGTTATATATATGTAATCTCTAACCTCACTCACCTATACTTGCACTGCTTCCATTCCTCCACTCCCCATGGAAGCTAGTACCGGGCTTTTTGCTGCGACCCATGACAACAATGATCTTGTGGTCATTCAAGGACACAACGAGGTAAACATAGCTAAATTAAATAAGATCGTGAGCATTTTATTAAATATAATACCATTTATATTTTTATCTTAATAGTTTAAATCTTTGATAAAGCCATATGAAATAGTTGATATTGGAAAATACTTTTGTGTCATACTAATATATACACAGATTTTCTTATAACCATGTTAAGTCTACATTTAAATAAGTCACTAAACTTAATTATTAGTACAGAATACACATTTAAATACAAAATATAAATTAAAAATGAGTTAAATTATACAATATATTTTATATTTACGTAACATTTTTGTTTTCTTAATGTGATTAACAAACATAATAACAATAATAATCTGGCGCAGCCAAGGCCTGTGAAGAACTTAGATGGCCAACTATGTGAAATATGCGGCGACTTAGTGGGACTAACTGTGGACGGAGACTTGTTTGTAGCTTGCGAGGAATGCGGGTTCCCCGTGTGTAGGCCTTGTTACGAGTACGAAAGAAGGGAAGGGACTCAAGTTTGCCCCCAGTGCCATACAAGATACAAGCGTATCAAAGGTAATTTGGAACGGAAACAATACAAAAAGGCAACTACATACTCCAAAAGCTTGTTTTCTTTCTCCTATTTTCTGCATGTGTTTGGATTAGTTTTTTTTATATATATTTCATTTTTAAAAGTATTTTATAAAATTCCAAGAATATCCAGAGAGTTTTTAAGAGAATTTGAAAGACAAATAACTTTTTGCCAAGAGTTGGTCAAAACATCCGCAAGATATTAATATTCTATTAGTTTTCGTCTATGTTGCGTAGAAACTTATAATACATCTTCTTGTGATTTGGTGCTGAAATTAGAATTAATTCTCATAATAATATAATATATTTTATAGGATCGAAGTACGAGATTATGGTGAATTTCTTTGCTCTAGATTAGTATATTCAAGAGGCAGGGTATACTTGGAAAAATTTCGACATTTAAATTAGTAACGGTCTAAGAAATATAAAAATTAAGGGTAGATAATATATCTTAAAATTATATTAATTTCTTTATTTATAGTATTTGTAGAGTAAATATGAAAAAAATCTGAGTTGATCTATACAACTTATAAAGAGAATCCTATATGTGCATATGATTCAGCTTACATAAATATCCGTATGCTATGCGAACTCGAATACAAAGTACACAAATTTTAAAAGAACAAAAAAGTTAGGATACAACTATATATATATATATATATATATAAAATGAATTTGACATCCTAAACTAAATATTTAATTAGTTTTGGAATAAAGAGTAAAAGAATAAAAACTTTAACCTAAATTGTAATTTTGAGTTAATTTGAATAAAAATTGTATCCAAGTCATAGCTGCATGCCTGCATCGTTCGCTAGCTGTATCGGATAAGGGTTTCAAAAATAGACCCGATCATTATTTTAGGTCAGGTTCGGTTCATAACTCGGGTCATCCGAACTCGGTCCGGTGACCCGGTCATCATACACAATTAATATTTTGTGTTATTAGTGATGGATGATGGTTATTCTTACGTAGAATTTAAATATTGTAAACTTTAATATTTTGTGTTATTATTCATTATAAGATTATAAGTTAATGTTTTATGTTTAAAATGCATAAGACTTTAAACTAATGCATAATATTGTGTTATTTGTATTGGTTTAAATATTTGGTGTTATTAGACAATATTAGTATTGATTATGGTTATGCTTTAATTTTAGAGAAGAGTTGGTTCTTGTTATATTTTTTAAGTGAATTTTACTGTGTAAATTGTGAAATAATAGTTGGAGATTAGATGATTGTTAAAGATCCAGTTTTCACCCGATTTTTACCAGGTTTTCACCCGACCCGAAAGTGCGTAGGTTTTATTGGATTTAGGATCGGGTTAGAGTTTAAAAATTAGAACCGATCTATATTTTGGGTCGAGTCTGGGTTAAGCTAAATTCAATATGACCCGATCCATGTACACCCCTAGTTAGTAACTTAGTCATGCCCGGTAGGTTTTCGTGTATAATATAATTTGCATCTCTATTACACAAAATCTATGCAAATATATATGACAAAGCTTATGTAGTACATGAATCATTATATTTTGAAGTCTTTCTTTGAGTTAGTTACATGTTGACAAAAAGTATTGGTCAACTTAATATTTTTAATATTAGATTCTTTGAAAAGAAAGCAACTAAATTGGATTTTTATAATATTAAGAGCCCGACACTTTTAATAAAACAAAGAAAAATTGATTAATATTGAATAATTAAATATAAAGAAGAAAAAATATTGGTTTTTCTATATTATTTTTGCCTTTTAATTCATCACGAAATGAAAGCATGCCATGTTTTTCACAAAGGACTTAGTTCGACAGAAATAGTGGCACTCGGTCTTTCTTTATAACTTGTTATATATGTTTTGTCCTTACTTGGAGTGCAGGAAGCCCAAGAGTAGAGGGAGACGAAGACGAAGACGATGTGGATGATATAGAACATGAATTCAAAATGTTGGAAGAAAAGGAAGAGTTGCGGCAAAGGAAGAAGAGTAGCGGATATGATAATGAGAATGCTAAATCAGCATCCTTGGCCAAGGTCAGTTCGTACTGATAATTAAATGGAAATATAAAACAGTTTTTTTAGTGTATCTTAATATATAACAAACGTGGTGAATGGAAGTAACTGAGAATATCTTAACAAAGGTGGTGGAACTATGTTCATGCAAGCTAAGAACTCAAGATAATATTTCTCTCTAGCATTTATTTTTTGTAGATTTAAGACTTTTGTTTTCCAGGTTTAACTTTTATTTTGAACGAGTATTCGTAACTATAGCAGCTTACCCCCCCCCCCCCCCCCCTTTTTTTTTTTTTTCTAATGAAAAGGAGCAGGTGAATGGGGAGCTGCCTGTATCTACATACCACGAGCCGGGTGAGCTAAAATCCTGAAACATAAATGTTAAACAACATCATTGGCTATTTTAAAGAGAGAAATGATGCTATTTTACAGCCTAAATCTGAAAATTTTGAACGTCTTCGTGATGTAGGCTATGAAAAATTTGCTGACAAAGAGAGAGCAGATGACTGGATGTTAAACCAAGGAAATCTATGGCCTGAAACTGAGGCTACAGTTGATCCCGAAAAGGCTATGTATGCATGAAGAAAGCATTCCCCTTTCCCTAATTTAGCAAATTTGCAATGCTATTTTGACATCTCAGGAACACTGTTCTATACTAATTTGATGCTCTTGCTACTGTCATATGATATCATTGTTCCAGTAAAGATGAAAGTAGACAGCCACTCTCAAGGAAGGTGGCAATACCATCCGGAAGACTCAGCCCTTACAGGATGATGGTTGCAGCGAGGCTCGTGATTCTCTTGCTATTCTTTCAATACAGAATCTTCCACCCAGTACCTGAAGCAATTGGACTCTGGTTCACATCTGTGGTGTGTGAAATTTGGCTAGCATTGTCATGGCTGGTTGATCAACTTCCTAAATGGTTTCCCATTGATCGCCAGACGTATATTGATCGTCTTTCAATCAGGTATATATCCTGAGCTTCCTCCGCCAGATGATGTCTAAATGTATCTGGTTTTCGTATTCATTTTTCTTCTTTTGCTCCTTTTAATCTTTTTATTTTTATTTTTATGTTTTTAAATTCAAATAAGCAAGGTCTTGACAAACATATGTTCGAGGAGATTATATATTATTTACTTACAAAGTACCAAATAAATAACAAAAATAAGATAACTAGCTAAACATCCTAAAACTAAGATGAATCAACACTTTGTCATGAGTAGCCTTTTGAGTAAGTTTACACCAAGGAGTCAATATTACAAAATAACCTGTGCTGTCGTGAGATGAATTAGTATAAAGGTTGGTTCTATCAAAATCTTATATATAAATTGAAGAGCTAAATGTATAGATCTTGTAATGCAGATTTGAACCGGCGGACAAGCCGAATATGCTTTCTCCAATAGATATATTTGTCACTACAGTGGATCCGACGAAGGAACCTCCTCTAGTTACAGCCAATACTGTTCTTTCAATCTTGGCTCTGGATTACCCAGCTGACAAAATCTCATGTTACGTTTCTGATGATGGAGCTTCCATGCTCACCTTTGAGGCTCTTCAAGAAACTGCTGAATTCGCAAGAAAATGGGTACCGTTCTGCAGAAAATACTCTGCTGAACCTCGAGCACCAGAGAAGTACTTCTCTGAGAAGATAGATTACATAAAGGATAAGCTTCAGACAACATATGTAAAAGAACGTCGTACTATGAAGGTTAGTGAGCAATAATATTCTTTTTCAATAATACCACTCAAACTAATTTCTTAAATGTAACAGAATGGAGCACATTTAGGATATATTGTTTCTATAAAAATACTATGTGCATAGTAAAGATCAGCCATCATATATTTGTATATAAATATACATGTTTTACTTTTTTTTTTGTATATTCTACATTTCAACATGTATCTTATATTAGTAACTGATTTGGTAGCTGATTTTTGACATATACTTAGCATGGTTGAAAATTCTAATACCCGCTTCATACATGGAGCTAATTTGACAGAGAGAATATGAAGAATTTAAGGTGAGGATTAATGCACTTGTGGCGAAGTCCATGAGAGTTCCAGCAGAAGGGTGGACAATGAAAGATGAGACACCGTGGCCGGGAAACAACACCAACGATCATCCAAGTATGATACAAGTCCTTCTTGCTCGAGGTGGAGGCCACCACCCCGACCAACTTCCCTGTCTTGTATACATATCTCGTGAGAAAAGGCCGGCATTCCAACACCACAACAAAGCTGGTGCAATAAATGCCTTGGTATAAACTATAAACCTCCCTTTCAGATTATACTTTATCATTCCGTTGAAAGAAGCCTAACAGTTCCTTAATTTCTTTCTAGCTTCGAGTATCAACAGTGCTAAGCAATGCTCCCTTCGTGCTGAACTTGGATTGCAATCATTATGTTAATAACAGCAAAGTCGTGCGTGAGGCCATGTGTTTCTTTATGGACATCCAACTTGGGAATGGCATTGGCTTTGTTCAGTTTCCTTTAAGATTTGACAGCCTTGACAGGAACGATCGTTATGCCAACAAGAACACTGTTTTGTTTGATGTAAGTACAAGAATTTTAGGATCAAATTTTCTCAATTTTGTTTGTTCATTCTTTTTCCTTTATTGATTAGATACAATTTCATATGCCACGGCTCTTTTTTCCTGCATAGATTAACCTAAGGTGCCTAGATGGAATTCAAGGACCTGCTTATGTTGGTTCAGGATGCATCTTCAGCAGGAAAGCTATATATGGTTTGGAACCACCAAAGGTGTCAAAACCGCCACGAATTGTTCAAGTGCACTCAAAACAGGATGAAAATGAAGAGGAAGATGCAGGAATAACAGAAGAAGACAAGCAGCTACTGAAATCAGAGATGAATTTTGAGAACAGATTTCAAAAATCACATTTTGCTAATTCTTCATCAACAGAAGAAGGTGGCGTCGATGCTTCTTCCGGTCAGGAGGCCCTGCTCAAAGAAGCCATTCATGTCATGAGCTGCAAATACGAAGACAGAACTCTATGGGGATATGAGGTATTATGGAATTCTCTTAATTAGCCCTGAACATTTAAGCGTTAAAAAAAATGGTGGATTTTATCCTACAATATTCAATTTTATAAGGTGGAAACTCATGCATCTAATGATTCTTAGTTATTAACTTCACACGAAGATAGTTGCACGTGACTCTCCATCATTTTGTAATACTTTTGGGACTAAAATAGTGGTTATTGAAGATTAATAACTGAAATATTCTTGATCATTTTGGCAACAAACAGGTTGGCATGAGCTATGGATCTATAGCTGCAGATACTCTTACGAGTTTCAAGTTGCATAGTCGAGGCTGGGAATCGGTATATTGCATGCCGAAGAGAGCTGCATTCAGGGGGACAGCTCCTATCAACCTTACAGATAGACTTAACCAAGTGCTTAGATGGGCGGTGGGATCACTTGAGATCCTCTTCAGCCGCCATTGCCCGCTGTGGTACGGCTTCAACGAAGGAAAAATGAAGACGCTTCAAAGGGTTGCCTATATTAACAGCACTGTCTACCCCTTCAGCTCCATACCTCTTTTGATATATTGTCTCATTCCTGCTATCTGCTTGCTCACTGATAAATTCATCACACCTTCGGTAATAAATTTTCTTTTTATTGATTCTTGTCATACAGTAACTAACGAATTTCATTTTTATAATGTCATTCATTTGCTCATTTCATATAACGAACTATGAGTACACTAGTTAAACTCAAATGTTGTGACATATAATTGATTCGAGTAAAATTAAACTTATTTCTTTAATGAATGATCTGCCTTGCTAGTTTCTTACTTAGAATATGTGCATGATATATTTAATGTTAGATATGACTCTAGCAAAATGAATGAATGAAGTATTGCTCGAATCTGTAGAATTAAGTTCTGTAAGGTTCTTTCTTGTTGTGTAGTTTTGGAAGCCTTTTATCAGCTTACAAAGTTCCTGTTATATCATTCCAGGTAGGGACATTCGCAAGTCTAGTCTTTATTAGTCTATTCATCACCATCTTTGCATCGGCCATCCTCGAATTGAGATGGAGTGGTGTTAGCCTTGAGGAATGGTGGAGGAATCAGCAATTCTGGGTCATCGGAAGTGTGTCTGCACACATGTTCGCCGTTGTACATAGCCTCATGAAAGCCCTGCCCCTGGTAAGAAGCAATATCAACTTCATCACCGTATCGAAGGCGCCGGACGAAGGGCAGTTCCACCAGCTGTACACCATCAAATGGACTGCTCTCCTTATACCTCCAACTACAATCATAATAATCAACCTCATTGGCATTGTAGCTGGTTTCACAGATGCCATAAACAGTGGTGGACATTCTTGGGGAGCACTTCTTGGGAAGCTCTTCTTCTCTTTGTGGGTTATTGTCCATTTGTACCCATTCCTTAAAGGCCTCATGGGTAGGCAGAACCGAACACCAACGCTTATAGTCATATGGTCGGTGCTTTTGGCTTCTATCTTCTCCTTGGTTTGGGTAAGGATTGACCCTTTTGTGTTGAAAACAAAAGGACCAGACGCTAAGCAATGTGGAATCAGTTGTTGAATCCGTTTTCCACATTCCATGAGGAGCATTGTTGCTATGAAATGCATGTGCATGTCGCAAGAGAGGGATTTGGTGACCGGTAATATTAGAGAGGACACAAAAAAAAAAAAAAAAGAAACAGTTGAAATTTGTTTTATTTAACATTTATTAATTACTATATGTTAAATAAGACAAATTTTGACTGATTTTGACTAAATTTTTTTTGACTAAATTTTTTTTGTTACCAAACATTTCAGTATTTCAGTTTTGCGACATGGAACATGCCCTCCTCCCTCCCTCCCTTTGTTTTTTTCCGAACAGTCCATTTTTTTATTCAATGAAACTAAAATAAAGTCCTACTGATTTCTTAATTTTGTCACAACTAAAAGAAGATGTAATAGTTGTGTAACGGAGAAATTATATTTGTACAACTTTTTAGTACACCGTGTATCTTCTTCTTTTTTTTTTTTTTATATCTTATTTTACTTCTTATCAATACCTATATACCAAAAGTGAAAAATAGACATAAAAGTAGTGTATATAATATTAACCTTTTTAATTTAGATGCAAATGCAATCTAGATAAGTTAATTGCTTTAGTTGAATTCATAAAGATACGGTATACAATATTGGATACAAAAATGGGTATGCATAATGTCGTATCCCAAATTATTTTGGGTTGGTCAAGTGGTCAACTCACTTGTACATGAAGCAATTCATTGGTCAGCGGCAGACCCTTAAATAGAACTCAAATCCGTAACGAATTAGTCATTAATCTGTTGGGTTGAGGGATACCGTCGACAAAAAAAAATGTCGTCCCAAAAATTTAATAGAGGCTAAGTTTAATTAAGAATTATTTCTATTAATTAAGAGATTGTCATAAATTATTTGCTTAGACAATAAAATTGAATTGTTCAAGAAATTGAATTCGATTATTCAGAATTTTAGATTAGGGTAAATTATCAAATAGGCTCCGACTTTTGAATATGCTAACAAAAATACCTTTAATCACTACAAAAAAAATCACTTTTAACAGCTATTTATTTTGCTTTTAGCGGCAATAAAAATAGTTGTTAATACATTTACCCGTAATTAGATATTAGCCGTCTTATACTTTGTCGCTAAAAGGTTTTAGTGGCAATTATAACATTTGGCGATAAAGACCTTTTTAATGGCCTCAAAAAGTATATAACTTTTAGCGACAATTTTCTTGGCAATTTATATGACCACCAAAAGTAATTCTAAAATTTCAATATTATTCACTTTTAGTGGCTATTATTATTGCCATCAAAACCCATTTTACCGACAATTTATATGGCCACTAAAAATAATTCTAAAATTGTAATGTTATTCACTTTTAGTTGTCATTACTATTGCCGCTAAAATCTTAAGACCTTTTTTAGTTACATTATACTCATTTTCTTAGAAGCAACCATCTATTTGTTTTTTAGAATTTCAATTATTTTTTCCAACAATTATTATTATTATGCATAATATAAATATACTAAAATTAATTACTACAAAATGAGATATTTCATTAAACTCAAAATATTGATACACAAATTTCTCTTGAAAAATAATAAATCATGTTACAAATCTAAACAACAAAAAATGCTACAAGCCTATAACTATGTTGCATTAATATAGCAATACGAGTGTTAGCGATGATCTAAAGTTGCACCTCATAGAGCAAATAGGGGGTAATGATTGCAACCTTCTCTTAGAGCTACTTTGATCATCTTCTCCATTTTGTTCACTTCTATTAAGAAGAAGATCATCAGGGAATTCAAGCTCACTGATATTGATATCTACTCCCAATGCCAGAAGCTTCTGTTTGTAAGCCAAGACTTGGAACTCAAGAGCAGTGGTTTCCATCTCCTTCTGATACATAAGCTCTTCAAAGACTTCAAGAGTTTCCTCAGCATGACCTATCTTCTCCTCTGCCATTCTCTTGTAGTGACTTGCCTCCATCTTCACGGCAGCCTTTTCACTTTGTAGACGAAGTATCATGTCCATAGCCTTGCTGGCTGCAGTAGTAGAGGCTTCTCTTTTCTGATCCAACTCTGCATGTACCTGCTGTAGAAGAGTTTTTTGGGCTCGGAGTGTTTCCTTCATTGCTGTTATATCAGCCTCCGCCATCGGAGATGCCGTGCTAGTTTCAACCATTCTACAAGTTCACTTATAGTTACTTTTAAACACAAGAGATAGCAGGATTTTAATCACAACTATATGATGACACAAACAAGGATTGAATTTTCTTTGTATCTATGTGATCAATTTCGCAATTTCATAAGTAGCGTTGCATTTGAGAATACAAAATAGATATATACATATAAGAAATCAAGTTTTCAATGTCTGTAAAAAAAATGCTTAATTCCCACAATTTTGGAAAATTAGGAACCTTTCTTTTCATGAAAAAACAAAAGGGAAATATAGGGTAATGAAGCAGAATGGTGTTAGCGGCAAAGCAAATACAAGATAATAAATTAGAAAATTATGGTGTTAGCTACATAAATCATATGAAAGTGGATCATGCTTTCATTGCAAGGAAGAAAAGAAATTTATCAAATGTACCTTGCAGGTTCCAAATGAGCGTGAACGGATTCAATAAGACAAACGCAGAAACACCCTGAAGAAGCAGGATCCTCTGTTTTTTCTGCATCAAATTCCAACAAATTAAAAGATTATCAGGAAGGAAAAAAACTGAAAAGAACAAAATTTTCTGTGTTGGGTATTTTGTATACAAGCAGGCACAGTTGAAAAATTCATGTGATGTCAAGAGATTCAAATGAAGCATAGATATGCATTTTTTAAAAGAGGGTAAAACAATAAGGCAGCAATATATTTATAAAAGGAACAAGACATACCTATCAATAATCATAAAAGATCTCTATTATTAAAGATGAATCTGTTCATTACTTCACTAATTCTTTTATTTTATTCTTGAATATAAATAAAGATCTGATGAGGAGGAGAAAAATTTTTGGTGGAATTTGACCCAGGAATGAATTCACTGCCAAAGATATTTAGTATTTGCACATTATAAAAAGGTTGAATGAAATACACATGCTGGAGGCACAAGTTAACAACAGCAATCTGTGAATTGACTGTAAAAATATCCATCCAACTAAAACTAATTACCCTCCGCATGACAAGCAATCATTTAACTAAAGTTGCCTAGCTCAATTATTTGCACATAAACTAACTCCATAATACTCCACTAATTATTTTAACGATAAACTAAGATGAATATACCCTATATTCTAAATTCATGTTCAATAGATTGTTAAAAAAACAACCATCACTACCCAAAAAGAAGTAAAAAAGATTTACCACTTTACCTGACTAAGAATAATTGAATCTAACTTATCCTTTAGGCCATTGATGCATATATCAAAAAGATCATACCTGAAGGCAGAGAATACACAATATCAGTTATAACAAGGATTTAATCATGCATTTAGTTGTATGGTTCCACAGGTTTGTGTTCAGTAAATTAAAGCTGCTAATGTTCGTGGCCCTAGTAATGCAAGATGACATTCTTTTTCACTTTATTTCTTAAGATGGCAGAAAAGCTTGGAGTCTTGTGAAATTACCATAAACCTATGTGCATGTATATCTTTCTAGATTGACTTTTTTTTCCAAAAACAACTTCCAAACACTTAATATTATACCTTCATTTATTTTTTTACCTTTTCTTCGACTTAGATTATAATGTTGGAATTAAAATAAATAAAAGATACAAAGACAGAGGAGCAATACTTATATTATATCAGAGAAAAAAGAAAAGCCGTACTTATTTGTCATTTTCCTCGTCACTTAACAGTTAACACTTTGATTTTATGAAATAATAAAGTTAATATCCAAAGTTAATTTATTTCCTTATAACTATGTCTAGTATAAAATAGTTGCATCCGTTACTCACTCTAAGTTTGAATATAATTAAACACACAATAAAATGAATCCTAAGTGCAATGTTAAAATACTAGTTAGAACTATATATATATAGTTGAATGGTATCATTTGTAAGAGTTAGTGAACTCTAGTTCACTTAAATCTTTATATTCTAAATCCCACTTAGTCATATTCTTATTAATTCTTCACTAATCAAACTTCTGTTTGTAACATAAGCCATGATTACCATAAGAACATGTATTTTACCTCAGAAACCCGTGATGACAATTTGTGAGGATCCATGTTAAAATGTTCCAAAGAATCAATCATGCTTCTAAACAAAACAATGAAAAGAGGCAGAGCAGTACCATGGACACAAGTACCATTACTTCCTAAGCATATTAACACATAGTCAACTGAATCAGCTGCAGCAAACAAGCCAAAGAAGGAAACACTCTCCATTTGGTTTGATTTTCAATCCTTTTGTTGATCCATCTTAAAAGATGATGTTGTTTGTCCTTTTTTCCCGAACCAGAACCTGAAGAAAATTTAAAGTAGCACAAAGTTATGAACATAGCAATATTTAAGTGGCATATCTTAAAAAAGGAAGACCTTGACATCAAAAGAAAAATTAAGAAGAATGTAAATTTTAGTTGATTTGAAGCATAACTTAAGGAATTTTACTTCTAAAGAAAAAAACAAATATATATATATATATATATATATATATATATATATATATATATATATATATATATATATATATATATATATATATATATATATATATGTTAGGCATAACCACATAAATAAAAGACATCAACAAGTTGAAAACTTAAAGATCAATAAGTTATATGATTCCCTGAAATACTCAATTAGATTTAGATGTTATGTCATTAGTCACAAAAAATCCCAATATCAACTGAAATAGTTTCATTTCTTCAAGTATCACCATTAGCTTGGGATAAGAACAACATTCATGTCAAAAGCAGTTAACTAACAATAATATACGATGAAACTAAAGACCAAAAAGAAATAGAAAGCAAACAAGACTTAGCTAATTGTATAAAAAATGAAAAAATATATTACGTCAATAACTTTATTGACAAAATTTATAGGATTTGTAGGTGGCAGTTTACCAGTAAATAGTCATAATGCGAGTAACATTCAAGCTTTTCAATGCATTCTTGTTAGCTGCAGTGCCAACAATATAGCAGAACAAGCCACAAAAAGGATGATATCTCTTTCTTCATTGATCATAGAAGCAACATTAGTAGAACTCAAAACTGTGCAATTCGTTACTATTATCTCTTCTGATTAAAGATCCATGAATTCAATGCTGAAACTATCTTCCCTCTTATATTCTATTTCCAATGTGCCCTAAATCGCTCGCAACTGTAAATTTGAAATCCTATGACATTTGCAAAATTCACACAAGTATTCACAAAATCAAAAGTGAAACATTAGCAATAGCATCTTCAATTTGAAAGTGACAACACTTGAAATTGCTGATAAATAAAATTGAGCTAGAAAGAGAGAGATGAGAATTGGCGAACCTTGTTGCAAACAACGGGGAGTGTGAAGAGATGTAGAGAGAGAAACTTGGAGAATAAGGGATCAAGCTTGGAATCGCCGCAGAGTGTCAAATGAGTGAGCATCTGATCAAGAACCTCCTCAACCTCCGTGTCGGACTTTCCTACCACTATTAATGATGCTTTTGAAGATGAAGGTGCTGTTGGTTCCACCAGATTTTCGTTTCTTCCTTGGTGAACGACATTGGCAATAGGAACCAAACCTAGCAATGGAGATCATGAATGAATAAGTATAGCGATGCGGATCTGCGGGGGGAGGATGGAAACATGAAGAACGATCAATTTGATTAATGAGTGTGAATGAGTGAAGGACGATGAACGGTGATTGACAATGGTAAGGCCTGCGGTAGTGATCGGTGATGGAGGTAAGAGGCTGGGAGTTTCTCTCTCCAAGTTACTTGATTTAGGGAATAGACTCTCTGAGTCATGAATTAAGATATGATAAAAGGAATATATAATAAAAAATAAGCGACGATATTGATAATTGCCACTATTGATTTAGAGAAAGTAAGAATTAAGATTAAAAGTATAAAAAGATCATAATTTAATGGCAATAGTAGTAATTGCTATTATAATATATAATAAGAATGGTAAATATATAATTGCCACAAAAACATAGTTTAAATAAAAGAAATAGCGACTATTATATTATGGCCGCTAAAAGTTTGTCGCTAAAATTAATTTTTCCTGTAGTGAATTTTTATTTCACTACAATATTTTCCAGCTAAGATAACCTTTATTTGAAACAACATTTCACAAAAGTTATTTTAGATAGACAAGGACAACATTTTTAGTTTGTTGCTTTTAAAAAAGGACAAAGATAACAATTTTTTGCAACTCATAAAAATGGTTGTTTTTGATATCTAAAGCATGGCTGAATTTACAAGAAGAGAAGAGAGAGATTTCTTCTCATCTTTGGCAAGTGATGTACCCTTAATCTTTAGAAACTCCTAAACTTGATTTTTCAAAGAAGGAAAATAAAATCATGATTCTCTCTTGGAACTACATGATAACTCAATTTAAGGTGAAAGAAAAGGGGAGTTTCTCTTCACTCATCTTGATGATTTTGATATGAGAATAAACAAGGAGATGAAAGAACTGTCTTGGTTATTTAGTGTTTTAAGAAGTGGTGTAGTGTTCTCGAAAATGGAAGGTGAAGTTGTATGGGTAGTTAAGTGTTTGTTCTCTCTTTTCACTCTTTAAGTTTGGTCACTCATTTTTTCCTTTCTTTTTTCTTAGCTAACTTAGTAAAATTGTGTTTTTGTGAGCTAAAAGAAGTATGCAACGTAGGATAAGAGGAGGAAGTGATAAGAATGAGTAGTTACTTTCTTTTTCTCTTTATCTTTTTTAACTTATCTCATTTTCTTTCTTGATGAGTAGGACATATTAATTAAACATGTGTTTTAATAGAGGAAAAGAGAGAGAACCAAAGTAGAGAGGAAGAGATGAGTGAGAGATTAATGTATCATGTAATAAATCTTTGATGATATAATCAAGATTATCACTTGGTTAATTCATCACATGTTTTAATTCATGACCTTATCTGTCTTTTTTTCCTTGGTCATTAAGAAAATTAATTTAATATGTGATGGAATAGAATGATAAGAGAATGGCCAAATTTCTTTTAGAGGAGAAGAGTGAGAGATTAGTGTTTATGTGATATATTTCTAATGACATCGTCATAATTATCTTAGATTAATTCACCACCATATATCTCAACTCCAAAATCTCTCTAAAATATTTTGGTAAAGCTAAAATAATAAAGAAATACCAGTAAAAGATTTCTACCAGATGAATTTGGATTTGGTAATTAAGTGTCATTATTAGAGAGTACTATTTTGTTGTATATAAAAAATAATTATTAGAAATTTTTTATATATATTATGCAGGGCTGTATTATTAAATCAAGATGAATCGTGTCTCTCAAAGTTCGTAAATTCTCATCACAAAAGTTCTGAAAAATTATTCTTTAGAAAATCGGATTCTTACAAGACCAAGGACAACCACAAGGCTAGGTTGGACTTAGCCAAGTTGTGTAGGAAGGCAGACCTAAACCTTGTCTCATTTGGAATAGTAGATGGATGAAGCCAAAAGGGTGTTATGTTTTAACCTTAGAACAAAGATAAAATATTTGTCGATAGTTGCAAGAGTTGAGGCTTCTTGATGGGTATGCTTTCAACTTTAGTAATGTGCTAATGTCACACAAGCGAGACTATATGTCATGAAAAGTCATGACTACCATGTGTTTATGGAATGCTTAATCCCAGTTTTCATGAGAGAATCACTTATCATGTTTGGAAGCTGTTGATAAAATTGAATCAATTCTTCAGATATTCATATTCACCAACACTTTCTACAGAGAATCACCTTGTTATGGAACACAACATTACACTCATCCTCTGTAAGTTAACAAGAATATTTCCTCCTAGAATCTTTAATATTATGGAAATCTTTTAATTAACTTAGCATATGAGGCATGGATGTGTGGTCTTCTACATTATCAGTGGATGTATTCATTTCAACAGGAAATTGGTGCTTATATGAGAACGGTCAAGAATAGGGATAAGCCTAAAGGATCAATTTGTAAGGCATATCTATCTAAGGAGAGCACTCATTTTTGTTCGTACTACTTTGATCCCACGTCCAATCGAGTCGTACAAGAGTATATTATAATGATGAAGGAGGCAAGAGCTCCTTTGAACCAATATTGTTCGTGTTTAACTAACCTAGTATTGTTCGGGATAGGAGAGAAGATAGGTGGCTAACCTTTGAAGAATTAAATTTCATTCATTTTCAAATACTAGTGAATTATGCTGAGGTGGATGAAATCAGAAGGTTATATGATATGGTAGTCGACAATGATAACATTAAACAATTTCTATCATGGTTTTAATTATATGGAAGGTTAATTTAATACACATTTGAAAACTTCAATCTTAACATCAGTAGGATGAGACATCTTAGCTTACAAGTATTTCAACCACAGACTCTACAGTCTCAGCCATAAGAGGGCAGGATGTCCTCTAATGAGCCAAAATTGATACACTCGTATTATTAGCAAGTGCACCAACTCGTATCAAGTAATACCATAGTGAGTGGATATCGTTCCCACGAGGACTAATGGATTGAGGTAATGATGCATCCACATCTTTAGTAGTTTTTCTCTTAATGTCAGTCCATAAGCTAATGATTCTTGTTATTTTAAGTAATCAATTCATGGTTTACTGCATATTATTCTGAGTATATAAATTTCTTTTGTTACAAGAGAATCTTGAAAAAAATCAAGCAAAAAAAGAACAATGTTCTGAAAATCGGTTCGAACCGGCCGGTCGAACTGGAAACCGTTAGCAAGAACTATTCGGGGAAAAAGGGAAAACCATCAAATTTAAAAACCGGATTTGGTCTGCCGAACCAGTCATGAACCGGTCGGTCAAACCAAACTGTGACCCGGCTGGTTTTTGAAATTTTGCCAAAACTGTGAAAAACGCTGTGTTTTGACTTGGCATCTAAAAGGGAACCCTAGTTTTTGGCTTTCACCCAGACACCCACAGCACACTCTCGAGCCTCAGCCCTCCACGCTCACCAGTCACCTCTTGTTCTCAGTTCCCGCGTCTCCAGTCTCCACTCTCCACCTCGAGCTTCCGGCGCAACCTCCGCCCAGCCATCGCCGCCGTCACAAGGTCCGTGAAAGTCACTCACCGTCGCAAGTTCCTTTCAGCCAGCTTTTCGTTTGCTCAGCTACCTTTCCTTTCAGCCGTCAAAATCGCAGCCACCGCCAATGCCAGTTGCCATCGCGAGTGTCTTCCCACCAGCGCCAGCTCTGTTCGACCCTTCCACCCCAGCCATTGTCCCTGTCGCTGTCAGATCTGCATTCTTCCCTATCTTCCACTAACCCTAGGTATAAATCTAATTTGTTATAATAATAATTGTTGAAGTATGATTAATTGTTGGTTCTAACTTATAAACCTTGCTGTTATTACTTGAAGTATGATTAATTGTTGGTTCTACATTCATCATTTTATTCAGCAACACCATTCGCATACAGACCGGGTCAACACCCATTTGAAGCATTATTAAATGATTAATTGTTGAAGTTGATTGCTTTAAGCATGATTAATTGTTGAAGCTATTGCCTGAAGGCTGAAGCATGATTAATTGTTGAAAAACTGTTTGCTTGATGCATGATTAAATGATTAATTGTTGAAGCATGATTAATTATTTGGATGTTGTTTGTTGAGATATTGGGTAGTGGGTTGTTGTGATATTGTACTTGGATTGTATTGTTATTGCTCTGTTGAGTCTGTTCTGAATCTGATTAGTGATTTTTTGAATGTGAAATCAATCAAAGAAATTAATTTTGTGTTGTAAAAATTATTGCTCAAAATGGATTTGTTACTCTGCTGCTACTATTTTTTTAATTTATGAGTATGCTATTTTTGAATTTTTGTTGATAGATTTATTGATTTCAGAGTTTAAGCCTTTAGGGTGATTATTTGTTGCTGTGTTTTAATTTTAAACCAAACTGATGCTTTCAAAAAATCAACAAACAGCAGATGTCCCATGTTATTGATTTAGAGCAAGGAAATCATGAAGATGATGCTGTTGTTGGAGGTCTTGGGAGTGATGATAATGATGGTATTGTATTTCTCTGATGCAGAAGACGGTGGTTCAAGCCACTCTCTTTCTAATGTTTTGTACTTAATTCTTTAACTGCAAAATTTAGTTTTTGATCCTTTTTAATGCTTAATTTGATTGATTCTGTGGAAATTTAGACACCTTTTTGTTTATGATTCATGGAATTAAGAATTGGATTGTTTGGTACTGCTTTATATGTATACTTATTCCATGTCTTGGTGCTGAGTCTCACAAATATTCTCAATTACTTACAGCTACGGTTTCCTTATTGAATGGGATTTTATTTTTCCAAAAGAAATCATAGAGGATTAGGGTTGTAGATTTTTTAATTGAGTGATGAGTGTAAAGCTGAAGATGATGATAACAAAAGTGATTGGAAACATATATTTTAAGAGTGCTTTAAAAAGACTTTTGAGTTTGTAAATTGATAAGATCATATAGTTTTGGTGTGTTTATTTATCTTTTATTTATTATTTTATTATAAACGGTTTTTTCGGTTCAACCACGGTCGAACAGGTTGAACCTGTAAACCAGAAAACTAGTAGCTAGGGCGGTTCAATGACCAGTTCGGTTTTCAAAACCTTGAAAAAGAAAGAAGAAGAACAAGCAATAGCAACAGGCAAGATGATGAGTCCATATTTTACGATATATTTTGGTTTGATTTGAGTGGATTTCATCACATAAATCCACATTTATTCACCTAAATAGCATGCTTTTGAGATTTCTTCCTAAATTGTACTTGAAAGTGAAAACATGCTCTTTTGTACTTAATTTAGTCAATTTTAATTCACTTTAATCCCATTTGGTACCTTGATGTATTTTTTAAGTGATTTCAGGTTTCCAAAGCATGTATGGGTTGAAGAAGTGAGGAAAAGAGCATGCAAAAGGGAAGAAAGCATGAAGAAATGGAGTTTGGAAGTTCCAGCACCCGTGCGTACGCACAAGTATGCGTGCACACACACAACGAGGATTTGCAAGCGACGCGTGACCCGAATTACGTCAGCTCATTAATGCAAATCACTGGGGGCGATTTTTGGGCCTCCAGAACCCAGTCCAACTCATTTCTGAAGCTATATTAGGCCAAAGTGAAGCTGAATGAAGGGGGGCAATTAGGGTTAGCTTTTATCATGTTTTAGTGTAGTTCTCTAGAGAGAGAAGCTCCCCCCTCTCTCTAGAATTAGGGTTCTTTAGTTTAATTTCTTGTAATTTCTACTTTTATTTCTTGTTTCTATTTACTTTTCCTTGTCATTTATTGTTATTGCTTCTTTTCTCTTCTTTACTTCTCTTGTTATTTCTTTTATTTTGTCATTTTCATGTTATGAACACTCTTGTCATTTTGAATTTTAATTAATGCAATTTATGTTTTCATGTTCATTTATTGCTTTCTTTAGTTGTTGTTATGATTTTCTTACTTTTGGTAGTTAGGAATTTATTTTATTGCAATTTAATGTTATTTTATTTTCATGCACACCAAGTATTTGATAAAATGCTTGGCTTATTTTTTACATAGTTTTTCTCTACTCTTGGCTTGGAATTGTTGACTTTGGTATTCCTTGAGCTATTGATGTCCATTCTTGTTTGATATATTAGAGTAGTTAGTTGATTTGGTCTCCCTTGACTCTATGTGACCCCTTAGTGTTGACATAGGACTTAGGGATTGAAATCAACTATGCCTATTTGACTTATCTTCGATGTAAGATTGACTAAGTAGGATTAACTCTTCATAATCATCATGTGTTTGTGGTCAATGTCTAGGATGGGTAACCTTAGTCCTCAATTACTTGCCAAGAGGTTTCTTACATTTGAAGTTTTATTGCTTTGACTTTTACTTGCTTTCATTTAATTTCTTGCATGCTAAGTTACTTTCTTGCTATTTCCTTTCCTTGCATTTAATTGCTTTGACTTTAATTGCTTTGATGTTTAATTTCTTGCATGTTTAATTTTCACACTCTTGGTTGAGAAATTGGGTGTTTGGGTGAAATTGAGTTGTGGATGTCCATTCCGCATTGTGTGAGAATGGTTAATTGGTTTGATTTTTATTGACGCTAGTCTTTAACTAAGTAATTAGTGAGTTGACTATGACTTATGGATTGAGATCAATTACGCCTTTTGACTAATTCTCAAGGAGGATTGACTGATTTGTATTGCTTCCACAAAATTGCCATGTTTGTGGTCCATAACTAGGATAGGAATCTTAAATTACCCACTTCTTGCCATTAATTGCTTTCCTTTCAATTCCTTGTATGCTTGTTTCAATTCCTTGCTATTTACATTACTTGCACCTCTTGCCATCCTACTAATTCTCATAGCCAATGACATTACACTTCATTGCAACTCCTAGGGAAGAACGACCCGGGAGCTAAATACTCTCGGTTATTTGAATTTGAATATTTGACATTTGATTAAGAGAATTCATTGTTGGTTTGGACTATGCTACCAACGAATTGATTCTTGTTTTGATCGATTCTGAACCGACATAAAATTCTCTTTGTGACAAGACAAGGAAGGAACAAGCTAAACAGAGGAGTTGTGTTCATCACAAAGAGCTCCTAGGACAACCAAGCCTCCAAGAATCCTCCAAAACCACTACTAGGGGACACCATCAACCCATGCGCCTCATGTCACCTCCTTGGCACCTTACACAGCACTCCAGAGACCTCCCAGGGGCTACTTGATAAACCACTATTTTATGGTTTATCTTGTGCTCATTTGAGTGGTTTTTATCAAGTCCTTACCCACTTATTCATATGATTTGCATGATTTTATAATTCCTTCCTAGTTCTGTTCCATAATTGGAAACTTGCTTCCTAGAGTCTTTAATTTGTGTATTTTTAATTCTCCTTTATACCATTCGATGCCGTGATCCGCGTGTTAAGTGTTTCAGGCTTTATAGGGCAGGAATAGCTTAGAGAATAGAGAGGAAGCTAGCAAAAATAGAAGGAACACAAGAAACTAAGGAGATAACCAGTGAGCATTGACACGCACGCATGGCTCACGCGTGCGTGCGACATGGAGAAATTTGCAGCGACGCGTGCACATGCCTGACGCGTACGCGTGGATTGGAGTTTGCACAAAGACGCGTGCGCGTGACTGACGCGTTCGCCTGACACGCCAAAACGACCAGCGACGCGCACGCGTGACTGACGTGTACGCGTGACATGCACGATCTGCAGAAATAACAGAAAACGCTGTGGGCAATTTCGGGCCGAGTTTTGACCCAGTTTTCGGCTCAGAAACACAGACTAGAGCCAGGGAACATGCAGAGACTCAACACACATTCTCATTAGCATAGTTTTAGTTTTTAGATCTGAATCTAGAGAGAAAATTACTATTCCTCTAGGTTTTCTTTACATTCATAGTTTCATAGTTTATTGCTTTTGCTTTGGATATTGAAGAGTCATCACCTCCGTTGAAGATACTATTCTAGTTTGTTTTCTTACTCTTTTATTATTCTATATTCTTAATTCTTGTTTAGAGTTACAATTGGATTATTTTAGAATTTATTAATGCAAAGGATTACTTTTACTTTTAATTAAATTGTAGTTATTGTTTATCATGTCTTCCTTTTATTCCCTTTTTAATTCTATGCAAGTAATTCTCATGTCAATGGAGTAGATTCGCAACTTGACATGGGAGTTGATTAAAAGGAGACACTTGAGTTGGAATGCTCAAGTGATTAGTTAAATTAGAAGTTGTTGGTTAATTCTGTATTTACTAACGCTAGACCTTCCCAAGGAAGAGGACTAGGATTTGCGAATAAGAGTTAGCTCAATCACTTGACTTTTCTTTATTTAGTAAGGGTTAACTAAGTGAAAATAACAACCTCTTTACACTACATTTAAGAAAATTCCAACAAGGATAGAACTTCCAATTAATCATTCCCCCAATCAAGGCCTTTTATTTAGAATATTATAAATCTCTTTTAATTTTTATTGCTTTAATTTACAATTATTTATTTGCCCTTGCCCAAACTCAAAATTACACAAAAAACTCCTGATTAATAAGATATCACCCTTTTGTCAACTCGTTGGGAGACGACCTGGGACTCATACTCCCAGTATTTTTATTCTAAACTTTTGTGACAACCTTTCTAAATAGATGAGGTGGATTTTTGCTGGTTAAGAGCTATACTCGCAACGTATTTCCTATATTGATTTCTTAATTGGTCAAATTTCCGCACGCATCAATTTTTGGCGCCGTTGCCGGGGATGGTGCAATTGTGTGCTAAATTATTAATTAGTGTACATATTTTTAATTTTTGCATATTTTATTTTATTTTATTACCATGAGCTGTATGTTTCTTTCATTGAATGACGCGTTCACTGCCTGATCCGAGCTTAGCCGCATTTGATCCTGAAATTGAAAGAACTCTTTCACGTATTAGGCGAGCTCGGCGCAAGTTAGCCTCTGAGGAAGAAACAAGCTCCATCTCTACTAATCCGGTTGATTTAGGCGCAGGTAACATGGCGGCACCCAGGAGGATCACTCTCCAGGAGGCAAGAGCCCCAGAATTTACGCTGTAACCATATCAAGTGCGTCATCCAAATCTGGCTGCAGAATTTGAACTGAAGACTGCATTAAGCAACTTGATGCCCAAGTTTCATGGCTTACCTGCTCAGGAGCCTATCAAGCACCTAAGGGATTTTCAGACAGCCTGTTCTACTGTTAGGCGTCATGGTGCAGATGAAACTTCTATTTTGCTGACCGCCTTCCTGTTTTCTCTTGAGGGAAAGGAGAGGGAGTGGTACTACACTCAACCTGAAGCAACTGTTACCAACTGGAATACGCTCAGGAAAGAATTCTTGGAAAAATACTTTCCAACTGAAGTTACAGATAGATTGAGGAAAGAGGTCTCCTGCATTGTTCAGGGTGAATCGGAGACTCTTTATGAGTACTGGGAGCGCTTCAAGAATCTTCTTGACGCATGCCCCAATCATATGATTGACAAGTTGGTGTTGATCAGCTACTTCACTCAAGGCATGAAGCCTCGGGATAAAACTACATTGGATGGTGCTAGTAATGGTTCTTTGAAAAAGTACAAGACCGCAGATGAAGCATGGCAATTGATCAGTGACTTAGCTGAGTCCACTCAAAATCACAGGCACAGAAACAGCCACTCAAAGGCTGTTGCAGAGGTTTTCTCTAGCAGTGAGACTATTGCCGTCACACAAGCTATATGTGAAATGACCAACCTACTGAAGCATATGCAATTGAATCAACAACAAACTCAGCCTCCCCCACCATAACAAAGCCAACAGTTGGTCCCCCAAAAAGTATGCGAAATTTGTGCTGATTATAGTCATTACACTGATGAATGCCCACAGCTCCAACAAGAAGACAACACTGTGGCAGCTACTCATAACTTCTATGATCGCCCGAATCAAGGATACAATCAACAAGGCGGCAACTACAACCAAGGTGGGAACTATAACTAAGGGTGGCAGGACAACTCCAACCAGGGTTGGAGAGATAATTCTAACCATGGCTGGAGGGACAACTATAACAGAGGAGGCAGAGATAACAATGGAAATTAGAGGTGGAATAACAATAACAGACAGTAGAACCAGAACCATCCATACAGAGCACCTCACTTAAGGCAGTCCCAAAGACCCCAGCACAACCAACAACAGGCCCCTCAGATCACTTATCCTCCTTCCTCATCAAATGAGAAGATGCTTCGTTCTCTTGCACAAGGACAACAAGACATGCAGACTATACTGAACTCTACTCTAAATGGTCTGAATGCCACTTTACAAGCTCTCGTCTCCCGGATAGATTCATTACCTACTCCCACCAACCAGCCTTCAAGCTCCAGTGGAATTCCTTCTCAACCCTTACCTAATCCCAAAGGTAGCATTAATGCCATCACTTTGAGGTCCAGAACCATACTGCAAGAGAAGAACCAGGAGGAGCCAAACCCACAAGAACACGCCCCAGTTGAAAACTTAGTTGAAGTGAAAGATGCTGAAGAGGAAGAGGAAGAGGAAGTACAAGATATGGTTGAAGAAGAAGTAGTTTAGCCAAGGAATGGAGCACCAAAGGACACAGAAGCTGCAAGTGGCACCATTCCTATCCCATTTCCACACCTTGCAAGGAAGTCCAGGAAGCAGATGGAACTTGATCCCAAAATGGTAGAAATTTTCAAAAAGGTTGAGGTAACTGTTCCCTTTTTTGATGTTATTCAACAAGTACCTAAATATGCAAAGTTTCTGAAAGATTTATGCATACATAAAGATAAAATTAATGAACTAGAAAATATTCCTTTAGGTAATTCTATATCTGTTTTAATGGGGGGTATACCTGAAAAATGTAGTGACCCAGGTCCATGCATGGTTGTACCATTAGAGGTGTAATATTTTCTGATTGCATGTGTGATTTAGGAGTGTGTGTTAGTATAATGTCATTGTCTATATATGATGATTTGAGGCTCCCTCCCTTAAAAAGGTCGACAGCTCGTTTTATGTTAGCAGATAAAAGCATTATTATAGTGGTTGGAATTGCTGAAGACGTGCTAGTGAGCATTAAGGGGCTCACATTTTCCATTGACTTCTATATCTTGGAAATACCCCCTAATGACTCAGGGAGACCATCATCAATCCTGCTTGGAAGACCATTCCTGAAGACTTCAAAGTTCAAGCTGGATGCATTCTCAGGAACTTACTCCTTTGAGATAGATGGCAGAGCTGTAAGTTTCAGTTTAAATGAAGCTATGAAGCACCCTCCGGAAGATTATTCTATCTTCCAGTGCGACATCATTGATGAAACTGTAGCTGAAGTTCACCAAGAAGAAGCAGAAGAGAGGCACATGGAGCAAGGTCCAAGTGTGGGGACACCCTCTGAACACAATGAGGACACTTTGCCATTATCACTAGCTCCAGATGATCTAGAGTCCAGCCATGAGCAGATAGTGGAATTAAAGCCCCTTTCACCCCACCTCAAGTATGCTTACCTTGAGGATAATCAAAAGCTCCCAGTTATCATTGCAAGGGAACTCACTCCCCAACAAGAGGAGCAGCTTCTCAGTGTGCTGAGAAAACACAAGAAAGCAATTGGGTGGAGCTTGGCGGATATAGTAGGCATTAGCCCTCGAGTTTGTGAGCACATAATATTCTTAGAAGAGGGAGCAAAACCTGTCCGTCAACCCCAAAGAAGATTGAATCCCACCATCTTAGAAGTTGTCAAGAAAGAAGTGACCAGGCTACTTGAAGCAGATATCATCTACCCCATCTTAGACAATGAATGGGTCAGTCCAGTACAAGTGGTACCCAAGAAGTCTGGAGTCACAACAATAAAAAATGAGCATGAAGAGCTCCTGACAACTAGAGTGCAGAATTCATGGAGAGTTTGCATTGATTATAGGCATCTCAACCAAGCCACTCGCAAGGATCACTACCCCTTGCCATTTATTGATCAGATGCTTGATCGCCTGTCAGGTAAATTCCATTACTGCTTTTTAGATGGTTATACAGGCTACTTTCAAATTTATATAGCTCCTGAGGATCAAGAAAAGACTACTTTTACATGTCCCTTTGGAACGTATGCATATAAGAGGATGCCTTTTGGCCTATGTAATGCACCGGCTACTTTTCAAAGATGCATGATGAGTATTTTTTCAGATCTTATTGAGAGCTGTATGGAAGTTTTTATGGATGATTTCAGCATATATGGTGATTCGTTTAACCTTTTCTTGGATAGTTTAGCTAGAGTATTAGACAGGTGTGTTAGTTCAAACCTTGTTTAAATTTTGAAAAATGTCACTTTATGGTAAAACAAGGTATTGTACTAGGACATGTTGTTTCTAATACTGGTATTTCTGTAGATCCAGCAAAGGTAGATGTCATTTCTAGTTTACCTTACCCCTCCTCCGTGAGGGAAGTCTGTTTGTTCTTTGGCCATGCAGGTTTTTACAGGAGATTTATTAAGGACTTCAGTAAGGTAGCATTGCCTTTATCCAGACTACTGTAGAAAAGATGTTGAGTTCGAGCTGAGTGAAGATTGCATGCCAGCATTTGATAAGCTGAAAATTTCCCTGACTCAAACTCCAATTGTGAGAGGCCCAGACTGGAGCCAGCCTTTTGAGATTATGTGTGATGCCTCCAACCATGCAGTAGGAGCGGCACTGGCTCAGCGCGAAGGTAAGGATCCTTTCGTAATTGCTTATGCTTCTAAGACCTTAGACGCTGCTCAGTCTAATTACACCACCACTAAAAAAGGGCTTTTGGCTATTCTTTTTGCTCTGGATAAATTCCGAGCCTATTTACTTAGTACTAAGGTGGTAGTGTACTCGGACCATGCAGCTCTAAAATATTTATTAGCTAAAAAAGAGTCCAAACCAAGGTTGATACGTTGGATACTGTTGCTGCAAGAATTTGATTTAGAAATTAAGGATAGGAGTGGTAACCAGAATTTAGTGGCAGACCACTGGAGTCGCCTTGAGCACATTAAGGATGACTTCACTCCTATCAATGATGCTTTTCTATTTGATAGCTTGTATGCATTATCTGAAGTAGTTCCTTGGTATGCACCTGTAGCTAATTATCTAGTCAGCCATACTTTCCCTCCTAATTTTACTAAGCATCAAAGGGACAAGCTGAAAAGCGAGTCTAAATATTATATATGGGATGACCCATACTTATGGAGGTGTGGTGCTGACCAGGTAATTAGAAGGTGTGTGGTCCAATCAAAATTCCAGTCCATTTTAAAGGCCTGCCACTCTTATGAGAGTGGAGGACATTTTGGCCCTCAAAGAACAGCTAGAAAAATTTTAGACTGTGGATTCTGGTGGCCTACTCTTTTTTAAAGATGCTGCTGCTTTTTGTAAATCTTGTTCCCCATGCCAAAGGTTTGGTAATATATCCAAGAGGGATGAGATGCCTCAACAGATTATGCTTTTCTGTGAAATTTTTGATGTTTGGGGCATTGACTTCATGGGTCCATTTTCAAACTCTAGTGGTTACTTTTATATACTGTTAGCTGTAGATTATGTTTCTAAATGGGTAGAAGCGATTCCTACCCATACTGATGATACTAACACTGTTGTTTCCTTTGTTAGAAATCATATTATTTGTCGCTTTGGATCACCACGAGCAATCGTGAGTGATCAAGGCACTCACTTTTGTAACAGGAGACTAGCAGGGCTACTGAAGAAACATGGGATAGTTCACAAAGTAGCAACAGCTTACCTTCTCCAGACCAATGGGCAAGCAGAGGTATCTAACAGATAAATAAAGCGTATTCTGGAGAAGATAGTAAAGCCTCATAGGAAGGACTGGAGTGCCAGGCTACAAGATGCACTTTGGGCATATTGGACAGCATACAAGACACCTATTGGGATGAGTCCCTTCCGTTTAAAGTATGAAAAGGCTTGCCACCTTCCAGTGGAGGTGGAACACAAGGCTTCTGGGCTGTGAGGGAGTGCAACATGGGATTCGAGAAAGCTGGTGCTGAAAGGAAGCTGCAACTGGCAGAACTGGAGACCCTTCGAATCGAAGCTTATGATAACTCCAGATTATACAAAGAGAAGATGAAGGTTGTGCATGACAAGCATATCAAGAGAAGAGAGTTCGGACCGGGAGATCTGGTTCTTCTTTACAACTCCAGGCTGAGACTCATGCCAGGCAAGCTGAGATCCAGATGGGAAGGTCCCTATAGAGTGGAGAAAGCAGAGCCATATGGCGTCTTCCACCTGCGTCATCCTTCAAGTTCCAATTGCATCAAGGTCAATGGACATCGCTTAAAGCTTTATCATGGAGAAAGGATGAAGGAACACAAAGAGTTAGAGGTCTTCCTCTTGGAAGACCCACCAACAGAAGAAGAATGAGCCTGAAGACCGTCCAACTTAAGGACGTAAAAGCAAAGTGCTAGGTGGGAGACAACCCACCATGGTATGATCGTTCCCTTTCAGTCTTAGTTTTATTTTATTTTATTCTACTTTTTATTTACTAGTGTCATTCATAACATCCGCATCAGCATCTTCATTTTGCATTCTACATATAAAAAAAAGAGGCACGCGACTGATAAACCCATATTTCATGAGTTATTTTGTGCTTAGTTTGAGTGATTTATTCAATCCTTCACCCACTTATTCATATTAATTGCATGGTTTTAATTTCCCTTCCTTATTATGTGATGTATGTGAAAAACATGTTTCCTAAGCTTTAATATTAATTATTTTAATTACCTTTATTTCCATTCGATGCCGTGATTAGTGTGTTGAGTAGTTTCAGATTTTCTAAGGCAGAATGACTTAAAGGATGGAAAAGGAAACATACAAAAATGGAAGGAAAGCACAAAACAGAGCTTCTGAAGAAATTGGCATCCACGCGATCGCATGGACGAAGCGATCGCATGCCAAGCGCGAATCAGCAGCGACGCGGCCGCATCACTGACGCGACCGCGCGCCTTAAGCAGAACGCACATGACGCGGTCGCATGACTGACGCGACCGCGTGGCAAAGAAATGCTCAGAATGACGCGACCGCGTGACCCACGCGGACGCGTGACAGAGGCCACGCACCAGAAATTGCAGAAAACGCTCATAGCAAATTTTGAAGCCCTTTTTGGCCCAAATCCAAGTCCAGAAGGCATAGACCAGAGGTTACAAAGTGAGGGAACGCATCCATTCAAGGGGGCTCGCCAATTTTCACTTTCCATGATTTAGATTTAGTTTGAGAGAGGTTCTCTCCTCTCTCTCTTAGGATTAGGATTAGGATTTAGGACTTCTCTTAGTTTGTAAGAGTGACTCTCGATCCAGATTTAATATTTACTTTAATGCTTTTATTCGTACCTATAAATGTTGCCAACTTGACTTATGAATCCTTCCCATGTTATAATTTGAATTAATGATTATTTGAGGTATTTCAGTTATTGATTGCTTTCTCCTTAATTTGTGTTACCATTGCTTCCCATCTAAGGACATTTTTATTCCAACAATTTTACTTTTTCCCTTTTGGTCTTGGTTAAGAAATCAGTAACTCAACATTATTAAACTCAGCATAATTGATAATCGTTATCTTGCTAATTGAACTGAACTTCAATAATCCCAACTTTTTCTTAGGAAAATAAATAGGATTCGAAGGTCAAACTAATTAGTCCCTTGACTTTCCTTTACTTTAGTAAAGGTTAACTAAGTGGAATTTAGATTCAACTTTCATTATTGTTGAGGGAGATAACCAAGTTGGACTTCCAATTTCTCTTACCCTGCCAAAAGTTGCTTTACAGTGTTTATTTATTTCAATTGCCATCTGCTTTGCTTGTCATTTAAATCACTTGCTTCTCACCTTCTAAACCCCGATTACAACCTTTATAGCCAGTAATAAGAACATACTTCCTTGCAGTTCCTTGAGAAGACGACCCGAGGTTTGAATACTCGGTTAACAATTTTTAAAGGGATTTGTTACTTGTGACACCCAAAACGTTTGTAAGAAAGGTTGATTGCTTGGTTTAGTAACTATACTTACAACGAGAGTTTTTATGTCCATACGAAGAAAAGGAGAATGAAACAGAGAGTTGCACGGGAGCATGGCTGGAGGCGTGCTTTAGGTACAAACATGCCCACGCGAACGCGTCCCTGACGCGTCCGCGTCACTTGCAAAATCAGCCTTTCACGCGTGTGCGTCACTCACGCGTACGTGTGACCCTGCAAAATCGGCGTAAACAAGGTTTGGGCAGAGAGTTATGATGCCTTGATGCTGGAATGGTTCTAGGAGCACGAGCAACATCACGCGTGCACGTCCCTGACGCGAACGCGTCATTTTCCCCTCCAGGCCATACACGCGTGCGCGAGGCTGCTCTCGCGCCAATAGCACAATTCATTTCACGTGTACGTATCCCCCACGCGTACGCGTCACTTGAAAATAGCGCAACTCACACGAACGCGTGATGCACGCGTCCGCGTCACATGCAACGCACAGTTTCACTATATCTGCGCCAGAATTCTTATCCTTTCTCCCCCAATCCTAATTCTTTCTTCTCCCTTATTTCTTTCTTCTTCCTTCTTTCTTCTTTATTCTCTCTTACTTTTTACTTTCTTCTTTCCTTCTTGATCAAGGTTCTTTTCTTCTTTCCCTTTTTACTTTTTCATTATTATTTTTATTTATGTTTTCTTCTTCTTTGTCTTTTTTAATTTCATTATCTATGTTTTCTTTGTCTTTCTTTTTTTCTTTTTACATTCTTTTGATTGGTCTTAGAGATTTATTTGGGTGATTATTTTCTTCTATAACTACTTATGGATTATTAAGGAGTTGTTTGAGAATTATCAATAATTATTTTTTGGTTGTTTGCATGTTCAAATCTAATACTTTTGATAACATATCTACCATGCATACTAAGTGTTTGTGAAAAAGCCCGTATGGCGTTGTGCATTTTTAAATTATTCTATTCTTCTACTCTAATGCCTATTTTTCACAAAATCCCTTTCAATATTTTATTGATTGAATATAATTGTCAATACAAACAGATTGTTAGTTTGAAACATTTGATAATCAAATTGGGCAATTATTGCTTGATCTATGCTACTCATGCCTTTGCCGGCATGCTAATAAACATCTTGCATCTTGCCAGAATATGCACTTGCTATATTTCCATTGATGAACTGATCACATTTAGTCGCAACCATGTGATAAAAGTCATCCTTCTTTACCTTGGCATTGATTATCACTTGTACTGTGCTCTTCCTTGCTTTAACCCTTAGCTTTACATGTTACTTTTCTTTTCCCTTTTCAGGATGGCCACCAAGAAGGGTAAAGAGAAAGCTACTCCCAAACCACCGGCAAGGAAAGGAACAAAAAGAGCACTAGCTGCGGAACCATCCTCAACAGCAGTCAAGCCATCAACAAAACGAGTCAAGAGGATCATCAAGGTCGATGAAAAAGAGAAAGCCTTTCCAGCAAAGGACACTGCGCGGTTCACTAACCGCTACTGTGAGCAGATGTTCCCCATCCTGGCTGAGAGGAACTATAAATTGAGCACCTACTCATCTTTCCGACCCACATTGTTGATTTTGTTGAGCCCCGAATTGAACGCAGACAATGAGAATTCTTACGGAGACAGCCACGGCAGGTCAATCTTTCATCGGTAGTCGAATTCTACTCTAATTTTTACATGCCAACCCTGCAGTCTATCTAAGTCCGTCAGAAGCAAGTCCCCATAACTGAAGAAGCCATTTAGCGAGCTTTAGATCTTTTCCCTGCTCCAGAAGGATTGGACGCATACCAAAAAGCCTCTTTCAAGTGCCAGACATACCAATTTGATTGGGACGCTGTTCTCAGAGTTATAGCACAACCTGGCAGCAGATGGATCTATGGATACCATCGATCTTGACCTAAGAGCATATTGGCTTTGGCACTCACCTTGGAGGCTCGAGTATGGGCACAGATTATGTCCCATTACTTCTTTCCGAGCACTCACGAGTCCTCCTTCACTGCATATATGACTGTTCTACTCTGGTGTATCCTTACAGACCAGCCTCTCAACTTACCAAGATACATCCGGAATGCCATGGGACACCTACAGATTGTGGGTAACCTACCCTTTCCCGCCTTGGTTTTAGATCTAGTCTCAGCAGCCGGAGTCTCCTACAGATCTGGGGACACCAAGACCATACTTCCGCGGGATGATCAGATTGTCCCCAATGGGAAGTACATCAGACCTCTAGTAGCCACTATCAACTGAACCACAGAACCGGTGGAAGATATCCCTTCTCCTTCCACATCACAAGAACCTTCAACAAATCAGCTACTCCTACAGATAATTCAGAGGTTAGACCGACTAGACCGGCAGGAAAAGCAAATAGAGCACCATAACAAGCGCCAATTTACATACCTCAAGGAGCTGATTGTTGGCAACCACCCACCTAAAGAAGACCCAGACATTCTGGACACCACTTCATCTACTAGCACAGGGAGCCATGACAACCCCAACTGTGGAGATGCTGTTACCAACCCCCTTTGTTCATGACTGATGGCACCGAGGACGGTGCCAAGCTTTAAGTGTGGGGAGGTCGGTCAGTACCTGACTTCCGGAGGTAAATTCTCTTTCTTAACACCAATAAATTATTTATTTTTTTTCTTTTGTTTAGGATAGGATAGATCGCATAGTAATAGGTATTTGCATGTATTCTAATTGGTTGAAAAATAATAAGTTTCTTTTTAAGACCCTATTTTTGAAAAATTTCACTAATTTAAATCAAAACTTTTGTGTTAAAACTTGTTTGAAGATTGTAATTTAGAACATGGTTTAAAGCTAGAACACACAACCTGTGAGACTTGAGCTTAATTACATGGTTACATTATTTAACCATAATATTTTATTCTTGTGTGTTTTTCTTCTCTATGATTGTAATCTATATTTTGTTCCAGTCTATATGTCCAATGTTTAATGTGTTATATGCATGCATATGATTGAGGCCATTATTTGATTATTAGCTCACTTATCCCAAATAGCCTACCCTTTAAATTACCCTTGTTAGCCACTTTGAGCCTTTTTATCTCCCTTGTTCTATATTTTATCACATCACTAGCCTTAAGCGGAAAAACAAATTAATCACCCTAAATTGAATCTTTGGTTAGCTTAAGATAGAGATTGTGTATCAACTAAGTGTGGGAAAAACTGTGGGAACTTGGGTTAATAAAAGTGTACAGTGCTTAAATGATAAAATATTGGGAAATTGGGTACCTACTCATGTAAGACCAGAAAAATTAAAAATCCATGTGCATTGATATATTCTGTTTATTTAAAAAAATAAAAAATATTCAATAAATAAGTAAATAAATAAGGGGACAAAATTACCCCAATGCTAAGTTAAGTTAATGAAAAGATAAATGCATATGTGATACAAATTAAAAGAAAAGTTGATGCATGAGTATGAGATGAAAAAGTGGGAATTTTGGGTAGCTAGGCATGAATTTAAAAGTATAAAGAGTGTATGTACAGGTAAGAGCTTAGGTCAATCAAGGATTCAATTTATAGCTCACTTAGCCATATATATATATATACCATCACCTTTACCTTAGCCCCATTACAACCTTGAAAAGACTTCATGATGTTTGCATTGGTACATTAAATACTTGTTGATTGGTTAGGTGAAGAACAAAGTTTAGAAAGCATGACTAGTGAAGAGTAGAGTGATTATCCTATACACTTGAGTGATTAGAGTGCATATACACCATCAGTGAGGGTTCAATGCTTGACTCTATGTTCCCTGCTTTCATGAGCTATCTTCTTACAAGTTTACTTGTCTTTATTGTATGATTTTAATTAGTGATATTTGATTGATGTTGTCTTGAAGAACCTATTTGCTTTTAACCAAGTAAACAGAATCATCCTAGCATATAGTTACATTCATACATAGGTTGCATTGCATTGCATGAGTCTTACTTTTCCCTACTCATTTATTTTATCTCCTTGAGCTAAGCATGAGGACATGCTAATGTTTAAGTGTGGGGAGGTAGATAAACCACTATTTTATGGTTTACTTTGTGCTCATTTGAGTGATTTTTATCAAGTCCTTACCCACTTATTCATATGATTTGCATGATTTTATAATTCCTTCCTCGTTCTGTTCCATAATTGGAAACTTGCTTCCTAGAGTCTTTAATTTGTGTATTTTAATTCTCCTTTATACTATTCGATGTCGTGATCCGTGTGTTAAGATTTTCAGGCTTTGTAGGGCAGGAATGGCTTAGAGAATGGAGAGAAAGCTTGCAAAAATGGAAGGAACACAAGAAACTAAGGAGATAACTAGCGAGCATTGACGCGCACGCATGGCTCATGCGTGCGCGTGACATGGAGAAATTTGCAGCGACGCGTGCGCGTGCCTGACGCGTACGCGTGGATTGGAGTTTGCACAAAGACGTATGTGCGTGACTGACGTGTACGCGTGACACGCTGGTGCACGAAATTACGATCACACTTTTGCAATTCCGCACAACTAACCAGCAAGTGCACTGGGTCGTCCAAGTAATACCTTACGTGTGTAAGGGTCAATCCCACGGAGATTGTCGGCTTGAAGCAAGCTATGGTCATCCTTGTAAATCTCAGTTAGGCGAATTCAAATAGTTATGAGGTTTTGATAATTGAAATATAATTAAAACAGAAAATAAGATAGAAATACTTATGTAATTCATTGGTAGGATTTCAGATAAGCGTATGGAGATGCTTGTTGCTTCTGAACCTCTGCTTTCCTATTGCCTTCATCCAATCATGCGTACTCCCTTCCCTGGCAAGCTGTATGTTGGGGGATCACCGTTGTCAATGGCTACCGTCCGTCCTTTCAGTGAAAATGGTCCGGCTACGGGTTACGTAGGGCTAATCATCTGTCGATTCTCACTCATGTTGGAATAAGATCCATTGATCCTATTGCATCTGTCACTACGCCCAACACTCGCGAGTTTGAAGCTCGTCACAGTCATCCCATCCCAGATCCTACTCGGAAGACTATAGACAAGGTTTAGACTTTCCGGATCTCAAGAATGCTGCCAATTGATTCTAGCTTATACCACGAAGACTCTGATCTCATGGAATGGAGGGATCTGTTGTCAGGAGAGGCAACCATGCATCGTGAACCAGGAGGCTAAGAGATACACACTCAAGCTATTGCAGATAGAACGGAAGTGGTTGTCAGGCACGCGTTCATAGGTGAGAATGATGATGAGTGTCACGGATCATCACATTCATCAGGTTGAAGTGCGAGTGAATATCTTAGAATAAGAATAAGCTTGAATTGAATAGAAAAACAATAGTACTTTGCATTAATTCATGAGGAACAGCAGAGCTCCACACCTTAATCTATGGGGTGTAGAAACTCCACCGTTGAAAATACAAAGTGATGAAGGTCCAGGCATGGCCGAATGGCCAGCCCCCAAAACGTGATTAAGAGATCAAAAGTGATCCAAAGATAGTCTCAAAAATGATCTAAAGATGAAAATACAATAGTAAAAGGTCCTATTTATAATGAACTAGTAGCCTAGGGTTTACAGAAATAAGTAAATGATGCAGAAATCTACTTTCGGGGCCCACTTGGTGTGTGCTTGGGCTGAGCATTGAAGATTTCACGTGCATAGGCTATTCTTGGATTTAAACGCCAGCTTTGGTGCCAGTTTGGACGTTTAACTCCAGTTCTGGTGCCAGTTTGGGCGTTTTACGCTAGGATTCCTTGGGCTGACTTTGAACGCCAGTTTGGGCCATCAAATCTTGGGAAAAGTATAGACTATTATATGTTGCTGGAAAGCCCAGGATGTCCACTTTCCAACTCAATTGAGAGCATGTAAATTGGGCTTCTGTAGCTCCAGAAAATCTATTTTGAGTGTAGGGAGGTCAGAATCCAACAGCATCTGCAGTTCTTTTTCAGCCTCTGAATCAGATTTTTGCTCAGGTCCCTCAATTTCAGTCAGAAAATACCTGAAATCACAGAAAAATACAAAAACTCATAGTAAAGTCCAGAAATATGATTTTTATTTAAAAACTAATAATTATATACTAAAAAGTAGCTAAATCATACTAAAAACTACCTAAAAACAGTGCCAAAAAGTGTATAAATTATCCGCTCATCACAACACCAAACTTAAATTGTTGCTTGTCCCCAAGCAACTAAAAACAAAGTAGGATAAAAAGAAGAGAATATACAATAAATTTTGAAAACATCTATGAAGATCAGTCTTAATTAGATGAGCGGGGCTCTTAGCTTTTTGCTTCTGAACAGTTTTGGCATCTCACTTTATCCTTTGAAGTTCAGAATGATTGGCATCTATAGGAACTCAGAATTCAGATAGTGTTATTGATTCTCCTAGTTTAGTATGTTAATTCTTGAACACAGTTACTTTATGAGTCTTGGCCGTGACCCTAAGCATTTTGTCTTCCAGTATTACCACCGGATACATAAATGCCACAGACACATAACTGGGTGAACCTTTTCAGATTGTGACTCAGCTTTGCTAGAGTCCCCAGTTAGAGGTGTCCAGATCTCTTAAGCACACTCTTTTTGTTTTGGACCACGAATTTAACCGCTCAGTCTCAAGCTTTTCACTTGACACCTTCACGCCACAAGCACATGGTTAGGGACAACTTGGTCTAGCCGCTTAGGCCAGGATTTTATTCCTTTGGGCCCTCCTATCCATTAATGCTCAAAGCCTTGGATCCTTTTTACCCTTGCCTTTTGGTTTAAAGGGTTACTGGCTTTTTCTGCTTGCTTTTTCTTTTTTCTTTCTTTTTCTTTTATTTTTCGCCATTTTTTTCGCAAGCTTTGTATTCACTGCTTTTTCTTGTTTCAAGAATCAATTTTATGATTTTTTAGATTATTAATAACATTTCTTCTTTTTCATTATTCTTTCAAGAGCCAAAAAATTTAACATTCATAAACTTCACTATAAAAAATATGCACTGTTCAATTAAACTATTTTATAATTCGAAATTCATGTACCTTTTTTTCTTTTGCAATTAAGACATTTTTTATTTAAGAAAGGTGAAGGATTCATAGGACATTCATAGCTTTAAGGCATAGACACTTAGACACTAGTGATCATGTAATAAGACACAAACATAAATAAAACATAAAGCATAATTTTCGAAAAACAGAAAAATAAGAACAAGAAAATTAAAGAACGGATCCACCTTAGTGATGGCGGCTTGTTCTTCCTCTTGAAGATCTTATGGAGTGCTTGAGCTCCTCAATGTCTCTTCCTTGCCTTTGTTGCTCCTCCCTCATGGCTCTTTGGTCTTCTCTAATTTCATGGAGGATGATGGAATGCTCTTGGTGCTCCACCCTTAGTTGTCCCATGTTGGAACTTAATTCTCCTAGGGAGGTGTTAATTTGCTCCCAATAGTTTTGTGGAGGAAAGTGCATCCCTTGAGGTATCTCAGGGATTTCATGATGAGAAATTTTCTCATGCTCTTATTGAGGTCCATGAGTAGGCTCTCTTGTTTGCTCCATCCTTTTCTTAGTGATGGGCTTGTCCTCATCAATGAGGATGTCTTCCTCTATGTCAATTCCAGCTAAATTACAGAGGTGACTAATGATATGAGGGAAGGCTAACCTTGCCAAAGTAGAGGGCTTGTCCGCCATCTTGTAGAATTCTAGGGATATAACCTCATGAACTTCTACTTCCTCTCCATTCATGATGCTATGGATCATGATAGCCCGGTTTATAGTAACTTCAGACCGGTTGCTAGTAGGAATGATTGAGCGTTGGATGAACTCCAACCATCCCCTAGCCACGGGCTTGAGGTCAAGCCTTCTTAGTTGAACTGGCTTCCCTCTTGAATCTCTCTTCCATTGAGCGCCTTCCACACAAATGTCTGTAAGGACTTGGTCCAACCTTTGATCAAAGTTGACCCTTCTAGTGTAGGGGCGTGCATCTCCTTGCATCATTGGCAAGTTGAATGCCAACCTTACATTTTCCGGACTGAAATCTAAGTATTTTCCCCGGACCATTGTAAGCTAATTCTTTGGGTCCAGGTTCACACTTTGATCATGGTTTTTGGTGATCCATGCATTAGCATAGAACTCTTGAACCATTAAGATCCCAATTTGTTGAATGGGGTTGGTGAGAATTTCCCAACCTCTTCTTCGAATCTCATGTCGGATCTCTGGATATTCACTCTTTTTGAGCTTAAAGGGGACCTCGGGGACCACCTTTTTCTTTGCCACAATTTCATAGAAGTGGTCTTGATGCACCTTTGAGATGAATCTCTCCATCTCCCATGACTCAGAGGTGGAAGCAATTTCCTTCCCTTTCCTCTTTCTAGAGGTTTCTCCGGCCTTAGGTACCATTAGTGGTTATGGAAAACAAAAAGTTTTAGCTTTTCCTACACCAAACTTAGAATGGTTACTCATCCTCGAGCAAAAGAAGAAAGAAGGGAGTAGAAGAAGAGGAAAATGGAGGAGATGGAGAGGTGTGAGTGGTTCGGCCAAGGGGGAAAAGTGTTTATGATGTGTGAAAATAAGGGAGGGATGAGGGGTTTATATAGGAGTGGAGAGAGGGGTTGGGTTCGTGGATTAGGGGTTGGGTTTGGGAGGGAAAGGATTTGAATTTGAATTGTGAGGTGGGTGGGGTTTTTGGGGAAGAGTGGGTGGAGGTGATTGGTGAAGAGTTGATGGGAAGAGAAATGGAGGTGATTGGTGAGGGATATTTGGGAAAGGGTGTTATGAGAAGGTGTGAAAGAGAGAGAGAGAGAGAGAGAGAGAGAGAGAGAGAGTTGAGATAGGTGGGGATCCTGTGGGTCCACAGATCCTGAGGTGTCAAGAATTTCTCATCCCTGCACCATTTTGGCGTGTAAACGCCCCTTTGAGTGCCAATCCTGGCGTTAAACGCCAGGTTGATGCCCATTTCTGGCGTTTAACGCCAGCTTTTCTTCCCTTTTTGGCGTTAAACGCCAATCTGGTGTCCTTTTCTGGCGTTAAACGCCCAGAATGGTGCCAGACTGGGCGTTTAACGTCCATTCTGCTACCCTTACTGGCATTTAAATGCCAGTAAGCTCATCCTCCAGGGTGTGCTATTTTCAATGCTGTTTTTGATTCTGTTTTTGATTTTTCAGTTGTTTTTGTGACTTCACATGATCATCAACCTAAAGAAAACATAAAATAGCAATGGAAAATAAATAAATATAATTAAGTAACATTGGGTTGCCTTCCAACAAGCGCTTCTTTAATGTCAATAGCTTGACAGTGGCCTCTCATGGAGCCTCACAGATACTCAGAGCATGATGATGGCCTCCTAATACCAAACTTAGAGTTTGAATGTGGGGGCTCTATTTGACTCTGCATTGAGAGAAGCTTGTCATGCTTCTTCTCCATGTGTACAGAAGGAGATTCTTTAGCTTTAAACACAAGGTAGTCCTCATTCACTTGAAGGACCAACTCTCCTCTGTCAACATCAATCACAGCTTTGCTGTGGCCAGGAAGGGTCTGCCAAGGATGATGGATTCATCCTTATTCTTTCCAGTGTCCAGGATTATGAAGTCAGCGGGGATGTAAAGGCCTTCAACCCTTACCAAGACATCCTCTACAAGTCCATAAGCCTGTTTTCTTGAATTGTCTGCCATCTCTAGTGAGATTCTTGCAGCTTGTACCTCAAAGATCCCTAGTTTCTCCATTACAGAGAGGGGCATGAGGTTTATACTTGACCCTAGGTCATACAGAGCCTTCTCAAAGGTCATAGTGCCTATGGTACAGGGTATTATGAATTTTTCAGGATCCAGTTTTTTCTGAGATAATGTCTGCCTAGTCAAGTCATTCAGTTCATTGGTGAGCAAGGGGGGTTCATCCTCCCAAGTCTCATTACCAAATAACTTGGCATTCAGCTTCATGATTGCTCCCAGGTACTTAGCAACTTGCTCTTCAGTAGTATCTTCATCCTCTTCAGAGGAAGAATACTCATCAGAGCTCATGAATGACAGAAGTAGGTTCAATGGAATCTCTATGGTCTCTGTATGAGCCTCAGATTCCCTTGGTTCCTCAAAGGGGAACTTCTTTTCGTTCAGAGGAAATCCCATGAGGTTTTTCTCACTGGGGATCACGTCCTCCTTACTTTCTCCAGGTTCAGCCATGTTAGCCATGGTTATGGCCTTGCACTCTCTCTTGGGATTTTCTTCTGTATTGCTTGGGAGAGTGCTAGGAGGAGTTTCAGTAATTCTCTTACTCAGCCGACCCACTTATGCCTCCAAATTTCTAATGGAGGATCTTGTTTCATTCATGAAACTTAGTGTATTCTTAGATAGATCAGAGACTATGGTTGCTAAGTCAGAACGACTCTGCTCAGAGTTCTCTGTTTGTTGCTGAGAAGATGATGGAAAAGGTTTGCTATTACTAAACCGATTTCTTCCACCATTATTGTTGTTGAAGCCTTGTTGAGGCTTCTGTTGGTCCTTCCATGAGAGATTTGGATGATTTCTCCATGAAGAATTATAGGTGTTTCCATAGGGTTCTCCCATGTAATTCACCTCTTCCATTGCAGGGTTCTCAGGATCATAAGCTTCTTCTTCAAAAGATGCTTCTTTATTACTGCTGGATGCAGCTTGCATTCCAGTCAGACTCTGAGAAATTATATTGACTTGCTGAGTTAATATTTTATTCTGAGCCAATATGGCATTCAGAGTATCAATCTCAAGAACTCCTTTCTTTTGAGTTGTCCCATTATTCATAAGATTCCTTTTAGAAGTGTACATGAATTGGTTATTTTCAACCATTTCAATGAGTTCTTGGGCATCTTCAGGCGTCTTCTTCAGATGAAGAGATCCACCAGCAGAGTTGTCCAATGACATCTTGGACAGTTCAGACAAACCATCATAGAATATGTATATGATGCTCCATTCTGAAAGCATGCCAGAAGGACACCTTCTGATCAATTGCTTGTATCTTTTCCAAGCTTCATAGAGGGATTCGCCTTCCTTCTGTCTGAAGGTCTGGACTTCTACTCTAAGCTTACTCAATTTTTGAGGTGGAAAGAACTTTGCCAAGAAGGCATTGACCAGTTTTTCCCAAGAGTTCAGGCTTTCTTTAGGTTGTGAGTCCAACCACGTCTTAGCTCTGTCTCTTACAGCAAAAGGAAAGAGCATAAGTCTGTAGACCTCAGGGTCAACCCCATTGGTCTTAACAGTGTCACAAATTTGCAAGAATTCAACTAAAAACTGATGAGGATCTTCCAATGGAAGTCCATGATACTTGCAATTCTGCTGCATTAGAGAAACTAATTTAGGCTTAAGCTCAAAGTTGTTTGCTCCAATTGCAGAAATTGAGATGCTCCTTCCACAGAAGTCAGGACAGGGTGCAATAAAGTCACCAAGCATCTTCCTTGCATTGTTGGCATTGTTGTTATTTTCGGCTGCCATGTCTTCTTCTTTTTCAAAAATTTCTGTTAGGTCCTCTCCAGAGAGTTATGCTTTAGCTTCTCTTAGCTTCCTCTTCAAGGTCCTTTCAGGTTCAGGATCAACTTCAACAAGAATGCCTTTGTCTTTGTTCCTGCTCATATGAAAGAGACAAGAACAAGAAAGTATGGAATCCTCTATGTCACAGTATAGAGATTCCTTGAGGTGTCAGAGGAAAACAGGAATAGAGGGGTGAGGTAGGTAGATAAGAATTCGAACATATGAAGAAGGAGAGAAAGTCTGAATTGCTAATTGAGGAGGAGTGTTAGTCCTTAAATAGAAGAAGGTGAGGAGGGGGAAAATGTTCGAAAACAAATTTTTAAATAAAACTAAAAATTTTAAAATAATTAAAAAGAATTTTGAAAAAGTGGTTGATGGTTTTTCGAAAATTAAAAGTGAGAAAGTGGTTAGGTGATTTTGAAGAAGATTTTGAAATCAGTAATCAAAAAGATATGATTGAAAACTATTTTTAAAAAGATGCGATTGAGAAGATATGATTGAAAAACAATTTAAAAAGATTTGATTTTAAAATTAATGACTTGGCTAACAAGAAATTTAAAATATATGATTCTAAAATTCAAATTTTGACCCTTTCTCAACATGGAAGTAACAAACTTGAAATTTTTGAATCAAATCATTAATTGGTAGCAAAGATTTTCGAAAATAGTGAAAGAAAAATGGAAAAAGATTTGATTTTGAAAAATTATAAAAATTTGAAAAAGATTTGAATTAAAAACTAACTTACCTCCCTTGTGTTGTCCTGGCATTAAACGCCCAGAATGGTATCCATTCTGGCGTTTAACACCCATTTGGCTACCTCCTTGGGCGTTAAACGCCCAGCCAGGTACCCTGGCTGGCATTTAAACCCCAGAATTCCTTCCTCACTGGGCGTTTTGAACGCCCAGCTTTTTCTCTGTAATTCCTCTGCTGCATGTTCTGAATCTTCAAATCTCTGTATTATTGACTTGAAAAGACATAATTTTGAAATTTTTTTTTGAATTTTTAATGATGAGAAACAACAAAATGAAACTAATAATGGAAAACTAAGATCAGATAAACAATGCATGCAAGACACCAAACTTAGAAATTTTCATATTAGAGACACTAACAAATTGTGAATGCACATGAGAAACAACAAAAGACACAAAACAAGAGAATTTAAAGATCAGACCCAAGAAAATCATCAAGAACAACTTGAAGATCAATGAAGAACATAATGCATATATTTGAAAAATGCAATAAAATTGAAAATATGCAAGACACCAAACTTAAAAATAGACACTAGACTCAAACAAGAAACACAAAATTTTAGGTTTTTATGATTTTATTAATTTTTTTGTATTTTTCGAAAATTATTTGGAAAAAGAAAATAAGGAATTCAAAATTCTTAATGAGAATTCCAGGAATCATGCAATGTTAGTCTAAAACTTCGGTCCAGGAATTAGACATGGCTTACTAGCCAGCTAAGCTTTCAGTGAAAGCTTCGGTCCAAAACACTAGACATGGCCAATGGCCAGCCAAGCTTTAGCAGATCATTACATTCAACAGCAAGATTGATAGAAATCAACAAGCTCTTGTGATGATAAGTTGAAACCTTGGTCCAAAAGATTAGACATGGCTTCACAGCCAGCCAGACTTCAACAGATCATCATGAAACTCTAGAATTCATTCTTAAAAATTCTGAAGAATTTTTAGGAAAATAAACATATTTTATTTTGTTCTTCAGAAAATATTTTATTATATTTTTTTTTGAAATTTTTTCGAAAATAAATAGCTTTAAAAATAAAATAAAATTACCTAATCTGAGCAACAAGATGAACCGTCAGTTGTCCAAACTCGAACAATCCCCGGCAACGGTGCCAAAAACTTGGTGCACGAAATTATAATCACAATTTTGCAATTCCGCACAACTAACCAGCAAGTGCACTGGATCGTCTAAGTAATACCTTACGTGAGTAAGGGTTGATCCCACGGATATTGTCGGCTTGAAGCAAGCTATGGTCATCCTTGTAAATCTCATTCAGGCGAATTCAAATAGTTATGAGGTTTTGATAATTGAAATATAATTAAAACAGAAAATAAGATAGAAATACTTATGTAATTCATTGGTAGGATTTCAGATAAGCGTATGGAGATGCTTGTTGCTTCTGAACCTCTGCTTTCCTATTGCCTTCATCCAATCATGCGTACTCCCTTCCATGGCAAGCTGTATGTTGGGGGATCACCGTTGTCAATGGCTACCGTCCGTTGGTGGACGAAATTGTGTTCCATGTTCTTTGTACTTGTGTGAGATTAACAATATATAATTGTATTGAATCCTCATTGTGGCTCTATGTGTGGACACAACTCCGTTCAACTAACCAGCAAGTGCACTGGGTCATCCAAGTAATACCTTACGTGAGTAAGGGTCGAATCCCACGGAGATTGTTGGTATGAAGCAAGCTATGGTCACCTTGTAAATCTCAGTCAGGCGGATATAAAATAATTATGGAGTTTTCGAATAATAAATAAAAGAATAGGGATAGAGGTACTTATGTAAATCATTGGTAGGAATTTCAGATAAGCGAATGGAGATGCTTTTCGTTCCTCTGAACCTCTGCTTTCCTGCTATCTTCATCCAATCAGTCTCATTCCTTTCCATGGCTGGCTTTATGTGATACATCATCACTGTCAATGGCTACTTTCGGTCATCTCACGGGAAAATGATCCAATGCCCTGTCACGGCACGGCTAATCGTCTGGAGGCATCACCCTTGTCAATGGCTTCATCTTATCCTCTCAGTGAATAATATGCTCACGCACCCTGTCACGGCACGGCTATTCATCTGTCGGTTCTCGATCATGCCGGAATAGGATTTACTATCCTTTTGCGTCTGTCACTAACGCCCTGCAATCGCAAGTTCGGAGCTCGTCACAGTCATTCAATCATTGAATCCTACTCAGAATACCACAGACAAGGTTTAGACCTTCCGGATTCTCTTGAATGCCGCCATCATTCTAGCTTACGCCACGAAGATTCTGGTTGGGAGATCTAAGAGATATTCATTCTAGCTTATTTCATGTAGAACAGAAGTGTTTGTCAGGCACGCGTTCATAAGGGAGAAGGATGATGAGCGTCACACATAATCATCACCTTCATCACGTTCTTGGGTGCGAATGGCTATCTTAGAAGAGAAATAAGAAGAATTGAATAGAAAACAGTAGTACTTGCATTAATCTTTGAGGAACAGCAGAGCTCCACACCTTAATCTATGGAGTGTAGAAACTCTACCGTTAAAAATACATAAGTGAAAGGTCCTGGCATGGCCGAGATGGCCAGCCCCCTAAAACGTGATCAAAGGATCATAAGGTAATCCAAAGATGCCTAATACAATAGTAAGAGGTCCTATTTATAATAAACTAGTCACTAGGGTTTACATGAGTAAGTAATTGATGCATAAATCCACTTTCGGGGCCCACTTGGTGTGTGTTTGGGCTGAGCTTGAGTGTAGCACGTGCAGAGGCAATTTGTGGAGTTGAACGCCAGTTTCTGTGCCAGTTTGGGCGTTCAACTCTGGTTTTGGATCCTTTTCTGGCGCTGGACGCCAGATTTGGGCAGAAGGCTGGCGTTGAACGCCAGTTTACGTCGTCAATTCTTGGCCAAAGTATGGACTATTATATATTTCTGGAAAGCCCTGGATGTCTACTTTCCAAGGCAATTAGAAGCGTGCCATTTCGAGTTATGTAGCTCCAGAAAATCCACTTTGAGTGCAGGGAGGTCAGAATCCAACAGCATCAGCAGTCCTTTTTCAACCTCTGAATCTGATTTCGGCTCAAGTCCCTCAATTTCAGCCAGAAAATACCTGAAATCACAGAAAAACACACAAACTCATAGTAAAGTCCAGAAATGTGAATTTAACATAAAAACTAATGAAAACATCCCTAAAAGTAACTAGATTCTACTAAAAACATACTAAAAACAATGTCAAAAAGCGTATAAATTATCCGCTCATCACAACACCAAACTTAAATTGTTGCTTGTCCCCAAGCAACTGAAAATCAAATAGGATAAAAAGAAGAGAATATACTATAAATTCCAAACTATCAATGAAACAGAGCTTCAATCATATGAGCGGGACTTATAGCTTTTTGCCTCTTGAATAGTTTTGGCATCTCACTTTATCCATTGAGGTTCAGAATGATTGGCATCTATAGGAACTCAGAGTTCAGATTGTGTTATTGATTCTCCTAGTTCAGTATGATGATTCTTGAACACAGCTATTTTATGAGTCTTGGCCGTGGCCCTAAGCACTTTGTTTTCCAGTATTACTACCGGATACATAAATGCCACAGACACATAATTGGGTGAACCTTTTCAGATTGTGACTCAGCTTTGCTAAAGTCCCCAATTAGAGGTGTCCAGGGTTCTTAAGCACACTCTTCTTTTGCTTTGGACCTTGACTTTAACCGCTCAGTCTCAAGTTTTCACTTGACACCTACACGCCACAAGCACATGGTTAGGGACAGCTTGATTTAGCCGCTTAGACCAGGATTTTATTCCTTTAGGCCCTCCTATCCACTGATGCTCAAAGCCTTGGGATCCTTTTTATTGCCCTTGCCTTTTGGTTTTAAGGGTTATTGGCTTTTTGCTCTTGCCTCTTGGTTTTAAGAGCTTTTGGCTTTTTCTGCTTGCTTTTTCTTTTTCTTTCTATATATTTTTTTCGCCTATTTTTTTTTTTCTCTGCAAGCTTTGTTCTTTGCTGCTTTTTCTTGCTTCAAGAATCATTTTTATGATTTTTCAGATTATCAAATAACATGTCTCCTAGTCATCATTCTTTCAAGAGCCAACATATTTAACATTCTTAAACAACAACTTCAAAAGACATATGCACTGTTCAAGCATACATTTAGAAAACAAGAAGCATTGTCACCACATCAATATAATTAAACTAAGTTCAAGGATAAATTCGAAACTCATGTACTTCTTGTTCTTTTGAATTAAAACAGTTTTTATTTAAGAGAGGTGATGGATTCATAGGACATTCATAACTTTAAGACAAAGTTACTAACTACTAATGATCATGTAATGAAGACACAAACATGGATAAGCACATAACATATAAAACGAAAAAAACAGAGAAAGTAAGAACAAGGAATGAGTCCACCTTAGTGATGTCCTTGAGCTCTTCTATGTCTCTTCCTTGTCTTTGCTGCTCCTCCTTCATTGCTTTTAGATCTTCTCTGATTTCATGAAGGATGATGGAGTGCTCTTGATGTTCCACCCTTAGTTGCTTCCAATAATTGTGTGGAAGAAAATGTATCCCCTGAGGTATCTCAGGAATCTCTTGATTTGCAGTCAAATGTTCTACCACTGAGCTATAGACTCTTGATGGAAGCTTTTGTCTTCCCTTTCCTCTTTCTAGAGGTTTTTCTGGCCTTAGGTGCCATCAATGGTTATGGAAAAAACAAAAAAGCTATGCTTTTACCACACCAAACTTAGAATGTTGCTCGCCCTCGAGCAAAAGAAGAAAGAATAGAAGAATAAGAAGATATGGAGGAGATGGATGGCTGTGTGTATTCGGCCATATGGGTGGCATTGGGTGGGTAAGAGATGTTGAATTTTTGAAGGTAAGTGGGTGTATGGGTGTGAGTGGTAAATGGAAGACAGAAGGGATGAGTGTTTATTGGGAATAGAGGATGATTGAGAAGAGAGAAGAGAGTGAGTGAAGGTAGGTGGGGATCCTGTGGGGTCCACAGATCCTGAGGTGATCCTGTGAGGTCCACAGATCTTGAGGTGTCAAGGCATTTACATCCCTGCACCAATTTAGGCATGCAAAATGCCCTTGCACACAACTCTGGGCGTTCAGCGCCAGGTTGGTGCCCATTTTGGGCGTTCAACGCCCATTTGCTGCCATTTCTGGCGTTGAACGCCAGAACCATGCTTGTTCTGGGGGTTCAGCGCTAGGATGCTCCCATTCTGGGCGTTCAGCGCCAGAACTATGCTCTGTTCTGGCGTTTGAACGCCAGACAGATGCTCCTCCAGGGTGTGATTTTTCTTCTGCTGTTTTTGATTCCGTTTTCAATTTTTTTATTTATTTTGTGACTCCACATGATCATGAACCTAAGAAAACATGAAAAATAACAAAAATAAGAATTAGATAAACATTGGGTGCCTCCCAACAAGCGCTTCTTTAATGTCAATAGCTTGACAGTGGGCTCTCATGGAGCCTCACAGATGTACAGAGCTTTGTTGAGACTCTCCAACACCAAACTTAGAGTTTGGATATGGGAGTTCAACACCAAACTTAGAGTTTGGTTGTGGCCTCCCAACACCAAACTTAGAGTTTGACTGTGGGGGCTCTGGTTGACTCTGCTTGGAGAGAAGCTTTTTCTGCTTCCTCTCTATGGTTGCAGAGGAGATCCTTGAGTTTTGAATACAAGGGAGTTCTCATTCCATTGAAGGACTATTTCACCTCTGTCAACGTCAATCACAGCTCTTGCTGTGGCCAGGAAAGGTCTTTCTAGGATGATGGATTTATCCTCTTCCTTTCCAGTATCCAGGACTATGAAATCAGCAGGGATGTAAAGGCCCGCAACCTTTACTAATACATCTTCTACTTGTCCATAAGCCTGTTTTCTTGAGCTGTCTGCCATCTCCAGTGAGATTTTAGCAGCTTGCACCCCATAGATTCCCAGTTTCTCTATTACAGAGAGGGGCATGAGGTTTATTCCTGAACCAAGGTCACACAGAGCCTTAAAGATCATGGTGCCTATGGTACAAGGGATTATGAACTTTCCAGGATCCTGTCTCTTCTGAGGCAATGTCAGTTGATCTAGATCACTTAGTTCATTGATGAACAAGGGAGGTTCAACTTCCCAAGCATCAATGCCAAATAATTTGGCATTCAGCTTCATGATTGCACCAAGAAACTTGGCAGTTTACTCTTCAGTAACATCCTCATTCTCTTCAGAAGAAGAATATTCATCAGAGCTCATGAAGGGCATAAGGAGGTTCAATGGAATCTCTATGGTCTCTAGATGAGCCTCAGAGTCCTTTGGTTCCCCAGAGGGAAGCTCCTTATTGGTCACTGGACGTCCCATGAGGTCTTCCTCCTTGGGATTCACGTCCTCTCCTTTCCTCACAGGTTCGGCCATGGCACTTATGTCAATGGCCTTGCACTCTCCTTTTGGGTTCTCTTCTGTATTACTTAGGAGAGTATTAGGAGGGATTTCAGTGATCCTTTTACTCAGCTGGCCCACTTGTGCTTCCAAATTTCTAATGGAAGACCTTGTTTCATTCATGAAACTTACAGTGGCCTTAGATAGATCAGAGACTAGATTTGCTAAATTAGAAGCATTTTGTTCAGAGTTCTCTGTCTGTTGCTGAGTGGATGATGGAAAAGGCTTGCTATTGCTAAACCTGTTTCTTCCACCATTATTAAAGCCTTGTTGGGGCTTTTGATCCTTCCATGAGAAATTTGGATGATTTCTCCATGTTGAGTTATAGGTGTTTCCATAAGGTTCACCTAAGTAATTTACCTCTGCTATTGCAGGGTTCTCAGGATCATAGGCTTCTTCTTCAGAAGATGCCTCTTGAGTACTGTTGGATGCAGCTTGCATTCCATGCAGACTCTGAGAAATCATATTGACTTGCTGAGTCAATATTTTATTCTGAGCCAATATGGCATTCAGAGTATCAACTTCAAGAACTCCCTTCTTCATAGGCGTCCCATTACTCACAGGATTCCTTTCAGAAGTGTACATGAACTGGTTATTAGCAACCATGTCAATGAGTTCTTGAGCTTCTGCAGGCGTTTTCTTTAGATGGATGGATCCACCTACAGAAGTGTCCAGTGACATCTTTGATAGCTCAGATAAACCATCATAGAATATATCCAGGATGGTCCATTCTGAAAGCATGTCAGAAGGACACTTTTTGGTCAACTGTTTGTATCTTTCCCAAGCTTCATAGAGGGATTCACCTTCTTTCTGTCTGAAGATTTGAACATCAGCTCTAAGCTTGCTCAGCTTTTGAGGAGGAAAGTACTTGGCTAAGAAAGCCGTGACCAGCTTATCCCAAGAGTTCAGGCTGTCTTTGGGTTGAGAATCCAACCATAATCTAGCTCTGTCTCTTACAGCAAAAGGGAAAAGCATGAGCCTGTAGACTTCAGGATCTACTTCATTAGTCTTAACAGTATCACATATCTGCAAGAATTCAGTTAAGAACTGAAAAGGATCTTCAGCTGGAAGTCCATGAAACTTGCAGTTCTGCTGCATCAGAGAAACTAATTGAGGTTTCAGCTCAAAGTTGTTTGCTCCAATGGCAGGAATGGAGATGCTTCTTCCATGTAAATTGGAATTAGGTGCAGTAAAGTCACCAAGCATCTTCCTTACATTATTATTATTTTCGGCTGCCAGCTCCTCTGCCTGTTCGAAAATTTCTGAAAGGTTATCTCTGGATTGTTGTATTTTAGCTTCTCTTAATTTTCTCTTCAGAGTCCTTTCAGGTTCTGGATCTGCTTCCACAAGAATGTTCTTATCCTTGCTCCTGCTCATATGACAAAGAAGAAGGCACAGAAAAATAATAATAATAATAGAGATTCTTTATACTACAGTATAGGGATCCCTTTGTGAGTGGAAGAAAAGAAGGGGAGACAAGGAATGTAATATAATAGAAGAAACACAACTGTGAGGATGGAAGAGAGGTGAAATGAGATGTTAGGATATGAATGAATAAATAGAATGAGATGGGGGAGGGATAATTTTCGAAAATTATTTTTGAAAAGGAGTTAGTGATTTTTGAAAATTGGTTTTTGAAAATTGTTAGTATTTTTCGAAAATTAAGATTTAAAATTTAAATTAATTAATAAATTAAAAAGAAATTTTGAAAAAGGGGGAACATATTTTTGAAAAATGAGAGAGAGAGAGTTAGTTAGGTGGTTTTGAAAAAGTTAAGAAACAAACAAAAAGTTAGTTAGTTAGTTGAAACAAATTTTGAAAAGATAAGAAGTTAGGAAGTTAGAAAAGATATTTTGAAAAGATATTTTTGAAAAAGATAAGATAAGAAGATATTTTGAAAAGATATGATAGGATTAGTTTTGAAAAGATTTGATTTTTAAAATCATAATTAATGACTTGATTCATAAGAAATCACAAGATATGATTCTAGAACTTAAAGTTTGAATCTTTCTTAACAAGCAAGTAACAAACTTCAGATTTTTGAATCAAAACATTAATTGTTTATGTTATTTTTGAAAATTTGGTATAAAAATAAGAAAAAGATTTTTGAAAAATAATTTTGGAATTTTCGAAAATAACTAAGAAATTTGAAAAAGATTTGATTTTTGAAAAGATTTTGAAAAAGATAAGATTTTCAAATTGAAAATTTGATTTGACTCATGAGAAACAACTTGATTTTAAAAATTTTTGAAAAAGTCAATCCAAATTTTCGAATTTGATGAGAGAAAAAGGGAAAGATATTTTTTTGATTTTTTGAATTTTTATGAAAAACATGAAAAATATGCAATGCATGAAATTTTTAGATCAAAACATGTGATGCATGCAAGAATGCTATGAATGTCAAGATGAACACCAAGAACACTTTGAAGATCATGATGAACATCAAGAACATATTTTTGAAAAATTTTTAATGCAAAGAAAACATGCAAGACACCAAACTTAGAATTCTTTAATGCTTAGACACTAAGAATTCAAGAATGCATATGATAAACATGAAAAGACACAAAACAAAAAATCATCAAGATCAAACAAGAAGACTTACCAAGAACAACTTGAAGATCATGAAGAACACTATGAATGCATGAAATTTTCGAAAAATGCTAGATGCATATGCGAGTGACACCAAACTTATAACATGACTCAAGACTCAAACAAGAAACATGAAATATTTTTTTGATTTTTATAATTTTCTAATTTTTTTGGATTTTTTTTTCGAAAAGTTAATTGAAAAAGAAAAATAAGGATTCCAAAATTTTTAATATGAATTCCAGGAATCTTGCCATGTTAGTCTAAAGCTTCAGTCCAGGAATTAGACATGGCTCACTAGCCAGCCAAGCTTTCAATGAAAGCTCCAGTCCAAAACACTAGACAAGGCCAATGGCCAGCCAAGCTTCAGCAGATATGGATACTTTTCAAGTATAGAATAACTAAGTGTGTGAGAATCTCTTCTTTTGTGATGGTAAGTTGAAACCCCAGTCCAAAAGATTAGACATGGCTTACAGCCAGCCAGGATTCAACAAATCATCATGAAACACTAGAATTCATTCTTAAAAATTTTGAATAAATTTTTTTTTTTGAAAACATTTTTTTTTTTCGAAAACAAATGAGAGATTTTTGAAAATATTTTCGAAAAATTTTTGAAAATAAAATAAAAAGAAAATTACCTAATCTGAGCAACAAGGTGAACCGTCAGTTGTCCAAACTCAAACAATCCCCGGCAACGGCGCCAAAAACTTGGTGCTGTTGCCGGATCAAAAGGGAATCTGGCACTGATGTTACCGGACCAAAAGCTTGCCGAAAACTCAAACAATCCCCGGCAACGGCGCCAAAAACTTGGTGGATGAAATTGTGTTCCATGTTCTTTGTACTTGTGTGAGATTAACAATATATAATTGTATTGAATCCTCATTGTGGCTCTATGTGTGGACACAACTCCGTTCAACTAACCAGCAAGTGCACTGGGTCGTCCAAGTAATACCTTACGTGAGTAAGGGTCGAATCCCACGGAGATTGTTGGTATGAAGCAAGCTATGGTCACCTTGTAAATCTCAGTCAGGCGGATATAAAATAATTATGGAGTTTTCGAATAATAAATAAAAGAATAGGGATAGAGGTACTTATGTAAATCATTGGTAGGAATTTCAGATAAGCGAATGGAGATGCTTTTCGTTCCTCTGAACCTCTGCTTTCCTGCTATCTTCATCCAATCAGTCTCATTCCTTTCCATGGCTGGCTTTATGTGATACATCACCACTGTCAATGGCTACTTTCGGTCATCTCACGGGAAAATGATCCAATGCCCTGTCACGACACGGCTAATCGTCTGGAGGCATCACCCTTGTCAATGGCTTCATCTTATCCTCTCAGTGAATAATATGCTCACGCACCCTGTCACGGCACGGCTATTCATCTGTCGGTTCTCGATCATGCCGGAATAGGATTTACTATCCTTTTGCGTCTGTCACTAACGCCCTGCAATCGCAAGTTCGGAGCTCGTCACAGTCATTCAATCATTGAATCCTACTCAGAATACCACAGACAAGGTTTAGACCTTCCGGATTCTCTTGAATGCCGCCATCATTCTAGCTTACGCCACGAAGATTCTGGTTGGGAGATCTAAGAGATATTCATTCTAGCTTATTTCATGTAGAACAGAAGTGTTTGTCAGGCACGCGTTCATAAGGGAGAAGGATGATGAGCGTCACACATAATCATCACCTTCATCACGTTCTTGGGTGCGAATGGCTATCTTAGAAGAGAAATAAGAAGAATTGAATAGAAAACAGTAGTACTTGCATTAATCTTTGAGGAACAGCAGAGCTCCACACCTTAATCTATGGAGTGTAGAAACTCTACCGTTAAAAATACATAAGTGAAAGGTCCTGGCATGGCCGAGATGGCCAGCCCCTAAAACGTGATCAAAGGATCATAAGGTAATCCAAAGATGCCTAATACAATAGTAAGAGGTCCTATTTATAATAAACTAGTCACTAGGGTTTACATGAGTAAGTAATTGATGCATAAATCCACTTTCGGGGCCCACTTGGTGTGTGTTTGGGCTGAGCTTGAGTGTAGCACGTGCAGAGGCAATTTGTGGAGTTGAACGCCAGTTTCTGTGCCAGTTTGGGCGTTCAACTCTGGTTTTGGATCCTTTTCTGGCGCTGGACGCCAGATTTGGGCAGAAGGCTGGCGTTGAACGCCAGTTTACGTCGTCAATTCTTGGCCAAAGTATGGACTATTATATATTGCTGGAAAGCCCTGGATGTCTACTTTCCAACGCAATTAGAAGCGCGCCATTTCGAGTTCTGTAGCTCCAGAAAATCCACTTTGAGTGCAGGGAGGTCAGAATCCAACAGCATCAGCAGTCCTTTTTCAACCTCTGAATCTGATTTCGGCTCAAGTCCTCAATTTCAGCCAGAAAATACCTGAAATCACAGAAAAACACACAAACTCATAGTAAAGTCCAGAAATGTGAATTTAACATAAAAACTAATGAAAACATCCCTAAAAGTAACTAGATTCTACTAAAAACATACTAAAATCAATGTCAAAAAGCGTATAAATTATCCGCTCATCATCCGTCCTCTTAGTGAAAATAGTCCGGCTACGGGTTATGTAGGGATAATCATCTGTCGGTTCTCACTCATGTTGGAATAGGATCCATTGATCCTTTTGCGTCTGTCACTACGCCCAACACTCGCGAGTTTGAAGCTCGTCACAGTCATCCCATCCCAGATCCTACTCGAAATACCACAGACAAAGTTTAGACTTTTCGGATCTCAAGAATGCTGCCAATTGATTCTAGCTTATACCACGAAGACTCTGATCTCACAAAATGGAGGGCTCTGTTGTCAGGAGAGGCAACCATGCATCGTGAACCAGGAGGCTAAGAGATACACACTCAGCTATTGCAGATAGAACGGAAGTGGTTGTCAGGCACGCGTTCATAGGTGAGAATGATGATGAGTGTCACGGATCATCACATTCATCAGGTTGAAGTGCGAGTGAATATCTTAGAATAAGAATAAGCTTGAATTGAATAGAAAAACAATAGTACTTTGCATTAATTTATGAGGAACAGCAGAGCTCCACACCTTAATCTATGGGGTGTAGAAACTCCACCGTTGAAAATACAAAAGTGATGAAGGTTCAGGCATGGCCGAATGGCCAGCCCCAAAACATGATCAAGGGATCAAAAGTGATCCAAAGATAGTCTCAAAAATGATCTAAAGATGAAAATACAATAGTAAAAGGTCCTATTTATAATGAACTAGTAGCCTAGGGTTTACAGAAATAAGTAAATGATGCAGAAATCCACTTCCGGGCCCACTTGGTGTATGCTTGGGCTGAGCATTGAAGATTTCACGTACATAGGCTATTCTTGGAGTTAAATGCCAGCTTTGGTGCCAGTTTGGGCGTTTAACTCCAATTCTGGTGCTAGTTTGGGCGTTTTACGCCAGGATTCCTTGGGCTGACTTTGAACGCCAGTTTGGGCCATCAAATCTCGGGCAAAGTATAGACTATTATATATTTTTGGAAAGCCCAGGATGTCTACTTTCCAACGCAATTGAGAGTGTGCCAATTAAGCTTCTGTAACTCCAGAAAATCTATTTCGAGTGCAGGGAGGTCAGAATCCAACAGCATCTGTAGTCATTTTTCAGCCTCTGAATCAGATTTTTGCTCAAGTCCCTCAATTTCAGCCAGAAAATACCTGAAATCACAGAAAAACACAAAAACTTATATTAAGGTCCATAAATATAATTTTTATTTAAAAACTAATAATTATATACTAAAAAGTAGCTAAGTCATACTAAAAACTACCTAAAAACAGTGCAAAAAGCGTATAAATTATCCGGTCATCACACGCCAAAATGACCAGCGACGCGCACGCGTGACTGACGTGTACACATGACATGCGCGATCTACAGAAATAACAGAAAATATTGGGGCAATTTCGGGCCGAGTTTTGACCCAGTTTTCGGCCCAGAAACACAGACTAGAGCCAGGGAACATGCAGAGACTCAACACACATTCTCATTAGCATAGTTTTAGTTTTTATATCTGAATCTAGATTAAAAATTACTCTTCTTCTAGGTTTTCTTTACGTTCATAGTTTCATAGTTTATTGCTTTTGCTTTGGATATTGAAGAATCATCACCTCCGTTGAAGATACTATTCTAGTTTGTTTTCTTACTCTTTTATTATTCCATATTCTTAATTCTTGTTTAGAGTTACAATTGGATTATTTTTAGAATTTATTAATGCAAAAGATTACTTTTACTTTTAATTAAATTATAGTTATTGTTTATCATGTCTTCCTTTTATTCCCTTTTAATTCTATGCAAGTAATTCTCATGTCAATGGAGTAGATTCACAACTTGACATGGGGTTGATTAAAAGGAGACACTTGAGTTGGAATACTAAAGTGATTAGTTAAATTGGAAGTTGTTGGTTAATTCTGTATTTACTAACGCTAGACCTTCCCAAGGAAGAGGACTAGGATTTGCGAATAAGAGTTAGCTCAATCACTTGACTTTCCTTTATTTAGTAAGGGTTAACTAAGTGAAAATAACAACCTCTTTACACTACACTTGAGAAAATTCCAACAAGGATAGAACTTCCATTAATCATTCCCCCAGTCAAGGCCTTTTATTTAGAATATTATAAATCTCTTTAATTTTCATTACTTAATTTATAATTATTTATTTGCCCATTACCCAAACTCAAAATTACCAGAAAACTCCTGATTAATAAGATAGCACCCTTTGTCACTCGTTGGGAGACAACTTGGGACTCATACTCCCAATATTTTATTCTAAACTTTTGTGACAACCTTTCTAAATTGATGAGGCAGATTTTGCTGGTTAAGAGCTATACTCGCAACGTATTCTATATGATTTTTTAATTGGTCAATTCCACACGCATCACTACTCTCTTGCCTACGCCTCACACCACATCTCCTGCACTTTACGCAGCCTTGGATGTGCTTCAAGTGGCTAGTAATGCGCCTTACGTAGCATGATAGAGGCCTCCAATTCTTCTTTTGTTGCGCTTGCGCTTATTCCTCCTACGTTGCGCCTCATGCACCATCATGGGCCACTCCCAAGGCTTGAATCCTTCATTATCTTCCTTAAGTTCTCACTAATCTCCAATCCTTTAGAGCATTGAATTGGTTATTGAAGCCAGAGCACAAGGCCATGATTTAAAGCATTGATTGGAAATTATGAAGAATTATCTATAGTTTGACTTTAGAGGAAACATTTTAAAAATATTAATTAGTTTAGATTTTATTCTGTTTTAATTTTGATTTGTTTTGAATCTTAAATTAGGGTTAGTATTTAAAAGGAGAGACCTTCACGTGGCTCCTCTCTTTCTTCCAGTCGTTTGGAGTTGGTAGTTTTTTGGTTTTCTTTACATCATGAGCAACTAATCTCCTTATTAAGTCTAGGAGCTATGTTCATCTATTTATGGATTATTAATCTAACTGTTTTACTTTATTTGAGGTTTATGCTTTGATCTATTCATGATTGAGTTTTCATTCTTCATCTCTAAAGATTTAGAATTGTTGAAATATTCTAACTCCATTTGGATTCTAATATGGTTTTGAAAAAAATAATATTGGAATTAGTTTGAAAACTCTTTCTCGCAACTTTTTATTTAACTAGGAATAGTGTTTCAAAAGAGTGTGCGACACTTTGTGATTTTCAATTGCTCTAGTTTGAATAAGAGCATAAAATTCGGATTAGAAAACTTTGGAAACCATTCTTTCTGTAAGTTTCAATTGTTTAGGAATATTTTTTAATCTTATTTGAAATTAAATCATAATTGTGCTTCGTCTTTTTCTTAAATAATTGACCAAGGAATTAGCGATTAATTAGGTTAAGAGAAATTAAATTGCCAAGGAATTGAAATTTGATTATTATGATTATCGTGATTGATCTTTGCATGCCTCAATTAAATGAACACAAGGATTATTTTCCTAAAGAGTGAATATCTCTAAAACTTAACATCTTCACCATCATTGTCTTCATTTACTCACTGTTTACTATTTTTATTCTTGGTTCAAACGTTAGCTTTAATTCCTTAATCATTCTTCTGTTTCTTGATTTGTCTAATTAGAATAGTTAATTAATCATTGTTGCTTAGTCCTTTAATCCTCATGGGAATGATAACTTACTCATCGTGATATTACTTGATACGATACGATTTGATGTACTTGCCGAGTTGTGGTGTTGTAAAATTCTGCATCAGGCAAGCAACGTCTAATTTGATCTCTAATTAGATCAATCAAATCTTGGAAAGAGGATTGTGGATCTTTAATTAGAAGCAAGAATATAAAGAAGAAATTTGAGAGATGAGAGAAGCTTAAAGAATTATAAAGAAATCAAGATATGGAATGTTAAAGGTTTCAGGGATGCTAAATCCTTTAG